>NC_030685.2:58438547-59070047 GCF_000004195.4 Xenopus tropicalis | reverse complement strand
TAAACATTAATTAAACCCAATAGGCTTGTTTTGTCCCCAAGAAGGATAAATTTTATCTTAGTTGGGATCAAGTACAAGGTATTGTTTTTTTTATTACAGAGAAAAAGGAAATCATTCTAAAAATTTGAATTATTTGCTTATAATGGAGACTATGGGAGATGGCCTTTCTGTCATTGAGAACTTTCTGGATAACAGATCCCATACCTGTACACAGAGACCCAAACAGCTACCCCCTGAAGCCCACTAAATACTGACTGTCTACGGCATCTTATACTTGGATAGTGGTTATTAATCCCTTTTGTCATTGGACCAAAATGATCAGCTTCACAAACCAAAACTAGACTAGCAAAATTTGAATCTTTCATTACAAAAAAAGGCATATTTATTAAAATTCATATTAGTTTAAAAAGAGTTGCATATTTATTAAAAAATCCAGTAGTAAAAATGCGACCGAATAAAAGTTACAAAACCAAATACCTCAAATTCATAATTTTCATGTAATTTTGAAGATCTCGAATTAGCTGAGAACTAATGAACTAGCACAGCTCTCATTGACTTCTAAATGACCTCACAAGCTTTTAGATGCCAATGTTTTGCATCAAATTTTTTGCTTAAAGTGGACCTGTCACCCAGACATGAAAAGCTGTATAATAAAATTCCTTTTCAAATTAAACATGAAACCAAAATTCATTTTTATATTAACACATTCAAACCCATTATAAATGCATGTAATAACCCCAGCTGTCAATCATATTCTGCCTGCCCCGCCTCTATGCCTTAGGCATAGAGGCGGGGCAGACAATTACTTAAACTTTCCATTCAGCACTCACATTCCCCCTACCTTCTCACCATCTAATTGTGCAGCCAGTGCATGGGCTAGGGTATCAGGTCCCCCATTCTGGCACATACACATGATTTTGGGGTGATACAAAGCTTGCCTTAATAACAGTGCCCACAAAACGGCAGCTGCCTGCTAGCTATTTTTGTATATTCCCAAAGCTGAAGGAAACAAGATTTATATCATTTATATAGTATGTATATGTTAATTTTGCTTAACAAACACAATAGAAATGAAATTGGAATTATTTCTTTGGGTGACAGGTCCCCTTTAATAAAGATAAAAAATATTTTTGTTTTTTAAACCATTATTCATTTTCATGTTTTTAATGCAAAAAAACGGAATAAAATTTTTTTTAAATGTTCGTAAATAACCCCCAGTATGTCTGAGAAAATAGTAGCGAAGCAGTCAGTGGGTCTTAAATATACTGCATATTCAACTTCCTTATATTTTGGCTGTGGCTTTTCTCAGAGCAAAATAAATCTTTATCATGGATTTTGCAGATATTGCCTGTGAGAGGTTAAACAGAGGATTTGATGGCAAACTGTCAGATGTGCTATGCAAGCTCTGACTCATGGGGAGAGCATGTCAGCTGTTGTAGAGTAGGTTTAGACAGCCTGTCATACTCTAGCTTTACTACTAAGTAAACATTCATAAACATGCTCTTAAAACAGATTTATGAATGAACGCGGTATATTTGATTCCCCATAAGCTAATGTGTTCAGGCTATCCATGGGCCTATGTAATGGTGCTTTCTACTGTGCGGCATTCAGTATGTCCCGCAACAATATCAGAAGTCTTTATATGCAAAATAAATGGAAGAAAAACATGCAGCCAAAAAAGGATTATATAAAGTGGCTTATAAAATTGCAAATAAAGCTCTACAGCATTATTATTATTCTTTATATACACAGTGCTGACATATTCTGCAGTGCCTGCCGCAATGGTGCTTACAGTATGGTAAGCTGATGAATGGGGGATAAAGGCTTGAATGAACTTTTTTACTTACTCTGGATACAACAGTTTCAACACCGCAGCCTCAAACTGTTCAGCCAATACAGGGCAGATCTTAATGGAGTGGGGTACCCCTAGAAATGTTTTCATTAAAGGAATGCTGGAACTGTCAAGTGATGCATGTTTTATAAATTTATGGCCGATGGCAGATGAAACGTAGGGCGGATATTTTCGGCAAACGGAAAAGCGCTTGCTAAAATACTGCCCTATGCCTCCTACATGTGCCTGCACCGGAATGAATAGAATACTCTCAGGTGCAGGCACATGTAGCCGTAATACGCATAAAAACGTGAAAGAATGCAAAGTCTTGAGTTTTTATGCGTATTTCGGCTAAATGTGCCTGCACCCGAGCGTATCTCAAGTGCTTTTCCCCTTGGCGAAAATATCCACCCTACGCCTCGTCTGCCATCATCCTAAATGGGGACTATTGGGGTTCTAAGTTCAATTTCGTTTGGACGCTATCTGTTTGTCCCTGTGCAGGTTTCCTTTGGGTACTCCGCTTTTCTCCCACACTCCAAAACATAAAGGCAGGTAAACTGCTTCCTGATAAAACTGAACATAGGTTTGTGAATGTGATAGGGCCCTTAAATTGTAAGCTCCACTGGAACAGGGGCAAGAGTGCAAGGTGTATAGTTTCTGTAAAGCACTGCATAAATTTAATTTAAGAAGTTTAAGCTAAAGTAATGGAGGCACAAGTCCCAGCATCCCTGATACCTATGTTTTAGTAT
Organism: Xenopus tropicalis; assembly: GCF_000004195.4. NCBI lineage: Eukaryota > Metazoa > Chordata > Amphibia > Anura > Pipidae > Xenopus > Xenopus tropicalis. The sequence goes on along the minus strand of NC_030685.2, from coordinate 59,067,467 downwards.
AACCCATTACAACATTTTATTATCATATATAATGTAATATAATGTAATGATATATTCTTATATTATAATGTTAGTGATTATCCCTGTAAATGAAAACCCATCATCTTCTGAAAAACAAAGCATAGCAGTACAGGTATGGGACCCCTTATCCAAAAATGTGTTATTCAAAGCTCCAAATGATAAGAAGGCCATCTCCTATAGCATCCATTTTGTGCAAATAAAATAAGTCTGACACAGAAGATCATATATACAGAATTAAATGAAAAAAATGTGTTTCTTTTCGATGAGGACTCCGGGCTTTTCCTTTAAAGGTGAACTACACTGTTCACATTGCAAATAATTTACTGTACCATTTAAAACTACATTTTTGAACCAATAAATGTATTCTGTTTTTAGTTTAATTGTTTTGTGTAGGCAGCCATCATTTTGACGGATTCTGAGCTTTCAGAAGGAGCCCCATGTCAAATCTCAAAATTAAATATAAAAAAATCTGTTTGTTCTTTTTGAAAAACATATTTCAATGCAGGGTTCTGCTGGAGGAGCACTGTATTTTGAAAAAACATGTTTTACCCTGACAGTTAATAATAACAGATTAATCAAGTAAATCATTTGTACAGAGTGAAATATAAATTCAGTCTATTAAATCTGAAAGGCAACCATGGGATGATTGATGCCACTAAAGATCCCCCTTCCATTGTAATTTCACTGTGTCAGGAACAAATATGGCAAAATAAAGCACGTAGAAACGCCCTCCCCAATGCAGTGTACTCTCCCATTAAGGTAATAATAGTAGCCCTACAATTTATTAAGTAAGCAAGATATCTTCAATTGACAAGAAACTTCCAGTTTAGGATTGAGAGATAAGGTTGTGAGAAGCTGGACCAGTGGTTGGATATGGCAGATATGGTGGTTCCAAGTTCCTTCCTCATTTTTTTCCCTCATATTCACAGTATCACTGAGGAAATAACCACTACTTACTAAATATACTACTGTACACTATATCTTAAGATAAATCTCGAGTGTATTTGCAGTTTCCTTTTGCTTCTGAGAATGGCTGGCTGGATAAACGGGGGATGCCAATTATTATTTGCAACAGGAATATATTATTTAAAATATGAATTTGTTTATAAAACCGTACAAGCTAAGCTGTAACTACGGGTAAAGGCAAAGGCCCAGATTTCCAGATTTCTATCCTTTACAAAGAAAAGGTTTTGTTATCTTTGTGGCTCTTTACTCAAGGATGGTGAATTGAGATCCCACTTCCTTAGCCCAATGAGCCAGGGCTTTGATTATGGAGAAGATGAAACTCTGTAAGCACCAGACATAATAAGAAACAGAAAGCAATAATGACAGTGACCTATACTTTAACTTATGTTTTAATTACTTGCCCTAAATTGTATACTTCAATTAACATAAATAAAAAGTATAAACATTTATAAAAAGCTCATTTTTTCTTCCTTAGAAAGGAATTTGCATCCCCAGGGTGAAGCTTAGCTGTCTACAAACACAGCAGCTTGGTCTCTCTTATTTGCATTAACCTGCCATATAGTCCCTCAGATCATGACGTTACCCTTAAGTCTATGTAGAAGAAAAAATTCTAAAAGGTCTGGTTTTAATTATATATGGAACAAACGGCAATTTAACATAGTCATTTTTTCAAGGACTTAGGGAGTCATTTTTCAAAGATTTCATGTATAATTTATTATATATATATATATATATATATATATATATATATATATATATATATATATATATATATATACCGTATATACTCGAGTATAAGCCAATCCGAATATAAGCCGAGGTACCTAATTTTACCTACAAAAAACTGGAAAAACTTATTGACTCGAGTATAAGCCTAGGGTGGGAAATGTAGCCGCTACTGTTTCAATAATCAAATAAATAATAAAAGGACACTCAGCGTGACCCCCTGTGAGCTCTTCATAAATATATCATGTTGGCAGCTGTAGATTACGGAAAGGTGGATGGAGGACCTTTTCACCCTCCTGCCTTGAAGAGTTACAACATTGCTGATAAAAAAAAGAAAAGAAAAAAGAAAGAAAAATGCAACAGCAGCAGACAAAAGTAAGTTTGGGAAAGCTAAGGAAGCAGCCTTACTAAGTATCAAGTACTTGCCATGCTTTGGGCAAAGTGTCCCTATGAAGGTTCTCATTCATCCAGGCCATAATATATCTATTAGTGGTCATTTTAGTCAACTGGATTAGATGAGTGCTTTGTAAAGTCAATTACTTACAATGAGAGAAGGTGTCAGTATATGCCAGAGTCTCGTACATTAGGTGAAATGATAGATCATATTGGGGTATGTTTGCATTGGGGCCCCTACATGCCACATACTTAGCTAAACCTATACATATTGGGCATCGAACTGTTCAGTGGATCCCTGGCGTTCATATTTAGGGTGTTTTATTTGGTTACTTTATGACCTGTAGGAGATAAGATACTATAGACTGGAAGCTTTGAAGCAATTTTTAAAAAAGATCACAAATTTTGATAAAAACCAATAACTTTAGGAAAGCATTGCGACTTGATAGTTTGGAGTAGACAGACAGTTGTGCCTATTCTGTATTCCCCAGAATCTGTTCTTTCCAAACATGTACAATTTTCTGGGATAAACCTTCTGTTAGTGGAAATGTTGTCCTTGAAATCTAAAGAAGCAAGCTTTCTGGAGCAGTGCTTTGGAAATTTGGTAGTGTACTGCTGGGAGTTTTTGACCTATACAAGTGACAAATCTCCATAAAACTATATATATTTGGTATTGGCACATTCAGGAGACATGGGACTTTCCAAATCAGTTGTATATTTGTGCATAAAATAATTTTTGTTTCTAGTATGTGTGTTTATATTATTGAAAATTTGATTTTTTTTTGCATTTTTAGGTTGTTCTGAAAAAAACGATATATTGTTTTCCTGGGTAAACTAAAAGTCCCCCCGAGGAAAGGCCCCTAAAGTGAAACAGTGCAAAATGTTCAAAAACTGTCTGGCAATACAAGTTCCGCTTTGACCAAAACAGCTGGCAGTAAAAGGGTTAAAGATGTTTCATTTTCCTTCTGTGTCTAACCCTATGAAAAGCCTTTCCCAGTTGACACATTGCAGAGATGCCCTTATAATGGCAAAGTCTGCATGTCTAAAATCGAGAGTTTTAGTTAATCCCTTATAGATCTGTCTCTGCAGCATTAACTCAAAGGAGACCATGTTGTGATCACTGTTCCCCAAATGCTCACCCACACAAATGTTAGAGACGAGTTCAGTGTTATTAGTTAGGTCAAAAATAGAGTCATTCCTAGTATATTTGAAGTAAATCTTATAACATATAAAACAGTGAAAAAAAAAAAGTGATAAGGACAGAAACTGGTCCATTAATTCTATGCAATAATGTAAACTGCCAACTGAAATTCCAATTTTAAATTGGTTAAGGCAATGAAGCAGTAGTCTTACCTGCTTGTATAAAGGCAAGGAGGATTAAATGGATGCACTGATTTCCTCTGCAAGCATTTTTATAGATGCAGAGGAAAGTGTATCAACTATTATGCACTTACCTCCGTGGCTCCATTGACAGGACATCACTGGCTTGTTTGGAGCTAAACAGAGCAGATATCAACCTGAAAATGTATGCATTCACATTTTTGTACAGGTATGTGCTCAATGTCAATGGAGCTATGGGGGTGTGCACATAAATGTGGATCCATGATCCCCCACGTTTATAAAAAACGCCTGCAGAGAAAAGTAGCCATTCCGCTTCAGTCAATCAATGTGTGTCCTAAGTGTCCAAGAGTGTCCTAAGTGTAAGACCCTTCCATATTTGGGAGCTCTACACATGCACCTCTATGAAAACACTTTTTAGGTGAATCCAATAAGGCATATGAAATGGCCAAGCATTTAGTATAAAGCATATGGTATTATCTTGCCTTCTCCCTTTACAGTAAAGATAAATAACATTTACTAGAACTCTTGCTATATGTGAGTTATGCACCCTTCTGGAGACATAGTTATAGGGCTTAGAAACATTCAGCAGCTAATAGTTTAACAAAAACAAAAACTGTAACTGATCTCCCCCATCAACTGTAGAGTTTATGACCTATGTTGCTGCATCCTTACAACATATACCAGTTAATTAAAAGCAGAGGTCAAACCTTCCTTTGTAGGATGTCAAGGAGGGAAAAGAGAGCCCAAATAAAATGGAAAAGGGACATCTTTCACACTAGAATACCACCTTCTATTGTTTAATTAGAAGAGAGCTTGCAGAAACTGAAATTAGCCCCCAAAAAAATCAATTTACTGGTTGTGTTCTTTGTAGGAGAAAATAAAAGATACACATTCATACTGAGGGTTCTTGCAGATAAGAGAGAGGCAGAATGGGCTTACATTTTCTTTTAATGAGCAGGTTGTTATTTTTCTGCTTTCAAATACATGGCTACCCTTTTCAACCAATGAGTTGTCTCATATCTAAGGTCAACTGCATGAGCCGACTGATCTAAAATCTTTAATGTTAATGAATATGAAAACAAAGAACAGGGCTTCAGTTTAAATTACTCCAGATTACACTGCGGCACAAGATATTTATAACACATAATACCATGTTATCTTGATATTACATAATAAACTTGGAAATCCACCTGCTATATAGCTTGACCTATTAGTTAAGCTGAATACAAGATATTTTTTTATCTGTTAAGCAATGCAACAGCCAGTATTTGATATATTATACAACTTGGTGTAATCCAAGGCACAATAATTATGTGAGAAAAGAGCGGTACAGCTTGTACAGAGCTCAGTTTATTGCCCATGAAGGAACATACATGCTGACAATTAATAAGCCTGCATTTTCACAACGTTCTCTGCTTCAAAACTACAAGCCAAATACTGATTGCCACTGCAGGATTGCTATGAGCTACTCAGAGTAAAGTAACATTTAATACATAACGCCTTTTAGCATATTAAATATATATTCTACAAACAGAAACCGCTTCACTCAAGTCTTATGAAGCACAAATGTATTTTATTGAAACATAACGAGACTGATGTTTCGGCTGTTACACCAGCCTTTCTCAAAGTTAAAAAATAAATATATATATTATATAGACAAAGGCCTCATACGAGGTCAATGCGAAAAGAGCCTATAAAATACATTCAAAGAAAACTAAGTATATGTATGGGACCTGTTCTCCAGAAAGCTCCGAATTATGGGATGGCCATCTCCCATAGAGTTCATTATAAGCAAATAGATTAATTATTGTTTAAAAATGATTTCCTTTTTCTCTGTTATCATAAAAACAGTACCTTGTACTTGATCCCAACTAAGATATAATTATTGGTGGCAAAACAATCTTATTGGGTTTAATTAATGTCTAAATTATGTAGACTTAAGGTATGGAGATCCATATTACAGAAAGACACCTTATCCAGAAAATCGCAGGTCCAAAGATAATAATAGGACAGATAGATCCTATACCTGTATTTAATACTGCCTCCTGCACAAATATTCATTGGCTTATTCATCAATTTTTGAGTTTGTGAATTTTTAAATATTTTTTTCTATTTCAAATTAACTCAAATTAAAAAAAAACTTGAATGTTTACTTATTTATTAGAAAATCTGAATATGAAAAACTTAAACACCTCAAATTTATGAGTTTACAAACTTGAAAATCAATTTTAAAAAATGGTTTGAATTTTCCTAGGGAAAAATTTTAGAATTTAAAAATAGTAAATCATGGAAAAATGTAAATTCAACTTTCATCACCCTCTTAGTGTGCAAGTTTGATAGATGGCTGAAATGCACAATAGTCTATGTGCGTCTAGGTCCCTTAAAAGGACTGATTCACATGATCAACCTCTCAAAACATTGACCACCTAGAAAATCAAGGATTAAATATGTGTAAAAGGTTATCAGCCTCCAAAAAGTGTAATTTTTGCCACAAATAAATATGGCCAACTTGCACTTTTATCCAAGATGGCTTAGTCACTGCTGGGATTTGGATCCAGGGCCTTTCCTGTTTTCTACCTAACTGCAGGGCTAGGATGTCAGCTGAAAGGCCTGTGTGTAATCTGAGGATTCTGCTTTCCCAGATACAATTTAATGTAGCCTACAGTTGTAGCATTTTCCATGTCTCAATGTCTTACCACTATTCTGAGGGAACCCCCTGAAAGAAACAGCAAACTGAAAGGCAGCTTTTTCAGATGCTTTAGGATGTTTATTAAGATTCCAGTGTAGAATTAAGACCATTGAGTTCTTTATTATCTACCCCTTAGAGTAGTCTGAACCGGGCAGTACAAAGGAATATCTGGGACATTAGGGGCCTGACACATGTGGTGATTCATAGCCCAGTGGGAAATCTCCACCACCACAGGTGATGAAGCATGCAACAACGCCAGCCCCTTTACATTAGACTGCAATGACAATTGGCAATTTTGAGTAATCCCTCAAAAAAGCGGCAGGCCACATGTGTAATGTGGTTTACATGAAGCAAGTCCAACTGTGTGAAGGGGCAGGTATTAGAGATTTTCTGTCAAGTAATGAAGTGACCCATGTGTCAGTGCCCTGACCCCTAGGCATGTCTACTCCCTCCTCTATTGGTTTTGATCCCTATTAAAAATATAATTGAATTCCTGTTCCCATCTCCCAAGCTGGTAAGGGTATCTCTACTTCCCAGCACAATTTTTTTTTAAACTTTTTTGGACACAATCTTAGTTATATAACACAACTCTTACCATCACCTTGACTGACTGCTGCTTTTGGTTTATTGTCCAGATCATCAAACAAACTCTCATATCCCTTTGTATATGCCTTCTGGTGGGGTTAGTACCTTGGGAATGGAACAACTGCCCTGTTTTCTGACAGGGAAAGGTCTCTTAGCCTTTGGGTTCTTTGTCCAATCACAAGCAAGTGATGGGTGTTGGATTCTTCTCCCCAATCCCTCAAAGATTGATAATCTATCCAAAAGGCACTGGCAATTATTCAAAGGTTTTGCTACTTGCCAATGTCAGAGAATCATGATACACTACATATGGCAATTTTTAACTATGGCTAGCTTGTAATACTGCTTGTAACACTGAACCTGGGAGCAGGAGCACTCATTTAGGTCATCCCTTATTTACAGCTAATCCACATATTTTGGGGAAATTCCCCATGAATTAGCTGTGAAATTCCTAGTAGATGGGGCTTGTCTGATCTCTAACTAGTACATGATAAAATATGTAGTTGTTTTGAATAAAAAAAAAATGTAGGGTTCAGGACAGGAGAGGTGGAATCAGGCAAACAATACCTATGATTAACTGCTTATTTGTGATACCTTAGAATGCCATTATGTTCCTTCCCTGTAGACAAACTGGTAATTATTGCTAGATTTTATATGCTTTTCAGTTAATTATGTTATCATGGCCCTAATAGCAACATCATCCATTAGGGTAGTATACCCTTTAGTATGTTATAGCATGTCTAATTCATAGCATCTTTTCAATTGTTGTTGATTTTTTTTTTTTTAATTACTTGCCTTTCACTGCCTCTTCCCAGCTTTAAAATGAATGGGGGTCACTGACCTAACAGCCAAAAAATCTTTAGTTTTGTATATAAAACAATTACACTGTATTTGTTATGTTTTATTACTTATTTTTCTGTTCAGACCTTTTCCTATCCTTCATATTCCATTCAAATCACTTACTGGTTGCTGGGGTAAACTGGACCCTAGCAACATCCTGACATACTAAACCGGAGATATGTGAAGAAAAAGATGAATTATTTAAAAATTAAAAAATTAGTGCCCACTGAAAAAGCGACACGTATGCCATCCCACTGGCAACTTACATTCTTGCCGCTGTGATGGCATTTCGGGGGAGATTAGTCACCAGCAGTAGCAAAGATTTATCGCGGGCAACTGATCTCCCCGTGTGCCACTGCCCTAATGGCTACTTTAACAAGAAGTTTTGCTTCCCTGAGAGACAAACACATAGCAATGAAAGTATTTATATATCTAAATATTTAGAATTTATTTAGAGCTAAGTTTCTAAAGAATTTGCATGACCTTTGCTTTGGTTATCCAGCAAGATTTGGGTAGTTGGCACTGCTTACTTATGCATAGTTGGTAAAATACTGTGGACATAGCTGTAGGAATATGAAGACCCTTGGATAGATGTTTAGTGGCTGGAACTAGGCACTTTAACTATTTCAGTCTTGTGCTGTAAACTTTAAAATACCACAGAGAAACTCACCACCATGTTATAGGCATCTGGAACTTCAATTTCAAACTGGAATCTCCCTCCTTGGTAATAGCTTTCATCTGTAAATCAGAAGAAGTCCATTTTAGCAAATGCATATTTATAGTGGCAAAGGCCATCACTGTACTCATCAGAAAGTATTTATTTAGCACAGTCTGATACAAATATTTACATTTAGAATACAAGATACTATATACCAATGCACCCTTAGGGCTGTGACAGACGGGGAGATTAGTCACCCCACAACAAATCTCCCATGTCGCGGGTGACTAGTCTCCCTGAAATGCCATCCCACCGGCGAGAAAGTAAATCGCAGCATACGCGGCGCTGAAATTGCTGAAGTTTCTTCTCAAGGCAACTTTGGCGATTTCAGCAAATCGCCACGCCAAGTATGCCATCCCACTGAGATATACCCAAAACTGCTGTCCCATCTGCCAATGACATAAATAGCAACCATTATTCAAGTCAATAGTAGGAAGCTTAGTGGGTTTTGGGCATTTCACTGCTGATGGAGAAAATGCCTGGTGTGCTCTCTGTATAAACAAGGCACTTCATACCCACATCTACACCCTGTTAGGCTTTGAGATAACAATCAGCTCCAAAGGGCTTTTCAGTAGCCTGCTGATTTGTTTTGATTGTACTCATAAGAACCTAAAGTGGGATATATTCACATACCATTAGCTAAATGGCAACCAAAACATCTTTTCACTATTATAACATTATCAACATTGATGAATTATATTGATAAACTAATAAGGAAGGAGGGAAGGAAGGGGCTTATATAATGGCAATCTAAAAGTAAAGCAAACCATAGAGCAAAACAATAGGCAAAAACTATGTAAAGCACAAGCCCTATTCATTGTAATCATGCTAACCTAGGGAGTATAATGTCCCTTTAAACTACCAGGTAACAGACATTAAAGGACTGGACCATTCAGAGTGAAACAAGTACAGGACCAGTAAGAGAACGTGACAAGCCAACTCTACAGGGATACATTTTGATGGGATAAAGTCCACACACTTAAGCATATTTGTGCTTGAGGACACAAGTTAGAAGAAACATTGCTTGTAGAATAACAATGACTACTTGTGTAATGAGAGAAACTTTATTCTAACTTTACACTTTATGCAGTTTGCATGCTTATTATTATAGCTTGTAAAGAAAGCTATTAATCTTATGATCTGGTAGACGAAAGCTTTGTGTATCTGCTTGGGACAGCCTTCTACTGTTCTCTGTTCCTGGACAACGCAAGTGTCTGCTTTAATTCTTTGTAACTCTCTTTATCTAAGCACATTGAGCCATTTTGCTAGTAGTCAGTCTGTCTGTGGGCTGGTATCTACTCACTGCAATGCCTCTTGAGGAAACAGCTTCATAGAAGAAAAACTTTGCAGCTACGGATGATAACTTCCAAACGTAGTGTGAGAACAAAGCACCTAAGGTGGCCTTTGTTACGTGACATATATTATGCTTTTAAGTTGTTTGGCGGGACGATTCTTATTGTTGTTGAAATAGGGGAAAAAACAGCTTTACATGCCCATAGTGTTTGGAATCTAAAACGTATAACTAAATAATTTAATATAAATGTTGCTCACACATACAAATCTTCTTGGAGCTCTGGGACCTTTTTTAAACAGTAAAGGGCCTCCTTAATGGTTGTATAAATTAAGCAAAGAACACACTAATAAAATCAAAATATCTCAAATGTCATGCAGTCCAATGGGAACAATAAACAATCATTTCACCGTAGACCATATACTTCATTAATGACTAATGTCTTCCCTAGCTGTTGGGAGTATGATGTGTTGTAAAGAAGTATTTTCTGTACCAAGCATCGCTCACCCCCAGACGTTTGTCAAACATATCGTCTGAGACTCATTTATATTTAACTCATATGGATATAAATAAATAAGCAGAGGGGCCCATGATAAAGAACTCGGGATGAAATGAGATCCAGCTCTTTTCTGTGAAGTTCTGCCTTTGTGTGCACTAGGACAAGAAGTTAATGATATGGAGATGCACAGCAGCATGTTTTCAATAGAGTAATCTGCTCATTACCATGCTCCTTGCCCTTATGAGGGGACACAGACTAGGCACATCATTAACACCCAACTGAGCATCTCCAAGACACAACAAACAGAGAAAACAAAAAACAAGAACATAGAATTTAGTCAGAAAATTATCACTGTTGCAAATGTAAAGAAAGAAGCCATGGCTCAATGAATAAATAAGCTGAGAAGAAAAAGACATGTTTTTTTCCGTTAGCAATTACAGTAATGTGTTCTATATACACATAAAGTTGAGATCCTCTTCATCAATTACATGAAGCCTTTCACTGCATTATGCGATAACACTTTTTATAATGCTCAACAGTTAATAAAGTGTACCTTTTGTGTTTAGGGGCATCTATTTATTCATGTGTTAAAATAAAAAAAAAATTTAAGTAATTTTGTTTAGAGCAATTTTCATTTCTGATATTAGCAGTTTTACACTTCTAATATCATGCTTTCACCGCAAAAATGCAGAGTTGCTATGTTGGCTGGACAGTCACCAGAGGGTTAAGTAATTGATGCAGACTGCACCACCAGACAATCATCTTCTCCCACTAAAAGCTAAACAAAATAGGAATATATATATATATATATATATATATATATATATATATATATATATATATATATATATATATATATAAAGAGTCATACAGTCTCTCAGACTGTCATAACTAAATATTCATGCTCAATGCTAATAAGCAATACATTTTTAATGAAACAACGATAGATGGCTTTTTTCTGGTCTTTGCTAAGCAGAGCAACATCAGAATAGTTACCTATTATGACATTTTCTCCCTATTGTAGTGTGGTTGGTAGGTGACTGCCGGTTAAAATAATAAATGTAATGCACAAACGTGCTCATAGGAGTAAATTTATATTAATTTGTTATAAGGACATACATGTCCTAACTGGTACAGTACAGCAAAATCAGAACATGCTTAGCCAACAACTTGGTACAGTCTGGGCATGGAGTGAAGAAAAGTTTTAGCAGGAAACTGCTAACAGGTGTAGTGTGTTTGGCATCACAAAAGCAGGTTGTGAAACAATAAGTAGTTTAGTAGATTAAAGTGCTAGCTCTTGAAATGACACTTCTTACTCAGGCACAATATACTAAAGAAGCAACATAGATGTAACCATTAATATATAACAGAAACTGTAACTTGCCGTCTAAAGAATAAAAAGTCTATCTGAATTCAAGGAGGATAAGATGAGTTCAGGTTTGCACTTGTTAATGTCATTTAAAGGAGAACTAACCCCCCCATGGACAAAAGCCCCCTTAACTGCCCTGCATCAAGCCCCCTCACCTCTCCATTCGCACATAGCCTGAAACATTTTCTAAGGAACGGTAGATGGACCCTAGGTACGCTGCTGCGCTGCTCTGCTTTTTTAGCTTGGGTTTTTCTATAGGGCCACTTTTCAAAGTTATAGGCTATATGAGAAGGAGAGGTGAGGGGGATTGAGGCAGGGCAGTTAAGGGGGCTGTTGTATCAGGGGGAGGGTTAATTCTATTTTACGCGCAGATTATTTACAAACATATATTCTTAACTAGACAAGTGCAGTTGCCAGTAGTAACCAATAGTAGACTGTCCAGCACTAACTGCTGATGGCAACTGCACTTTTTCAATTTAGCTGTTTCAAAATAGACTTCTGTACTACAGATACTAGTATGCTTTAACCATTGGTAATACATAAAATTATTCTGGGATTTGTAGTCCAGCAACACTTGAGTAAACTATGGTGGAACAAGAGTGTATATGTCCCTTAACTCTACAAGGTACTGCTTCAGCATATAGAACTAAGATTATAAATTGAGAAAAGGGCATCATGTAAGCAACAAAGGTCACAAAATCAATTTGGGATTAGAAGCCAGCTGGCAAATTTATACTTATGTGCAAGGTCAATCAGCCGGGTTAAAAGGTTTTGATTGGGCGCCGTTGAAGGTGTCCGAACGAAATCTCTGTTCAGGCTAAATCAGCAGGTGGAGGTAGAATTCCTATTGTTTCTACCTCCACATCTGACGATTCAGCCCTGAATGTCATTGGGAGAAACAAAGGAATGATTGGAATTGCTAAGTGTATGGTCACCTTAAGGGGCAGTGTAGTTGTGAGCTTAATACATAAAAACTCACCCATGTTCTATTCATTCGTTTGGGATTTTCAGAAGCGCATTTATCAAATGATAAATTCTAAATTTCAACCATTGATAAATACGCTTCTAAAAATCTCATAGTAATGAATACCTCTAAACTCACATTTTGATATATTGGCCCCTATGTGTTAAAACTGAAAGAAAAGCTTTAGGAAATAATTCCTTAAATGCTGAGGTTATAGAAGCTAAATCTAAATGTGTAGCTGCACAGTTTTCAGAACTTTAAGGCTTATGGCACCCACCATGCTTCACAGCAAGCTCTGCTTATTAATATTATGTATTTATTAAGTGCCAACATATTCTGCAGTGCTCAAGCTCAATAGAGGTACAATATAAAAGGGCATGGGAGTATGAAACAAATATTACTGTAGTAAGAAAAACCAGCAAAATTGTATTGTGTGTTTAACAAATCTGTTTCACATTCTTAACAAAACTTATTTTTACAACTGCAATTTTTGTTTTCTAGAGAATTGGTTTCCTTTCCAGGATGCCGTCTGCTTTGCATGATTAAAAAACAATAAATTAAGGAACAATAAGTCTGCCTGCAAGAGAGGGGATTGATTAGGTATGGTGGCTTGTCAATTTTATGAATAAGTCTACTTGTACAGAGGGCAAAACAATTAGATTACTCTTGGCCACCTTAGGTAGGAATAGTGGTGGAAAGATCTGTTCGTTCGGCGACCTCTCCAAACAAGTGGATCTTATAGTGCAGTGCTGTCCAACTGGCCCCCCACCTGTCTGGCTGCTTTGATGCCTTACCTTTGTGTAAACTTTAAATAGTATCCGTACTGGGATTAACTGGCCCCCTGCATGGTTCTCACCTCAGATTCAGTCTGTAATCATCCACATTGTTTACCTGTTCACACCTCAGACATTGTATGTAGTGCCTGGACTATGCTGCTGTATAGGGCAGGAAGGGTATGGAACACACAGGCAGCATAGGGTAGGCATAGTATGGCACATAGGCAGTATAGGGCAGGCAGAGTATGGCACACACAGACAGCATAAGGGAGGCAGAGTATGGCGCACACACAGGCAGCATAAGGGAGGCAGAGTGCTGCCTGTGTATGAGATACTTTGCCTGCCCTGTGCTGCCTGTGAGAGGTGAACCTGGCAGGGGTTTGTTCTGGGAGTTTGTTAGTAGTTGGAAATAGCCATTAAATGGTTCCTAAGGTGTGTAATTATGTTGCTGTGGGTTGCTGTGCTATCCACAGGGGAGGAGGAGGCAAATGGATTTAAGGATGTGCCTTAATATGACATAATATAATTCTTTCATATATGAATAACTGTTGATATCCCCGCAGTGAGGACCAAGCATTTGGGTTTTTGCAGCACTACCACCATTGTGATAAAATGGGTGTGGTTTGAAGTGGGTGTGGTTCAAAAAGGGGAGTGACCAAAACTGGCTTCCATTAGCGGCCCTCCACCATGTATGCTAGAGAATTCCGGCCCTCGGCACCGCAGAAGTTGGACAGCACTGTTATAGTGTATGGGCACTTTTAGAACAATGACACAGAAGACAGTTTTCCGCCAAGTCTGTTAATTAGCCAACTTGCAACAGCAGTCAGAGATAGGAGCGTAGGTATCGTAAACAACCAGAGAGATACTGCCTTTACTTGATTTACATTTACAAATAATTTTAACTAAACATTTTTAATTATTGTATGTTGGTGATCGCTTACAATTCCATGTTTTATACAGGTATCGGATCCCTTATCCAGAAACCCATTTCCCATAGACTCCATTTTAATCAAATAATTCACATTTTTAAAAACAGTTTCCTTTTACTCTGTAGTAATAAAACAGTACCTTGTACTTGATCATAACAAAGATATAATTAGCCCTTATTGGAGCAAAAACAATCCTTTTGGGTTTAATTACTGTTTAAATTATTTTTTTAGTAGTCTTAAGGTGATCCGACTTACGGAAAGAGGCCTTATCCAGAAAACCCCAGGTCCCGAGCATTCTGGATCATGGATCCCATACCTGTATTATATTAGCTTTTTGGGATGAGGTCTCCTTTAAAGTTATTTCATTCATGGCTGTTCTCTGCAGCACATAGTTAGTTACACAAACATGCAGAGGTCGATGGAAAATAATCTATGCTTTATATATTTTATTATACATAGAAACAATCTGAAAATTAACAAATATAAATTAAGTACATTTTCTTTTTAAAGCAAACAGTTCCTATACTTTCATTTTGCTATGTAATTGCTTGTAGGCAAAATATGATTTCACTTTTGACACAAGCAGTTCATAAAATTTCAAGGTTCTTCTTGGCAAGCAGCTGGCAACAAAACCAGACTGACTTAAATATGTTGCTTAAAAGTACGCTATTTTATTGTTAAAAAGGTAATACATCACCATATATTTAAGCCCTACACGTTTCATGCCTATACTGGCCACTTAATCATAGGCAAATGTAACACAAACTATTTAAATGAAATCTGACCAATCACAGAATTCAAAGCAAAGCTCCAATCATGTTACTTGTAACATTGTGACCTAAAAATTGTATACACATATATACAAACATACAAAAGTACAAAAATACAAAATGTAAAGCGCTGTATAATAATAGTCAAAGATATAACGCGTTCAAAGTAAAAGTATATACATCTGTTTATTCCACCGAGCATAGAAAATGACTGACACAGATGTAGAAAAATATATGTGGATTAAGTGTAGCAAGAGATATCAAATTCAAAATAAATCCCTTCTGGTTGTCTAGTATTCAAGGGGAAAATCCACTTGGCTTTTTTTTTTTTTTTTTATAACATTTTTTCTTCATAAAATTTGTCCATAAAAGTATGGTTTCCACGTATGACCTTCTACGCCTTTTTAGGACAATGCTGTTATTTAACCAAATCCATTACAAAGAATTTACAATGCATATCTTTTATTATATTCATTCAGGAAGTTTAATTTACACATGCAATTTTTCCTTCTAGGCAACATCAGTGAAATACCCACCGCACCCCCTTTATAGTAAGAGATAGCAAGCTCCCTTTGCACAAATAATACATTCTGTTCTGAGAATTTCTGCTGTCTGCTTATGGCAAAATATATTTAGCTAATCTAAGATTAAACTAATAAGTAAGTTAATAAATGCATGCCTTGTCTGCCTGCCTTTGGCTTCCTTCAAATAAATTCCAATTTGTAATAAACACTAATCAGATATTTTGAAGACAAATGACAACTAAGATAAACTCCTGGTCTGTTAAATTCAAATCACTGTAATAAAACAAATGCATCATAAAAGATTAACAGTTGTACCTGTGCTGCAAATGTATAAAATAATCAATATTTCTGCTAACTTTTGCACTCCAAAGAAGCAGTAGGGCTACTGCCACATGGGGCCGATTTATTTGCCTAAAATTTTACTGATCCGCAGGGCCTCTGTTTCCTCCTGTGTCTGCACTTCAGCCTGGGTGTATACACACAGAGTTGACTTAAGCATGAAAATGCATATTTGTGCGTTTCTATGCCGCAAAAGAGCCAATGCGGTGCCTCTCAATACAGACACAGATGTGGTATATGCAGGCTAGAAATCAGCCCTGTCTGGCAGTAGCATACAGGGCTGCCATCAGAAATCAGGGCCCCCCACCTACTTCTAATATACATCTATTTAAAATTCTGTACTGTTTTTATAAAAAACGTGATCCCTTGCCTACAATTTAGGTACAGCCAGGATAAAGCCTGAGCCAAAAGGCTCATTTGTGCTTCAAAAAGCACAGATTGGAGCAAGGAATCTTATTCTGTAATAAGTTTAATTTTCTCTGTGGCTTTCTATGGCTTCTTTTTTTTACTGATATCTAAGACCCAGTAGAGTCACACAGTGGCGGGCAGCCATGTTGGGGCACATGCATGCATATAAAGAGCAAGTGCCACAACTCACTCATTAAGCAAATGTGCGTGACGTAGGAGGGTGAGTGACATCCGCCATTCCTACATCAGGCGCATGCGCATAATAAGTGGGTGGGTGAGATCCGCTTATTATATGCATGTGCGCCAACCAACATGGCCGCCTGCACCGGGAGCTGCACCCCTGGTAAAGGAAGCAATATAGGGGTGATAGGTGCCCTTTAAAGTGACACTGGCACTAAAGAACAAACTGATCTTCAAAATATTAATGTACATTGAAAGTTGCCTATAGGTCATGTTGATAATTTTTCGCTGATAGGTCTCCTTGTGTCACTTATTGTAATTTGAAGTTCCTAAACATGACTATTTTGCCAACCTGACTGTCCCTTCAGCCTTATAGAAGAACATAGGGTTTATATAGGTAATGTTTTGAGCAAATACTTGATACTATGATAGATGTAAAAAAAGGTTCATTTCTGGTGTCAGTATCTCTTTAATATTTGTACAAGCCTCCATCCTTGTGATGCAATAAGTGGGATCTGTTCGTTTGTAATTAATAGATATCCCATCTGTGTTTTTTCGATGTGATTATATGTTTAGCAAATTCTGCCTTTATTACATAAACTGTGAAGAAAGATCTCAGAGATAAGATTACTTAACAGCCATAAAAACAGAGTTGCTTTTGAAAAAGCTTCTCTTTATGTCCTGGTCCTGATCATGGACTACAGATCCATGAATCATGGATGGATATCTCACTATATTCATTGATGCCCCATGCATGCACCAAGATTAGACATCAGTTGAAGCAGTTTTCACTCCGGAAAGACAAAAGCATTATAATAGGATCTCAGGATGGCCTCTTAAATTGTCCCCCATACTGTAGATTGAAGTCAGTTCAAAATCAGTCAAAATGTTCCCAGTGTAGCCCTGCATTGATTTGTCTATGTTGCTATTGCTAGAAAAAATCAAGTTATCAGCATCAAATATGGTGTTGGTTCAGTAAGATAGAAAACATATGAAGAAGGCAAAATAGAAATAGAAGAGTGGTGGAATAAAGGAGTAGATTAGGGGTAGATATATATTGGATAATGAGTATACAGAGTACACAAAATCAATATAAGAAGAATTCAAATGAAAAAACAACTACCTGGTACCCAAATGAATATCTTAAATTGAGTACTACAATTATTGCTTCAACGAAACCTGAAAGTTAAGTTACAAATTATGCACTCTATGCACTTGGCATACTGTACCAGTTCCAAATACAAAAACATAGTGGTTATATATCCCTTTATCTGAAGATATCTACAATTAATCCACAATACATAATCATTGAGATCATGACTGTCCTGCTTCCTGTCTGCAGTGCATATTCTCAAGTATAGGTATGGGACCCATTATCCAGAATGCTCGGGACCTGGGGTTTTCCGATCTCCTACCTAAAGTCTGCTAAAACATTATTTAAACAGTAATTAAACCCAATAGGATTGTTTTGCCTCCAATAAGGATTAATTATATCTTAGCTGGGATCAAGTACAAGGTACTGTTTTATTATTACAGAGAAAAAGGAAATAATTTTTAAAAATGTGAATTATTTGATTAAAATGGGGTCTATAGGTGACAGGCTTTCCGTAATTCTGAACTTTCTGGATAATGGGTTTCCGGATAAGGGGTCTGATACCTGTATGATGTGCAATTTATCTATCCAGAAACCTTTGGAACTTGAGTTTTTTTGGATAAGGGGTCTTTACGTAATGTGGCGCAACACTGAATAAGGAAACCATTTAATCACTGAAAGAATTTTTTACCATCAATATAAATGTAAGCTTCGTTACCATCAATGACAAATTACTACCCTATTACAGAGAGAAGGCTAACACTTAGAAATAAAGAACTGCCTGATCAAATAAGACTCATAGAAAAACTTTTTAGAAAAACAGTTTCCATATAACAGAGATAAAATACATTATCTCTAGGCAAATACTTTGAGGGTCTTTAGTTGCTCAAAATTCAAAACAGGAATGGCACATAACAAACAATACTTAAAATTGTTTATACTCAATATATTTTTTTTTTCATTCTTAACACATTTCCAATTTTCCATAAAGTTGAACATATGATGTGCATAAGGGAGAAGCTACTAATAAATTAGCTCCCTATCCAAAGCAAGGACAGAAGTAACCCCGACAGCTGTAACAAATACAGTAGGAATGTCAATTACAGATTAGATACACAGAGGAAAAGGCTTTAATTACATTTTCGTTAACCATGAAAGACACGTCAATAACAAGAACTCACACCACTGTACAATTAACAGTCCACACTGATATAAGGTCTACTGCAATTACTGCACTTCAGTTGTGTTATTATGTGATGCAGTTTGAAACACGTGCTTTTGTAATTTAGCTGCAGTTTTTCGGGGCATTTTTTCAAGATCTCAAATCACTTGGAGGTTTAGTTATCAAAATTAGTGAATTTGCATTCTGCTCATCATTTTCAATAGGTCTACCAACTCTCAAAAAAAAAAAAATCTCGAATTGAAAAAAATTGCTTAGATTTGCATAGGACAACTCACATTGAGTTCTACATGAACTCGCTTTTTGACGTGGAAGATGGACAATTTTTTGCTCTTAATAATTACTAAAATTTGTGAATTTTAGCTCAAAAAAAAAAAAAAATAGAGGAAAAATTTGAATTTAAACCTTCATAAACCAAACCCTTAGGGTATTTTCAAATCACTCAGTTACTAGGAATATTTAATGAATTACATAATAGGGATAGTGCCTCAAGACAATCCACCAAATTTATTTGCCCACTTAATGTTAAAAAACACTACTCTGAGCAGTTGTATGTTTTGGCCTAGGGCCAAATGATCGAATTAGCCCGATATATTCGAAAAAAGATCTTGAAATGTATGGCCACCTTTAGGCCCTTTAATCACATTCACACACGGCACATATTTAGAAGGAGTTACATTTGAACGGCAGTCTGGAAACACAATTTCTCACACAGGCATGTGAATAAAGACAGAGGCGCGCCTTTGCATGACAAACATCTACATCATTGTGATAGTGAAGGGGTTATTACCAATCACCACAGAAACAGGGTATCTGTAAACTAAATAACCAATCCCCTGAAAATTTACCCTGCTGCGAGCATTGGAAATAGAGGGGGATAATCCTTAGTCAACACCCCTCCTCAATGCTCAAAGGCAGGACACAAAATATTGTAATTAAGGGATGGGGAGGTGTGTAACTATAATGGGCTTGTTTACAATTTGTGTACATTGGTGATTTAAATAATCAGTCTACCTTTCGTGTATTTTAGAAACCTGTCTTTTTTAGCAGCTGTACTTAGGGTTGCCGGTAAAACTCCTGGCAAACTGGGGTTGGTATTACAAATTTACCAGGAAAGTAGTTGCTGGTAAATTTGTAATATGCTTAAATTGAGCCCCTGGCCTGCCCATTTAAGCCCTTGATTCACCCCAATCTTACCCTTTTTACTTCCCAGGGCCAGAACTAGGGGTGAGCAGAAGTACAGTACAGTGCAGTATCGGTGGCAGGGACAAGACAGCCAGGAATAGGGGTAGGCAGGAGAGGTACCTGCCTAGTGCCACCCCACAGTCCTGGGTGTCTTGTCCCCTCCACCGATACCGCACTGCACTGTACATCCCACACCTCCATGGAGTCCTTGCGCATGCGCCGGTGCATGCACAGTGGAGGGGTTTGGGGCGAGGTGACCAGCCGGGTTGCTTAGGGCACCCTGCCAGCTTTGCCCGTCCCTGCTTGATCGTACCATAATCTGCCATGGATCCTCCATTGTGTCAGCTCTCTGCCCCATTCTGTCATCACCCTGCCTATTTGCATCATGGCCCTGCCCACTTTTGTAGCCCCCTACCAGCTGGTAAAACATTTGTGACAAGGTAATGGAAAACATAATGCCTGCAAATAAAGCATTGATTGTAAGTCTAGCAGAAAAACACAAATCTCATCATGAAGTTTACATTGTAAATGAGTGCATTATATTTTATATGCATTAGAACATACACTATAGAAGAGAAATGACAGACGAAAAGAAACACCTCCATCCATAAATGTATATTTGTGTGCTTTTCCATCTTCCATCTGTCAATCACCCTGTCCTTCATCATTCAATAAAAGAAAACCTTAAAAGAGGTGGCTAATTAGAATGGCAGCATAGGTTTAGTTAAAAGAATGCTGAACACACTATAATTTGTGCCTGTGTGCTAAACTATAAGGCAGCACATACAGAACATCTATTTGTACATATCCAATTACAACCCTTTCTTCTTCAATCTCAGAGAATAAGAACAGCAAAAATGCCATGTTTAACTCATGATATAACAAAAACCATCGATTTTTCGTGATTAAAACAATATGCAAAATGTCCAGCACAAGCCCTATTCCTTGAACTCATATTAATCAAGAGGGTACACTGCCCCTTTAAGCTTCAGATACAATGGGTCACAGACCTTGTCATTTATTTTAGGAAGGTTATAACTCTGAAATAATCATATCTAAAATGAAAAGCAGCCTAATCCAAGACCCAAGTATTTTCTTGGATGTATTTGTTTCTAAAACATTTGATAATGTTAATAGTGGCTATTTAAACTAGAGTTACCTCTGCCTTGGTTTAGTGCTTCAACATCCCTAATTTCCACATAAACTCATTTTGAAACAGTAGTTCCCATTACATATTAAGCCATATTTTCTTCATTATATGATCAGGCAGGGTCACAATACTAATTAGGGGATTTGTAAAACAAAGGCTGTGGTTATTTTCCGGTTTGATTTTTGAAATCCCAGTAGTGGCCATTATAAATCTACATTTAATGATTAGGAATAGAATAGAACATTAGGAGAGGCAATAAAAAATTTTTACATTTCTTATTGCAGCTTTCCTATAATTTCTGTTCCTAATTTTCTCTCTTGGTACTTCAACATCATCTTCAGGCCAACAAATACAAACAAATACAATTCCTAATACCTACAAATAATAAATTAAATCATTTATTATCATTTGTGCATAGCTAAATAAATCTCTAGTGTATATTCGAATTCCATTTGCACGTAAAAAAAACAACAAAAACATTTTTTTTTCCAAGTATGACATTTTGGGGTCAACATGATGAGTTTGTGTATGTTGACCTGTTAAAAGAATTAATTTTAACCCCCATTTGTAATAAAGGCCCTAAGGAGCAGTAACCCATAGCAACCAATAAGATGTTTGCTTTTAAACAGATGACCAGTACATTCTACCTGCTGATTGGTTGCTATGGGTTACTGCTCTTTGGCAAATGTAGTGCCTTTTTTATTACATAACCCCATAAGTGTTTAAAATGAACAGTTAAGTAGGGACTAGAAAGTATTAGAATTCTGAATCAAATCAGCTACCATGGTACATTTCAGTGTTATACCATATAACCTTAAGAGCATGTTTTGCATGGATTGGATAGAAAGGTCACAGTTAAATGGCCAACTAGGGCTTATCATTTGTGGCCAACTGCGTTTTACCATCAGGCTGAGAGAAGCGGATCCCTTGCCTACATTGCTCAGTGAGCCTGCTCTGAAAACCGCTGTTGGCAAACTCAACAAAGCAGAGGTTGGCCCAAAAAATGTAGGTGTCTTTGGCCGACTTACACTGCGCTCTGCTGAGTGTGCTTGCAGTGAGGCGGAAGCTGTAGTTTTCAGCGCGGACAAACCACTCTTTGTGCCCATGCCGTAACCTTGATTCTTTACTTAATACAATGCCAGAGTTTGCTTTTCTGATCACTGCAAAGGATGCCTATTTCAAGAGTTAGCCTTCTCATTTAGAAGATGATTAGTACTAAGTTACTTTTAAGATTAAGTACTTACCAGTGCCTCATAACAAGGTTCAGACTTGGCCGGAGGGACACCTAGAAAACACGGTGGGCCCCACTGACCCAGACCTGCTCCACCCATACCTAATATAATAATAGTGAACGGGAAGTGAGCAGGAGTTGAGCTCAAAGGGTTAAGCTCCCACTACCACTGACTGCAGGAAGGCTGCAGACAGGCCAGCACCAATATGAATGGTTAGTCACATGGAGCACAACTATCTATGCTGTACGGCCAACAAAATATCAAAGAACTGTATATTATTGCTAACAGCTGCTCAAGGAGAAAACAGAGATAAGAAAAACCCTTGCCAGAGCAGCCTAGAAGTAAAAGGGGGATAGAGACGGAGCTCAGGTGATTCAGAATAAAGCCAGCACAAATGGGCAGGGACAAACAAAATCAGAAATAACGACTTGTATAATGACCAAAACTAAAGTCAGAAATTGAGCCAAGTCAATAATATGAAATCTCACTTTATACTTTAGGCAGGTCTTACAAACATCCAGAATGCAAATCCACCTCTCTCTCTCGACAACCTGTAGCTCAGGAAGCATTATCAGGTGATAATCTTAGATAATGTATGTGGTGTGCCAAACAAACAAATCGTGCTATTGTGAAACGATCGCATTGCAGTTAGGTTTACAAGACGTCAGGGCAAGGACCGTATCAATGAGCCATTGTGGTCCTTGATCGGACAGAAAAGTCAATCCTGTCTGATCGATATCTGGGCGATTTTTGCCAAGATATTGGTCGGGAGGCCTGTCTGACGGCTCCATACATTTGCACATAAGCCGCTGAATTGGTCTGAAGGACCTGAATCAGCAGCTAAAATCTGCCCGTGTAAGGCCTCCTTTACTTTTCCTATGCTAAAGTGCACAAGCAGCTATAAATTCCCAACAATCAGCAGTACCCATTGACTTGTTACTTCCATGTGTGCGTTTCGTCCTGCAATGCATTTCTTCTTGTTTCAAGGCAAGGAAGCACAGTACTCTCTTTCTTATCTGCTCATACTGACGCAGGCGCATCGAAGCACCAAACGCAGGTTTAATTAACTTAGAACAGCAGTAGGCAGATCTATCGATATTTGAGTATGCAAGAAAAAAACAAAACTTGCAAACCTTTTTTCCATAACCAAGTTTTCATTCTCAAGCACTAGCATATTTAGACTGAAAGTCTCAACTGTTTTAATAAACTAGGAAAAAATAAGTTCCCAGTGACACATATAAACTCAGTAGCTTTCACTAGCTGGTTTTAAAATGCACAGTAATGTGTTTTTTCTTAAATAAATCACAAGTATTTAAGTCTATAACATTCTCGAGTATATTTGCGATTTCTTGAACTGAAAAAGCACAATCTGGAATATTGATGAATCTGCCCCCTAGTGTTTTCTTATGCAAGCGGGTGAACTGAAGCTAACTGAAAAGGAGAAACAATCAGAAGTGGCTTTCCATCTTCAGACATTCATCGGTTGCCGAAAGACAATGCCATAAAATGATAAAGTGACTGCTCATTCCCGGTGCAAGAACAATTATATATGTCCCAGGACAATATGCAGGTTCTGAAAGATAACCTGATGAGTTATTGATTATCAGGCAGCTTATCAATACCCATTCGACATTAGTGACACACTTACACATTAGCAGTTGCCACAAAGACATGTGGTTTCATTTCCACTGGGTAATATTTTAAAATTACATGGCAGTGACAAGAAAAGCTCTTAATGGGATATCACTGATATAGAACCAGCAAACGCTGGAAGAGCAACTAAGATTAATTCAAAGGCTCCCATTCAGTAGGACATGGCAAGAGTCAGTTAAGGGGATGAAGTTACTCACATTACACTTTCATATTCAGGATGTGCTATAAATTTAGAAATCCTCAACTTGATAACCCAGATAACCCCTGCATAAGCAGAGGGAAACATAAGATACACCAGATGTAAGATCTATCATCTCAGCAACTGAGGGGCTTGTGGGAAACCACTCTGGGCACACACATGCAGGTTACTTTCAGATGCTAGAAATGTGCCTGCATTCTAGTTCAAACGGAATGGTGTTTTAGGAGTTAATTGCTCCAACAGTTAAGAATATAAGCTCCAAAACACGAGGAGACCAACAATGCACAGCAATGCCCCTTAAACTGCCTGCCCCTTTATTTCACACTCGCCCCTCCTGTAATCCAACCCTGCAGGCACAGTTACCATCTCTATTTTTACTCATGCTAGACAGTGCCAGATTTCCCATTGCATGAGAGGTTCTTAGAACTGGCTTTTGGAACAAACATTTGTAACAGCCCCTTAGATACTAGATCTGTCCTGTGTACAATAACTAGTCACATTACAAAGGGGGCGTAATGGAATTCTGGGGAGGGCTAGATCCCTGGGAGGAAACAAAGAAGTCACTTAAAGGTCACTAAACATTTACATTGATAGATACATGAAACTATTAATCAAGATAAATGAATAAAGGGGCATGTATCTGTAAACAAAACACAGGGCAGAAAACCTACCAAACAGGTGATGTAGTCACGCTTGACCTTCACTATAGCTTACCATAGGGACCATAATACTGCACTTGGATAAAGGACAGCTGCTACTTATTCACTTGCACAAATTCTCTTGTTTTCTGCTCACCAAATGTATGTGCCCTCAGGGTATTCAGTACTTACAATACATTTATATTACAGGTATGAAGAACTATGAACTGCTAAAAAGTACAGTACTGTTATTTGGAAACCCATTATTCAGAAAGCTCCCAGTTATGGAAAGGGCATCTTCCATTTTAATCACACAATTCACATTTTAAAAAATGATTTCTTTTTTGTTTTTCTCTGTAATAATCAAACAGTACCACACCTACTTTAAAATGAATCCTTATTTGTAGCAGAACAACTCTATTAGGTTTTTATTTAACAGAAATTCTCAGAGATCAGAAAACAGTTATTTAGGGTTACCAACAGGCCAGAAAATGTATCCCAGATGGGATACAATGATCAAATGGATATAATAATAAAATGTGCCCAAATACTTGCATGACATTGAAGGGAAAGTGGTTTAAGATCAACCCAAAGCCATCATCTTTAGTAGCTAGGGTTTATTTGTAAAACTGAACATAGGGCTTTGTTTTTAGAAGTAAAAGTTTAAATTAGCTCACATTTGCTTAAAGGAGAAGGAAAGGGTTAATGTTTAGACCTCTTTATTAGAAAGTCCTCCCTTTCCTTTACCTCATTGCTACTTTTTTTTTTCTCAGTAGCCAGTCTATCTCCTGCAGTTCTTTTGAAGATATCGCTTTTTTATCTTCTTTGCAGCCGCCATTTTGGATATTTAAATTTAATAAACACGACAGTGTTTCACTTAATGTGCATGCGAAAATCTCCAGCCTCCCCCTAGATGAGAGCGCACACTAGTTGAATGGTGCATATGCCCCTTACGAGTTTTGTGTCACCATAACAACGGTTGCTATTGGTGTGCGCTCACTAGTGGGAGGGCCGTACAAGCACTTTGCTGGTGAGCACTCCTACTCTGGTGTACGAAAGCATGCTAACAATATAAATATATGTGTATAATGCGCATAAGCTTCCCAATGGTCCTGACAAGTGTGCATGTACACTTGGTGGAGGCGCATGGCATGATGGGTATTTCCTTTACAGAACTCAGTGTTTTTGGGGAGAAATCAGGGCACCAATGACCAATTTCCTTCTCCTTTAAAGGGGTCATAAAACTAAAAATAGCATTAGCCTAATGAAACGAAATAAAATTCTTAACAACTTCCCAGTACATATGAATCAAACTTTTTTAAGTGCTTATAAAAAGTTATCTGTAAATCTAAGTGCAATTGAAATCAGCATCCATTTGTCCCTGTCTGCACTTCTTGAAACAAAGTACCACGTCAGCTCTCCTCCAGTAAAGGGTGATGGCAGACATCCGACCAGCAATAATGTAAACTGGCGGTAGGAAACATAAGCATTGCTTTGTTTTTCCAAAATCGCATAAAGTTGCCTTGCGAAGAAAATTTTTGGGAGATTTGTCGCAACAGTAAATGCACATTTATCACAGGCAACTAATCTCTTTGTGTGCCAAGGTCCAAAGACAGGTCAGTTAGCTGGCTAGCTTCTGATAAACTGTTTCAAAAGTCAGAGCCACCACTGCAAGAATGGCAAGAGACAGAAACACAACTTCAATAGCAATTAATTTACTTATTAACTGAAAACCACTGAACATATTTAATGAATGTATAATAGAAAGCTGCTTAGATTTACATTTCTTTTAGTAAGCAAGTGTTTATTTTGGATTAAAACCCCTTTAACCAACATGGCAGTTCTGGACTCTCACTTCATTTAAAGTGGAACTCCACCCAAACACAACTTGAGCTTTTAGAAAAGGAAACCTAATTTCAAGCACATTTGCAATACTTATCAAATAAAAATATGCAGCCTTTTCATGATTTTTAATGTAGTAATATGGTTTGGAACAGTTCCCTAAGCCTGGCCCCGTTCTCCTGCTGATCTGGCTGACTAATTTAACACTCAAAAAAAATATAACAGTAGTCGACTGTCCTCAGCCTGCATCCTCCATATCCCACAATTCCCTACACACGTAAGCCAATAAGGAAATTAACATCACAGTGCCATGCATTGTGGGTTATGTAGTCCTTGCATATCGTCTGTAAGCTGTGGAGAAGTTGTTACAATTTGTCTATGTTTTAGTCCCTCTTCCCCTGCCAGGAACTGTTTTGCAGCTGAATTCCAGAGTATAAAAATGATATTTATTCATACTTTTTGAAAAAACAGATTACAGTGATAGATATATTAGGGGTTTCTGTGTTGTGTGGGGCTCTTAAAAAGGTAACTCTGGCTTCCAAACCAAAATTTGTTTAACAGGACCCGAAATGTCAACACTCAATATCACATATACTTTGTGTGCTATCTGGCTTCCTCACAAACACTAGAAAAGGTACCTGTGCCAAAGAGCTATAGAAGAATTTATATTCAGTTTTAAAAGCAGCGTCAAACACAAGTATATCATGGTTTTCTTGAAAGCATGAAAAGGCACTGTGAGTCTGATCTAAAGTTTTTTTCAACTTACTTTTTATTAGTTTTTACAATACATGTAAACCATAATTACACAGCTTACTTTATCAATATTTGCAGAGAGAAAAGTAAAACAGCTTAATTTCAAATGGTAGCTCCCAAACAAAAAAAAAACCTCAGACACATCTAATCTAAAGTTTTGATCAAGCTCTCACAAAAGGTAAAACCGCGTAATGTCAGCAAAGAGGAACAGACTGAGCAAATGTTATCTAGAAATGGGCCAAGTCACTCACCATGGTGCTCCATTTAACCAGATAATAATCACACTGTTTCCAGTGAAATGAATCCCGAGACGTTGTGATGTGGGGTGCAATGTAATGTAGAAACAAATTTTGCTTTATCTGCATTTATTGGTAAATTCCGTCTTGTGAATCCAGCTTGATGGATCATATGAGTAACATTCAAATTTCACTCAGATGGTCTATTTAGCTATGCTAGCCAACTAACTCATAACTGAGCACTATCAATACAGATGCTCACTTGTATGCCAACCCAGATAGCATGTAAATTATGGATCTCAGACCGCCTTGCTTCCCTTCAATGCAGAACTGTAACAAAGTTACCCTGTGGTAGTGCATGTGGACGCCATACACAACTGTAAACAGCAAATAATAATGTTTTTTTAAAAACAAAATAAACATATAAATAATATATCAATACCGCAAAGATGAAATTGGGTAGATAGCTCTACATATCACCCAAAAATATTTCTTAGTGGACCCTTGCAGAGTTTGTTCGCTTTAAAATTAATTTTTAGTAAGATGCAGAGACTGATATCCTGAGACAATTTGCAAGTGGTCAACCAGGCAGTAATTTGAAAGAGGCTTGAAAATAAATTGATGCACAAATAGAAGTAATAACATGTAGCAATAACTATAAAATTGTAGCCTCACAGAGCATTAGTTTTTTGCTGATGGGGTCAGTGAAAAGAAGATATAAAATTCAAAAACTGTAAGAAATAAAAAAACAAAGACCAACTGAAAACTTTAACAATCAGTTATTTGATAACATACTAAAAGTTAAATTAAAGGTAATTTACCCCTTTAAGCACAACTCTTTCTAGAGACTTGCACTTTCCACAGTTTAGCACCTGTCTTGTACTTATTGCTTGCTGTAGGACATGCTTCCCAGATGCCTTTCTGGTTTTCCCAGCTATAAAAATTATAAGTTTTGCTTAAATTCTCCAGCTAAAATCTGACCTGATTACTTGCAAGTGTGACAGTATGAAATGCTAACTGCAGGACAAAGGAGGAACAGGGGAAAGTGTATGGCCGGTATGAAAGATATAAAGTCATGGAAGTGTAGGATAGACTGACCTCTCTGCACAAACAAATCTGGATCATCGGGTTAAATTTAGTATGAGGGAAAACCATACCTGATACTGAGTGCACATTAAGCCCATGCACTTGCCCTCACATCCGGCATCTGGGTGATTACTCTGAAACAGGATCTGTCAGGTGTGAAGTTACGAGGCACTGACATGCTCTGAAATACTGGAGGCTGCAGGGGGGCCTCATAGCTAGGTCTGTAGGAGTGCGAAATCCTTGCTGTGTCTAAACTCCTGCCAGCGAGAGATTTTTGTAGGTACCCAGTTACTTGCCTTTGGAATGATAGGAATAAAAGGCCATGGGAAAATTTACTTATAAAACTGACAACATTTTTTTAAAGCCACCTGTTCCTGAATAATAACAACAATCTAATCAGGCAATGTAAAAAGACAATAAAATGAAAGATTAATAATAAATAATGTACTGTTGCCCTTCTGTTGTAAAAATCATGTGTGTTGCCCTTGAAAAATCCCAGAGCTAGCATTTGTACACAGTTGTAGTGACGGTAAGTAAGACACCACAATTGGATCACACTGAACGCACCCAAAGCTCCACCCAACTGATTTGGGAAGGTACACACGAAAGGTATTGCACCAGATGCTCAAAAACTGTTTATATAAATAATATTATTTGCAACAGTGCAGCCAAGCAGGCATTTTAGGTTTATGTCCCACGGAGAGATCAGTCACTACGAATTTTAAAAGCAAGTTCCAGCGACAAGTCGCTTGTTTTGTCACTACATAGAGAAGAATGTAAATCATCAGTCCCTAAACCGGCAATACTACTTCAAATCACTTATCGCTCCGAATCGCTATGAGACCCTTTTTCGAGTGATTTTACAAAGGACGCATTGTCATTCAAAACTATTGGAATCACTGAAAGTAAAACCCACTGAGTGGGAAGTCGCTGCAATTTCCCCATTGCACTGAATGTAATTTCTAATTGTGGGCAAGGAATATGACACCTGTATTTGGGGGAAATCGAATCACTCAGTTGTGGAAATCGCTAGTTAAAAAAAGACGAGCAACTTGACGCAGGAACCCGCTTTTTACAAATCGCAGAGAGTAAATCTCCCCCGTGGGACATTAGCCTTAGGGTTGAGGTTGAAGTGCACAATGCGTTTTGACTGCTGCTGTCACGGCAGAAAACAGCAGTCAAATTATCCCTTAACTCCTGTCACCACTTCCCATATAGAAAATGCTGTATGGCAGACCTGGCACTGACAAGAGGACAGGTCTCTGCCATTTCTGCCAAAGGCAGAATGTATTCAATTAATCTATATGTAAAGTGGCGACAGTAGATTAATGGTATTTTGACCGTAGCAGACTTCTGCTGAGCAAAACGATCCTGTCCCAAAGGTAAAAGTGCGCACTTGTTTTCCATAGCAGATAGGTTATTAAAGGACGTCAGCCCCCCCAAAATGTTTTTTCCTAATTAAAAAAAAAAATTAATTAAGCAAAACAAAACAAAAAAATAATTCTAAGTAACTTTGCAATAAACATTGATGTTTAATGGTTTTTAAGTTAATTGTATATATTAACGCTATTAAAAGCATTGTTTTTCCCTTTCTATTCTCTACCCTGGTGGCTCAGCCTGTTGAAACAATGTAACACAAGGCAGCCGACTGACAGACCTGTCTTGCTGGAGGGGATTCGCTTTTGCAATATAACAGGAATTAAGCAAATGCTTCTTTCAATAGCAATTACGTTTAGAAAGAACTTTTAAAGCACAAAAAAATGTTAATAAATTCATACTGGAAGGTTGCTTAGAATTATATTGTCTTTTATTAGGAAAACATTTTTTGGGGGGTTGACATGGTCTCTAAGATACAACTGTTTTCCAAACAAAAATTGTAGGGATCATATGGAAATTATATTCTAATATTCTAAGACAAATCAGAATTATTCTTTAATTTATTTGCTAGTTTTTTAAATGTATACATTCTCAGACTTGGTCTGAAATTAACCTAGCAACTAGGCAGCAGTTTGGAAGATCAATAGGAAAGGACCAGAAAAGAGAGATAAGCAGTTGAACCCATAAAGAATACAACTTAACCCTCATAAGTAATCTGTTTTTTTGGTTGTCAGGGTCACTGATACGTGTCAACCTGATACCATTTTTAGTTGCAGGCTGGAAATAGGCAAAATAGGAACAATAATAATAATTTAAAAGTCATACAAGGCAACAATTTAAAAAATTGCTTAGAATAGCTCCATATTTAATGTGCTAAAGTTAAATCAAAAGGGGAAAATATCATTCATGGGTGTTCTATACACCTTCCAGATGGCACTTTCTTACAACTATGTATTCCATAAATGTATACAAAATATGTTTTTGGCGTCATGGGTCCTGAAGAGGAAAATGGAGACCAAACTAAATCTTGGTCTTGCAAGAAAGAGAATATTTGAACAGGTATGGGATTTATTATGCGGAAACCCGTTATCCAGAAAGCTCTGAAATACGGAAAGGCTTTCTCCCACAGCCTCCATTTTAATCAAATAATACAAAATTTTGAAAACTATTTCCTTTTTCTCTGCAATAATAAAACAGTAGCTTGTACTTGATCCCAGCTACAATACAATTAATCCTTATTCAAGGCAAAACAATCTTATTGGGTTTATTTAATGTTTTAATGAATTTTAGCAGACTTTAGGTATGGAGATCCAAATTATGAAAAGGCCCGTTATCCGGAAAACCCCGGGTCACAAGCATTCTGGATAATGGGTCCCATACCTGTAATGCAAATTTAATATATGGTGTATAATAAGTGATGTGTTTATAAAGCTCAGTTGTTTTCCATCCATGTAAATTAATGCAATCCATCTCTATGAGGGAAATAATGTGTTACAAAAAGATGGCTGTACTATTTCTAAAGGCATGCATTTGTTTGGGGCTCATAATGGGGTATTCCAGGACACTTTATGCTCCCAAGTTTCCCAAGAGTGCATCCCCACAGGTCATACTTTTTGGAGTTCGGTTAAGGGTAAGGGACAATGTGACAATAACTTGGCAGCTGAAGCAGTTGAAGGGTAAGAAGCTACATTCCCTACCCCGCCTCTATGCTTTGGTGTGGCAGGCAATATATGATTGACAGCTCCGATTTTTATTTCACCTAGATGGCAAATGCCTAAGATTTTGGGGCAATACAAAGCTTGACCTTATAACAGTGGACACAAAATGGCACCTGCCTGCTTGCTGGCAGCCTGACTGGAAATTCCAAGACTGAAGAAAAAAAATTATTTATATAATGTACGTAAAGTTTATTTTGCTCAACGAACATGATAGAAAAGGATCTGTAATTATTTCTTAGAGTGACAGCTCCCTTTTAAATGAATCGATGCAAACTACATAGAGCGGCAATTCATACTTTAGTTAAAAATCCTATTTACGACGATAGACAAAGGATTAACTACAATATCAGGCAGTACTTTAGACAAGATTTAGTTCTTTTCTTAGGTACTATATATTTATCATACTATTCTTCAAGTCAAACACCACTCCAGAAAACCAATCAGATCAGTTCAAAAGTATTTCCTGCAAATGTTTCCCTTTGGATTTAACATGAGTTTCTGCTTCCACCTAGTGGTAGTACAAAGTATTTCCCTGGAACAGTCTGCAGTCTTTAAAGTAATAAATGATAGAGGAATGCATACCAACAAGATATCATGTGTCTGAAATATTAATACTCAAACTCTTCACCTCTTTACATATCTTTGCAATCTCAAATACCTTTTTGGTAAACTCAAAGCAGATGGAAAACATAGCACTTAGAAACAAAGGAGAGAAGTTAGTGGTGCAAACATATAATTAATTTTACATATCAGATTATTTTCATAGGCATGGCATTATAATGACACTAGGGGGCAGATTCATTAAAGCGCGAATTACAAGTACGATTTGCGGCAATTTGCATTAAATACGAAAATTTCTGATGTGCGTTAAGTTTGCGAAAAGTCGCATTGTGCTTGTACGAAAATATCGTGGTATGATCCGAAAGTTACAAAATTTTCATATCCGAATGATAGTAAGCAGCGCGAAAACCTTTCTGGCTTTGATCCTTCTGTACATGATTTTGGGAGCCTCCCATAGGAATCAATGGCACTCTGCAGCTCCAATCTGGCCCAAGGAAAGTCACGATACCGAAGCTTGAATGAATCCGAAACTTTCGTACTCGTTGTGTCAAATACGATTTTGGCACACAAATTGTCGCAAAAAGTCGCGCAAATTAGCAAAATATAATAATCATTTTCTGTTGACACCTATTTATTATGCTGTGTAAAACTAAATTCACCAAAAAAAAAAAAAGGTCTGTTTTAATTTATGCCGTCTGAACGCCTGACTTGACACAGACACAGTTATTTTTAGCTGAAGTCCTCCTAAGAAAAAACGACATTGTTTATTTACATGGGGAAGCCTGGCAAATTGTCGCCTTTACTCCCCATGATAAATCTGTCCATATACGTCATGCCAAACGGTCATGTTTATGACCTGCTGCTGTTTGTAATAGATGTCACACAGAGAGTGATAACAGACCCTGCTTTCTGAAAAATGAAATATCGTATTGTTTCCAATTAGTCAATTTTATAAACCCAGAACATTTCCTGAAGCAAAAAAATATCCCCAGGGACATGTAATCAAAAACAGGTACAGTATGTGTTACACTGTGGTAAGTGAGATTAGGTATAGAGAAACAGAGACCTGCTTTATCTAGAACATGGAAAAGAGATATAAATATGCATCTTTTTCTGGCAGAAATTTGTTTTCAGCTATGGTACATTATAAAAATGTCTGTGAAATAATAATGAAAGTGTGAATAATTTCGCAAGACTGCACATTACCATCTAAAAGAGCCCTCCAGCACCATGCATTACATTACAGCCAATAATTGTGGCTACACTTTCTTTCATGGTCTGTGTCTATTGTGAGCTATGATTATGAAGAACAAGATTATCAAAGACACTTGAATGGGCAAAACTGCCCAAAAAGAGATATACTAAAAAAAGATCTACAACTATATTGGGCTTATTTAGTCAAATACATTATAGTGGCATAAAAAGTCTTATTCATGGGGTGAAACTGTAAAGAATGTTGGATGGGGTTGGAGCACAACAACTGTCAGGGACAGGGCCACCATCAGGGGGGCACAGGGGGGACAGTACGGGGAGCTGAGAGGGAGGATGCAGAGACGGACGGCAGACTGAAGGGAGGCCAAACTGGCATTCATTGATCAATATATATTTATGTTCTCTCCCAGCAGTGCAGTGTAGTAAGACAATTATTTGTAAATGACATAATGAAAAAGGACATATCTTTCCCACCCTAGGCTTATACTCGAGTCAATAAGTTTTTCCAGTTTTCTTAGGTAAAATTAGGTACCTCGGCTTATATTCGGATCGGCTTATACTCGAGTATATACGGTACTCAATGGTACTCGACAGATCAAACCTAGTGATTTTTTTTTTAAAGAAAAAAGTAACCTAAATGTTAATAAATCTCAAATCATTTGAGTTATTTTTCGAAAAACTCGAATTTTTCAGGTAAAATTTCCAATAAAAATTGAGTACTGGTGAAAACCCATTTGTAAATCTCAGAAATATCTACAAGTTAAAAAGAAATAGACTTTATCTCAAAATTGCTTAGTAAATGTTCCCCTTAGTGTGGGCTATATGTTCATTGCTTAATACTATAACATTAGAAGGATGAGTGAAGTAAAGAAATGCCAAAGGAGCAAGTCTGGCAGAGTAGAGCAACATTCATACTGCTGACCTTTAGTAACATTAATCTTTACTTCTGGCACACATATAGAGGATGTGTATAGACATGCCTTCATAAATGAGCATGTAATTTGTCAGTAAGGCAATAAGAATAACTTCTTACTAGAAGCAGTCCATTTGCTTTAAGAAATGCTTTATATGCTGGTAAGCAAAAGGGTCTTATAAAATGTTAAAAACAATTAATTCCATAAAACACATAAACAAGTGCCATCGTTTATTTTGTAAGTTTTGCCACAAACACTATACCACTACTAAGAAAGTCCTGCTGAAAAAGTCAAATACATTATATTTTCCAGTGGTGCATCATTCCTTTCCTGGTATTTATAGTATGCATAAATAAGTGCACTTCTCTGGAGAGCGACTGACTACCTATCACCTCAAGGAGCATTATGTAATATAAAGAACAGGGCTGTGGGTAGTGGGAAATGCCAAAGCAGCCTATTCCATAAAATTAAAGTAAGCCCCTATCTCGTTTCTCTTATTGAATATAATTTAAGACGATAGTTGTTAGGCGACCTTAATTTGCAGGGGCAATGCAATTTTTATTTCACTTCTATGACTATAATTCATATATAATTTTATAATTCTACTTTTACTGGAAGAAATGTATTAACGGGCACAAAGTTTGCTCCACCTCTAGTAACCTATAGCTGCCAACAGTACTATTCCTGAGGCATGTCAGGAATGTCTGCAGGATGTACAAAGACTTAATTTTAGCTAGTCTCTCATTACTTGCCAGTTCAGCAGAAAAGTGTCCCTGTCATTTTCTTCCAAATGCTGACAACCTGTGAAGTTGATAGGATTCTCAGATGGTTGGCCAGCCTCAGAGAACATAAGTAGCTTTCAAGTTATGTAAACGTTTTAGGACTGTGACTTCCTACTAGATTGTAATATTTAAAAGTTTGCAGGATGTACAGCTGTAAGAAAACACTTAGGCTACTGCCATAAGGGGCTAATTCTGCACATCTGTAGAATGGTGCACTGGAGACACTGCATCGGAGCTGAGGGCCAAAATGCATGAGTAGGAATTTTCACACCAAAATCTATTCCATATATCTGCACTCAGCCCCATACAGTGTTTTCTGGTGTGGGCACACCAGTGCCTTGGTCTGCGCTTATAAGCAGACCAAGAAACCACCCCATGTGGCAGTAGCCTTGGACACAGCGGCTCTGTGCATGCCAGTTAAGTACTTCAACTCCCATCTTTGCAAACCTATTATTTTTCCATAAGGCCATAATCTTGTTGAAAAAGGAAAGGGCCTTTTTCAAATCTGTATCAAATTGTACAGAATATCATCATATGATCTATGCAGTCAGAAATAATGGTATGGTGTAAATAGCGAATTCCTACAGGGAAATAGGGCTAAATGGCACAGGTTACATAGCCCCACTGCACTCTACTGAGCTTATCTGCTATGGAACCTGTGCCTTTTGTTTTTTTTTTCCAGCTTGAATGGCTGCCCTCATGGATCCACAGTAGCTTATTTATAAAAACTATAGTAGTGTTTCTGATACAAATAAACCAGTTTTAACAGTGCAGAGCAAGAGTAGTTTTATTTTAATTTGGAATTAAAAAGTACTCTCTTGCTCCATAAAGGTATTAATTGCTTGTCTGATACTTAATTATCCTAGGGAGCTAAATCTGCTCTCGTGAGTTAGAGTTTTAAAAAAATAAATAAATTAAACAAAAAAATATATTTGCATGTATGTTCCCAATGGTCATCTTCTGCTTTAGTGATACTTTCTCAAGTGCAGAATAGAAAATTATTACTTGCATTTGGAAGCTAAATGAAGAAAAACGTCTTATGCTATAATAACCACACCAAAAATAATGTAATTTCTGATCTCGTTATCATTCACACCTAATGACAGAGAATTATAAATACATTTACAGCAGAGTAAAAAATAATTATTACATTGACAGGTGTTACCATAGCAGATTGTAGTTAATTAGCATCAATCCTGCCCAGAATGAAAAACCTTTAAAAATAGTCTTACCTGGGCTCACAGTCAGATGGAAGTAATGCAGCTTGTTGGGATCGGGAAAATTTACTTTACAGGTACCTGGTGATGATAAAAAAAAAATCAGTTATCAAAATTAATATTTTAACGCTTAAAGGGGACCTGTCACCCTAAAAAAATTATTCCAAATCCTTTTCTATCATATTAATTAAGCAAAATAAACTTTACTTACACTATATAAATTGTTTCATTTCTTTTCCCTTCAGTCTTGGAATTTACAATCACAGCCAGCAGGCCGGTGCCATTTTGGGTACACTGTTATTAAGGCAAGCTTTGTATTTGCCATCAGATCTTATGCATTTGCCATCTAGGTGATATCTAGGAAGTGCTGAATAGAAAGTTAAAGTAATTGTAATTAAAAAACCGAGATGTAAATCATATAGTGCCTGCCACATAGAGGCGGGGCAAGCAATATATGATTGACAGCTCAGCTTTTTAAATTCATTTATAACAGGTATGGATGATTTAATTTAAAAACAAATTTGGGTTTCATGTTTAATTTATAAAGAACTTTTATTATACAGCTTTTTATGTGTGGGTGACAGGTATCCTTTAAACAGTAGAAATTTGCAATGCTATACTTACATGGCAAATTTGCCTCCAACTCTGCTACTTCTGTTAAAATAAAGAGAAAATAATACATATAAATTAGCACAGGCGGATACAGTAGACAGGTTTGTTATAGGAAATGGATGGAGGCATTCAATAGAGGGGAAGGGTAAAGGGTTTAAGTGAAGGAGATGGGTGGGGGAGGTGGGGATTCAGTGTGAGAAGCAGGGCTGTGGAGTCGGTAGATAAATTCTCCGACTCCGACTCCTCAGTTTCTGATACTTCCGACTCAGACTCCTCTGTTTTTAATATGCTAATGTATTTTATACATTCATACAGTCAATGAAAAGCATGCTTCATGGTCACTCAACGTGTTCGTTTATGCACTGTGTGCATTGGGCTTTATTCTTATAGCAGAGAAGTAATTAATTATGACTGTTTGTGAATTGGGACATTTAAACTTGCTTTATTTTTTTTTTTTTATTCCCATTTAAATTTAGTAGGAGTCGGAGTCGGAGTCGGTTCATTTTTTGCCGACTCCAGGTACCCAAAATTGCCTCCGACTCCGACTCCTCGACTCCAACTCTAACTCCACAGCCCTGGTGAGAAGGTTGGAAAGGCCGAGGTATTTAGTACAGGGCATGGGAATGGACTTCAGTGAAGGCAGTAGGAATGAAGTTTGATATTGGCCTTGCAGAGAGATCAAGCAGGAGGTTTGATACAGATTGTGGGAAAGAGGAACACTATGGGGTAAGGCCTGAGGGGTAACATACAGGTTTTGTATACTGTTAATTACATGGGAGAGGTGTTGAATTATTTGCCTTCTACTTTCCTTTCTTTCCAGCTTTCAAAGGGGGGTCAGGGATGCCAGCAGCAAATACAATGACTATCCTGAGAGTCTACAGTTTTACATTACAATTTTTTTATTGCTCCTCTTTATTAATTACTTAATTTTTCTATATTCAGGCCCTCTCCTATTAACTTGCATTTAAACCACTGGCCAGTTGCTAGGGTAAATTGCACCCTAGCAACCAGATAGCTGGTGAAATCCTAAACTGGAGAGTTACAGAATAGAATAATAAATCTATATGGTAGGTCTAGGGTACACAGAGCAAAGATGCGGTTGCTTTCTGCTCGTATAAGTACACTGACACACTGCAGATAATTTCCAACCATATGAGCAATTTTGCAGTTATTATATGAAACCTGTCCACTAGACATTTATAATAAAATACACACAAAAGGGCAGCTCTTGGAGCAAGATTTCCAATTTCCGCATCTCTGCCCTGTGAACTCAAGCCCAACGTGGTAAACAATATCACAGCTTTCAGCTAACTTGTTATTTTGCTAAACCCCCCAATATTTACAATTTACAGGGATAAAACACCTGGAAGCACAACTTAATTGTACCTTTTAGAAAGAATCTTGCATTTTTTTTAATTTATTGATACTATTTTCAATGAAAATATAACAAGAAAAAAAAATGAACTGAACACATCAAAGCCAAATACTAAAATGCAGCTGTCACATTAAACAATAGTTAAGTCCTATTGCAATCAAAGCATTACATTAAAATACAGAACTAGCACTTCATTAGCATTTATAGGAATACATGCTAATGCCACCTATTGCAACTGCCTCTGCTCCTTATGCACCTACTGCAATTGCCTCTGCTCCTTATGCACCGATTGTTATTGCCTCTAAAATTAAGGCATACACAAATGGTCATGCCCTGACAGCCCTGGCCTCACCACATGAAGAAAAAAAAAAACATGGATCATCCTAAAACATGGCCCACAACCTCCAATACCTGTAATTTATTCTATGTAAAGGTTCTAAATCATTACACTGTGATATACTAGCATCATACTTTTTGTATGGTTATTTAATATTTGCTTTTAAATTATACATTCTAAATTTCTTAGAAAACATCTAATCTAGGCTCAAAATGTCAGCTGTTAAAACCAAAATAAATAGCGTAACAACTATTAGTGCTGACACTGGAAAACAGTTCCCATACATACTTTTTTATGTGCTTCCATTAAACTGCAATAGAATAAGCAAGGGGATAAGGTCTTTGTCATATCAAAGTAATTAGAAATGTGGATCTGAGCCAATCAGCAGGAAGCTGACTCATAGTCTTACTAACTGAGCATGTTCACTTGGTCTCAGTGCAGGAGTGAGGCATTATGGGAACTTTCTTTACACAGTTCAGTGTTTTTTCTTCCTGTTTGGCTTCTGATCATCTGAGCAGGTAAAATATGGGGAGACTTAAGGGCATTATTGAGACAACTGAAGGTAGGCATGCAGCTTGATATTAACTCTTTATTAGCCTTTCCTTCTCCTTTAAGCTGTCAACAAGTTCTAAAAAATGATAAAAATCTAAACTTCGAAAATTAAAGGTCTTAAATGTACCTTTTAATTGAAAGAGCACCAAAATCATAATGTAAGCATACAACTCCACCAAAGTAGTTGTTTTGGTAGAACCCTTATTGTTTTATTGAAAACAACAGAAGTATAGAAACTGTTCTTTCACACTGCATCCATTTGCATTTTTGCTTGTGCGTAAAGGATGGTCTAATGTGTGACTTTATTCATGATAAAGCATTTCTTTAAAGAGGACATACAACATTCCACGGAACAATTTAAAAGTGCTCAGAGTGCTCTTCAGAGCACTATTGCAATTTTTTCTATTAGATTTTGTGATACGCCCAGTTTTACATTGCTAATTTCATGTGCAACTTAAGATCCCCAAGCTGTTTTTATCAGTGAGTGCCAAGTAGAACTGAAAAACCAATTTCATCTAGGAAGGGTCATTTCTTGATGCTTCCCTGTTCAGTTGTAATACTCATGTCACACAAAGCAGTAGAACCTAGCAGGGAAGCATCAGAAAATGTTTCCAACCTAAGTAAATTAAAGCAGAAGCAATAAAAAAAAAGTGATACCATAAACAGAAGTGTAATTTATCATTTAAACGGACTGATTATGCTTAGAGAGTAAAGTGCACTGTTCCTTTCTTATTTTATTCACACTTCTTTTGTACTATAAATTATTCACAAACATAACATGAAAGTTGTACTAACAAACATGATTTTCACACAAAACATTGAAAAGCCCACAATGCAATGTCTGCTTTTATGGTATAAGTGACAGTCTCCGTTCAGATAGATTTTACTAGAAAGAGTTTTTATAATATTTTACAAATATCAGAAATACTGTACTAATCAAGGAAAATTACAATTACTGGATGGTGCCAAAATAAAATGCTT
Source organism: Xenopus tropicalis (assembly GCF_000004195.4). Taxonomy (NCBI): domain Eukaryota; kingdom Metazoa; phylum Chordata; class Amphibia; order Anura; family Pipidae; genus Xenopus; species Xenopus tropicalis. The sequence goes on along the minus strand of NC_030685.2, from coordinate 59,027,257 downwards.
GGCTAGGAAAAAAAAAAAACTAGGAAAAAAAAAAGCAAATGGCACACAGGGCCAAGCCCTTCAAAGTTTTATTGCGGCGGTGCAACGTTTCAGGGCAGAATAACCCCTTTATCAAGCATAGAACACAAGAATTTATACACAATTGGTTAACCACACCCCCAAAGTTAATTGATAAATTGAATAAATACTTTCAAACACCATCGTGTTAAATTGGAACAATACGGAATTACCAACCCCAATCTCAATCCCCCCTGAGAATTATGAAAAATGTAAAAAATAAGGAGATTGAAAAGAAAAGGGAGACTTTACTTGCTAAACATTTAATAAACAAGGTCAGGAAAAGAGGAAGGTATTATCCCAAAGAGAATGTTATTGGATTTGGCTCTTGCAATCTCGCCATCCAAAAGGGTTAAACAATAAATTTAACATGTCATGCTTTTTATAGGTATTTGTGGATATAATCTTAATGTTAATATATGTTTGTATTTATGTTTTTATTACAGATAAGTAATTTTCTGAATATGCAGCAGGGATAGATACCTTTCCCCTTCAGGTTAGGGCAAGATATTTTATTATTTTGGATTTTGATGCTTGCAAGCATTGTTTTTAACTAGGGTTCAGTTTGCAACATTTTAACTTCACATGTATCACTTATTTTTTATGTTCTAGTATCCAGTGGACTCTCTCCTATGACACATTGTTTTCACTCTGCTATGAGACTATGTTTGGATACATTGTTTCCATTCTGTCAGGAGAATGGGTTTGGAACAGAGAGTAGAAATGTTCACTCTTCCACAATGAAGTTTTAATGTATTTTTGGCTGTTACTATTTATCCAATGCACTTTACTTGAGATGTTAACGGACATATTATGCACTTTATTTTATGTATTGTATTGGAATTTGTTTGATTGTTCCAATTTAACACGATGGTGTTTGAAAGTATTTATTCAATTTACCAATTAACTTTGGGGATGTGGTTAACCAATTGTGTATAAATTCTTGTGTGCTTTCACTGTGTTCTATGCTTGATAAAGGGGTTATTCTGCCCCGAAACGTTGCACCTCCGCAATAAAACTTTGAAGGGCTTGTTCCCTAGTTTATAGCCCTGTGTGCCATTTGCTTTTTTTCCTAGTTGGTTTTGGGAGGGTGCCGATCCCTCCAGCAGTGTGCACCGGGCGTTTATTATTTTGGAGAGCCAGAGTGTGCGGAAAGTGTCTCTGTTGTGCTGCCAAAATGCTTGGCACCTCCCAGTGGTTACCTGAAACCCCCTAGCCCGTGCTCCTGTAACGAGAAAACTGTAGGCAGTGTCATTCAGTGGCTACTAAAGCAAATAAAGTGCTGTCTTGTATAAAAAAGGGCATTGACTCAAGGTCCCTGGTAAGGCCTCACCTTGAGTATGCAGTGCAGTTTTGGGCTCCAGTCCTTAAAGTGATACTGACAACCAATTAAAAAAATTTTTTACACCTGCTGTTGTGTTTTAATTTGTATCAGCTTTAAATTCCTTCTGAACTAAATCTGCAAAGTTTTTTTGCTTCATAATTACGGTAGCACAAATTATAGACCCATGGAGCAGCCATGTTTGTTCCTCTCTTCCAGGTTTTAATTTAAATGCCTCACAAGTGAATAAATATGCCCAATCACAAACCTGCAATGCCCCTTCTGCTTTCTGCCAGTGTGACACACACTCAGCTTCGTTGTCTATGTGTAATGGGGAGGGAGAGCCCTTAGAAGCAGACAGGCACGGGAAAGCTATTTAAATTCTTAATGTGAAGAGCAGAAAGGGGGGGCAGCCCTTTGAAGCAGGCAGGCAATGGAAAGATCAAGCCTGCCTGCTATCTAGTTCACAATGCGAGGAGCGAGGGAGGGAGGGAGGGAAGGGGAACTCTTTGAAGCAAATGGCAAGCTGAATCCTCCCAGTTTATGACGTAGTCCTTTTGACAGATTAACAAGCTACAGTCGGGTTGCCAGACAGTTGCGTTCAATATCTTCAGTAGGATTTATGTAGAGAAACAGGACTTTTAGGAAAAAACAGTCAGCATGACCTATAGGTTGGTTTGGAAATAGGTTCATATTTTTAAAAGAAATTCTTTGGTGTCAGTATCACTTTAAGAAGGATATTAACAAGCTGGAGAGAGTGCAGAGACGTGCAACTAAACGGGGATGGAAGATTTAAGCTATGAGGTTAGACTGTTGAGGTTGGGGTTGTTTTCTCTGGAAAAGAGGCGCTTGCAAGGGGACATGATTACTCTGTACAAGTACATTAGAGGGGATTATAGGCAGATAGGGGGTATTCTTTTTTCCCATAAAAGCGATCAACGTACCAGAGGCCCCCCCTTTAGATTAGAGGAACGGAGTTTCCATTTGAAGCATTGTAGGTGGTTTTTCACTGTGAGGGCAGTGAGGTTGTGGAATGCCCTTCCTAGTGATGTTGTAATGGCAGATTCTCTTGAACAAGCATAGTATCCAAGGCTATTGTGATATTATTATCTACAGTTAGTATAAATGGTTGTATATATAGTTTATGTATGTGATAGTAAAGATTGGTAAGTATAGGTTGTGTGTGCTGGGTTTACTTGGAAGGGCTGAACTTGATGGACTCTGGTCTTTTTTCAACCCTATTATTATTATTCTTTATATATCGCCATCAATTTATGCAGCGCTTTTACCCTATATAGTTAACCTATGTAACCCATAGCAACCAATCAGAAATTAAGTTTGAATGGTCACCTACAAGTTACAAAACAAAAGTATAGACCTGATTGGTTGCTATGGGCAACATCCCCGGTGATGTTCGTTTACACACTACAATAAATATGCCCCTGAGCATATTCTTTGCCATCTTTCTGCGATCATGCCAGATTGAAATAAGGTTGGATTTATGTAAAAAATGGGGGATCTGCAATATTTTGCTTTGGGCTTTTCATTTTTGATGCAGTAATGCAGTATTCCAATGGTGTAATGGAAATTACCATGAACCTTAAGAGTGTAACATGCCAGGAAGTTCCCCATCACTAAGCTGTACTAAAGACCTTGCTCAGCAGAGCACAAAAAGTCTTGCTGAGTGGGTACTGAGAAACACAGAAGAGGGACCTAAACTAAAAAACTAAACTGGGTAAACAGATATAAGTTGTGCAAAATAATAAATGTTTTCAATACAGCAAGTTAAGCAAAAATGTAATCTGTAAAGGCTGGAGTGAGTAGGTTTCTTACATAAAAGCCAGAACTTAACTTAATGGGACATACCTGTTTGCTTTTGAGTCTGACCTGCTTGCTCACAAACTAACTGAACTGTTATGTCCAATATGGCCACCCTCAAGTCGCTGACTAACTGAGGTTAGAGAGCTGAAAGAAGGAAGTAGTGTTCTGGCTATTAAGTAAGACACCCACTCACTCCAGCTTTTATAGATTACATTTTTGGCTAACTAACTACAGTATATTAGAAATATTTTGGATTTTGCACAACCTATCTATTTATATTCATTTTTGCAATGAACAGTTCCTTTAGAGAGTGCAGAGCAAGTTGTGGCCTGTATACATATACATACTGTATAATAATATATAACAATGATAAATATGTTAATTCTCTGCATTGCAAGTCAGTTGATGGGTGTTCAAACGCTACCTTTTACAAGTAATCTGTCACGAACAGACACTCTGCGTGTTGAATCAGAGGTTGTGCTAGATGTTCTACTTCCTTTAACACCATCGTCCCGCTTCAACTTGCTTGCCAGTGTAAGCATCACGCCACCCACCACCTAAAATTATAGACAATGTGATATAAGAAAGAAAAGTTAAATAACAAAGTGTCTGTGCCTATTGCATAGTTTATTACAGCATGTACAAAATATATTCAGAAGTTTTCTGTTAAAAAAACTATCTATATTTGAAAGACCTCCAGCGTACATAATTACACAGTTAATGTGGGTTGAAAAAGCCAACAGTCTACATCTGATACCCAGCATATATCTATACAAAATCTCTAAGTAATGTATAAAAACACACCAACCAGTAGGGCATTCTACATCGGTGAAGAACCAGAGTTCTGTTAGTCAAGTCTAAATTAACACTACGGTAACAGTACATTAACACTTTCTATGGTACTAAAATACCAAGGTAAAGTGTCTAAAAGGTAGATTTTCTTTAGGCATAATTATGTCCTGTGAAAGACCTCAACAGGGTAAAGATATTTGCTGCATCCAGATGAAGGAAAGACATATGCATGTTATTGAGCACATAGGGTGGCTTCTGGCCTGAAAATGGACAACTGATTTTGGAAGGAAATATGCTCCTGTAAGTTTTGCGAAGGTTGAATAAATTCCCATCACTGCACACTTACCCAGGTAGGGGCTGAATCCGTGTTTTTTCACCAGTAGATAACCAACTGATTCACTTACCTTTTGCCCCACATTTGTGTACAGTGACAAGAATACAATCTGCCTGTCACTGCAAACAAATGGCACGTTTCAAGTAGAAAATGCACATTTGAGCTTCTACACTGAGAGGTAGGAAGCAGAATCAGCAGTTTCTCCACTGACATAAAGAAGCTGTTGGAAAAGCTGGTGTGTGACACTAGCCTATTATCTGCTTTTGCATTGTTTTAGTCACTGCCTCTCACAGATCTTCACAATATACAATAGAAACGCAAATGAAGGAAAAATCATAACAAAATGAAGAACTGTGCACAAACAAGAGGTAAGAAAATCTTAGCCCTTAAAAAAACCAAAACTTTTTAAGTGGATACATGCACCAGTCAGCACTATATTTTCAGTAAGTGAGAAATGAATGCAGTGTACCAACAGAAGTAAATGAACAGGGGATCAATCACACAATAAATGCACAGCGTCACAGAGAAAGCAGTCAGAAAAAAATGCAAAGTGAAAAAATGAGCGCCAAAGCAAAGCTGTCATACACAAAATGGCAAACAGATGGCCATAAAATATATTCACGAACTGCAAACAGGGACAAACTAAAAACTAATCATGTGTTCATCGGGCGCTGTGTATTGGAAGCAGTTTCAATCTAAGCTGTTGCAGCAAACGTTGATTTAAAGTGCAAATTCTGCAAAGAATGCCTAGGTTGGTATAATGCTACATCTATGCAAAGGCAGTTACCTCAACTCCGTAGTTATCCATTTAGGGCTGGCACACAACTATGGTGAGTAACTACTGGCACTGTAGCACCCAGAATTTTAAGTTGCTTGAGGATGGTGCAAAACTAAAATACACAACCATTATTTGCTGCTATAGCAATAAACGAAAAGTGTTTGTGTGACAGGCAGTTATCACTTAGAAATTGAAACTGCCATGTTTTCAATTCACTGCCTAACAACTCCCTGACAGCAACTGCAATAGTGGGAAATTCTGGAAAAAGTAGTGGCACTGCCCAACTAATAAAAATCATACAAATCATGCCAGTGCCATTATGGCCCTATTCAGCTGGACAAGCCCACACTAAAATCGACTATTCCTAAACTACAAGGCCATGAAAAATCTAAAATTCATGTCAGAACAGTGGTTCCAGAACTCAACCATAAACTCTGGCGTTCTTGAATACTATGCAGTTGACCACATGGTTTCTCACCCCAGATGAAAAGGAGAAGAAAGATCAGGAAAAAAAAAAAATCCCAGAAGGAGAGAACAATGATGAAGCCATATCTTGAACTGCATAGGGCTGCTGTATATGGAAAACTGGAGCTAGTCTATGAGTGTTTCTATTTGCACAGCCACAACATGCTCATTTCTGGCACAGAAATGGACAATGCAGAACAGATAACTAATAAACTCTACTACATATGCAATTCACAGCCCCCAGTGATTCCTGAGACTTCAATCACATGTTTATGATACCTTTTATGTAAGAGCACTTTAATAGCACAACAGATACAAGTCAATTTCTGGCCACTATTTAAAGGAGAAGGAAAGGTAAAAACTAAGTAAGCTTTATCAGAATGGTCTATGTAAATACAGCCATAAGCACTCACAGAAACGCTGCACTGAGTCCACTGTCAAAAGATTTGTTGTCTCTTTGTTTTCCTGTGTCAGAGACTCACAGCTCTCTCCCCTCTCCTGCTCCCCCCTCCCTCAAGAATGCTAAGAACTCACCCCCCCCTTAGGAATGTGGATCTGAGCCAATCAGCAGGACACTTCCTCATTGTCTTACAAACTGCGCATTTACACCGGTCTTGGTGCAGGAGCGAGGCATTATGGGAACTCAGAGCTCAGCTTTTTTTTTTCCTATGAGGCTTCTGATCATCTGAACAGGAGAAATATGGGGAGACGTAAGGGCACTATTGAGAGAACTGAAGGTATGCCTGCAGCTTGAGAAACTCTATTAGCCTTTCCTTCTCCTTTAAGGAATGTCTAATGTATTAACAAAAAATGGCTTTGAAGAAAAATGTAGACAAATCACCCAGCGTATGTTACAGTTTGGCTGGATCTAAGCAAAGCAAGGAAAAACAAGGTGAAAAAGCAGGGGGAAACAAATCATAAATAAACTTTTTGACTTGTTTTGACAACCCCTTTAAGACACACTGGAATATCATACTGACAGTGTCCCATGTGTAGCACGGTCTTATCTGTAAAGAAACTATATATAAAATATAAGATTGGTCTAAGGAATATAGGGTTTCACAGAGGTAGCAGTCTCCATATCTACGGGCCTTATAGAACTACGAAACTTTGCCTCATAACATCACCAACACTAGGAATATAGTTACATTATCATCTGTAAAAACAAAAGGACTTCCACTCCAACAAAAGCTTCAACATACAGGCCAAAAGTTTAGAAAAAGTAAAAAAGTTTGTATTTAGATAACATGCCGGCCTAATGCATTTCGTGCCCATCTGGCACTTGAAGCAGCACGCATGCAAAAAGATGTGCAGCACGACTGACATAGCCGACACTGGGATTACATTTTAGGATACTAGAATTCAGTGATGAGTTGAGGTGTTTAGTTGGTCAAACAAAGAATTTAAAGGGATTCTGCCATGATTTTATGAAGCACTTTATCTTTCTAAATTGCAAAACATATTTTTTTAATTGGCGTGTAGGTGCCATCTCAGTGTGTTGTGCCTGAGTCTGAACTTTCAGAAGGAGCCAGCGCTACACATTAGAACTGCTTTCAGGTAACCTATTATTTCTCCTACTTCAATGTAACTGAAGGAGTCATGAGCCGGACTTGGATTTTCTACGGAGTGCTATTATGAGATCTACCACTTTTAGCAATACAGGTGTCAGGGAGCTGCTATCTTGCTCCGTTCCCACTGTTCTGCTGATCAACTGCTGGGAGGGGGGTGATATCACTCCAACTTGCAACACAGCAGTAAAGTGTGACTGAAGTTTATCAGAGCACAAGTCACATGACTGTGCACCCTGGGAATCGAAGAATATGGCTAACCCCATGCGAAATTTTAAAATTAAATATTAAAAAATTTGTGCTTTAAAAAAATGGATATCAGTGCAGGATTCCGCTGGAGAAGATCTATTAACTGATGCGTTTTAAAAAAAACATGCTGTATAATAAAAGTCCTTTGCAAATTATGAAACCCAAATTTGTTTGTTTATTAAAACATCCATACTTGTTTCAAATGTATTTAAAAAGTTCAGTTGTCAGTCCTATATTGGATTCCGCACCTCTGTGCCTCAGACATAGCAATCACTTTCACTTTCCATTTTGCACTTCCTAGATGTCACTTTCCTCCACTGACAATCATTGTGTAGCCTGTGAATGGGTGTCAGGTCCCCCATTCTGGTGCATAAACAAGAATTCTGAACAATGCAATGCTTGGTGCCTGCCTTTTGCTGTGATTGTAACTTCCAAGACTGAATATATAGTCCAACTGGAGGTCTTGGGTCTGATGTGGCCTTCCACAGGACCCCAGTCTTCTCGGGGGGTGGGGGGGGGGCTTCACTGTATGACATCATCTTTTCAATATAATCTGCGACTTAAACATGCTGTATAAATAAATGTTGGCCTCACCATGTAAGCATTTGGACAACACTTATGTAGTAAAAGTAAACTTTGACTAACATGACTAAAAATGGGATTTGGAATTATATCTTAGATTGACATGTTTCCTTTAAAAAATAATAGTATTACATTTTATTGAACTTTAATCACCTGTTCATATTATTTCTTTACGGGTGGCACTTACAAAGAATCTGATTCAAACATGGGTTTAAAATCAGCTGTGCGCCCCACTTTAAATTCCTTTTTTTATTACAAGAACCCTTTCTTAAGCCCCCCCCCCCCCCCCCAATCAGCAGCGGGACAGATATTTGGAAGTTATGCATGCCCAGCAAGCTCCATCTGTTACTCTAAACTGGGGTCACAATTAGCAAGCCCAGGTCAGAAGGGGTACAGCCTAGAAGTAGCCTCTGACTGTAAAAAACTGGCAAATAAATGCTATTTATGTGGGGGGCCACACGTTGTTCCCAAATATGATGATCCCAAGCCCCCAACATACAGATTTAGTTGTGTGAAGATACTGGGATTGTAGTACAGAAATAGTTAGGAATGGGTTAAAGAGAAGCTTGCTCTGATGTACAGTACAGACTACTACTGTATAAAAAACAGCACCAGTGACTCCTTCAGTACTAAGTATTATTGATACATTATTACATTACATCAATGACTGCTGTAAATATGAAAGGCAGGCAACCTTCTGGGCACCCTAATTGCTGCCTTGCCACATACCGCCCAACAGCCCCTCTTTTTCCGGGACAGTGCCGATTTTCTTATCACAGCCCGCAGTCCCGGATCGCTGTTAAAAAGTCCCTCAGCCCCGTTAGGGTCTAGCTCCTTAACTCCTGCCGGACAGCGAATCCGCACGTCACACCGCTCATCTCGCGAGTTTATGACGTCACACAGCACGTATATAAGCGCTGGAACGCCGCACGTAGCCGCCCAGTGGGAGTGGTGAGGGAACGCGGAGTGGGGTAGTGCGTTATGGGCACTAGTGAGGTTGTGTTGGGCTTGCTCGTTATATTTTTATTAGAGGAAAAATACATTTTTTCGTGGTGGTTGCAACCCACGGTTGCTGCTACCAGAGCTTTGGCTCCCAATGTTTGACCAAGCCTTAAGTAATTCATGCTTTCTTTGCTATCTAGAATTTGCACATATGCTAGGAAAAATATTCTGTGGAGTTCCAGCTGCAGCTAGAGTATCTGCGCCTAGTATTTTATTAGGCGCAGGGTTTTCAACTTACACTTCTACTTGTGTCAGGAGCAAAAGAGGGGAATACTTTCCAGCATTACCTGCCATAGCATTTGCTGCCCATGTATAACCAAACATTCAGTTGTTTTTATCTCTGCTCAGAGCTCCCACCAATGCAAGAAAACCAAAAAAAGATGTTCTTCCTGGTTGCCAACAATACGTGCTAAAGCTGATTCTCATCTCAGTTTGGAGACAAAATAATGACTAATTTAGAATACAATGGGTGAATGAAGCAAAAGTAGGATCTTTTCTTAGAGTGGAATCAGGGGCCCAGTATTTTTGTGAAAGCAAGGGGTAGATTTAGTCAAAATTTGTGGCAAAAAAGGGCTACTTTAGGTGAATACAATGACTGAAATTGACCAAAAGTTATCGTGAGTTTTTAGGTCCTTTTTTTTTTGTAAAGTGTCATCCAAGGGTTTTTAGAGTTTTATGTGAAACCAGATTTTTCACAATACAGGGAGGACTGTTTAAGGTGAATATAATGGGTAAAATATACTAACAGTAATGTTTTAGGCATTGAAGAGTCCCAGTGTTTTTTGTGTAAACAAGGGTCAGATTTTTCACTATTGTGGAACCAAACAATACTTAATTTAGTAAAATTGACCAAAGGTAGTCTAGCAGGCTAGCGCTGGAAAGGGTTTCCCCTGTTTCACAGAGGAGTTAGACCACACAAGCTGTCACCCACAACTATCCAAAAATGGGGAAATATGGGCTAAACCCAAAGAGTACCTTTGATCAGATGTTGTGGGTCAGATTTAACCTGATCCATTGTGGAACACCACCATCAAAGTTCATGTAATTCTATGCAAAAAAAAGTTGCTCCAACTGAATCTGACTATCTTGTTGGATGTGACACAGCATGCACGTGTTGGGCTTGCTGGTTATATTTTTATTAGAGGAAAAATACTTTTTTTTCGTGGTAGTTGCAACCCATGGTTGCGGCTACCAGAGCTTTGGCTCCCAATGTTTGACCAAGCCTTAAGTAATTCATGCTTTTATTTGCTATCTAGAATTTGCACATATGCCAGTGAAAGTATTCTGTGGAGTTCCAGCTGCAGCTAGAGTAGCGCCCAGTATTTTATTAGGCGCAGGGTTTTCAACTTACAACTTCTACTTGTGTCAGGAGCAAAAGAGGAGAACACTTTTTCCAGCATTACCTGCCATAGCAATAGCATCTGCTCCTGATATTTAACCAAACTTGCAATTGTTTTTATCTCTGCTCAGAGCTCCCACCAATGCAAGAGAACCAAAAAAGATGTTCTTCCTGGTTGCCAACAATATGTGCTGAAGCTGATTCTCATCTGATTTATCAAAAAAAGTGGAAATTTTTATAATGCTGTAACCCTTTTTTGGCTGAAAAGCACAAATTAAGAACAAAAATAGGCTAAATGAGGAGATTATAATGCATAAAAATACCCATACTAATCTTTAGTTTTTATGATCTTTTGTTCATAATGGTGTTAAAGGGTCATTGCCAAAGGCCAAGTATTTTATAATTTAGGGACAAAACAAAGGCTAATTTAGGAGAAGACAATGGCTAAAATTGTCAAAAATTAATGTAGAGCGTTTAGGGTTTTACTCTGGCATAAAAGGATTCCAGTGTCTTTTTGAAAGAAGATGACAATAAGTGACAATCACTTTTAATCAATACAATTTTCCAGTAGCTGGTTACTGAATATTAATTAAGAGAATTATGGATATTTGATACCAATTGCTGCAAGTAGCTTTATAATTTCCCTTATTGGGCACTGGGATTCACGTGTATTCATGTGATCATTTAACGATTATATATTCTTCCTGAAAGAAGAGCATTTGTTACTTGCCTTGTCACTTGTGCCAGGGCACAAAGAAAGACACTTTTTTACTGGCTGCTAATAATATTCGCCTCCACCAAAGCCTCTGCTCCCAATAGTAATTCATTTTTATATTTGCCTACAAGGGTTCCTATTTGGGCCAAGGAACAATAAAACAACTTTCCCAGTTTTCCCTGGTGGTTAAAAGCAATCCCTGCAGCTACCATATCCTCTATTGTCAATGTTTGATGAAAAAGTGTATATTCTTTCACTTTTTTTCATGGTTTCAAACAATACCTATTGTTGGGCCCATGTATTCACAATGCAAGGACAAAAATTCCTTGTTTAAGACAAAGATAATGAGTGAAATTGACCAAATTTAATGTTTTTTAATTCTGGCGCAAAAAGATCCCAATGATTTAGGTAAAAGCTAGGGCCAAATTTTTGTTTTACAATTTAGGGACACCTTGAACTAGAAAGCAGATGCAGAGTTAAAAGGGCTAGATATAACAGCTTAGTTCTTAGTTCATGGGCATTGTGGCTCTTATGCTGAGGGCTGTGATCAGGGCTACAGGGAATACTGCAGTCAGGCCCCATGGCAGAGGGTGGTACTGAAATGAAAAAGTGTGATTTTGGGTCACTAAAGGAGCAGGTCTTGTGAGGAGTGGGTAGGGGTTGGGTGGGTCATGGGTTTTGGCATAATTGAAGTGTGACCAGAGCGGATGAGGGACATGGCTGTGTAATGCATACGCCGCACCTTCCTAAGGTGCTTTTCGCTGTACAACTCTTCCGTTACTGACCCCAAGTGGGGCAAAATTTATTGGAAAGTAGGTTTGGTTTTTGGTAGATTGTGGGTGTGATGGGTGCTAACTTGGGTGTGTTCTGGGCATAATGGTTGTGAGGCCTAAATTGGTATACCTGTATAATTGGTATGATATACCACAATACTGATCCTATAGCCAAATTGTGTTCTTCATTAGCCCGACAATCATGGTTTAAAACCTGCACTCCCACGTTTAGTCAGTTTCCTTTTCTCTACTTGCCACTAGTTTGATTGACTGATCAAACTGATTGGCCATGGTTTGCAGGGTTCCAGGAATAGCTATAGATTTTAAAGTATATTACTGGTAGAGTGGAGAGCCCAGATGCCCTGCCTATAGCACAGGAAGGTGGATAAACCATATACAAATTGATGGCAGGCTCAGTTATTCAGAAGATGTTTTTCACCTTTACAGGACACACTTCCAGGTGTAACAAGAGAGACAGCAGACCTTATCACTACTAGGGGTTCCAGGATATAGACAATCCTATGCGGGTTCTGACACAAATTTAGTATATATGTGAAATGGATTCATCAGCCCATGCTCTTTTATGTAAAAAGTTGTATTCCAGTCACTAGGAAGGTGCCTGAGCAGGTTCTCCTTTGTGGCACTCAAGGAAGGATTTTTCTAGGGAAGCTATATAAGAGGAAGGATAGTGGCCCATTTTATCTTTGACGGATGTAAATAAGTCAAGAGCAGATGAATCCTGTGAGCCTGAGGCCTGCTACGTCATGTATCAAGGCAAGCCAAGTAGGTTAGCTATTGGTAGCCCAGATCCGTGGAGCTTGCTGCAAGGGTGAGAGAGTGCTAGGCCAGCTAGGTTAGTAGCAATACATGCTATTTTTTTGGGCACCAGTTATTAGAAACATTTCAGTAAAAATGGAAATTTGTACCAATATTTAGTGCTTTGCTTTCTCTTTCTCATTATTTAGCATACCATTAATTGTAGCAAATAAGTTATTGCTATGTAAAATAAAGAGGACAGCCAGGACATGCAAAGTTCTCGAAGCGACACAGTCCTGACTGATCTTTACTTGCTATTACTGAACTCTGAAGCACAAGTGCTTTGTTTGCTAAATAATATAATGTAAAGGAGGGATTTTGGCAAATTAAATGTATCTGGGAAAACATTAATCTTGCAAAGACATATCACTTTAGTGGGTTTTTTTGCTAAAGGTGGGCATGCCTTATAATACATAGATTTCCTAATTTTTTCTCCATAAAATACTGCATTTTTCTCAATGCTGAGAAATAACATGCTAGATAAGGGTAGTATTTTCAGTAGTGTAGTGACTTAGCTGCCAACAAAATATAGGTAAATACAAGTAATTAATTTATGAGATCTTATGTTAGGTGGCATTGGATATAGGTTAAAGAGAGTAGCTTCTGGTATTTAAGATCAGTATTGTGTTTACTTTAATAATTAAAAGGTAACCCCCGTATTTAATAAAAGGCACTATGTTTGCCCAGTAGCACTAGCCCATAGTAACTAATAATATTTTTGCTTTTAAACAGGTGAACAGAAATTGCTACTTGAGCTAACTTAGTGCCTTTTTATTACATAACCCCTTTTTTGTTAATTGCAACTCCACCAAACATGAATATCTCACATTTAATGCAGTACCAGCTGAGTGATGAAAACCAGGGTATATTCTAGAAAGACCAGCACAACAGAATGCCATGAATATTGAACTTAATTAAAGGCATTAGAAAGGGGAGGCATTATATAACACTTCAAGATACCATTAGATATTGTTGAAACCAAGGATGATGGAATAAATAACCTTGCTTAAAGGGGACCTGTCATCCAGACATAAAACTATAATAAAAGTAATTTTCAAATTAAACATGAAGCCCAAATTACTTTTTTTTAATTAAAACATCCATATCCATTATAAAGTCATTTAAATATCCCAGCTGTGAGGCTTGAGGAGACAAATAATTTGCATAAAATTCCAAGAGAACGTAACAAGCAGATTCGCCCAATATATCAATAAACCTGCAAGAAAGAATTTGAGTCAGAATATAACTATTATAATAATAAAAAAACAACAAAACACAAATACAAGAGTATTGTAGAAATGATACCTATATTGGCTAACAATAAAAATACATTGCAAGCTTTCGGAGCTCTAAGGCCCCTTCATCAGGCAGAATGCAAATGAGAACTGAAATGGCACAACATTTATACTGATAGATCAGAGAGAAGTGTTCACAAGCAATAAATTAGGAAGTTACAGATAGATAGAGATAACTTGTGAAGATAGTGACAGTAATTAAGGTTTATTAGGGTGGGTTGTAAATAGTCCAGGGGTCTGGATTCAGTCAGATCAGATAGTGTGACATGAAACCTGACCCCAAATTAAGGCCCTGTCTTAATGTGTTGAATAACTCCATACATTTGAATTCATAGATCTTCCTTTCTCGTTCAGATCCAAAGTTCCCTTTTAGAATTAACACCACAGTTTTTGTTTTGTAATATAACTATTAGAAACTTGAGGCTATTTAAAAAGACATCGATAAGACAAATTTGTCTTATGCAGATTGTATATTTGTGTATGATTGTCTTTTAAGGCTTGGGATAATGTCTTTATGTCATATCAGCATCAGCTCTATAAACATGCAGGAAAAGTAAAATCTGTGGGGCAGATTTATCAACACGTGAGTTTAGAGCTTAATACATAAAAACTCACCAATATTCTATTCATTCCTACGGGATTTTTAGAAGCTTATTTATCAATAAGTGAATGTTAGAACTCACCATTTGATAAATATGTTTCTAAAAATCCTATAGGAAAGAATAGAATGTGGGTGAGTTTATATGTATTAAGCTCTAAACATCTGCCCCTGTGTGTCTCACCCACATTATATTCATTCCTATAGGATTGTTAGAAGCGTATTTATCAAATGATGAATGAGTTCGAACATTGATAAATACAGTTTTAAGAATCCCACAGGAATGAATAGAGCATGGTGAGTTTTTTTATGTCTCTTTGGCATCATTTCCAGTGTTCTGCGTGTCCTCTGCATCCTATTCTTTAGGTGCAAGTGTGTTGCTCCTGTTGACGCAGGCAGTAGCTTCAGGGTTCTCATGTGTCAATAGGTGCAGCAGCTCCCTATTTAAAACTAACAGCAGGAAGGAATGAGCAGCACCGAGCACAACTACATAAAAGTGCAAGAAACATTTTCGCTTTCATCTAGAACACTGGATACGACACCAGGTCGACTTCAGTGCAATTGCATTGATTTGCGAAGACGTGCGCAGGCAGTTGCATTAATTTTGATGAAACTGACCCCTAGTCCTGCAACAGTGTTGGAATTCTGGGAAAAACATTGTAATGTGGGAAAAAAACATCAATTGTGATTGAAATTGCATTTTGTTCACTGTGCTTGCAGTTGTATATGATCCCTATTGTCTGTGCATGTGTTATTTACTTGAACTTTTGGTACTTACTGGGATGCTTGGGAGGAAGCTATTGAGTTGCTCATGCATTAAATATACATTGATTGAAAAATGAAATGAAACCATACATTTTTGAAAAGTACACATCTTGGCAAATCTAAAACGGGATTCTGCTGAATTTAATTTGGGTAAATATGTCTTTGTATGGCAAAGCTCAGATAAATGTAGTGATTTTTATTAAAAAAATTGTCTCAAAGCTTACAATTTACCCCATTACCCACATTTCGTAACTTTCCAGAATAAAACATCGTAAATAGGAACGCTACCGGCCTACTGAACAGTTTGATGCCAAGTATGTGCAGATTTAGAAAACTATGTGGTGTGCAATAGAAGCACCCGGTATGTGTATTATGTGCACAAGACCCCTGACATTAGGGAGACCCTATAAAACCATATATTTTCTGAAAGTACACAGCCTGACGAAACAAAAATGGGTACATCTGTCTTTCTACTCCAAATTACCAACCTACAAAGCTAAGCTAAATGTGGCAGTTTTTATTAAATTTCTTTGTCACAAAGCTTGCATTTAGTGATTTTGTTATTTCTAAAAATTGTCTCAAAGCTTGCAATTTACCCCATTATATACCCCACATTTTCTAATGTACCGACATAAAATAAATATGAACGCCAGCGATTTGCTGAATGGTTTGATGCCCAATATGCATAGATTTACCAAACTATGTGGCTTACAGAGGCACTCAATAAAAATAGTGCACATGAATTTTCATGTCCTTAAGCTTTCTACTGCAAATTACCAAACTGGAAGTGCAGGCAACAGCAGACATCTAGTTTGCACATGCGTACGTTGCCTAGGGGCCCCTGGGTGATCGTGACTGAAGAATGAGTGGGCAGCAAAGGAGGGGTGCAGCAGAATCTACAATGTGTGGCACTTAGATACTTTTATCCACAGAATGTAGATTCTATGTTCTCTGACACTTAAAGGGTTAAACTGGAGGTTTGCACCAGATCACATATAAAATACTTTTCTCACACAGCTATAGAAATAGCACCAGTACATCTAAAAGTTTTACTTTATGCAAATAAATAGTAACTTATGCAACAACAAAAAAAAGATTAGATTTTTCTTAAAAGCAGTTAGTTGCTTCGACTTGTCCTTAGGCTAATACCAGGCGAGGCGTAGGGCGGATATTTTCGGCAAGCGGAAAAGTACTTGCTGAAAATTCCACCCTACGCCTCCTACATGTGCCTGCACCCAAATGAATGAGATACGCTCGGGTGCAGGCACATGTAGCCAAAATACGCATAAAAACGCGAGATAATGCAAAGTCTTTTATATGTATATTGGCTACATGTGCCTGCACCCGAGCGTATGTCATTCCTTCGGGTGCAGGCACATGTAGGAGGCGTAGGGCGGAATTTTCGGCAATCACTTTTCCGCTTGCCGAAAATATCCACCCTACGCCTCGTCTGACATTAGCCTTATATTAAAACTCATACTAAAATAACAATGAACTGAATACCAGACAGCCTGCACGTTTAATCCACTTTAAGTTTGGAATAAACCAATGAGTGTCGAGATGAGCATAAATCAGATCCACAGAAGCATCTTCCAGTAGCATCTTCTCAGCTGAGGAAATCCTGTGCAGCAGAGATTATTTTTTCTTTATGCGATATTAATCCTAGACATTTCACTGGATTTTTCACTTCATTTTTTTCCACAGCAAAATTGTATTTTTGCTCAAAAAATATGAATCAAGAAAAATAAATGAAAAGTAATAAGTAGTAGAAAATGCCCTCCTAAATTTTACTTGCATTATGGTTTGTTTTGCTAGCTGAACAAACCTAATCACTGATTGGTTGCTGTGGGTTATGGCCCAGCTTTACATTTGCTCAATGTTGTTGAATGTCCTACAGTGAGGGGAAACAGAATCAGAGGTTATAAAACCTTTTTTTCAATGTGTGTATATACAAACAAAAGACCCATAGTATTTAATGAGACATTGGGCCATAGATCAGTTCCAACTAAACAACCCAACTAGATAGGGTATAAAGTTTAAAAATTAATGCTGACCCTATGCTTTATTTAATGGTATTGGTTTTATGATTTACACAGTATTTCAGGTGACAAGGACGTGTATCCGGTAGGAACTAGCAGGGCTGCTATTAATGATCATAGGCGCTGATGTCAAAATGCAAATATTGAGCTCTTTTTGTGAGTTATTTGTTGTTCTTGGATATTTGTTCTGAATTTTCGAAAGCATCCAAGAACATTTTGAGAACAGCCCTAGGGTTATGATTACATTGGAAAAGTAAATGAAAATTATCAACAACTGCTATGAATTCTTGAGTAGGAGGACAAATAAAATAATTTTCAAACAAGTGAACAACCATTTGCCAACTGGTTTAAAAGAGTTTAGACAGTTTTAAGCTCCAGAATTATCTAGAGGCAAGAATAACTGCTAAATAGGAACCTTGGAGCTACCCTGGTAATGCCAAGGTTCTTACAGAGGATTGCATCAGTAGGCAGAGCAGACTTGCGCCAAAAGAATTACAATCTCGTGCTATTTTAACACTAGAAGTAACTTAAATATCTATTAATTCCAAAAGGAGGTTGAACTCCTCAAGAAACACATTCAGTCAGTTTCTTAGGTTGAGGTATACTGGCTCTAATATTTGATGACTTTGTAGTAAAGTCTTATCAGCATGGACGTATTTAGGATTGGTGCTGCTCTAGGCACCGGACCTAAATACGTCGCTATGTTGTGCATGAAGTTTCTCATATAAAAAAACACAAATCGGGGGAGCATGCGCGTCATGGAATAGACAAGACGCACCTTACCTGAGCTCCGGTACGCAACTATCTATAACCTGCCCATACGCATCCATTTCGCAACCCTCAGGAAGCAGGTTACAGAGGGAGATAGCCCGCAAACATGGGAAAGAGAAAACCCAAAGAAACAGCGGGAACGATGTCTCCGTACATCAATAAATACTCGTCAATTGACAAACACGCAGTCTCCCAAGATGGCGGCGAACAGGAAGACGAGCTAACGCAAGTCCCAAATTCACCAGCCACCGCCTCAGAAGGGAACAGCAACAGCCCACCCAGCTCTACACAGCAGGTAAAAGACTCCCGGCCACAATATACAGCTGACGATACTGACCCAGTTACGGAGAA
This sequence comes from Xenopus tropicalis, assembly GCF_000004195.4. Classification (NCBI taxonomy): domain Eukaryota; kingdom Metazoa; phylum Chordata; class Amphibia; order Anura; family Pipidae; genus Xenopus; species Xenopus tropicalis. The sequence continues at coordinate 59,008,826 of NC_030685.2, read as the reverse complement.
AGTCCTGACCCAGCACTTAAACACATTACACAATGCACTAACCGCTACCATCACCGATACAGTGGCACAGGCATTAGCCTTAGTCAAGGCTGAGATAGCTGAATTGGGAGACAGGACGGACAAGTAGAGACTGTTGTAGATGACCTAGTAACTGGTCATAATAACTTGATGGAGGAAAATAAAACCCTCCGTACAGAACTGAACCAAATAAAGCTACTATGCGAGGACCTGGAGAACAGAAATCGTCGGAGTAATATTCGGATAAGAGGCATACCAGAGGCCGTTAAACAAACGGACCTAAAGGCCTACCTCCGAAATTTATTCTCTACGTTAGTCCCAGAACTACCACCAGAAGCATGGCGCCTAGACAGAGCGCACAGAGCCCTGGGCACCCCACAAACAAACTCAAAACTACCAAAAGACGTCATCACAAAACTTCATTATTTTGAAAGCAAAGATAGAGTGATGACAGCTACCAGAATGCGACAAACGATTGAACACCAAGGAGCGACGCTACAATTATATAATGACATTTCCTCCATCACATTGGCTAAAAGAAGGGCACTACGCCCGCTTACCCAACAGCTCAGAGATAATAAAATCCTCTATCGTTGGGGATACCCCTTCAAACTCATCATCAACAAAGACAGCAGGCAATATACACTCTCTGATATCTCACAAAGTGGCCGGTTGCTGACAGCATTGGGCATAACGGAAACACTGCCCGCCACATCTCCCCCATCTTCCCCTAGACGGGACGTGATACAAACAATTTGGGAAAAATCTACCACAAAAAAGGCGACGAACACAAATAAACCCACATCTCCAATAGGAATTGGAAACCCATACGACTTACTGGCAACCTAAAGAACTATCTCCACGGAACAAATAAACAAACCGGATAAAACTCAGGACATTCTATGCACTACCTAACAACCAAGACACAACGGTGACCCCCAACTACTAGTGACTGTGGAAATCAATCCCTGCGTATACCCCTGGGAAGGAGCCCGAGAGGGGGAGAACAACCAAAGTTTCACGCATCAAAGCTAATTCAAAACGAACCAAACATGAGAACTCCCTCCCCACCACATAAGTGGCGATGGAACGGGATGAGTATATTGATGCCTAACCGTTTACTATATTTCTGTTTTACAGTTTTACTGTTAATGTTTTTAAGTTCATTATTATACTGTGACCTAATTACCAAAATTACTGGTACAAACTTGAACTATTTATCTTTAAGTACAAACATGAATGTAACTGTATATGATATATTCTGCACTGCCAAACAGGGTATCCGCATAAAGGTAAGGCCAATCGATTCCACCTCTTTTGCCAAACACACAAACAAACATCATAGCTACTTATTTTCTCAATAACAATGGTCAAACTACTATCCCTTAATGTAAAAGGATCGAACTCCCCAACCAAAAGAAAATTAATAATGACCGAACTTAGGAAACAACATGTAGATATCGCATTTCTCCAAGAAACACATCATGCAAGTGATGAGGCATGGCGGCTCCAAGATAGAAACTATCCCCATCATTTCTACGCCTCAAGCAAAACTAAGAAAGCAGGAGTAGCGATATTATTTAACAAAACTTTAACCTTTCAACACAGGCAAAAAGAGGTGGACCCGAACGGTCGATATATTATATTAGAAGGTATATTAGAAGGGGTACAGATAGTAATAGCTAACATATACGCACCAAATGTCAGGCAGATTCATTTCCTACAAAGAGTCCTCAATAAAATAGCCACATATCAAAACCACAAAGTTATATTGGGGGGAGACTTTAACATGGTCTTTTCCCAACTGAGAGATATCTTGAGACCCCATACAGCCCCACCCAACAAAGACACAGCGCTTTGTTCCCAAAACTTTAGGAAACTGATGAGAAGGGCTATGCTCCTAGATATATGGAGGATCAAACACCCAACCCAAAAGAACTATACCTTTTATTCCCACCCACACAAGACATACAGCCGAATTGACTATTTTTTTATATCACCCAGACTAAGCTCCCAAGACCTAAAGACACATATTGACCAGATTACATGGTCGGATCACGCCCCAATTCTATTAAACATACCACTACAAATAGACCGTAGCCCAGTAAACAGTTGGAGGCTCAATGAATCACTAGTAACTCATAGGGATACCCAACAAACTCTCAGAAAAAATTAAGGATTATTTCACACTGAACAAAGGCACCACATTAGACCCAGCTATACTTTGGGAGGCCCATAAAGCTTACATTAGAGGAGAATTTATCTCGCTAGCTAGTGCAGCCAAGAAAAGGAGAAACAACACCCTACAGGAACACAAAAAACGCCTCCACTATCTAGAACATAATTACTCCCAAAGACCTACTAAACGTCTCCTGCTAGACATTATCCAAACCCGCAACAACATAAAGGATATGATGCTCCATACAGTAGAAAAAGCGCTTAGATGGACACAACAAAAATACTACCAATATGCTAACAAATCACATACCTTACTGGCAAACAAACTAAGGGGAGAAAGAGCCAAAAACACTCCAACAGTAATACAACACAAAGGAAAACTAGAATCTAATCCAGGAAAGATAGTAGAATGCTTTAAGGAATTTTACAAACAGCTATATAACCTTCCCCCACATAAAACACCCCGGGAGACCCTAATCCAGTTTCTCCAAGACTCTAAATTACCAACATTAACCACGGCAGAACTAAGGGCTTTAAATGCTACAATAACAGCTGAGGAAATAGCAGAAGTGATTAAACACCTCCCCTCAAATAAGACCCCTGGCCCAGACGGTCTGACCTATAAATATTACAAACTATTCTCAAAGGAACTACTTCCCACTATGTTGGATCTTTTCAATGGTTACCTACAAGGTACTCCAATTCACAAGGAAACACTGAAATCCCACATTACGGTAATTCCGAAGGAAGGAAAAGATCCCACATCTTGCGCAAATTACAGGCCTATCTCCCTTCTGAATTCAGACCTAAAAATATTTACTAAAATTCTGGCAAATAGGCTGAATATAATCCTACCACGGCTAATTCACTTAGACCAAGTAGGGTTTGTGAAATATAGACAACCTGGAGATAACACCCGGCGGGTTATTGATCTCATTGATAGTCTAAATAGAAAAAGGGAAGAGGCTCTAATACTAAGCCTAGATGCCGAAAAGGCATTCGACCGTCTGGACTGGGGGTTCATGTTTGCCACTCTAGAGACCATGAAATTCCAAGGCCCATTTCTTCAAGCACTCAGAGCATTGTATTCCCACCCCACGGCAATAGTCAAGACAGCAGGTCTTCTCTCACAGCCACTATCCATAACAAATGGAACACGACAAGGCTGCCCATTATCCCCTCTTCTGTTTGTACTATGTATAGAACCCTTAGCTGCTCAGATACGACACAACCCAGATATCAAGGGAGTGACAATAAAACAAAAAGAATATAAGATATGTCTATACGCAGACGATGTACTTTTAACACTAACAAGGCCACTACTATCCCTCCCCAATCTACATCAAATAATAACTACATATGGGAAACTGTCAGGATACAAAATCAATAACGCTAAAACTGAAGCTCTCCCAATGCACATCCCAGCCTCGAAATTGAAACTGCTTCAACTTAACTTTAATTATAACTGGCGAAAAGACACGCTCAAATACTTAGGCATCCACCTTACGACCAACTATGATACCCTATATAAACACAACTTCACTCCAATGTGGAAACTTTTGATAACCGAACTTGACACTTGGCACAACTATAATCTCTCATGGTTTGGTAAAGTAACTGCATTAAAAATGAATCTATTACCTCGCCTATTATACCTCTTCGAAACCTTACCGATACCAGTACCCAAAAGTGCATTTAAACATTTTCAAAGTAAATGTCTCAGATTTATGTGGGGTAGGAAAAGGCACAGAATACGGATACAAGTGCTGCAAGCTAAACGTACACAAGGGGGCATAGGATTCCCTAACTTTTATAAATACTACTTAGCCACACATTTTAGACAACTAACCTACTGGAACCAAAAAATAGCACACACCAAATGGGCAGAAATTGAAATGCTGCAAATGAACCCAATACACCCTGCAGCCTTACTATGGTCCGAAGGACTGAAAGGGGACATAGGATCTTTACACAAACCAGCTCAGTTCAATCTTAAGCTATGGTTCGCAAAAGACAATTTATTAAAACCCCAATCAGCAACATCCCCGCTGACACCTTTTCTAAATAACCCAGGATTTAAATTAGGAATGGGAAAACATTTTATTAAAATCTGGGAACATACCAAAGCATTTCAAATTCAGCAACTATTTGATTGGAAAACACATAAGTTCATAGATAAGGCAGAATTGATACGACTCTATCAACTTCAGGGTCTGACAGATTATATGTACTACCAACTGCGACACTATGTTGGCTCCCTATGCCCAAGGCTGCTAAAATGAGATCTGACAATGTTTGAACATATATGCTCACGGTCAACATCACAAAAAGGCCTGATCTCTACACTATATAACATCCTCACGGATCAAGACATAGAAAACTCACCACATCCCTATATGCAACATTGGGACACAGAACTTGGCATCCATATAACACTAGAACAGTGGGAGAAGATCTGGAGAATAGCATCTAAAACCTCTATATGCACCACCCTAAAGGAGAACCTATACAAAGTGTTCCTTGAATGGTACCACACACCGTTTCTCCTCCAAAAACTTTTCCCAGGGACAACGTCCGCATGTTGGCGCTGCAACCATAACCCAGCTACGATATACCACATATTTTGGACTTGCCCAGTGATATCAGCCCTATGGGACAAAACCTCAGAAATCCTCTCCAAAATCACTTGCCTTTCCCTACAGAAGGATCCATTAACCTACCTTTTAGGACTACCATTACAAGGCATCGGCAAACGGGTACAAAAAGTAGTACAAAGTGTACTACTAGGAACGCGCTGCCCCATAGCAGCACACTGGAAATCTCCAACAATGCCACCCATACCCGAACTGATCAAAAAGATACAATTCATACGGAGTATGGACTATCTCACGGCTATATTACAGGATAAGGCATTACCCTTCGCAGAAGACTGGTTCCTATGGGACTCATATTATGGACAATTACACAACCATGTAGATACAATTTGACCTACAGCTTGGGCATAGAGTAGCATCAATAAGACCACAGACCCTGAGGTCGACCACTGCCACCTGTTGAATATGTACTAAGTAAAAATGCGGAACCCTTGGCAATATTACCCATAAATAACAAAAGCAAACGTCTACATATTCTGCTTTTCTTTTCTTTTTCTCCCCACTGCCTGAACCACATAGCTAACATAATTGTGGAGAACAAATGTACTTAATTAAACTTAAGAACGAATAATGTACCACTACAATGACTGTATAATGTCTTAACTTGTTTATTTTGAAAATAAAAAAATATATAGTTCAAAAAAAAAAAAAAACACATATCTATATAGGCACCCAGTGCCATATTATAAATGTGCCCCTGCTTGTGAGTTGTGATTTCTTACAGCCATGTGACTAATCAGGAGCCCAGCTCTGTCCTTACCTGCCTTGGGGGGAGGGAGGTAAGCACCGGGCCCCAATACAGGCTGCACCTACCTTCCGCCTCTGAGCCAAGCGCAAGGTAGTGGCCAGGTGGACACCTATGTCCCTGCCCCCCCCCCCCTTCTAGAATTGAGCACTGCCTAACGAAGGTCTCCGTTTTCCAAAAAGGAGTGCATATGCCTGCTGCTACTAACATAATGTACCCAAAGTGTGCAACGTGCAAAAAAGTGGCCGACTGCAGCCTATGTTGCTTGTGGCACAGGTTGCGAATGCAGCAATACATCATGAGGTGAGTGGGTGGAGGATGGGGTGGTGCAACTGCTGTGGGCAGTTCTGCATAAATTGCAGCACAGCAGATTATTCAAAAGTTGCCATGCCATAAAGGGTGGCAGCATACATAAGAAGACAGGTTAATTTATTACTCTAGGTGCTAAACTTCAAAGTTGCAACTAGCAGCAACTGGATATCACATAGTTTTACTATGTACCCGGACGACTCTCTCGAATTAACTCCACATCTTCACCCCTCTACTTCAGGAACTGCACCACACGAGGCATCATGCGGCATATATGGTGCCCAACAGTGCAGGAACTTTGGACAAAAGTAGCCGCGATATTAGCGCATGCTATTACGCACGTAAGCATTACTTTCTGAAAACTACTTTTCTGAAAACTACCATTTTCCTGAAAACTGGAGGATGCCCTCTAGGGCAATCATATACTTGAAAAAATCTTACTGCAAACTCCATCTTGTCACCACAGACAATCACCAACTGCAATTTTGTTTAGTAACGCCTACTCCTGGGAGGCGTTAAGTTTCACAGTAATTAGCACCACATTTTATGCTTTTAACGCTTCAAATATGTTTGTGAATTATGCGTTAGTAATATTTCTGTTCGATAATTACGTCAATGCGATGGAAATAACGTTTTGCGATAATGAGGATTTTTGCGCATGCGATATGAGTAGTAACACATGCGAAATGACTTTGATGAATCAATACTTAATTATCGAACACTTTTCAACGCATAAAACTATGCATTAAGCGTTAATGACCTAGTGAATCGGCCCCTATACACTGCACTTGCAGTTGTAAATAACTTTTAATAAATGTTTTCAAATGTAATGATTGCCAGCAAGGGTGTTGAGCAAATAGGATCCAGTGATACTATATAATATAGATTTCCAATAATTATTCAATTTCCCTTAATTATTAATTGGGTAGGTGTTCATGTAAAAGGGTAGTGTCTAAATAAAAAGAAATTCTTTGGGAAGATACAGTACCTGGCCTGAAAAATAAATAATTTGTGGGCAGTATTACAGGAATGATATTCATTATCTCTTTCCACCTTTGGACAAATAAAATATAGCCCTTCTTTCAAATATGACATAACTAAATTTATTTTAAAGCAATTGAGTCCGCAACAATCAAAAAAAGTTATAATCCATTAAAACCAACCCCATGTACAAAGCCTAATTGGCTTTGTACATGGGGTTTGTTTTAATGGATTATAATAAAGATGTCTAATTCTAACTTTTTTTGATTGTTGCGGACTCATTTGCTTTAAATTGTATTGTTTCCCTCTTTTGGTCACTAGAGGGCTGAGTCAGCATGTCTAAATAACTTTGTTTATAGTTTTTTTTTACTATTTACCTTTATTTGGCTGTTTTGCTACATATAACCAAATTCATAACTTTTGGAGACTCTATGATCATGCCAGTTTGATAAGCTTCAGAGAATTACTTGCCTTGAAATATTTTTACAATAATACATATAGTAGGTAGTGCACACACAGAAGGCAAAAGTGAAGTTCACGTTCACCTGAGGCAACTGATTCAATGGCTCCAGTAATAGAATATTAATTCAATAGGGGCCGAACATTTAAATAGTATTAAAAAAGGAGACTATTTATATGGTCAAACTAAGCCTAACTAATTGTAGCAAAACTAAATGTTAGGGACCCCCTAGTGATTATAATAGCTTACCTGATACCCCTATTTCCGTAGAAGCTCCTCATTACCATCTGCTAGGGCTTCTTCCATCTTCTCTTTGTTCTGCACAGTAGAGTGAAAGCCAAAAAGCCTTGTCACTGTACAGCACATGGGCCTGCTCTGGCCTGGAGAAAAGAAGACGAATACTGCAGCAAATTAACTTCTACAGAAATGCCACAGGCCAGAGCAATTTTTATCTAACAGGAGCACCAGCCAGGGGTTTCAGGTAAGAGATAATCACTGTAAAAAAGTGATTATACCTTTAGTTATCTTTTAATCGGAAATAAACTTTTCATAAACATGATAGCTGAACAAATAAATCAATGTGTGTTTTTTTTAATACTTTTTCATGTTTAAATATTTACCAGCAAAATAGCCTACAGTTCCCTCTGACTTTCCTAAAGGGATTCTGTCATGATTTTTATGGTATATTTTAATTCTACATTACACTGTTTACATAGCAAATAATTAATTCTACAATTTCAAATTCAATTCTTGAACCAACAAATGTATTTTTTTAGTTGTTATATTGGTGTGTAGGCGCCATCTCAGTGCATTGTGCCTCAGTCGGAGCTTTCTTAAAGAGCCACCACTACACATTAGAACTACTTTCACATAAGCTATTGTTTCTCCTGCTCAATATTACTAAAGGAGTCGCAAACCGAACTTGGATTTTTTACTACTAAGTGCTATTCTGTATCAGGTAGCTGCTATCTTGCTACCATTGTTCTGCTGATTGGCTGCTGGGAGGGGAAGGGAGGGGGTGATATCACTCCAACTTGCAGAGCACAAGTCACACTTTGGAACATTGGAAAATGAAGAAAAATATGGCTAGCCCCATGTAAAACGTCAAAATTAAATATAAAAAAATCTGTTTCTGTTAAAAAAAAATGGATTTCAATGCAGGATTCTGCTGGAGAAGCTCTATTAACTAATGATTTTTGGGAAAAAAACATGTTTTCCAATGACAGTATTCCTTTAATTTAAAAAGTAATAAAGAAGGAACATGTGAAAAACTTTAGTAGATATTGGGGATGGTTAAAATGTGAGATTATAGATTAAAATATAGGTTTTTGCGCCTGATTTTGGCCAATTGTGTTTTTTTTTTTTAAGGGCACCTCCATTCGTTTTCTTTACATCATTGGTTCTTGCACTGTGGGGCTGGCCAGTTATGTAATTACAATTTCGCACACTCTGAAACTGCAGGGGAGCCCAGTATGGTATATGCATAGGGTGGGGCATGGAGCTCTGAGGGGAGGTCCAGCCTGAGGGTAAGTGAGAGTCAGATTTGGCAAGGCCAGCCTAAATAAACAACTTATTTGTTGTTTTAATATTTTTAACAGCAATATTCTCATAAATATTTACTTTAAAAGGAAGGGGGGGGGGCTGATTTCTTTTTTGTCCGGCACAAGGAATTTCTGGTGCATTAAAAACTCAAAAATATTTAAACAATACAACACAGAAACTGGAGAGTTCCCCAGTGCTAGTGCTGCTTTGGAGGCCCCTAATGTCATTGAAAACTGTGTATCTTTAACCACCTTAGTGGTCCTATAGGTACATACATAGTAACCCACCTTGTTATGGAGAGACACTGCAACCCAGTATAATTAGGGGGAAGAAACTGAAAGGTCTACTGTAAGTGGTATATTCATAAAAAGGTGTTGGACCCTTGTATCTAAATTTCAACGCTATGGGGTCCCTTTCTCACTGTCATGAAATACGTTTAATGCTGTTTCTTATTAAATAGAGTTGACAATCTTGGCAAACAAGGGTGAATTTATATGACAAGCTCCCACTTCTAAACAATCTCTTGGTCTAGGAGGAAGTACAGTACAGTATTTTCTGAGAAAATGGAGATAAAGCTAGCATCTTGTCTCTTTATTTTAATGTAGGGGGGGTAATTTATTTAATACCTCCATTTCATGTATGCTTACTCCCTCCTACTGCAAAACCAATTGTGAGCACTTTGACAGGGTGTGGCAGCATCTTTTGCAATTCCTTGGATAGTGAATTTTCCTTTTTTGGAAATAGGGGATGCCATTTCAGAAAATGTGTATTGAGTTTTATTAGTGTTTATTGTCCAAATCCATTATATAGAGGGGCAATATGAACCCCAAACTCATTTTTTTATTAACACATCCATACCCATTATAAAAGCATTTAAAAATCCCAACTGTCAATCATATATTGCCTGCCCAGCCTCTATGCCTTAGGCATAGAGGTGGGGCTGGCAGTTACTTTCACTTTCAATTCAGAACTTCTTAGATGTTGCTGCAATCCTCACATTCCCCCTCCTTCCTCACAATCTAATTTTGTAACCAGTGCATATACATGGGCATCAGGTCCCCCCATACTGGCACAGAAAAAAGATTTTGGCAGGATGCAAAGCTTGCCTTAATAACAGTGTCCACAAAATGGCACCTGCCTGCTTGCTGCAATTGGGAATTCCAAGACTGAAGAAAATAAGATTAAACTAATTTATATGGTGTAAATTAGATTTATTTTGCTTGACAAACACAAGTGAAAACAATTATTTCTTAGGGTGACAGGCCCCCTTTAACCCTTTAAGTGCCAAGGGACGTAGATTCTACGTCCCAGGTACCAAGGGACCAAAGTGCCATGGGACGTAGAATCTACGTCCAATGGCACTGTCGGGTTTACAAGCGCTGCGCTCGCTTTTAAAGCAGCGCAGCGCTTGTAAACCCCTCAGATCCCCCTAGGCAACGAGCAATGAAGAACATACTCACCGATCCGGGTCCCCCAGCCGCACCGATCGCGTCGCCAGCCAATGACAGCAGTGGACACGCGTTGATGACGTGTCCACTGCTGTCCCTTTAAATAGCGCCGCCTACTGTCGGCTCCCTCACTCCTGCTGCGCACTTCGGACGAGATGGAGCTCCCCTGCTGCCTTCCTGCTGGATTGATCGCCCCTGATCGCCCCTGATCGTCTGCCTGCCTTGGGTAAGCTGAACTACAACTCTCTACCACTGTTTATTTTGCTTATTTCTATCTCAACTGTCTAAAAAATTTTTTTTTTTTTTTTTTGCATTTTTTCTTCTATCTTTGTCATTATTACACTTTTGTACACATACACACTTATTTACAACTTTCCCAAGCACACACAGACACTTACACACACACTTACACTTACACTTTTTTTTTTTTTTTTTTTTTTTCTTTCTTTCTTTTCTTTTCTTTCTGTCTTTGCTTTCTTTGGCAGTCTTTTTTTTTACTAAAACTTTATTTCTGATCTTGCTCTATAATTATCTGATTTATTTGGTTGCATTTTAGTGTTTTTTTGGCATTTTCATAATTGATTTCTGTTTTTGAATTATTCTATTGCACTGTAACTTTTTTTATTGCTATTTGGTGCTGAATTTGCAGTGACGTTGGTGGATCCAGGGCTCTGACCACCGATTTCATTGCAATTATTGTTCTTCTGTTGGTTTAGGTGGTTTTATTGGATTTTACGGTGTTTTATCTTTGCATTGTTCTTTATTGTGTGTTTAGTGCCCCCAAAAAGGTTGCTTTTGCAGTGACATTGGTGGATCCAGGGCTCTTACCGATTTCATTGCAACTATTGCAACTATTGCTTTTAGTGGTTTTATTCCATTTGATTTCAGTTGTTCTAGAAAGGTCCAGAGGTGCTAAGATTGTTCTGGTAGTTTCTATTGCCAAGGGTTAGGCTGATGCCACACGAGGCGTAGGGCTGATTTTTTCAGCAAGTGGAAAAACGCTTGCCGAAAATTCAGCCCTACGCCTGCTACTTGTTCCTGCACCCGAATGAATGGGATACGCTCGGGTGCAGGCACGTGTAGCCGATATACGCATGAAAACGCGAGACTTTGCATTCTCACGCGTTTTCATGCGTATATCGGCTACATGTGCCTGCACCCGAGCGTATCCCATTCATTCGGGTGCAGGCAAAAAAAAAGGGGTGCATAGAGTGCAGCCCCAATATTATGCATTTTCAGGTTTGGCGGCCATGTACTTATGTGCAACCAGACATAGGTATCGTTTTATTCAGGGGAACTTGCAGATTGATGGTTAGTAAGTTTTTGGTAGTTGCCATGGAGATTTTGGGGAGAAATCTAGGTTTTTTATCTGGTTTTTCCTTGATTTCTGACCAAAATCTAGGTTTGTATCTGGTTTTTCCTTGATTTCTGACCAAAGCGCTGACTTCTGCAAGGGACTGCGGCCACAATTTTCCATGTAGAAAGAGAAGAGTGGCGTCTCTGAATAGCTGAAGGTGTGCACTTTTCGTAAATATATAGATTGTGGGGGTTATCTCACAGGTAGGGGGGGTTAACACTGAAAAACTGCAGGTAGTGCACATAGAGCGCAGCCCCCAAAATTTCAACTGAAATTGCCCTTATGCATTGCCCCTGTTTTGGGGCATTTGGTGGCCACGTCTTTATGTGCACCCATACATATGGGGTATCGTTTTATTCAGGGGAACTTGCAAATTGAGGTTTAGTAAGTTTTTGGTAGTTGCCATGGAGATTTTGGGGAGAAATCTAGGTTTTTTATCTGGTTTTTCCTTGATTTCTGACCAAAATCTAGGTTTGTATCTGGTTTTTCCTTGATTTCTGACCAAAGCGCTGACTTCTGCAAGGGACTACGGCCGCAATTTTCCATGTAGAAAGAGAAGAGTGGCGTCTCTGAATAGCTGAAGGTGTGCACTTTTCGTAAATATATAGATTGTGGGGGTTATCTCACAGGTAGGGGGGGTTAACACTGAAAAACTGCAGGTAGTGCACATAGAGCGCAGCCCCCAAAATTTCAACTGAAATTGCCCTTATGCATTGCCCCTGTTTGGGGGCATTTGGTGGCCACGTCTTTATGTGCACCCATACATATGGGGTATCGTTTTATTCAGGGGAACTTGCAGATTGATGGTTAGTAAGTTTTTGGTAGTTGCCATGGAGATTTTGGGGAGAAATCTAGGTTTGTATCTGGTTTTTCCTTGATTTCTGACCAAAGCGCTAACTTCTGCAAGGGACTGCGGCCACAATTTTCCATGTAGAAAGAGGAGAGTGGCGTCTCTGAATAGCTGAAGGTGTGCACTTTTCAGAAATATATAGTTTGCGGGGGTTATTTCACAGGTATGGGGGTGTTTAGACTAAATAACTGCAGATAGAGCACAGCCCCCCCTTATGCATTGCCCCTGTTTGGGGGCATTTGGTGGCCACGTCTTTATGTGCACCCATACATATGGGGTATCGTTTTATTCAGGGGAACTTGCAAATTGAGGTTTAGTAAGTTTTTGGTAGTTGCCATGGAGATTTTGGGGAGAAATCTAGGTTTTTATCTGGTTTTTCCTTGATTTCTGACCAAAATCTAGGGTTGTATCTGGTTTTTCCTTGATTTCTGACCAAAGCGCTGACTTCTGCAAGGGACTGCGGCCACAATTTTCCATGTAGAAAGAGAAGAGTGGTGTCTCTGAATAGCTGAAGGTGTGCACTTTTCGTAAATATATAGATTGTGGGGGTATCTCACAGGTAGGGGGGGTTATCACTGAAAAACTGCAGGTAGTGCACATAGAGCGCAGCCCCCAAAATTTCAACTGAAATTCCCCTTATGCATTGCCCCTGTTTTGGGGCATTTGGTGGCCACGTCTTTATGTGCACCCATACATATGGGGTATCGTTTTATTCAGGGGAACTTGCAGATTGATGGTTAGTAAGTTTTTGGTAGTTGCCATGGAGATTTTGGGGAGAAATCTAGGTTTGTATCTGGTTTTTCCTTGATTTCTGACCAAAGCACTAACTTCTGCAAGGGACTGCGGCCACAATTTTCCATGTAGAAAGAGGAGAGTGGCGTCTCTGAATAGCTGAAGGTGTGCACTTTTCAGAAATATATAGTTTGCGGGGGTTATTTCACAGGTATGGGGGTGTTTAGACTAAATAACTGCAGATAGAGCACAGCCCCCCCTTATGCATTGCCCCTGTTTGGGGGCATTTGGTGGCCACGTCTTTATGTGCACCCATACATATGGGGTATCGTTTTATTCAGGGGAACTTGCAAATTGAGGTTTAGTAAGTTTTTGGTAGTTGCCATGGAGATTTTGGGGAGAAATCTAGGTTTTTATCTGGTTTTTCCTTGATTTCTGACCAAAATCTAGGGTTGTATCTGGTTTTTCCTTGATTTCTGACCAAAGCGCTGACTTCTGCAAGGGACTGCGGCCACAATTTTCCATGTAGAAAGAGAAGAGTGGTGTCTCTGAATAGCTGAAGGTGTGCACTTTTCGTAAATATATAGATTGTGGGGGTATCTCACAGGTAGGGGGGGTTATCACTGAAAAACTGCAGGTAGTGCACATAGAGCGCAGCCCCCAAAATTTCAACTGAAATTCCCCTTATGCATTGCCCCTGTTTTGGGGCATTTGGTGGCCACGTCTTTATGTGCACCCATACATATGGGGTATCGTTTTATTCAGAGGAACTTCCAGATTGATGGTTAGTAAGTTTTTGGTAGTTGCCATGGAGATTTTGGGGAGAAATCTAGGTTTGTATCTAGTTTTTCCTTGATTTCTGACCAAAGCGCTAACTTCTGCAAGGGACTGCGGCCACAATTTTCCATGTAGAAAGAGAAGAGTGGTGTCTCTGAATAGCTGAAGGTGTGCACTTTTTGTAAATATATAGATTGTGGGGGTTATCTCACAGGTAGGGGGGTTAACACTGAAAAACTGCAGGTAGTGCACATAGAGCGCAGCCCCCAAAATTTCAACTGAAATTGCCCTTATGCATTGCCCCTGTTTTGGGGCATTTGGTGGCCACGTCTTTATGTGCACCCATACATATGGGGTATCGTTTTATTCAGGGGAACTTGCAGATTGATGGTTAGTAAGTTTTTGGTAGTTGCCATGGAGATTTTGGGGAGAAATCTAGGTTTGTATCTAGTTTTTCCTTGATTTCTGACCAAAGCGCTGACTTCTGCAAGGGACTGCGGCCACAATTTTCCATGTAGAAAGAGAAGAGTGGTGTCTCTGAATAGCTGAAGGTTTGCACTTTTCGTAAATATATAGATTGTGGGGGTTATCTCACAGGTAGGGGGGCTTAACACTGAAAAACTGCAGGTAGTGCACATAGAGCGCAGCCCCCAAAATTTCAACTGAAATTGCCCTTATGCATTGCCCCTGTTTTGGGGCATTTGGTGGCCACGTCTTTATGTGCACCCATACATATGGGGTATCGTTTTATTCAGGGGAACTTGCAGATTGATGGTTAGTAAGTTTTTGGTAGTTGCCATGGAGATTTTGGGGAGAAATCTAGGTTTTTTATCTGGTTTTTCCTTGATTTCTGACCAAAGCGCTGACTTCTGCAAGGGACTGCGGCCACAATTTTCCATGTAGAAAGAGAAGAGTGGTGTCTCTGAATAGCTGAAGGTGTGCACTTTTCAGAAATATATAGTTTGTGGGGGTTATTTCACAGGTAGGGGGGGTTAACACTGAAAAACTGCAGGAAGTGCACATAGAGCGCAGCCCCCACATTTTTAGCTGTAATTGCCCTTGTGCATTGCCCCTGCTTTGGAGTGTTTGGTGCCCATGTCTTTATGTGCACCCATACATATGGGGCATCATTTTATTCAGGAGAAGTTTGTCTTTCAAATATGCCTTTGTTAGAAAATTTTTATGAGATTTTTTTTTGTCAAATCCACATTTGATCATGCGTCCAAGTTTACGTTTTAGAAAGAAAAAAAAAATGTCATAAAAAGTTCCAAATTTCACAATGCACTGACAAAAGGTATTTGGCTTTTGAGTGAAAACTACATTGCACCTAGAAACCTGAAGGTCTGTAGTTTCTAAAGATACCAAACATGAGGGGATATTTTAGATTTACATATAAGTTATGCTGCATTAACTGTTACAAGCGCTTTTCTGCTTTGTTCTGGTGTGATATTGTACTAAGTATTGCCTTAGTTTGGGGGTTACTTCTGGACAGGAACTGTGGGGTACCACCACATATTTGGTATCGTTGGAATTGGGAGTATCAGGGCTTTTACAAACAATAAAAAAAAGTGAGTAAAATTAACTTTTCTATGGAAAAAAACCTCAAAATATACAGAAATTTTTCATAATTTTATTTTTTTTTTACATATTTCACCCAAAATACACATCATATCTCCAGAAAAGTTATAAAATTTGGTATGTATGTCGAAGCCCAATTAGTGACGAAAAAAACGATATATAATTTCCCTAGTTTCGTGGAGGTTTTCCTACCAAAAAACATTGTTAAAGTGAATGAGTACAAAATGCTTAAAAAACGTCTGGCACTGGGGGGAACCGAAATGACGAATTCGGCTGGCACTTAAAGGGTTAAACCTTTCCAGATCAATGGCAGATGTCCCTTTTACAACTGGAAGATCGTTCTTTGCTTCATGGTTTTAGAGGTTTGCAGGTTTTTTTTATGCTGGCTTTTCTACATCAATACGAAAAAGTAAGTCTACAATTGCATTCATGCTTTAAAAAACATTCCTCTGGTGTACCATATTCACTGGGCCTTCACTTGGCGAATGACAACCTTGCCTTGGGCTCCAACGCTCACTGCCCTTGCTCTGCTTCTCAGGCTATGAATGCTGGTAGGTAATGTGGTTCCATTATTTTATTCAGCAGCAACTGCCAGACATTATCTAGAGCTACCCTTTAGGACTTCTTTTCTAGTAGTGGCAGTTAATCTATGAGCTGTTTCTACATTATTTTCCATTGTCTACATTTATCCATTTACTCAGTATGTAGTGTACTTGTTACTGCAGCTATGGTTCATAATCTCAATTTTATCTGCACTAAATCTTGTCTACTACTTGCTACCCAGTGATTTTGCATTCTTTTCATTTACAGTATTCTCAAATGTATCAGTTGTTGGATGAACTTTGGTTAAAAAATTTTTTGTTAAATGTTTGATGAATGGATGAACTTTGGTTAAATTTTTTTTTATTTAAATGTTTATTTTTGCTTATTTTAACAAAACAGCCAAAAGAACGGAAAAAATAAAAAGTAGAAATGCCTTTAAGGGTCATGGCACATTTTAAGATTTATGGGGCACATGTGAGGGACAAACTGCGGGCTAACACTGCAATTGCTGCAAGTAAAACCTATTGCTCAGGGCAATCTGGCTTAATCACAGCAAACTGGCTCCCTTTACTTTTCAAATCTTACTGCCATTACCCCAAGAATATTAGATAAAACCAAGGATACTAATCCAGTTAATGATCTGATACCTTTATCTGGTATATTGCTTAGAGTCAGAGGTTTTTATGTTTAGTTTTCAACAAAGAGAACTGAAGTGGACACAGTTCTGATACATAGTGGAGAGGCTGTAAATATTGCTAATAATAAGTCTTTCAATGTTGCTGGTTTGACAGTTCGAGGCAGTTCAAGGCTTGGAGGCAAGAAGGCAGAAATAATATGCATGAAATTCTAGAAGAACATTAGAAGCGGATTCACCCAAAATGTCAAAAAACCTAAAAGAAAGAATATGAAATTAGAGTCACAATCCAATTATTAGACACTTTAGACTGCATAAAGAGAAACAAATTATACAATAGTTTGCCATTTGCTGATTGCATATATGTGTATGATTCTCTTTATTCCAGTTGTACCATAGTAGAAAGGAGCTAAAATGCTTCAACTGTAATTTTGCCTTTCCATTGACTCCAATACATTTTTGGTGACATTTTGCAATTTTTTTTTAAATTCTTTGCTGTTTCATGACCTTTTACAAGAATAGACACCCCAAGTTTGCTCATCACTAGTGCAGGGTTTCATGTGAGCTTATAAATGGACTTATTCAGCAATATGTATATGCGGAGCGCATGTGTAAAGAAAAAAAAAATATACAATAGTGCAAAAGAGTATAAATAAAGGAGATCCTTCTCCAAAACGTAACTAAACAATGTATCAGTTTAAAAGTGAAAGTATGTGCTCATTAGATTACACTAACACCCAAGTGCAGTACTGCAAACTGCTTACCAGATGGCAGTATAGATGTAGCAGTCGAATTTATGTATCCAATATCGGCATCTGACTAGATAGATGAAAGTAGCATTCTTGATGAACCTCGCAACTGTATCCTCATGTGAAACGAATCTGATTGCAGAGCGTCGCTGTATCCTCAGTGAGGCACAAAAGGGAAGACGGCAACTGGTGCAATATTATTTATTATAAAAGCTCAAATAAAAGAATAAAACTTACAAACAACGAGGTATCACAAGCTCTTAAGATAGCCCAACGCGTTTCATGTACTTAGCGGTACACTTCCTCAGGAGCAGGTATCAATACCTGCTCCTGAGGAAGTGTACCGCTAAGTACATGAAACGCGTTGGGCTATCTTAAGAGCTTGTGATACCTCGTTGTTTGTAAGTTTTATTCTTTTATTTGAGCTTTTATAATAAATAATATTGCACCAGTTGCCGTCTTCCCTTTTGTGCCTCACTGAGGATACAGCGACGCTCTGCAATCAGATTCGTTTCACATGAGGATACAGTTGCGAGGTTCATCAAGAATGCTACTTTCATCTATCTAGTCAGATGCCGATATTGGATACATAAATTCGACTGCTACATCTATACTGCCATCTGGTAAGCAGTTTGCAGTACTGCACTTGGGTGTTAGTGTAATCTAATGAGCACATACTTTCACTTTTAAACTGATACATTGTTTAGTTACGTTTTGGAGAAGGATCTCCTTTATTTATACTCTTTTGCACTATTGTATATTTTTTTTTTCTTTACACATGCGCTCCGCATATACATATTGCTGAATTCGTTTTTGGGACCCAGTCAAAGGGGTTGATTTGAAGCGGAGCTGCAGGAAGTTTTCGACACACTTGATTGGACTTATTATTCACACAGGATTGGAGAACACATCAACTTTAGAGCGCTGAGGACTGTGGTATTGTGTATATATACCCTTACACAGAATTTTTTATAAATGGACTTAGTAGTTGATGCATGGATGGCAAAGAGGTGCAATTTTAAATCTGATTTTGTTTTATATATCTAAAAAAATTTGATTTTTTTAGATATATAAAACCAAATTAGGTTAGAGTTTGTCACTTTTAAAACTGCACCTCTTTGCCATCCAAGCATCAACTACTTAGTCCATTTATAAGCCCACGTGAGGTTAAGCACGTGCTTGGCCTTATAGCATGATAGAAAAACATCTAGTGGGTAATAAATTCAATCTAATGTACATGCTAGCAATAACTGGACCTCCAAATCAGAGATTTATAATTGCATATGAATGTCTTTGTTTAATTTTAAAACAATATACATTTACAGATGAAGAGAACAAGGTTGCTTATTGTTTTCTAATTTGGGTTATATTCTGTTTTCTGTATCGTGCAATATTTGCAGCTTTGGTCCACATACTTTTTTTCTAAGTCTTGTAGAAATGCTGTGGCCTTATCTTTGTCTTGCTGTAGGAAGTCCCTGTACACATACATTGACTTAAAGAAACTCAGTATTTTGGAGACTGTTAATGGAAATACATCATGGATGTCCCTGATCCTGAAAAATAAAAAATAAATCACCCAGAATTTTGAATACTTGTGATCTGTCTAGCTTCTTTAACACATAATTGGGCTGCATTTATCATACTATGTAACAGCACCCTAATACAGTGGTGTGAAAAACTATTTGCCCCCTTCCTGATTTCTTATTCTTTTGCATGTTTGTCACACAAAATGTTTCTGATCATCAAACACATTTAACTGTTAGTCAAAGATAACACAAGTAAACACAAAATGCAGTTTTTAAATGAGGGTTTTTATTATTTAGGGAGAAAAAAATCCAAACCTACATGGCCATGTGTGAAAAAGTAATTGCCCCCTGAACCTAATAACTGGTTGGGCCACCCTTAGCAGCAATAACTGCAATCAAGCGTTTGCGATAACTTGCAACGAGTCTTTTACAGCGCGCTGGAGGAATTTTGGCCCACTCATCTTTGCAGAATTGTTGTAATTCAGATTTATTTGAGGGTTTTCTAGCATGAACCGCCTTTTTAAGGTCATGCCACAACATCTCAATAGGATTCAGGTCAGGACTTTGACTAGGCCACTCCAAAGTCTTCATTTTGTTTTTCTTCAGCCATTCAGAGGTGGGTTTGCTGGTGTGTTTTGGGTCATTGTCCTGCTGCAGCACCCAAGATCGCTTCAGCTTGAGTTGACGAACAGATGGCCGGACATTCTCCTTCAGAATTTTTTGGTAGACAGTAGAATTCATGGTTCCATCTATCACAGCAAGCCTTCCAGGTCCTGAAGCAGCAAAACAACCCCAGACCATCACACTACCACCATCATATTTTACTGTTGGTATGATGTTCTTTTTCTGAAATGCTGTGTTACTTTTACGCCATATGTAACGGGACACGCAACTTCCAAAAAGTTAAACTTTTGTCTCGTCGGTCCACAAGGTATTTTGCCAAAAGTCTTGGCAATCATTGAGATGTTTTTTAGCAAAATTGAGACGAGCCATAATGTTCTTTTTGCTTAAAAGTGGTTTGCGCCTTGGAAATCTGCCATGCAGGCCGTTTTTGCCCAGTCTCTTTCTTATGGTGGAGTCGTGAACACTGACCTTAATAGAGGCAAGTGAGGCCTGCTGTTCTTTAGATGTTGTCCTGGGGTCTTTTGTGGCCTCTCGGATGAGTTGTCTCTGCGCTCTTGGGGTAATTTTGGTCGGCCGGCCACTCCTGGGAAGGTTCACCACTGTTCCATGTTTTGCCATTTGTGGATAATGGCGCTCACTGTGGTTCGCTGGAGTCCCAAAGCTTTAGAAATGGCTTTATAACCTTTACCAGACTGATAGATCTCAATTACTTTTGTTCTCATTTGTTCCTGAATTTCTTTGGATCTTGGCATGATGTCTAGCTTTTGAGGTGCTTTTGGGCTACTTCTCTGTGTCAGGTAGCTCCTATTTAAGTGATTTCTTGATTGAAACAGGTGTGGCAGTAATCAGGCCTGGGGGTGACTACAGAAATTGATATTGAAATTGAAAATTGAAATTGATAAACCACAGTTAAGTTATTTTTTAACAAGGGGGGCAATAACTTTTTCACACAGAGCCATGTAGATTTGGAGTTTTTTTTCTCCCTTAATAACGTAAACCTTCATTTTAAAACTGCATTTTGTGTTCAATTATGTTATCTTTGACTAATAGTTAACAGTTTTTGATGAGCAGAAACATTTAAGTGTGACAAACATGCAAAAGAATAAGAAATCAGGAAGGGGGCAAATAGTTTTTCACACCACTGTATGTGTTTATTCAGTTTAATGTTCCAATCAATAAGGTGCAAAATAATGCTTTTTGTGTAATAGTTTAGTTATAAAGGTATCACGGCATGAGAAAACTAGTTTTTATTGTAGAGATGCCCATTTAAATTTGGATTTGTATATGTGTGGATAATGGAGCAGTATAGGCTGTTAAAAATGGTTTTAAATAGGAAATTACAGCAATCAGACCTTAATAATTATAAGTCTTCACAGCCATGCATCAAATTATGTCATGCTATACTCCCTGGGCTGCAAGGCATTGCAGAATTCTAGTTTTTTTTCATTATCCACACAAATACAAATACAACCCCATCTTGATATTTGTACAGCAAAATAAAAACTTAGATCCTCTGTTTGAGCCAAACTTAAATTGGCATCTATACAATAAAATCAAGTCTGGTTTTCTAATACCAAGATACATAAGTAAATAAATAAATAAAACTTACACGGCTATGGAGGAAGGAAATGCAAGTTAGAACTTGGCTTCCTATCAAGGGCATAATTTTTGCCCACACTAAAAATAATTTCAGCTCCCTCAACACGATGAGCAGGACCCCTGATCACCTTGTGTTGTTCCTGTGTTTCACAGCTTCTACTCCCCCTGTTGTTACCCCACTGCTGCATTTGTTTAACTGTGTCTTTTCCCTGGAGCCACTGGTCTCTGAATTACAGTTTTTTTCATTTTTTTACTATTGTTTACTTATTTGAGAATTGAATTGTGGATTGGCAGGGGTTTTGAACAGCTCTGGTATTTTAGTTCTCTCAGGTTGGTTTAATATCTGAAAGACCTGTGACATTTTTTGTAGGGATTTCTTGTATGTTACAGTGTTAATATGTGAACACTTTCTGTGTATAACCAAGTCAAGTTAAAATTATTATTATAAAAATCCCCAACAGGCCATATTCAGTTTGAAAAAATTAACTCTTAGTTCAGTCCCAGTCCTATAGACATCAATGGCGTTTTCACATAATAAACCATTAAATTAAGTTTTCTCATCATTTTAAATCTGGCCTGATATCAGGGATAGGAAATAAATATCAAATTATATCATATAATCTCTATATTAACAATGTATTCTATTTAGCTTTATATTTTAATTATAGCTTCTATATTTGCATTTGTTTCTCACCTCTGCTTATCTGTAAATGGTAAGGCTCTGAATAATTCCGGATACATAGCCTTTATTTTATCAGCAACTTTCTTATCAATTTCCCAAAGAGTTTCACAAGCCTGTATCATGAGAATTTGAATTAATAAATATGGCTTAGCAATTAAAAATATATAAATATGTATATATGTTATATTTTGTTAATTATAGTTATATAATCGTTATTGAGAGCACTATTTCTAGGTTCTCAGCACATTCCCTTACTTTGGATTGTCCGTATGGGCCATTAAGTTCTGGACTTGGTGAGCAGGGCCTTTTGTGTAAGAATGGAAAAAAAGCTTAAAGAAAGAATGCTTTCATAAGGCCAGTGATGCTTATGATCCCTCATTTGCACAGCTACCAACAGCTGTTGTCTATCTGTTTGTCACTTATGCTGAGAGGTCCTGCATCAAGCAATGTCCAGTGCTATTCTGTGCATAAATCAGCTTCTGGTTTAAAATTTGTTATGAAAAATATTTGGGGTTTGACATGAGTTTTTCAGATAAGAGGATATCTATAATGTAGAAGGCTGTCCTGTGGCAAGTTGTTTAATTGTAGTGAGAATGATAGGAAGCTCTCTCTGAGCAAGGCACAGGGCAGGAAGGCTACCTGTCTGTGCGAGGAACTGCCAGACGGTCTGGGGGTCTTGCCTGCCACTGCAAGGAGCAGAGGGAGCCTTTGACCAAGAGACTGAGAGGCTGAGTCAATAAGAAATTGAGAAAAGCCATAATGCTGAGCAATCTCATAAAGGACTTTAGAGAATACAGGGGTGACCCCCAAACATTGGTGTTTTCTTTCTGGTACTCCACAAGATGCCCAGTTTAATGATGGAACTTATCAAATATGTAAAGTCAGTGCCCAGTAAGCAGAAGTTATGATTTGTGTTTTCTCTTAGTGAAATGGTCATCCCTGTGTTTGAATAAACTGCCTTAAAGAGAAGAAAGTGGGGCCGATTCACTAAGGTGCGATAAAACGTGCGCTATTTATAGCGTGCGGTAAAAATGTTATCGCGTCTTAATTTTCGTGACTTTTCGCACGATTCACTATAAGCATACTTGCGCTATTTTACGCGCGGTATTTCATGCGATAATTTTGTCGCGATAAATAGCGTGCACGGTATTTTTCGCATGCACGCTATTTATCGCAAGCGCTAATTGTCACGACATTACGCATGCGACAATCGGCAGCATAAAACTGCCGACATTTTGCCCTGGGAGAGCACAGAGTGCTAGAGAGGTGCTGTTTAAATGTTTATTTGCCCAAAAAAACTCCCAAAAACAATAAAAATCTAAGTAAGAAAAAAAAAAAGAAGTGCTAGAGATAATAAAATAGGGGGGGGGGGGCATTTAAGAATATTTAGCCAAATACTTAGGGGTCCGTTTGCTAAAGTGGCTTAAATTAAGTGGGAGATTTTAGACACAGAATAAATGGCAAATATGTTATGGGCACTTTATTAAATGGGGACAAATATAATATTGCAATTATTCTGGCAACAAAACATTTGATTGGCAGTTATCACACTCACCAGAAAATACGCTACGTACTAATTAACGCAAGTTTTACTATTCAGCAAAATGGGCTAAAGATTAAATTGTTGGCAGAATATTTGCAAACATTTAAACCATATAGCATATTGATGCTGTTACTGATAAATGTAAGAGTGTAGGGGAAACTACATGAAAGTATAGAATACCATATCAAGGAAGGAAAAATAATTAGACATTACTCAGTTCAAATGTAGAAAAATAAAAACTTTTAATTTAACAAATAAAGGGGAAAAAATAGAGAAAATAAAACTTAGGGCTTGCTGCCCTTGAGTTCTCGCATGTCCCTCTTTAGTTCGTCCACTTCCCCCCGGAGCTGGGCCAGCTCAGCCTGGATGTTGGCCTCCTGCACTGATGGTCCCTCGTCCGCAGGAGAACCTGGCGCCCAGCGCTTGGCCTGGGGGGAGTCCGGGGCCTGGGGGGAAACTGGGGGAGGAATCAAGGGGGGGTGTCCGGGGCCTCGGGGGCCGCTGGTCCTGGGGCCGGAGGTCGGGCCTCTGGGGCCGGTGGTTGGGCCTCTGGGGCCGGAGGTTGGGCCTCTGGGGCCGGTGGAGGTCGGGCCTCGGGGGCTGGTGGAGCCTGGTGGGCCAAAGGAGCCTGGAGGGCCTTTGGTTGTGCCTGGGAAAGAGGCGCCAGCTGAAGTTCTGTGAGATAGTATTGCAAGATGTTATTTTGTGTAATATATTATACATATATATATATATATATATATATATATATATATATATATAGATGTGTATATATATATATACAATACGAAGTGCTGGGAAGCTGCACACCATAAGGAACAATAATACCTGGGTGCCTGTGGCAAAACAAAATCTAGACAGGCATGGGGTGACAGCACACACAGGATTTTCACAAGGAGTCACGAAGATGTGAAATAATATTCAGAGGTTTATTGTGACCAATGTTTCAGTTCCTCACTGGCATTATGGTTGAACGTGATGGACGTATGTCTTTTTTCAACCCAACTTACTATGTTACTATGTTACTTTCGTCATCCCTGACATTTCTTACATTTGTACCTTTAGTTCAAATTACTTGCTAAATCTTTTACTGAACGTATACTGTAAAAGCATAATAAAGTAGAATAATTACCTTCCGCTATTTCAGCCACCAGGTCTGAATTCCTGCGCTTCAGGTCAGACCATAGGCGCTGGAGCTGGCGGAGGTCCACATCAAGGGCAAACCCAGCAAGCAAACCTTCTCTAAGCTCGCGCAGGATCGCCCTCTTCCTCTCATGGACCCCTAAGGGCCCCAGCGGCGGGCCGTCATATCCTGAGTGCAGGAGCATGGTGATAATATAGCCCCTCTCCCCTGGTAGCAGATAAGAAACCCCAGGCATGATCCTCTCTGTAGTGTGACTGCAGGCTCAATGACACAAAATGGCCCCAAGTCGCACATGTCACGAGATTACAAAATCGCCACAAAATGTCCGCAAATCGCGAGATTACAAAGTCGCGACGAAATGTATTTTGTGCGACTAAATATTTACCGCTATAGTACTGTATATTATCGCGACTAAATATTTACCGCTATAGTACTGTATATTATCGCGACAACATATTCACCGCTATATTACTGTATATTATCGCGACTAAATATTTACAGCGATAGTACTGTATATTAGTAGCGAAATTCCATACATGCCAAGACTTTAGTAAAACTTGTTTATTAATGACCTGCAGGAGGGCATAGAGAGTACTGTTTCTATTTTTGCTGATGACACAAAATTATGCAAAACTATAAGTTCCATGCAGGATGCTGCCGCTTTGCAGAGCGATTTGACAAAATTGGAAAACTGGGCAGCAAACTGGAAAATGAGGTTCAATGTTGGTAAGTGCAAAGTTATTCATTTTGGTAGAAATAATATAAACGCGAACTATCTACTGAATGGTAGTGTGTTGGGGGGATCCTTAATGGAGAAGGATCTGGGGGTTTTTGTTGATAACAAGTTGTCTAATTCCAGGCAGTGTCATTCTGTGGCTACTAAAGCAAATAAAGTCCTGTCTTGTATAAAAAAAAAAAAGGCATTGACTCAAGGGATGAAAACATAATTTTGCCTCTTTATAGGTCCCTGGTAAGGCCTCACCTTGAGTATGCAGTGCAGTTTTGGGCTCCAGTCCTTAAGAAGGATATTAATGAGCTGGAGAGAGTGCAGAGACGTGCAACTAAACTGGTTAAGGGGATGGAAGATTTAAACTATGAAGTTAGACTGTCGAGGTTGGGGTTGTTTTCTCTGGAAAAGAGGCTCTTGCAAGGGGACATGATTACTCTGTACAAGTACAGGGGATTATAGGCAGATGGGGGATGTTCTTTTTTCCCATAAAAACAATCAACGCACCAGAGGTCACCCCTTTAGATTAGAGGATCGGAGCTTCCATTTGAAGCAGCGTAGGTGGTTTTTCACGGTGAGGGCAGTGAGGTTGGGGAATGCCCTTCCTAGAGATGTGGTAATGGCAGATTCTGTTAATGCCTTTAAGAGGGGCCTGGATGAGTTCTTGATCAGAATATCCAAGGCTATTGTGATACTAATATCTACAGCTAGGGGCTGATTTACTAACCCACGAATCCGACCCGAATTGGAAAAGTTCCGACTTGAAAACGAACATTTTGCGACTTTTTCGTATGTTTTGCGATTTTTTCGGATTCTTTACGAATTTTTCGTTACCAATACGATTTTTGCGTAAAAACGCGAGTTTTTCGTATCCATTACGAAAGTTGCGTAAAAAGTTGCGAATTTTTCGTAGCGTTAAAACTTTTCGCGTAAGTTTTAACGCTACGAAAAATGCGCAACTTTTTACGCAACTTTCGTAATGGATACGAAAACTCGTGTTTTTACGCAAAAATCGTATTGGTAACGAAAAATTCGTAAAGAATCCGAAAAAATCGCAAAACATACGAAAAAATCGCAAAATACCGATCATTACGAAAAAAACGCAATCGGACTCCATTCGACCCGTTCGTGGGTAAGTAAATCAGCCCCTTAGTGTTGGTGGTTGTATGTGTGGTTTGTGTATGTGGGTGTATGGATTGGTTGGTGTGGGTTGTGTGTGCTGGGTTTACTTGGATGGGTTGAACTTGATGGTCTTTTTTCAACCCTATGTAACTATGTAACACATACTTGAATAAATAACACTGTAAGTCCATATTTTATTGCCAAAAACTCATTTACTGTACTTTCTATAATTTTTCGCCTGCCTGTAGTAGGTGTTAATTTTCGCATAGACCAATGCGATATTTAGCGCGCCTAAGTGTTTGTGAATCATGCGATCGTATTCTTTTCAGCGCAAATGGCGACTTAACGCACGCGATAATACTATGGTGAATCGCGCGCTAATTATCGCGACTTATTTAACGCAAAAAAGCGTGCAGTAAATTTTATCGCACTTTAGTGAATCGGGCCCAGTGTCTGTTGTGAATACCTCTACCTTACAGAAATAAGAAAGGAAGCAGTTGTCCAGTTCTCCTGCTGAAGGAACCCTGGCAAAATCCCTTGAGGGCCCCTTTAATAGTATTTCTAGATTATTTTTCAAAATGAAAAAGTTGCATAGGAAGAATTTGCACAGTATAAATGGGAGCACTAATGCATTAAGTAGGACTTACTGACATACTGTACATCAATCTGGTAACTGCTGTTTATCCTGTTTATTCTGTTTTTGCATCAACACAATAATAAAAAGTTTACCTATCAAAAGTGATATACAAACCCAAAATAATCATTAGATTACATGTAATGTAATGAAATAGAAGTCATAAAGTTTGCACTAGGTCTCTTGTTTGAAAGCAACATCTTTTGCTGTGGGTTACTAGATCTGGTGCAAACTTAATGACTTGTATTACATTACCATTGTATTTTTATATGACACGGAATTTCATAGAGCAGGGCTGCCCATCTAGTGGCCTGCAGGTAGATGTGCCCAAAACAAATATCCATGCTGAGGTTTTTTCAGATTCTTAGATTCAAAATGAAAAAATTATTTAAAGACCCAAGGAAAATGGAGTGGGAGATTCAAATCCGTTTGCTGCTATTTTATAGTAACCAAGCCAGTGACATCTAAAGGGTGTGCACATTTAGAAAGTTGCGTAATGTGAACTGTTTTACTGTTAATTTACAAATAAGTTTAACCACTGCATTTTTTCAATGAATGTATATTGGAAGGTTGTTTAGAATCCAGGTGTATTTTATTATGCAAAAGCAGTTTTTCATTGGACATCCCTATTAATAACGTACTTAACCAAAAAAATTGCTTTTTCTCACCTCGTTAAAGACAGCAGTTAGTTCCTTTGACTTGTCCTTATACTGAATCTCAAATACCAATGCGAAAGAATTTAAGGCCAAACAGCCTCCATTTTTAAGAACTCGAGCTGCTTCCTGTACAAATTTCTCTGGATTGAACCAATGGGCAGCAAGGCCCGCATTAATCAGATCCACTGAAGCATCTTCCAGAGGGAGTTCTTCGGCTTGGGCAATCCTATTGAAAAGAGATTCATTTTTCTTCAGTGGGACAGAATGTGGTATTAAATATGGACATTTCAGTGAATTTTTCACTGTAATTATTATGCCACTTGGCTAGCCTAGTTTTTTACATACATGTACTTATTACGCATTGAATATTAAAATCAGCCCTCTGTCCTGCCCTGATTTCATTTTTCTCTGTAATAATAAAACAGTACCTGTACTTTTTGGTAACTAGTCTGCATAAAGCCACATAGGTGTCAAAACAATTCTATTTAAAAAAAAAATTGATGCATGATAAAAAAAGCATGTGCGTTTTTAAAATTGTCATGTGCATCATTTTTTTGACGCATGCAACAATATTTTTGAGGTGCATGACAATTTGTTTTGACATATATAATTTTTCGCCATTTTGCTAATTTTTTTCGAGTTTTTCGGCGAAATGGGACAGATTTGCTCATCACTACTAACCACCTAAGGATATGCTTGTGTTACACACTTCCCTGAAACATTGTGTATGGGTGTGAATATGGTGTCAACTGTACAAAATAAACTTTGACTTTTGATTTCATATTTTTTGACATTTATGGGGTAGAAAGTACCAGAATTTTCCACTTAACTCCCAGTTCTCGATTTTGTTTAGCAGCACTAAAAATAAAAAAAGAAAGATGGGAAGATGTCCTACTGGTAAGAGATGTTTTCATGTGAATTAAATCTTCTGGCCACACATAATTGAGAGTCACTTATATCTATTCCAATCACTTTCTGAAAATGTGGAGCCAGAGCCTGTGTGGACCTCCCTGTTCCACAGCCAACATCAACTGCCAGCTCAAATGGCTTCCCTTTCTGTGTTGAAGAAAGCAGAATTATCAATTCATTGTCAGACATGAAATAAGAAACAAGCTGTTCTTAAATCACCATTTAGGAACTGGTTAGTGTTAATGCATTTCAAGCTGGGACAAGCAAGTTCTCAATCTAAAGGTCCAGCGGCAATGAACTTGGCAGCAGTAAAACCAAACTCCTTCATACTGTTTGGTCTCTATCATCTTAAGCCTGGCTATGATTTGCCATTTATTACTGTATAAATAAGTAAAAATTATTAAAACAGCTAAACATTTAAAAAAAGCAGGTGTGCATGTAAGTAGCTAAGTGTAGTGTCTAACTTTATAAGCTGTGAAAGCTTATTCTCTAGAAAGATACAGTGGACTGTGAATATATTGATTATCTATTTCCTTCTTTGTGTGGATAAAAATACAACTTCTTACCTTTTCTTCCAAATACGACATAACCACATTCAAAACTTTTGAAGATTCTGTTATCATGCCAGCTTGGTAAGTTTCAGAGAATTCCTTGTCTTGAAATATTTCTACAGCCATCTGTAAAAGGTTAAATATGTTTGAGATGAAGAGTTACAGTGTTGAAGCAGTGGAGAGATAATGATGAATAAATTAGGCCAGAAGTGGTGTAGTTTATGCTAGTGTTAATAATAACAATACTAACGATAACATGATTGCTCTCGCTTATGTTAACAGGGGATCAGTTTTGTGGACCTGTGAAGCTGGTCAGTAAAATCTTGACTATAAACGTTTAAAGTTGATAAAGAAGCCCATGTAAAATAAATATATGAATAATGAAATAAATAGTACCTCGGTGGAGATTTCGCTTGTGCAGATATTTCTCTAAATTCTAAAGGAGCACAAGGTGCTTTTATATAATCCTTTGTATACCCAAGAAGCACAAGGTAGAAATGTGATTTTCGGCTATTTGCTTATTTAGTGTGTTGCCGCTTACAGCAAAGCCCAGAGCTGTTTGTGGTTAGTACGGGTACTATGAGTGTACAACTTAAATTTTAATCTTTATTCAGTTACTTTTTAATTATTAGAGTAATTAGCAGTTTTTTATGCAATTTTTTAGGGGCATTTTCTTGGGGAAAAATTTAAGGGGTCGTTAACTAAATTGCACAAGAACAAAAAAGTTATCACAGTCAGTTGCACAACTGCCCATCCTTCTATCTGTTACTAATTGAGCATAGTGAATTCCAGGGGAACCCTGGAGCTACCACCACCTTGAAGTTGGGGGTAGTCCCATGGTTGCCACTTGGTCAGTTGCCATAGTGAACTTGCACTTAAAAGAATTGGGCAAACATCGTTTTGAAGGTAATCGCCAAAGGATGACACAGTTTGGGTGGCAAGTGTGCAGATTTAGTTGACTGTAATTGCTACAGGCCCTGCATTTTTTGGACGCAGTGGTGCTGGAATTATGGGGAAAATGAGGCATTGTGGGTAATAAACACAACAGTTGGGTCTGAAATGTGCATTTTGTACACTGAGGATGTAAATGACTCCTTTTATATTTCTGTCTTGGGCCTTGGGAGCCAATTCTTTTCTAAAAGAAATATACAAATATGCAAAGAATTTATAGTGTTGGATTCAGCATGATACAAAATCCTCTACAAAAGGTTTGCTGAATACCAAGTTGAATCCAAATATTCACATTTATATTTCAGATTAAATAAATAAAACAAAAATAGCATCAACTGTGGCCAAAAATGGTTGCATTCTACTTTCTATAGCTTTATAGAAAGTCACATGGCTCCCTATGTGCATGAGAGTGCCACAACATGGCCGCCTGAACCAGGATCTCCCTCCCGGTGTGAGCAGTCTAGCACTGTAGGGGCCTAAAAAGAAGACTAAAAGAGGGAGCTAACCAAGAACCCTCTTAGGTTTAACTGTTAAACTGAATAAAAGCATTGCATGAGACTTGAAGCTTGAATCATTTAGTGTGTTTGTTTTATAAATACTTACATTTTTAAATATTTACCAGCAAAACAGCCTACAAAGTGCCAACTGGTTTTTTTAATTTTAATAGGTAATGAAGAAGAAACATGGGAAAAGAAATGTTTGAAGAAGCTTCCAAAAATTCAGTAGATATTGGGAGTTTACAAAGTAATACAAATTAAAATATAGAATAGGATTATGTATAGCTGAGGGCATGGCACTCTAAGTAGAGGCCCATCTTGAGGGTAAGTCAGTTTTGGAAAGACTAGCCATAACAAGCAACTTATATATATATATATATATATATATATATATATATATATATATATCAATAAACAAACCAATGCGACAACTATGAAACTGGAGAACTTGAGTACTAGAGCACCTAGTACTGTTCATGCTGCTTTTGAATGTCCTTAAAGGAGAAAGAAAAGCAAAGTCACTTGGGGGTGCCAAAATGTTAGGCACCCCAAGTGACTTTAATCGCCTACCTTTTACCCCGGGCTGGTGCCCCTGTTAGGAGAGACCAGCACCAGCCCGGGGTAGCAGCGATCGCTTCCTCCTTCCTGGTTCCCTGCGTGCACATGCACAGTAGAGTGAAAAGCCGAACTTTAACAGAAAAGTCGGCTTTTCACTCTACTGCGCATGCGCCGACCGCTGGCATTTTCGGAAAGGGAAGGAGGAAGCGCTGCACTCCAGGTACCCCAGGCTGGTGCTGTTTTCTCCGTACAGGGGCACCAGCCCGGGGTACAAGGTAAGCGATTAAAGTCACTTAGGGGTGCCTAACATTTTGGCACCCCAAATGACTTTGCCTTTCCTTCTCCTTTAATAAGGACTGTGCAGCTCCAACCATTTCAGTGGTCCTTCATGGTTCTGTAGGAACACTACTAATGCAGTCACCCACAGGGGTATGTTCTAATAAAAAAGGTATTGGACCCTTGTATCTCATTATCTTAAATAAAGTTGGCAATCCTAATCTGGTTTGGCCTACATTAGAAGAAAGGAAAAAGTGAACAAGGATGGATTTATACAACAAAATCCCATTTCTGTCTAAAAAAAAAAGTTTTTTGCAGATAAAACATGAAACCCAAATTCTTTTTTTAATTAAAACATTCATACGTGTTATAAATGTATTTAAAAAACTGAGCTGTCAATCATATATTGTCATATATTGTCTGTCTCGCATCTATGGCTCAGGCAATTACTTAAATTTTCCATTTAGCACTTTAGATGTCATTGCATTTTTGTATCTTGTACATGGCCATCTGGTGCCAGATTGTGGAGCAGAAACAAGATTTTGGGACGATGCAAAGCTTGCCTTAATAACAGTGTTTACAAAATTCTAAAGGAGCACAAGGTGCTTTTATATAATCCTTTGTATACCCAAGAAGCACAAGGTAAAAATGTGATTTTCGGCTATTTGCTTATTTAGTGTGTTGCCGCTTACAGCAAAGCCCAGAGCTGTTTGCGGTTAGTACGGGTACTATGAGTGTAAATCTTAAAAACTAAATTTTAATCTTTATTCAGTTACTTTTTAATTATAAGAGTAATTTGACATGAGTGATAAGAAATACATCAGAATCTGATTTATTTGTTGTCAGTATCAGCAGTTTTTTATGCAATTTTTTTAGGGGCATTTCCTTGGGGAAAAATTTAAGGGGTCGTTAACTAAATTGCACAAGAACAAAAAAGTTATCACAGTCAGTTGCACAACTGCCCATCCTTCTATCTGTTACTAATTGAGCATAGTGAATTCCAGGGGAACCCTGGAGCTACCACCACCTTGAAGTTGGGGGTAGTCCCATGGTTGCCACTTGGTCAGTTGCCATAGTGAACTTGCACTTAAAAGAATTGGGCAAACATAGTTTTGAAGGTAATCGCCAAAGGAGATGACACAGTTTGGGTGGCAAGTGTGCAGATTTAGCTGACTGTAATTGCTACAGGCCTATCTGCCTTTTGTGGATGCAGTGGTCCTGGAATTATGGGGAAAATGAGGCATTGTGGGTAATAAACACAACAGTTGGGTCTGAAATGTGCATTTTGTACACTGAGGATGTAAATGACTCCTTTTATATTTCTGTCTTGGGCCTTGGAAACCAATTCTTTTCTAAAAGAAATAAACAAATATGCAAAGAATTTATAGTGTTGGATTCAGCATGATACAAAATCCTCTACAAAAGGTTTGCTGAATACCAAGTTGAATCCAAATATTCACATTTATATTTCAGATTAAATAAATAAAACAAAAATAGCATCTGTGGCCAAAAATGGTTGCATTCTACTTTCTATAGCTTTATAGAAAGTCACATGGCTCCCTATGTGCATGAGAGTGCCACAACATGGCCCCCTGAACCAGGATCTCCCTCCCGGTGTGGGCAGCCTAGCACTGTAGGGGCCTAAAAAGAAGACTAAAAGAGGGAGCTAACCAAGAACCCTCTTAGGTTTAACTGTTAAACTGAATATAAACATTGCATGATACTTGAAGCTTGAATCATTTAGTGTGTTTGTTTTATAAATACTTACATTTTTAAATATTTACCTGCAAAACAGCCTACAAAGTGCCAACTGGCTTTTTTGATTTTAATAGGTAATGGTCATCCCCTGCCCTCCTCTCAGAGCCTCCGTTTTTTTACACCATCCACACCCATTGCGCTCTCTCGTCTTAAACCTTTCTATCTAGCTGCTCCTTACCTCTGGAACTCTATCCCTGAATCTCTCCGTAGGGAAAACTCACCCACTCTCTTTAAGAAAAAGCTCAGCTGTTACCTTCTGGAGCACTAAAACACTATTTTGCCCAGTCCTGCGCTTAAGGGCAAATGCCCATACCTGGTGCACTCTTACCTTCCAGTTTGTGCCTGTATGTTACCCAACCACTCAGATTGTAAGCTCTACGGGGCAGGGACCTCCTTCCTACTGTGTCTCATACCACATGGCACTTATATATATATATATACATATATGTATTTATTGTATTTATTTATTATATCACTTGTCCTCCCTGTGTGTAATTTTGTATTCTGTAAGACTGTACAGCGCTGCGTACCCTTGTGGCGCTTTAGAAATAAAGTTATACATACATACATACATGAAGAAGAAACGTGGGAAAAGAAATGTTTGAAGAAGCTTCCAAACATTCAGTAGATATTGGGAGTTTAAAAAGTAATACAAATTAAAATATAGGATAGGATTATGTATAGCTGAGGGCATGGCACTCTAAGTAGGGGCCCATCTTGAGGGTAAGTCAGTTTTGGAAAGACTAGCCATAACAAGCAACTTATATATTATTATATATTTAGACAGGCATGGGGTGACGGCACACACAGGATTTTCACAAGGAGTCACGAAGATGTGAAATAATATTCAGTTCCTCACAGGAACTTACGTCATGGATACCACACCACAGTGAGAGACCAACAATTTAAGCCCAAAAAGGGCGGCAATGTTGTTGCTAGGCAACCCAAACAAGCAAAGAGAAAGGCTAAAGTGAAATGAAGCACAAATAGAAATCTTAATCATTTATATAGCTGATAAATGGCACTTCTTACACAGTGTGCCAGTAGAAGAATAAAATAAAATGAAGGTGTTGCTGGGCATTTAGTTGCACTGACCCCCAAGAGTAGCATAGACCCATATCCACAGCTCATGGCGCCCATACAGGTAAGAATGGCCGCGCTGTGCCCTATTATACGCTCTCAGTCTGATCAGCACATTTATCTGATACCTGATATAAACAAATTGCTGTATAATTTCATTAAAACTCAATAAAAAAACCAATACGACAACTATGAAACTGGAGAACTTGAGTACTAGAGCACCTAGTACTGTTCATGCTGCTTTTGAATGTCCTTAAAGGAGAAAGAAAGGCAAAGTTTTACCCCGGGCTGGTGCCTCTGTCAGGAGAGAACAGCACCAGCCTAGGGTAACTGCAGCGGAGCGCTCCCTCCTTCCTGGCTCTCTGAGCGCGCATATGCAGTAAAGTGAAAAGCCGAACTTTAACAGAAAAGTCGGCTTTTCACTCTACTGCGCATGCGACCGCTGGCATTTTCGGAAAGGGAAGGAGGAAGCGCTGCACTCCAGGTACCCCGGGCTGGTGCTGTTTTCTCCGTACAGGGGCACCAGCCCGGGGTACGATGTAAGCGATTAAAGTCACTTGGGGGTGCCTAACATTTTGGCACCCCAAGTGACTTTGCCTTTCCTTCTCCTTTAATAAGGACTATGCAGCTCCAACCATTTCAGTGGTCCTTCATGGTTCTGTAGGAACACTACTAATGCAGTCACCCACAGGGGTATGTTCTAATAAAAAAGGTATTGGACCCTTGTATCTCATTATCTTAAATAAAGTTGGCAATACTAATCTGGTTTGTCCTACATTAGAAGAAAGGAAAAAGTGAACGATGGATGGATTTATACAACAAAATCCCATTTCTGTCTAAAAAAAAAAGTTTTTTGCAAATAAAACATGAAACCCAAATTCTTTTTTTAATTAAAACATTCATACCTGTTATAAATGTATTTAAAAATTTGAGCTGTCAATCATATATTGTCATATATTGTCTGTCTCGCATCTTTGGCTCAGGCAATTACTTAAATTTTCCATTTAGCACTTCTTAGTCGATGTCATTGCATTTATGTATCCTGTACATGGCCATCTGGTGCCAGATTGTGGAGTGGAAACAAGATTTTGGGTTGATACAAAGCTTGCCTTAATAACAGTGTTTACAAAATGGCAGCTGCCTGCTTGCTGTGATTGTGTACTTGCAAGACTGAGGGAAACAATATTTATATTATTTATGTAGTGTACATAAAAGTTATTTTGCTCAATAATTTGATAAAAAATGTATTTGAAATTATTTCTTAATGTCCACTTTAAAAAAAAATGTTCCTCATGTATACCATATAACTGACCCTCATAAATGCACCAACACTTGTTTATTGGCAAATGCAGTTTATAAGGGTAGGTAAATGTGGTGCCATTTATCTGTACAGAAACAACTGAACATTATTTAGAGCCACCTTTAAAACTTCATTTTGCGATATCGGTCGCCTTGTGAATCCACCATACACGTACAGAATATAATGCGAAACCTCGTTTTGTGCGATAATATGGGTTCGTGTATGGTCAACTTTTAAACTTTTTTTCATTTTAAATATTCAAATAAACTTATTTCCATGAATATGGCATTTACTAAAAAGTCTGAACTGGAAAAGTACATGCGGCAAAAAGTCACCAAAAAGTTTTCAAATTGTCACACCGAAACCATTCCTTTTTCCATTTCTCAAACAAAAAAACAGCTTCAAAAATCCAAAAACCTTTAAAGTTTCGAAGCAAAGAAGGATCCTCCAGGGAATGGACATCTTCTATCTACATGATCTTGGCAAGTTTCAGCTGGTGAATTGTCGGATTCTGATTTTTAGCCATTTTGTCGCATAGTAAATATTAGCGCTAAAAAGTCGGAAAAAAGAAATCCTATGGCTACTAAATGGCTCCTAAACCTTGCTTAATACTTTGCTACCCAGTCTAACCAAGCTCTGATTCAGTACACAGTGGAGTCATTTTGCATCTGTCCCTATTCAGTTACAGTATTCACAAATATATCAACTGTTGGATAAAGTTTTTTGTCTACATTTTTACAAATTTGAACAAAATAACCGTAAGAATGAAATTTGCCTTTAGATTTTTCTATGGAATTACTGATCTTATATGATCTCAGGTTTTAATGTTTTTGTAAACAAAACACTGAAATACACATGGTACAGAACGGAGAGGCTGAAAATAACTTTTCTAAAATATTGTTAATAATTACAGTAGTTATAGTCTTCTAATGGTGCAGGTTTGACAGTTGAAGGCAGTTTAAGGCTTGGAGGCAAGAATACAGAAATAATGTACATGAAATTCTAGAGAATCGTCACAAGCTGATTCACCCAAAATATCTAAAAACCTGCAAAAAAAAAATATGAAATTGGAGTCACAATACAATTAATAGAAACTCGACGCTATATACAAAGACACGGATAAGACAAGAGTTTGCTATGTGCTGTATATTTGTGTATTTTAATCCAGTTGTACCATAGTGGAAAGGAGCTTCTCTTACAAGGTAGGGCAATGTATGTGCTACTGCAGAGCTAATAATGTTTTAACTGCAATATAATTTTGCCTTCCTTTGACTTCATTATATTTCTCCAATTTTTCTGCTGTTTCACAAACTTTTACATGAAGTGAAACACCCCAAGTTTGCTCATCGCTAAAAATATCAGTGTGTGCTTCATAAATGCTCCTTGTTCTTATGTCTATTGTGAATCTTATACTCCTTTGTAAAGTGACATGTAACAACATGCATTCTTCCATACATGCTTTGCAATGCCTAGGGGTCCATTATAAAAGGTTTTGGTTTATGCACAGGTTGTAGGTCAGGGAAAGTGAGCATAGCACATTCTTGGCCTGATAGCATGATAGAAAAAAATCTGGCGGGTGATAAATGAAATTTAATGTATGTGCTGGCAATAATTGGATCTTCAGATCAGAGATTTATGATTGCATAACAATGTTTTTGTTTCATTTAAAAAAAGAAATAAATTTCCAGAAGAAGAGAACCAGGTTGCTTATTGTTTTCTGGTTTGGGTTATTTGCTGTTTTCAGTATTGTGCAACATTTGCACCTTTGGTCTACGTACCTTTTCTTTAAATCTTGTAGAAATGCAGTGGCCTTATCTTTGTCTTGCTCTAGGAACTCATAGTACAAGCAAATTGTCTGAAGGAAACTCAGTATTTTGGGGACAGTTAATAGAAATACTTCACAGATGCTGCTAATCCTGGGAAAAAAGGGATCACGCAGTCTTGAGAATACTTGTGACCTGTCTAGCTTCTTTAACACATAAATGGACTGCATTTATCATACTGCAAATCAATACCTGCAAACAGCTAATGTGCATGTGCTTCTGTAAAATAATGTTTTTTTATTAGCTGTGATGGCATAGTTATATAGTATATATATATATAAAAGTAAGAGGGTTGTTTCAACTGTAGAGACTTCCAATGTCTTCCAAAGTAATCATTGAAGTTTGACTCAAACAGAGGATCTAAGTCTTTTTCCCTCAGCAACATGAGCAGTACCCATAATCACCCTTTGCTGTCCCTGTGCCATTGGTCTCTGATATATTGTTTTTTATTTTTTTACTATTGTTTACTTCTTTGAGAATTGAGTTGTTAATTGGCAGCGGTTTTTGAACAACTATGGTATTTTAGTTCTATGAGGTTGGTTTAACATCTGAAAGACCAATTAGGTTTTTTTTTAATGATTTCTTGTATGTTACGATGTGAATATGTAAATACAACTTTTTCTGTGTATAATCAGGCAAGTTAAAATGAAAACAGAATTTTGATATCCCTTTGCCATCTCCATGACCCAATATTTTGAGGCTACAGTCTCCAAAAATCCTAACCTAACTGTCTAAGGAGTGCTTTAGGCAGTCACATTGCCATACATTTTAATAAAGAAGAACAAGAGCAACTTCAGCTGCTCTGTAGTAACTGCCTCCTAGAGGTTTGGGAGCAATGTGGCATACTAGGGATAAGTTATGTGAAAACATTGGTGTAACAACCACTCATTCAAACAATCCACAATGGGCCAGATTCAGTTTGAAGAAAAACTTATTCCCTAAAATTCAGTTCCAGACTTGCCTATAGACATAAATTGAATTTTCATGTGATAAACCATGAGGAAGTTTTCTCATGAATTTAAATTTGGTGTGATATCTGGCATAGGAAATATAGATATCAAATGGTAAGCATATACACTCTATAATAACAACAAATACTATTTAACTTTATATTTAATTTACAGCTTACCTCTGCTTATCAGCAAATGGTATGGCTCTGAATAATTCTGGATACATAGCCTTCATTTCACCAACAACTTTCCTATTAAATTCCCAAATAGTTTCACAAGCCTGTATCATGATAATTTAAATTAAAAAAAATATGGGTTAGCAATGAAAATATATAGATATGTATATATGTTTATTTCACTAATTATAGTTATATACGTATATTATCTTTATTTGGCACAACATTCTTAGGTTCTCAGCACATTCTGTTAGTTTGAGATAAGTTTGATAAGACGTTATCTATTTGTTATGTATACTAAAGAAACATTGAAACCTTAAACGAACCCAGTAGGATTGTTTTGCCCCCATGTTGATTTATGCAGCTTAGTTACAATAAATACAAGTCACTGTTTTATTATTAGTCTTTCTCTTATTTTGCAGCTGAACAGTAAGAAAGAAAGTGGTTTTGCTTTAATTTTATATTATTCTTAGTTTCTTTTCCAAAATGAGAAAGTGTCACAGAAACCTATAGCAACCAACTAGAATTTTCTGGTCACTTGTGTGAAAGCAAACATCTGTTACTATGGGTTACTAGACATGGTGCAGACTTGTATTACATTACCATTGTATTTTCATACGATACAGCCTTGCATAGAGCAGGGCTGCTCAACTGGTGGTGCCCAAAACAAATCTCTTTGCTGACATTTTCTCAGATTCTTAGGGGAAGATTTATGATTGTTCAAAGCTACGGGCTCATGCAGGGTTTGGGGGTAAAAATACAACGTTAGTTGGGGTTTTTCCTGACCGAGTTCTCTTAAATAATAAAAAGTTTGTCAGTTTTCAGGTGCCAAACTTTTTATTATTTAAAAAAGCCTGAAAAAAACGCAACCAACAAGGTATTTTTGCCCGAAATCCTGCTTTGAGTTCCTTAAAGGAAAACTATACCCCCAGATAGTTTATGTCATATTAAGTGGCCTATTAAAGAATCTTACCAAACCAGAATATATATATATCAGTAAATATTAACCTTATACATCTCCCTTGAGCCACCATTTAGTGATGGGCTGTGTGCTTCTTCAGAGATCACCTGACCAGAAATAATGCAGCTCTTACTAACAGGAAGGTGTAAGAGTAAAAGAACTTTGTCTATTACTTGGCAAATGTGAGCTAACATGTATGTGTGCCCTTGGCATGTTTGTGTGCACCGCGTGTCATATAATCCCAGGGGGCAGGCCTTAGTCCTTAAAATGGTAATTTTCTATTTAGGATTACCCAATGATACATAATGCTACAAAAGTATATTTTTTTTATTAAAAATGGCTTATTTATATGAAGCAACTATTTTATGCAATATATTTTTATAGAGACCTACATTATTCGGGCATGTAGGTTTCCTTTATGAGACAATATAACGTGCCCCTTGGATTCAAATGGAAAATTATTTAAATCTAAATTATTTAGCTTTAAATTCCTTTGCTTCTCATTTTATAGTAGCTGTTTATAACCAAGCCAGTGACAGCCAGAGGGGCGTGCCCCTGCTTCAGTGTTAGTTTACAAATCTCTTAAAGCCACTGCATTTCAATGAATGTATTGGAAGGTTGCTTAGAATTCAGTTGTATTTTATTGTGCGAAAACAGTTTTTGACTGGACATCCCTATTAACATTAACTTATTTAACCAAAATGATTTTCTCCTTTCTCACCTCATTAAAAACAGAAGTTAGTTCCTCTGACTTTTCCTAATACTGAATCTCAAATTCCAATGAAAAAGAATGTAAGGCCAAACAGCCTCCATGTTTAAGAACTCGAGCTGCTTCCTGTATAAATTTCTCTGGATTGAACCAATGGGCAGCAAGGCCCGCATTAATCAGATCCACTGAAGCATCTTCCAGTGGGAGCTCTTCGGCTTGGGCAATCCTGCAGAGAAGTGTTTCATGATTATATGCTGGCACAAGAATATATTTTGGAATGTAAGGAACAACATTGGTTGAGAGGAAATGATGTAAAGACTTTGAGCTACTTTTTATACTTGGATTCAAAACACCTCTATATAATGTATATATTAAATATATTAAATGGAATGCATAATACCAGGTGACAAAACATGCCCAGAGTGAGAGAGAGATAGGTCTCCCATTCCCATAGGTGCTTGCACCTGCTGAACTGTACGGTGAAACAAGGGAGAGCATTGAGCTAAAAGGGGTAGTGTTGATGGGACTGCCAAGAGTGTGGAGGTGCAGTAGATGCCTTGGGAATCTATTGCGTAGCTCTTTGCCAAATATACTCAGTTTAGTGTCATCTTAAATATAGAAGTTCCAACACATTTTGATCTTGTATCAATCATGCCTTTTGGGATGTAATGAACATAACACTTATAGTAATCTGCAGTTATAATATTTACATGTATATTAGACAACAACAGCCATACTTATGTAGCCCAGAAGCTTATTCACTTATTTAATTGCACCAGTGCAAATACCAGTTGGAAACACTTAGCAATTAGTTTTGTTTATGCACTGCAAGTTAAAAGATTAAAGTAATGATATGATTGGTTGATATGGGTAACTGCACTGGGCACTTTCTAAAAAAAAAACTGTTAATGGCTTTAAGTATGAATGAAAATGATAAGAAAGATATGAAAATTACTCACTGGTAATAGATGTTGTTGTGTGAAGTACATTTTCTGGCCACATTTAACTGGGATTCACTTACATCTATTCCAATCACCTTCTCGAAATATGGAGCCAGAGTCTGAGTGGACCTCCCTGTCCCACAGCCAACATCAACTGCCAACTGAAATGGCTTCTCATTCTATAAAGAATAAAGCAAACGTATTCATTAATCATCAGCAGTTACAATAACAAACAAATTTTATTTCATGGCTGTCTATCTGATCACCATTTAAAGAAACTGGTTTCTGTTACTACATTTCAAGATGAGTTATACTTACCCTGTTTCCCCGAAAATAGGACATCCTCCAAAAGTAAGGCACCCCCCCGATTTTTCACCCCCCTCAGAAAATAAGGCACCCCCCAAAAATAAGACACCCACCCAAACAATGGAATAAATGTGTACTGTATTCTTCTTCATGGAAAAATAAGACATCCCCTGAAAATAAGACCTAGTGCATATTTTGGAGCTTAAAAAAATATAAGACAGTGTCTTATTTTCGGGGAAACACGGTACCATTTGAAGGGCTCATTAAAGACTCACAATTGTTTTTTTTTTTTAAAGTATTTACAAATGCATGCTGAGTTCAAAACACGTTTTTTTTTAGACAGCTATGTGGGTTTTTGTCAGTTCCAAGCATAACCCTTTATTCTACCAATTTACCGTATATACTCGAGTATAAGCCGAGTTTTTCAGCACTAAAAATGTGCTGAAAAAGTAACCCTCGGCTTATACTCGAGTATATGTGTCATGCATACCTGCAGCGCGCACTCAGACTCTGACTCTGGAGCTCGTTGGTCCCACCTCCCCCGAGAACGGAAGCGATTCCGTGTGAACCTGCACTTGCGTGCACTCTGACTCTGGCGCTCGTTGAACACGCACAAGTGGAGGGAGGGAGGTAGGTGTGCACGCAAGTGGAGGGAGGGAGGTATGAACGGACACAGAGGGAGGTATGTATGCACGCACGCAAGTGGAAGGAGGGAGGTATGAACGGACACAAGCAGAGGAAGGGAGGGTGGGTGCGCACAACGAGCGCGTTACATCTGCACATCCATCTGCACAACGAGCCAGATTAAGTAATTGGTACGATAACTTGTTATTTACAAAAATTAAATTTGTATTAAGTCCAAGAGTTATTTTGCCCTTGTAACTACTATTGTAGTACTATGGTGGGACTTGTACACTGGGGTCCAAGTACTTGATAATTAGTATGGTAGCTTCCTTAGCGTTCCCAAACTTGATTTTGTCTGCTGCTGTAGCATTTTTCTTTCCCTAAAGTTATCTATTTATTTGATTATTGAAACTTAGCTGTAGCGGTTGCATTTCCCACCCTAGGCTTATACTCAAGTCAATAAGTTTTTCCAGTTTTCTTAGGTAAAATTAGGTACCTCGGCTTATATTCGGATCGGCTTATGCTCGAGTATATACGGTATGAACGCATGTGAAGTGCAAGAAAATGCAGCATGTTGCGTCTAAAAAAATGCGGTGAAATGCGAATGCAGTAAAAAGCAACTCTGAATGCTTGTGAGTACAACCAGGCAGAGTATAATGAAATTAATAAGCAAATGCATTTAGGTGCGCCCAAACATGTCTAAAATGTGCATTGAATGCATAAAAACACTTGTGAGTATAAGCCCTTCCTTCTAATCAGCTAGGTGCTAAATGGGCACAGAATCACACCTATTAAAATGTATGTGTTCTATACTTTGTGCCAGAGTGGCATTTGCCAGCTGCTGTGCTCTTAAGTGCCACTGAGCCATGCACTAGCAGGCATGGCTTTTCATGTGAAAGCTCTTAACAAGGCATCTATTGTATCCTTCTTAAATATACAGATATTTGTATTATTCTGCTGGCACAGTCCTCAGACCAAAAACATTTTTCAGGGAAATAGGTTGAAGGTGTCCATTGCAGGTAGACATTGACCACTGGCTCTGCATTTTGTTGATGTGCAGCATGATGGCCCCCACAAACCTTTGTGCCTCCAGTGCGTGGTGCAATTGTCTGCATCTGACTGTGACTGGCACATTGCCACCACTATGTAAGGACAGCACATGACTAAAATGTGGGCATTTCTCACCTGCATGTAATGAGTTCTTGCCTTGTGCTGGATGTGCCAAAAAAAACAAAAACAAAACATGACCAATGCAGCTCACTTTACACTGGACTTCTGCTTGTCATAATTTCATGAATTTTGAGTGAATTTTGCACCCGTTAGTGCTAGGATGTCTATAATTTAACATAATGTACGTTTTGGGCCTAAAAAGTGTTGGAAACATATGGAGCAATATTAATGACGATGGTTAACTTTAAAAATGAGGATATTCAATATCTCTTTCTTCCTTAATCACTTACCTTTTTTTCCAAATATGACAAAACCA
Source organism: Xenopus tropicalis (assembly GCF_000004195.4). Classification (NCBI taxonomy): domain Eukaryota; kingdom Metazoa; phylum Chordata; class Amphibia; order Anura; family Pipidae; genus Xenopus; species Xenopus tropicalis. Next base: position 58,965,158 of record NC_030685.2, on the reverse strand, counting down.
AATTCTTAATTTTTGGAGAATCTTCAATCATGCCAGCTTGATAAGCTTCAGAGAATTCCTTCTTATGAAATATATCTGCAGCCATCTACAAAAGGTTAACTATATTAAAACCAGAGATACAATGTTGACTTAATCCAGGGAAATTATTAACAAGGGGCAGTCATTTGTAAATATAACTACCAGTAACAGCAGTTTCTGTTTGTCCCTTTCTTATTCTGTGCCCTGGTGGTTCTGACTTTTGAAACAATTTAGTGAAGCAACTGGTTAACAGAAGTGTGAAGAAGCAGGTAACTTTAAACCACTGATTATTTGTAATGACTGTATATTTTGCTTAGAATTACATTTTCTTTTATTATGCAAAATTTTGGGGTTTACATATCTTTCAATTTAGGATTAAATGGCTCCCCCACACTCCAGGTAAAGTATGGCACCAGATGCTTGGGAAATTGGGTTTTACAGATAAGGGATTTTCCATAATTTGAATATCCATACATTAAGTCTATTAAAATATTATTGAACATTATTTAAACCCAATAGGATTATTATGCCTCTAATAAGGATTAATTATATATTAGATAGGCTTAAGTACAAGGCACTGTTTTATTATTACAGAGAAAAGGGTAATCATTTTTAAAAATGTAAATTACTTAATTAAAATAGAGTCTATGGATTATAACCTTCCTTTAATTTGGAGATTTTTGGATAGTGGGTTTCCAGATAATGATTTCATAATTGTGGGACCTGGGGTGGTTCCATGAAGCTTAGTTAAGATCAAGGACACGGTACTGTTTTATTGTTACAGAAAAAATGAAACATGTTTTAAAAATTGAATTATTATTCGCTTAAAATAGACTTATGGTAGATGGCTTTCCCTTAATTTATAACTCACAGGATAACAGGGTTCTAACAAGGGATCCCATATGTATATAGAATAAATGTGCAACTGATCTGACCAAAAATGCTTCAGACATAGAAAAAGTACTGATCAATGCACATTAACGTTTTTCTGTAAAGTGTAAGAATCTTAAAATAATCATATTTATAATATAATTACAAATATCTACATAGGAATAAATTATAAAAACAGAAAACTCTCTATATCATTCAGTAATAAGACCTTTATCTGAAAAAAACCCAGGTCCCAAACATTATGGATAATATGCACTATATAAGAAACAGTTGAAATGACACACACTAATATAAAACACATTGAAATAAAAAGTAACAACTAATTTAACAACTTCATTTGTATCTGTCCCTCAAAGAGATATAAGAAATAATTGTCCCACTACATAAAAAGATAGAAAGCACTACTCCGTGGCTCAAACAGCCTCATACCTCTCCTTTTTGATCCCGTGCCTGGTCTGTGTATCCTTCTAAAATTGAATCAGCACTGAACAGCACTCTGACTTATGTAGGTTTCTATTCGGGGTACAAGGTCCCACCTCTTCTGGGAGTGTCTTCTTCTGTCCTCACCTGGGTCCCATGCATCAAATTTGCCCCACAGGATTGTATTTGTGTCTCTTTTACTGAGTCAGACTCATATTGTTTGACCTTGGCTACAAGGTGTCACAACTGGTAGAACTGCTTTGACCTTCTAGAATCATCCTCTCTTCTCATGAAATCTTGATTATGACTACCAATAAAGCAAAGAATAACTACAGTACAGGTATTGGACCCATTATCCAGAATGCTTGGGACCTGTGTTTTTCCGGGTAAGGGATCTTTCCGTAATTTGGATCTCCATACCTTAAGTCTACTAAATGATTATTTAAACATTAAATAAACCCAATAGGAGTGTTTTGCTACCAATAAGAATTAATTGTATCTTAGTTGGGATCAAATACAAGGTACTGTTTTATTATTACAGAGTAAAAGGAAATCATTTTTAAAAATTAGAATTACAGGTATAGGACCCATTATCCAGAATGCTTGGAACCAAGGGTATTCTGGATAAGAGGTCTTTCCGTAATTTGGATCTCCATACCTTCTATTAAGTCTATTAAGTCTACTAAAAAATCAATAAACCATTAATCAAACCCAATAGGACTGTTTTGCCTCCAATAAGGATTAATTATATCTAAGTTGGGATCAAGTACAAGGTAATGTTTTATTATTACAGAGAAAAGGGAAATCAATCTTAAAAATCTGAATTATTGAATTAAAATGGAGTCTATGGAAGACAGGCTTTCCGTATTTCGGAGCTTTCTGGATAATGGGTTTCCTGGTAAGGTAACTAACTATTATAGTACAAAAGATTATGTATTTTGTTTTGTAACGAAAATATTTCTGATTCAAACTTACAATTTTATAAATACTGATTGATACAGGAGGTAAAGCTCTGCGCTTAATAGAGTTTATAATCTAAAAAGAGGGAATAGGAATAACAAGGCGCGGGGATGGAAAATAAGGGAGCAGGGAAATGAAGGATGTGGCATTGAGTATTGCAGATGCCTGTAGCATGTAGTGTATAGTGAAGGCTAAATATATCAGGCTAGATAAGAATAAACATTTCTGATCCCTCCGATATGCCATTCCACTGGGTTGAATGTAAATCGCCGGTGGGATGGCAAATGCGGCACCACAATTTCCCGAGATTGCGGAAGTTGCCTTGAGAGGAAACTTGAAATTGCGGTGCCGCATATTCCATCCCACCGGCGATTTACATTCAAGCCAGTGGAATGGCATATCGGGGAGATAAGTCGCCCGCAACAAGGGAGATTTGTCGCGCTCAACTAATCTCCCCGTCTTCCACAGCCATAAAAAGGATGAAAATCTCCCCATAGGTTGAGGCATTGTGCTACATTCCTTGAAAAGCAGCAGCGTTCCAATGAGATGTATTTATTTTGTTTATGTATTACTTAATACATAAAGAATAAAAGTCTAATGCCCTCTTCACATCTTCCAAGAATAATGCGGCAGATACTAGTGGTGAATTATGGAAAGCCTGCCTCCCATAGACTCCATTTTAATCAAATATTTAAGATTTTTAAAATTTCCTTTTTCATTGTTATAATAAAACAGTACCTGTACTTGATCCCAACTAAGATATATTTAATCCTTATAGTATGCAAAACAATCCTATTGGGTTAAATGTTTAATTGATTTTTTAACAGACTTAAGGTATGGAGGTCCAAATTACGGAAAGACCCCTTATCTGGAATACCATTGGTCCTGAGCATTCTGGATAACGAATCCCAGGGCCGCCATCAGGGGGGCACAGGGGGGACAGTTGTCCCGGGCCCGGGCATTTAAAAGGGGCCCGGCCGGGCTCTGTTACTGTTATAGCTGGTGTCCGCTGTGATGTCCCGAGCTCTCCGCTACATGTGCGCTTTTATAAGCTTGCGCCCTGTGCGTACTGACGTCACACGCACGGGGCGCAACCCTATAAAAGCGCACATGTAGCGGAGAGTTCGGGACATCACAGCGGACACCAGCGATAACAGTAACAGAGCTTGGCTGGGCCCCCTTTAAATGCCCGGGCCCAGGACAACTGACTGAGTTGATGCAGGGAAGTAGGAGCCGAAGGATGCTGGCGGCGGCGGGGGGAGAGGACTGGAGGATTCTTGGGGGGGCCCTGGGGGAAGGTGGAGGATTCTTGGGGGGGCCCTGGGGGAAGGTGGAGGATTCTTGGGGGGGGTCCTGGGGGAAGGTGGAGGATGCTTGGGGAGGGCCCTGGGGGAAGGTGGAGGATGCTTGGGGAGGGCCCTAGGTGAAGGTGGAGGATTCTTGGGGGGCCCTGGGGGAAGGTGGAGGATGCTTGGGGAGGGCCCTGGGGGAAGGTGGAGGATACTTGGGGGGGCCCTGGGGGAAGGTGGAGGATACTTGGGGAAAGGCCCTGGGGGAGGGGGGAAGGTGAAGGATGCTTGGGGGGGCCCTGGGGGAAGGAGGAGGGTGCTTGGGGGGGGGAGCTGGAGGATGCTTGGGGGGCCCTGGAAGAAGCAGGAGGATGCTGGGGGGAGCTGAAGAATGTTTGGGGGGCCCTGGAAGAAGCAGGAGGATGCTGGGTGGGGGCAACGGGAAGAAGCAGTAAGGAAGCAGCAGAGAGCAGGCTATTGTATGGGGACACTGGGGGAGGACCACCAATGTTTTAGGGGGCCCTGGGCTGGCTAGCAATGTTTTAGTGGGTCCCTGCCCTGGCACCAATGCAAAATGTAAACCTTGGCCACAAATGTTTTAGGGGGGCCCTGGCTACCAATGTTTTAGGGGGCCCTCGCTACCAATGCCTGTGTGTCCCTTGTATTGATGGGAGGGGCCATTGGGGGCATGGGAGGGTGGGGCCCAGAAAATTTTGTTGTGAGGGGCCCCGTGATTTCTGATGGCGGCCCTGACGAGTCCTATACCTGTATGTGCCATTGGGTACTCCAAAATAGAAAACTGCCATCTAAAGTACTAGAGACCGCCCTCTGGGACAGTATTTAGGTAGGGTGTGGAAAATGTAATACAAAAGGAAGAAAAAGAACTTACATGAAATATAATGTATATTAAATGCCAGGGCCTATTTGATTCTCAGTCCAGACATGCTTTGATCTTACTTTTGGAGGAATTAAGATTTATTTCCGCTAAGGAAATTTAGTAATAGTTATTGAATGAAATATGTGGAAAAAAATACAAATTCCTGTGCTTTTCTACACCTATCTCTTTTCACACAAATAGTAAATGTTTGCCAGCATTCTTTAGCATGGAAGTTCCCTTATATCCCTTGGACTTTTTTTACTTGGTTTTGTTTTCATACATTCTGAGGAGCTGCTTGTTTATTACACAGGGAGCATATGGTAGGCAGATTATGGCACATAGGCAGCATAGGGCAGGGAGGGTATGGCACACACATGCAGGGTAGGGCAGACAGAGCATGGCACACACAGACAGGGTAGGGCAGGCAGAGTATGGCACACACAGGCAGCATAGGTCAGGCAGAGTATGGCACACACAGACAGGGTAGGGTAGGCAGAGTATGGCACACACAGGCAGCATAGGACAGGCCGAGTATGGCACACACAGGCAGCATAGGTCAGGCAGAGTATGGCACACACAGACAGGGTAGGGCAGGCAGAGTTTGGCACACACAGGCAGCATAGGACAGGCAGAGTGCTGCCTGTGTGTGCCATACTCTGCCTGACCTATGCTGCCTGTGTGTTCCATACTCTGCCTGCCCTATGTTTCCTGTGGGAGGTGAACCTGGCAGGGGTTTGTTCTTGGGTTTTTTTTGGAAATAGCAATTAAATGGTCCCTAAGGTGTGTAATTATGTGCTGGGGGTTGCTGTACTATCCACTGGGGAGGAGGAGGAGGCATATGGATTTAAGGGTATATCTTAATATGACATAATATAATTCTTTCACATATGAGTGGCGGTTGATATCCCCACAGTAAGGACCAAGCATTTGAGTTTTTGCTGCACTACCACCATTGTGAAAAAATGGGTGTGGTTTAAGTGGGTGTAGTTTAAAAGGGGGAGTGGTCAAAACTGGCTTCCATTAGCGGCCCTCCACCATGTTTGCTAGAGAAATTCCGGCCCTCGGCACCGCAGAAGTTGGACAGCACTGATATCGATTACATACTGAGACCAACATGAAATATGTTTCTTAATAACATGTTTAGTATGGTTCCCTGGTATCTCCATCTCAGTGATTTTCTTAGGACAAATATAGACCTAGACTTCTTTCCAACACTATTCTCACTCTTAAAAAAGGAGTCTAGACTAGGATCTTTCTTAGTCTCCTGAATCTTCCTATGTTCGTGCCAAAATGTCTTTTAGGGCCCGATTCACTAAAGTGCGAATTAACGTGCGCTATTTTTAGCGCGCGCTAAAAATTTTACCGCTTCTTAATTTTGGCGACTTTTTGCACGATTCACTATTAGTACACTTGCGTTATTTTACGCGAGGTATTTCATGCGATATTCTTGTCGCGATAAATAACCTGCGCGGTATTTTCCATTTTGCGCATGCACTAATTGTCGCGACATTACGCGCGCGACAATCAGCAGCATAAAAATGGCGACATTTTGCCCTGGGAGAGCACAGAGTGCTAGAGAGGTGCTGTATAAATGTTTATTTGCAAAAAAAAACCCCAAAAACCAATAAAAATATAAGTAAGAAAAAAAAAGAAGTGCTAGAGATAATAAAATGGGGGGGGGGGCATTTAACAATATTTAGCCAAATACTTAGGGGTCCGTTTGCTACAGTGGCTTAAATTAAGTGGGAGATTTTAGACACAGAATAAATGGCAAATATGTTATGGGCACTTTATTAAACAGGAACAAATATAATATTGCAATTATTCTGGCAACAAAACATTGGATTGGCAGTTATCACACTCGCCAGAAAATACGCTACGTACTAATTAATGCAAGTTTTACTATTCAGCAAAATGGGCTAAAGACAAAATTGTTGCCAGAATATTTGCAAATATTTAAACCATATAGCATATTGATGCTGTTACTGATAAATGTAAGAGTGTAGGGGAAACTACATGAAAGTATAGGAAAAAGGAAGGAAAAATAATTAGACATTACTCAGTTCAAAAATCGAAAAATCAAACAACTTTTATTTTTACACTAAAATTCTTAAAATTTTTTTTTTAAAATCTGAAAAACTTCTGCCCATAAATAAGTCAACTTTCTGCTCCACTCTGGCCAACTGGGCCTTCATGGAGGCAAGGTCCTCTTGTATGGACCGATGAGTGAGGTCCAAGCTGGATGGTGATGTCTGGGTCCCCACTTCTTCGGTCGGAGGACTTGCCTCAACCCAGTCTTCGGCCAGGGGAGCAAAACTTGGCTCGGGTGCCTCAGGGGCCTCTTGGGCCTCAGGGGCCTGTTGGTCGGCCTCGGGTGGCTCGGGGGCCTGTTGGTCGGGCTCTGGGGCCTGTTGGTCGGCCTTGGGTGCCTCAGGGGCCTGTTGGGCCTCAGGGGCCTGTTGGGCCTGGAGAGCCTCTGCAGCCTGGTGTGCCTGGGGTTGGGCCTCTGGATGAGGCGCTACATCCAGCTGAAGGTCTGTGAGATAGTATTGCAAGATGTTAGTTAAATATATTATACATATATATATACATTCATACACAAAGGGCCACCATCATAAATAACGGGGCCCCTCACAACAACATTTTTTGGGCCCCCCTCCTCCCACGCCCCCAATGGCCCGTCCCCCTGTGAACCCTCACATCAATACAAAGGACACACAGACATTGTTAGCCAGGGCCCCCTAAAAGAGCTGTGAAGTTGTGGAATTCCCTCCCCGAATCAGTTGTGCTGGCTGATACATTATATAACTTTAAGAAGGGGCTGGATGGATTCTTAGCAAGTGAGGGAATACAGGGTTATGGGAGATAGCTCTTAGTACAAGTGAGGGAATACAGGGGTAGGGGAGATAGCTCTCAGTACAAGTGAGGGAACACAGGGTTATGGGAGATAGCTCTCAGTACAAGTGAGGGAATACAGGGGTATGGGAGATAGCTCTCAGTACAAGTGAGGGAATACAGGGGTATGGGAGATAGCTCTCAGTACAAGTGAGGGAATACAGGGGTATGGGAGATAGCTCTCAGTACAAGTGAGGGAATACAGGGTTATGGGAGATAGCTCTTAGTACAAGTTGATCCAGGGACTGGTCCGATTGCCATCTTGGAGTCAGGAAGGAATTTTTTCCCCTCTGAGGCAAATTAGAGAGGCTTCAGATGGGGTTTTTGCCTTCCTCTGGATAAACTAGTAGTTAGGCAGGTTATATATATAGGTATTATGGTTGAACGTGATGGACGTATGTCTTTTTTCAACCCAACTTACTATGTTACTATGTAATAATTTGCCTGGGTGCAGTATAAAGTAAGCAAGGACTTGATCCAAATAAAAATGTTTTGTTTTTTTTTTGCATCTAAGACCTGAGTGTGCAGCATATTCTTTCTAGTTTTGTACATATAGATATATATAGAATATACATTTCTTCAATTTTTAAAAGTTCAATAATTACCTTCCGCTATTTCAGCTATTAATTCTGGACTCCTGCGCTTCATATCCGACCATATCCGCTGGAGAGTCCTGAGGTCCATTTGGAGGGCATAGCGGTGTTGTAACCTCCGCATCAGCCTGCGGAGGATTGCCCTCTTTCTCTCGTGGACCCCTACCATCCCCAGCGGCTGCCTATCATAGGATGAGCGCTGGAGATAGCGGCAGATGTAGCGCCTCTCCACCAGTCGTAGCTCCGATACCCCAGGCATGTTCACTCTCTCAATCACAGCAGGCTCTGAAACAAAATGGCCGCAAGTCGCGCCTATCACGAGATTACAAATGGCGAATAGTCGCCAAAATATAACGTGTAGTGTATTTGTCGCGACAAAACGCGCAATATAATAAAGCGATTAAATATTTACTGCTATGGGGGGCGGAGCCGCATGCCGAGCTAGTAAGCAGCGTGGTGAGGTTGCTCCGCTGAAAGTCATCCTGAAACTACAACTTCGGACCCCGAGATCCACACCAAACTATCTCAGGGTGTTACCCCTAAACTCCTGGTGCCTCGAAGCCGAAAAGATGGGGAAACATACGCAGAAGACACGCTCAGACGCCGCTGCAAAACTAGAGCAGTATGCGCACACTATAATCCAAGATGGCGCCCGCAGCGCTCCTCCATCTCCCGACCGGCAGACGCAAGTGGAACAGGAGCCAAGTAACCCAAATGCCCTTACACCTAATGCACAGGACATCCTAAAGGCAATTGCAAATTGTCAAGCTACACTTACCGCCACGCTGACCACCAAGATAGAGGAGGTGAAGGTGGAGCTATCATTACTAAAACACAATGTCCAGAACATACGTGAAAGAACAGGTGCAATCGAGGGGCGGGTAAGCATCCTAGAGAATAGGACAACTCCACTTCCAAATGAACTCGCTCAGATACACAAAGCACTAAAGCAGGCCACTGAGCGCATGGAAGACATGGAGAACCGACAGAGGCGCTCCAATGTCAGAGTGGTGGGACTCCCCGAGAGGAGCGAGGGCCAAAACCCCGAGCAGTTTGCAGAGCAATGGTTCAAAGAAATGTTGGGAATGGACATATTTTTGCAGCAGTTTGTCGCTGAGAGGGCCCATCGGGTCCCTACAAGAGCCCCACCTCCAGGAGCACCTCCAAGGCCTTTTTTTATCAAGCTCCTAAACTACCGTGATCGGGACATCGCACTTCAGGCGGCGAGAAAGAAAGGAGACATACAATACCAAGGCACCCGAGTATCCTTGTACCCGGACTATTCTGCAGCACTCCAGCATCAACGTGGTACCTTCTATGGAGTCAAGAGGCGCCTATGAGACCTGGGAATCAACTACAGTATGAATTTTCCTGCCAAGTTGAGAGTCATGGATGGAGGCAGAGTCCACATCTTTGAACAACCTGCCGGGGCGGAACACTGGATCGAATCCCGCGCATCATCACCACAGCGCAACCCACAGCGACCCAGTCCAGTGCACTCTCCAAGGCAACAGGACACTTAGCAGCAATTCGATATGGTGCCGTAAGTAACCAGGCAGCTGGGCCGCCTAACTCTAAGAGCCCAGAAGCCACACATAAGACGCTGCTGGGGATACCGACAGCCTGCATTACTTTTTTGCCAGTACAATAGGTACCGCAACCACCGTACAGCAGGTGGAAAACGGGTACACTGAAGGGCCACGGCACTTAAAGTATACTCCACAAGGGGGCCCAAGCGAGGGAAACAGCGGAGTAGACCCTCAATTACCTTAATAGTTTGTATTTCACTTTGCCAGTTGAAAGCAACTGCAGAGAAACCAGTTCTTTAAAAGTTAAGTTGACACAGTTCACAGCCTGGTTGACTATCTGGCTATAGCTCCAGGCTCCTACTCCATGAAACCAGTTAAGGGATTAATGTATCTCCAGATGTTTTTTGGGGGGATACCGGGAGGGGGGACAGTTGGGGAGGGAATTGTACTCTCTCTTTCTTTGTTATTTCTTATTTATAAGACTGTATTCTATGTTGGTAGATGGGCGTCCACACTATGTATTTCTACAGTAAATGCGCCAGTCTGTGGGTTAGTAACTGTATGTAAAAGATGTGTACCATGGCAGGGCCGAATATCAAGCTAATCTCCTGGAACGTCAGGGGTATGAACGATAAAATCAAAAGGCCAGTAATATTAGATAACCTTAAAAGGCTGAAGGCTGACATAATATTACTCCAAGAAACGCATCTAGTGGGTCAAAGGGTAAGGGCTCTGAACAAGCGTTGGTTAAACCCCACATTCCACGCTGAATATTCCACATTCTCAAGGGGAGTGGCTATACTCTTTAGGAAAACAATTGCGTCCCAAGTAGACAGATATGGAAGGTTCATAATCCTAAAAGTCACGATAACCATGAAAACAATCATATTAGTTAACATATACTCTCCCCCACCTGGTGATTTAACTACACTGCAGACCATCCTAGAGAAAGTGGCAGAGCTGGGAGATTATCCCACCTTCTGGCTAGGTGACTTTAATGCAGTCCCTGACCCTGCAAAAGATAGATTAAAACCACTCATGGGAGAAACAAGTGCATTTGGTGATTGGTTGAGAGCCACAAACTTAACCGATATTTGGAGATGGCTGCACCCAACGCTACAGCAGTACTCATGTTATACAGTAACAACCTCTGCTCTTTCCCATATAGACCTGGCACTAGCCTCCCCGTCCGCCCTGCAGATGGTGGCTAGCACATCCTATGCCCCAAGAATATGCTCAGACCATGCTCCTCTTCAATTAGAATTGCGGCTGAGTGAAGGGAAAGGGCCAAGGCAGTGGAGACTACCTCCAAAATGGATCACACATTATTTTGTCCAAGGCGCCTTTAAATCCCAAATAAGAGAATTCTGGGAGATAAACGCAGAAACAGCCCCCCACGAAGTGGTATGGGACGCAAGCAAGGCCTACGCAAGGGGTGCATACATCTCACTAATTAAAGAGGCCAGACGCCAACAAGACTCCGAACTAGAAACTCTACGGGAAACTCAAGGGGAAGCCGAAAAGGCATATGTTAACGACCCGTCCGATACAAAAGGGGCAACCCTTGAGATTACCCAGCGAGACGTTAACTTAGCGTATATACATAAACACACTCAATGGGAACTCACAAGGGCTGCCTCCTGGTATGAAAAAGGTGACAAATGTGGTAAATTGCTAGCCATTCTTGCTAGGGAGCCTACGCAAATGACATCCATCCCAAGATTACTTACCCCTAACGGCCAAGAAGTGCTCACACAAGACCGAATCCAAGCTGAATTTGTTAGCTTCTACACTACCCTTTATCAGTCCAAAATAAACGACACACCCGAGACCCTAACCCAGTACCTAAGCGAAATACCAATCCCACAACTAAGTCACAGGGACGCTGAAGCCCTAAATAGAGAAATTACCCCAGATGAGGTCGCGGAGGCCATAGACAGTTTCCCCAATGGGAAGTCCCCCGGTCCTGACAGACTTCCCATTGAGTGGTACAAAGCAAACACAGAAATAGTAATACCACAACTATGTAATATGTTCAATAAAATCACGCAGGGAGCCCGTCTACCAGAGAGTGCCAAACTAGCCACTATTTCCCTAATCCTAAAGCAAGGGAAACCCCCGGAAAGCTGCGGATCTTATAGGCCAATCTCATTTTTAAATTCTGATATCAAAATACTGGCCAAAGTTTTAGCTAACAGGCTCAAGCAGGTCATAGAACTCCTAATACACCCTGACCAAACTGGCTTTATGCCAGGTAGGGCCACAGATGTTAACATCAGGCGCCTGTATACCAATATCTGGGCCAAACACGACAATATAGGGGAAAGAGTAGTGGTGGCTCTAGACACCGAAAAAGCGTTCAATACCATGGAGTGGCCGTATCTCTGGGCCCTACTTGCAAGATATGGGCTGGGACCTCAGTTTACCTCATGGGTAAAAGCCCTATATGACTCACCAGCTGCCAGGATCCTAATTAACGGGGAACTATCACAGACATTCCCCCTGGCACGGGGAACTAGGCAGGGATGCCCACTCTCGCCATTCCTGTTTGCACTGGCCATAGAGCCCCTGGCCATCAGAATACGCAACAATCCAGACATACAAGGTCTTAAACTGCGGAGAATAGAGGAGAAGATCCACTGCACGGCCCCCAACTTCAATGGGTCACCTCTTTCACTTACTTAGGCATAGTGATACACAGAGACTTAGCACAATTTGTAGAGCTGAACCTAACTCCTGTCCTGAAGTCCCTCAGATCCAAACTACACCTGGCCACATCAACATTCTAAAAATGGTCTGGTTACCAAAATTTCTGTATATATTCCACAACGCGCCAACTCTGCCTACAAAGAAATGGTTCAGGGAAATTGATGCATGTGTAAGAGAGTTTATTTGGGTGGGGGAACGACCAAGAATCAGTTTCCCAATGCTTCAGTCCCCGGATAAGAAAGGAGGCTTAGCCCTACCTAATTTTCAACTATACTTTTATGCAAGCCAACTGGTATATGCAAGGTGGTGGCTAAACCCAGATCCCAACAACCAAGCCACAGTATTAGAAGCTGCGGTAATCTCCTCATTTGAGGCGCTGGCTAACCAACTCTACAGAGGACTACCACCACTCTACCCCTAACTCCCCCAATGAAGACTGTTACTCAGGTCTTTGCCAGTATGGTAGGACTATTCCACCAAAAAGCAGGTAGCTGGTCTAAATAGACACCACTGTGGGGCAATAATGCCCTAGCACAATTCAAGTTCTTCCCAGATGCCAACCTCTGGGCCGCTGTAGGGGTAAAACACTTAAGTGATGTGGTTGAACAAAGAGCACTTAAGCAATTTGCCCAATTAAAACAGGAATTCGATTTGCAAAGTTATATGGTATTCAGGTACCTCCAGCTGAAACATGCATACCAGGTCCAATTTCTTAGGGAACCCCCTAACATAACGGAGAGTACTTTGGAACGGTATCTACATAGACCTGACCTCTCCAAACCACTCAGCTGGTTCTATGCTATACTTCTACAAAATAACTTTGATTCAGTAAACCACATTAAACTGAAATGGGCCCAGGACCTACATCAGCTAGATAGGGAAACCTGGGAAGACATACTTGAGCAAATTCCTGAAATAAATATAGCCACAAGGGACCGCTATATTCATGTTAAATTTCTTAACAGAGTCTATTTAACTCCCCACAGGCTGGCGCAAATGTACCAGGGTTACCCAGATGTGTGTGTGAAATGCAATCTAGCTCAGGGTAACTATTTACATGTGTTCTGGGACTGCCCTAAAATCCAACGTTTCTGAACTGAAATACTTACCTACCTCAGCTCTACACTGGAACTACCGAACATTCGGACAGCCACATTCTGCCTATTAGGCCACACTGAAGGCCTCACCATACCCCCCGGAGACAGACTATGTTTGCAACAACTTTTGCACTACGCCAGAAAAGCCATACTACTCACCTTGGAAGGCCACTGAGCCACCTACACTCAGATTCTGGACCAAGCTAGTAGACGATATACTGCCACGGCAAAAACTCACCTACCTTGCTCGAGGGTGTCCAACCAAGTTTGAGAAAGTCTGGAGCCGCTGGCTGGCGGACCCACGAACGCACAATATAGCAGACCAGAATGGCTAGCTTAAGGTATAAAAAGCTCTAACAATTAAACTGTATCTAACCTGCATAAATTGTGACCGAGTAATTATGGGCGCCCACCACAACCTTTATCTATCTTCTCTTTCTTTTCCTATTCTATCTCAAATTTTATTTTTGTGTAATGTTGTAAAAACCAATAAAGAAAAACTTACAAAAAAAAATATTTACTGCTATAGTACTGTATAATATTGCGACTAAATACTTGCCGCTATTGTACTGTATATTTTGGCGACTAAATATTTACCACTATTCTCCTGTATATTTTGGCGACTAAATTTTTACCACTATTGTACTGTATATTAGTAGCGAAATTCCATACATGCCAAGACTTTAGTGAATTTGAGTAAAAAGACACATACTTGAATAAATAAGACTGTAAGTCCATATTTTATTGCCAAAAACTCATTTACTGTACTTTTCTATAATTTTTCGCCTGCCTGTAGTAGGTGTTAATTTTAAGTAAAATTGAGTAAAAAGACACATACTTGAATAAATAACACTGTAAGTCCATATTTTATTGCCAAAAACTCATTTACTGTACTTTTCTATAATTTTTCGCCTGCCTGTAGTAGGTGTTAATTTTAAGTAAAATTCAGTAAAAAGACACATACTTGAATAAATAACACTGTAAGTCCATATTTTATTGCCAAAAACTCATTTACTGTACTTTTCTATAATTTTTCGCCTGCCTGTAGTAGGTGTTAATTTTAAGTAAAATTGAGTAAAAAGACACATACTTGAATAAATAACACTGTAAGTCCATATTTTATTGCCAAAAACTCATTTACTGTACTTTTCTATAATTTTTCACCTGCCTGTAGTAGGAGTTAATTTTCGCATAGCCGAATGCGATATTTAGCGTGCAAAAGTTATAGTGAATCATGCGATCATATTCTTTTCAGCGCGGAAATTAACGCATGCGGTAAAACTAGCGCGAGAAATACCACATGCGAAAATGGCGACTTATCGCACGCGATAATACTATGGTCAATCGCGTGCTAATTTTCGCATCTTTTTTACCGCAAAAAAGCGTGCAATAATTTTTATCGCACTTTAGTGAATCGGGCCCTTAATGTTTTATTTTTCTTGTAAATTAGTGGATTGAGTAATTTTTATTTGTTCTATTTGATAAATAAAAAAACTTTTTATGTTTAGGTCTGCCTAGAGACTTCTCTCTACTCTTATCCGCATTTCGATACATCTCTTCCCCTTTCCCTATTGATTTTTGGGTCATATAAGGTCTACCTAGTACTTTGTGATGTCTAGAGACTGGCATAAAGGTGTTCTTAAGTGCTCTTCCCTCAAATTCTTTCTCAACAAATCATGCATATCTTTCACAACTATTTCCCGATCATTAGATTGGGATACCAAATCTATTTGGTCCGCTCTATAATTGTCCCCCATATTAGGTAAAAATACAGAGAAACCTTTTCCTGCCACTCTTATAAACTCTTTTACTAGATGATCTTTGTCATATTTTTTCTCCCGGAATCTCCTATAAATATACCCACTCTGTTCTAAAAAATCAGAATCCTTAGTACAGTTTCTTCGTATTCTCATGAATTGTCCCCTAGGGTCATTATTAAGCCATATAGCCCTATGATGACTACTCCTCAATATATATGAACTCCTATCCACTTCCTTAAAAAAAGTTATGGTACACAATCTGTTTTTCTCCACGAATATTTCCAAATCAAGAAACTCTATATTAGATTTACTGCACTTATAAGAGAATCTTAAACCTTCTCCGTTATCGTTAAGATTCTTAAAGAAGATATCCACTGGAGAGATTCTAGCATCCCATATTATTAGTAGGTCGTCAATATAGCGACGATAGACTTTTAAAGCACGCGGGCGTTTCAAGCCCCGGATATGATTATCCTCCCAGTCCCCTAAATACAAATTTGCATAACTCGGGGCAAAACGAGTACCCATGGCGGTTACTCTACTTTGGAGGAAAAAATCTTTTCCAAATTTAAAATAATTATGTTGTAGTATAAATAGGATAGCCTCCTTTAGAAATTTTCTCTGTTTGCGTTCGGGAAAATGAAACTTATCCAGGATTCTCATTACCCTGAGATAGTGACGCCGCTGAGTGAGTCGTGTGAACAAGCGGCGCGGTACCTACATGCTGAACCACCCGATATTGAAAGTAAGTTCCCGGTCGGGACTCTGGTTTTATCTAGTTTTACTCCACAGAGGGATCTTCATCTGTGAAATCCTTTTAGCTAATGAATGGTATAATCTCAAGAATCTACACTCCCTGCTATTAGTTCCCCCCTTCTTTTTCCATACTTCACCACTGGAACTGGGTCGGTTACTATCATAACAGCTATAAGGAACCCCCTCATGTTGGGTTTATAATAATGTTTTTTTAATAATATTTTTTATATTTTTTAATACTATGGTCAATCGCGTGCTAATTTTCGCATCTTTTTTACCGCAAAAAAGCGTGCAATAATTTTTATCGCACTTTAGTGAATCGGGCCCTTAATGTTTTATTTTTCTTGTAAATTAGTGGATTGAGTAATTTTTATTTGTTCTATTTGATAAATAAAAAAACTTTTTATGTTTAGGTCTGCCTAGAGACTTCTCTCTACTCTTATCCGCATTTCGATACATCTCTTCCCCTTTCCCTATTGATTTTTGGGTCATATAAGGTCTACCTAGTACTTTGTGATGTCTAGAGACTGGCATAAAGGTGTTCTTAAGTGCTCTTCCCTCAAATTCTTTCTCAACAAATCATGCATATCTTTCACAACTATTTCCCGATCATTAGATTGGGATACCAAATCTATTTGGTCCGCTCTATAATTGTCCCCCATATTAGGTAAAAATACAGAGAAACCTTTTCCTGCCACTCTTATAAACTCTTTTACTAGATGATCTTTGTCATATTTTTTCTCCCGGAATCTCCTATAAATATACCCACTCTGTTCTAAAAAATCAGAATCCTTAGTACAGTTTCTTCGTATTCTCATGAATTGTCCCCTAGGGACATTATTAAGCCATATAGCCCTATGATGACTACTCCTCAATATATATGAACTCCTATCCACTTCCTTAAAAAAAGTTATGGTACACAATCTGTTTTTCTCCACGAATATTTCCAAATCAAGAAACTCTATATTAGATTTACTGCACTTATAAGAGAATCTTAAACCTTCTCCATTATCGTTAAGATTCTTAAAGAAGATATCCACTGGAGAGATTCTAGCATCCCATATTATTAGTAGTCAAGAATCTACACTCCCTGCTATTAGTTCCCCCCTTCTTTTTCCATACTTCACCACTGGAACTGGGTCGGTTACTATCATAACAGCTATAAGGAACCCCCTCATGTTGGGTTTATAATAATGTTTTTTTAATAATATTTTTTATTTTACTTTAATGAATTTCCAGATAAAACCACTAGCCACATTGGGGTGAATTGAATTTTAATTGAAATCATGTTGTAAGGATTCTAATAGAAGGGGTGATTTTGTTATTACGAATTCTCCAGATTACAGTCTGGGCTGTAATCATTGTCTGGTATCATTGAGTGAGACATTCGACTTTTAATCCTACTCTATCTATTTGGCTATATATGTGAATCAGCAAGATATTTGATTTTGAATTTCATTTTACTATCGTTTATGAATTAACATACCTATAATGTAGAATTGTTTGAGCGATAAATGGTCTATCTTACATCTGTATTTTTAAACCTTTTATCCTATTGTGTGAAATAAAATAAAGCTTTTTATGTTTTTTTGTAAAAGGCACGGGTTTTGAATTGATTTACTATGAGCGCCAACTCCCTGTGGTTAATTATTTATTAAGGCCCCCTTTAAAAAAATGTTCCTCATGTATACCATATAACTAACCCTCATAAATGCACCTACACTTGTTTATTGGCAAATGCAGTTTATTAGGGTAGGTAAATGTGGTGCCATTTTTCTGTACAGTAACAACTGAACCTTTAAAACTTCATTTCTATAGTACCCTACTTGCAATTAATCTATGGGCTAATTTATTTCTATGTTCTTTTCCATTTCCCAAATTTAGTCCATTTACTCAGCAGCTTTGGTTCAGAACTTTTTTTATCTGCACTATGGGGCAGGTTTACTTTAGGTGGCTATACATATTACAATTATGGTCGCAGGAAAGATTGCTCATACCCTTCACTACAGCTGAATCGTTAGATAACGAGGTAGAAACAATAGGAATTCTACCCCTCTCTGAGGATACAGCCCTAAACGCCTTCCTTTGCTCGGGTGCCTTCAACGCCACACTGATCAAAATTTCTGTCCTGCCCGATATCGGTCGCCTTGTGAATCCACCATACACGCACCGAATATCATGCGAAACCTTGTTTTGTGTGATAATATGGGTGCGTGTATGGCCAACCTTTAAACTTTTCTATTTTTTTTTTCCATTTTAAATATTCAAATAAACTTATTTCCATGTATATGGCGTTTACTAAAAAGTTTGAACTGGAAAAGTACATGCGGCAAAAAGTCACTGAAAAGTTTTTCAAATTGTCGCACCGAAACTACAACTTTTTCCGATTGTCGAACAAAAAAACAGCTTCACAAATCCGAAAACCTCTAAAGTTTTCGAAGCAAAGAAGGATCCTCCGGGGAAGGGACATCTGCCATCTACATGATCTTGGCAAGTTTCAACTGTTGAATTGTCGGATTCTGATTTTTAGCCCTTTGTCGCATAGTAAATGTTAGTGCTAAAAAGTCAGAAAAAAGAAATCCTATGGCTACTAAATGGCTCCTAAACCTTGGTTAATACTTTGCTACCCAGTCTAAACAAGCTCTGATTCAGTACACAGTGGAGTCATTTTGCATCTGTCCCTTTTCAGTTACAGTATTCACAAATATATCAGCTGTTGGATGAAGTTTTTTGTCTACATTTTTATTTTTGCAAAATTGAACAAAATAACGGTGAGAAAGGAAATTTGCCTTTCAGACCATTAGATTTTGATAAAAAACAAAGTTTCTATTGGAATTACTGATCTTATATGATCTGAGGTTTTAATGTTTTTGTAGAGAGGCTGAAAATAACATTTCTAAAATATTGTTAATAATTACAGTAATTATAGTCTTCTAATGGTGCAGGTTTGACAGTTGAAGGCAGTTTAAGGCTTGGAGGCAAGAATACAGAAATAATGTACATGAAATTCTAGAGAATCGTCACAAGCTGATTCACCCAAAATATCTAAAAACCTGCAAAAAAAAATATGAAACTGGAGTCACAATACAATTAATATAAACTCAATGCTATATACAAAGACACAGATAAGACAAGAGTTTGCTATGTGCTGATTGTATATTTGTGTATATTAATTCAGTTGTACCATAGTGGAAAGGAGCTTCTCTTACAAGGTAGGTCAATGTATGTGCTACCACAGAGCTAATAATGTTTTAACTGCAATATCATTTTGCCTTCTTTTGACTTCATTATATTTCTCCAATTTTTCTGCTGTTTCACAAACTTTTACATGAAGTGAAACACCTCAAGTTTGCTCATCGCTAAAAATATCAGTGTGTGCTACCTTCATAAATGCTCCTTGTTCTTATGTCTATTGTGAATCTTATACTCCTTTGTAAAGTGACATGTAACAACATGCATTCTTCCATACATGCTTTGCAATGCCTAGGGGTCCATTATAAAAGGTTTTGGTTTATGCACAGGTTGTAGGTCAGGGAAAGTGAGCATAGCACATTCTTGGCCTGATAGCATGATAGAAAAAAATCTGGTGGGTGATAAATGGAATTTAATGTATGTGCTGGCAATAATTGGATCTTCAAATCAGAGATTTATGATTCCATAACAATGTTTTTTTTTAATTTAAAAAAGAAATACATTTACGGAAGAATAGAACCAGGTGGCTTATTGTTTTCTGGTTTGGGTTATTTGCTGTTTTCAGTATTGTGCAACATTTGCACCTTTGGTCTACATACCTTTTCTCTAAATCTTGTAGAAATGCAGTGGCCTTATCTTTGTCTTGCTCTAGGAACTCCTTGTACAAGCAAATTGCCTGAAGGAAACTCAGTATTTCGGGGACAGTTAATAGAAATACTTCACAGATGCTGCTAATCCTGGAAAAAAAGGGATCACACAGTCTTGAGAATACTTGTGACCTGTCTATCTTCTTTAACACATAAATGGACAGTATTTATCATACAGCAAATCAATACCTACAAAAAGCTAATGTGCATGTGTTTCTGTGTTTTTTTTATTAGCTGTGATGGCATAGTTATATGGTACTGCATCTCAGTATGAGAAAACTAAGAGGGTTTTTCTACTGTAGAGACTTATAATGTCTTCCAAAGTAGGCATTGAAGTTTGACTCAAACAGAGGATCTAAGTCTTTACCCTCAGCACCATGAGCAGTGCCCATAATCACCCTGTGCTGTTCCTGTGCCATTGGTCTCTGATATATTGTTTTTTATTTTTTACTATTGTTTACTTACTTAAGAATTGAGTTGTCAATTGGCAGGAGTTTTTTTAACAACTATGGTATTTTAGTTCTATGAGGTTGGTATAACATCTGAAAGACCAATTCGGTTTTTTTTTATTATTTCTTGTATGTTACAGTGTGAATATGTAAATACAACTTTTTCTGTGAATAACCAGGCAAGTTAAAATTAAAACAGAATTTTGATATCCCTTTGCCATCTCCATGACCCAAAATTTAGAGGCTACAGTCCCCAAAAATCTTAACCTAACTGTCTAAGGAGTGCTTTAGGCAATCACGTTGCTGTACATTTTAATAAAGAAGAGCAATAGCAACTTCAGCTGCCTCTTAGAGGTTTGGGAGCAATGTGAGAAAAAGTGCATACTAGGGATAAGTTATGTGAAAACATTGTTGTAACAACTACTCATTCAAACAATCCACAATGGGCCAGATTCAGTTTTATGAGAAAAACGTATTCCCTAAAATTCAGTTCCACACTTTCCTTATAGACATAAATGGAGTTTTCATGTGATAAACCATGAGGAGATTTTCTCATGAATTTAAATCTGGCATAGGAAATTTAGATTATCAAATGTTAAGATTATATGCTCTATATTAACAACAAATACTATTTAACTTTATAATATAATTTACAGCTTACCTCTGCTTATCAGCAAATGGTATGGCTCTGAATAATTCTGGATACATAGCCTTCATTTCACCAACAACTTTCCTATTAAATTCCCAAATAGTTTCACAAGCCTGTATCATGATAATTTAAATTAAAAAAATATGGGTTAGCAATGAAAATATATAGATATGTATATATGTTTATTTCACTAATTATAGTTATATACGTATATTATCTTTATTTGGCACAACATTCTTAGGTTCTCAGCACATTCTGTTAGTTTGGGATAAGTTTGATAAGAGGTTATCTATTTGTTATGGATACTAAAGAAACATTGAAACCTTAAACGAACCCAGTAGGATTGTTACATAGCCTTCATTTCACCAACAACTTTCCTATTAAATTCATAAATAGTTTCACTGGCCTGTATCATGCGAATTTAGATAAAAAAAGATGGGTTAGCAATGAAAATATATAGATATGTATATATGATTTATTTGCTAATTATAGTTATATACATATATTATCTTTATTTGGCACAACATTCTTAGGTTCTCAGAACATTCCCTTAGTTTGGGTTGCCTCTATGGGCCATCAAGTTCTGCATTTGGTCAGCAGGACAAGAACACTTTGAAAAATCGTTTCCCTGTGACTTGGAAGATAAGTGGCCTTTTCTATAAAAATGGAGAGAAACTTGGGGAAAGAATGCATTCATAAGGCCAGTGATGCCTTATGAATTATGTGACAGCTTCACTAATTCTATTTGCGACATACAGTAGGTTTTTTCCAGATAAGAGGTTATCTACTTGTTATGTATACTAAAGAAACATTTAAACCTTAAACGAAGCCAGTAGGATTGTTTTGCCCCCATGTTGATTTATGCAGCTTAGTTACAATAAATACAAGGCACTGTTTTATTATTAGTATGGCCTGCTGGGGGAACCCTGACAAAGTCCCTTGTGGGCCCCTTAGAGTATGGAGCATTAACAGTGTAAATGGGAGAGCAAAAGCTAATGCATTAGGCAAGACTTAGAGATACATTAACCCAAAATAATAATTAGATTACATATAATGTAATAAAAAAAAAGTCAAAAAGTTTGCGCTTGGTCTAGAAACCCATAGCACTAGAATTTACTGGTCACTTGTGTGAAAGCAAACATCTGTTACTATGGGTTACTAGACATGGTGCAGACTTGTATTACATTAGCATTGTATTTTCATATGATACAGACTTGCATAGAGCAGGGCTGCTCAACTGGTGGTGCCCAAAACAAATCTCTTTGCTGACATTTTCTCAGATTCTTAGGCCAGATTTCTGATTGCTCAAAGCTACGGGCTCATGCAGGGTTTTGGGGTAAAAATACAACGTTAGTTGGGGTTTTTTCCTGAACGAGCTCTCTTAAATAATAAAAAGTTTGGCAGCCTGAAAAAACCCAACTAACAAGGTATTTTTGCCCAAAACCCTGCTTTGAGTTCCTTAAAGGAAAACTATACCCCCAGATAGTTCATGTAATATTAAGTGGCCTATTAATGAAACTTACCAAACTGGAATATATATATCAGTAAATATTACCCTTATACATCTCCCTTGAGCCACCATTTTATGATGGTCTGTGTGCTTCTCCAGAGATCACCTGACCAGAAAGAATTCAGCTCTAACTAACAGGAAGGTGTGAGAGTGAAATAACTTTGTCTATTACTTGGCAAATGTGATCTAACACATATGTGTGCTCTTGTCATGTTTGTGTGCACCGCGTATTGCCCGCGTATCGCCCAGAGGGCAGGCCTTAGTCAATTTTCTATTTTTTTCTGGCAATTTTCTATTTAGGATTACCCAGTGATACATAATGCTACAAAAGTATATTTTTTTTTATTAAAAATGGTTTATTTATATGAAGCATCTGTTTTATGCAATATATTTTTATAGAGACCTACATTATTCGGGCATGTAGGTTTCCTTTATGATTTTTTGAGACAAATGGTTCTAACAATCATAACTGTGCCCCTTGGATTCAAATGGAAAATTATTTAAATCTAAATTATTTAGCTTTAAATTCCTTTGCTTCTCATTTTATAGTAGCTGTTTATAACCAAGCCAGTGACAGCCAGAGGGGCGTGCCCCTGTAGAAAGTTGCATAATGTAAACTGCTTCAGTGTTAGTTTACAAATCTCTTAAAGCCACTGCATTTCGATGAATGTATTGGAAGGTTGGTTAGAATTCAGTTGTATTTTATTGTGCAAAAACAGTTTTTGACTGGACATCCCTATTAATATTAACTTACTTTTCTCCTTTCTCACCTCATTAAAAACAGCAGTTAGTTCCTCTGACTTTTCCTTATACTGAATCTCATATTCCAATGAAAAAGAATGTAAGGCCAAACAACCTCCATGTTTAAGAACTCGAGCTGCTTCCTGTACAAATTTCTCTGGATTGAACCAATGGGCAGCAAGGCCCGCATTAATCAGATCCACTGAAGCATCTTCCAGTGGGAGTTCTTCGGCTTGGGCAATCCTGCAGAGAAGAGTTTCATGATTATATGCTGGCACAAGAATATATTTTGAAATGTAAGGAACAACATTGGTTGAGAGGAAATGATGTAAAGACTTTGAGCTACTTTTTATACTTGGATTCAAAACACCTCTATATAATGTATATATTAAATAGTTGGAATGCATAATACCTGAGGTGACAAAACATGCCCAGAGTGAGAGAGAGATAGGTCTCCCATTCCCATAGGTGCTTGCACCTGCTGAACTGTATGGTGAAACAAGGGAGAGCATTGAGCTAAAAGGGGTAGTGCTGATGGGACTGCCAAGAGTGTGGAGGTGCAGTAGATGCCTTGGGAATCTATTGTGTAGCTCTTTGCCAAATCCAACTCATTTTGATCTTGTATCAATTATGCCTTTTGGGATGTAATGAACATAACACTTCTAGTAATCTGCAGTTATAATATTTACATAAATATTGGGCCCCTGATGAGCAGGTTCATTGGAGAGGGTGTGTTGTAGTTTCCAGGACCCTGCATTTTGCTGCTGTCCAGTCCTGCGCTTGACATAAGGCAACCTGAGGAACTTGCCTCAGATGACACTTACCCAAGGATAAAAAAATAAGAATGAATGGAGGGTGATTCTAAGCATTTTGTTGTCTGTCTGATGATTTGGAAAAATCTTGGGAGGCAAAATGGTTGGAATTGCCCCTTCTGCTATTACCATAAGGGGCAACGGCCATACTTATGTAGCCCAGAGACTTCACTTATTTATTTACACCAGCGCAAATACCAGTTGGAACCACTTAGCAATTAGTTTTGATTATCCAGCTGCAAGTTAAAAGATTAAAGTAATGATATGATTGGTTGATATGGGTAACTGCATTGGGCACTTTCTAAAAATAAAAACTATTAATGGCTAAAAGTATGAACAATGAAAATCATACGAAAGATATGAAAAATACTCACTGGTAATAGATGTTGTTGTGTGAAGTACATTTTCTGGCCACATTTAACTGGGATTCACTTACATCTATTCCAATCACCTTCTGGAAATATGGAGCCAGAGCCTGAGTGGACCTCCCTGTCCCACAGCCAACATCAACTGCCAACTGAAATGGCTTCTCATTCTATAAAGAATAAAGCAAACTTATTAATTAATCATCAGCAGTTACAATAGCAAACAAATTTTCTTTCATGGCTGTCTATCTGATCACCATTTAAAGAAACTGGTTTCTGTTACTACATTTCAAGATGAGTTATACTTACCATTTGAAGGGCTCATTAAAGACTCACACTCACAATTGTTTTTTTTAAAGTATTTACAAACGCATGCTGAGCTCAAAAAACGTTTTTTTTTTTTTTAAACACAGCTATGTGGGTTTTTGTCAGTTCCAAGCATAACCCTTTATTCTACTAAATTATGAACGCATGTGAAGTGCAAGAAAATGCAGCATGTTGCGTCTAAAAAAATGTGGTGAAATGCGAATGCACTAAAATGCAACTCTGAATGCTTGTGAGTACAACCAGGCAGAATATAATGAAATTAATAAGCAAATGCATTTAGGTGCGCTCAAACATGTCTAAAATGTGCATTGAATGCATAAAAAAAAACACTTGTGAGTATGAGCCCTTCCTTCTAATCAGCTAGGTGCTAAATGGGAATCACACCTATTAAAATGTATGTGTTCTATACTTTGTGCCAGAGTGGCATTTGCCAGCTGCTGTGCTCTTAAGTGCCACTGAGCCATGCACTAGCAGGCATGGCTTTTCATGTGAAAGCTCTTAACAAGGCATCTATCGGTAGCCTTCTTAAATGTACAGATATTTGTATTATTCTGCTGGCACAGTCCTCAGACCAAATACATTTTTCAGGGAAATAGGTTGAAGGTGTCCATTGCAGGTAGACATTGACCACTGGCTCTGCATTTTGTTGATGTGCAGCATGATGGCCCCCACAAACCTTTGTGCCTCCAGTGCGTGGTGCAATTGTCTGCATCTGACTGTGACTGGCACATTGCCACCACTATGTAAGGACAGCACATGACTAAAATGTGGGCATTTCTCACCTGCATGTAATGAGTTCTTGCCTAGTGCTGGATGTGCCAAAAAAAACAAAAACAAAACATGACCAATGCAGCTCACTTTACACTGGACTTCTGCTTGTCATAATTTCATGAATTTTGAGTGAATTTTGCACCCGTTAGTGCTAGGATGTCTATAATTTAACATAATGTACGTTTTGGGCCTAAAAAGTATTGGAAACATTTGGAGCAATATTAATGAAGACGGTGAACTTTAAAAATGAGGATATTCATTATCTCTTTCTTCTTTAATCACTTACCTTTTTTTCCAAATATGACAAAACCAAATTCTTAATTTTTGGAGAATCTTCAATCATGCCAGCTTGATAAGCTTCAGAGAATTCCTTCTTATGAAATATATTTGCAGCCATCTACAAAAGGTTAAATATATTAAAACCAGAGATACAATGTTGACTAAATCCAGGGAAATTATTAACAAGGGGCAGTCATTTGTAAATATACTGTAAGTACCAGAAACAGCAGTTTCTGTTTGTCCCTTTCTTATTCTCTGCCCTGGTTGACTTTTGAAACAATTTAGTTAATCAGCTGGTTAACAGAACTGGGAAGAAGCAGATAACTTTAAACCACTGATTATTTGTAATCACTGTATATTTTGCTTAGAATTACATTTTCTTTTATTATGCAAAATTGTATTTTGGAGTTTACATATCTTTTAATTTAGGATTAAATGGCTCCCCCACACAACGTGATGGATGTATGTCTTTTTTCAACCCAACTTACTATGTTACTATGTTACTACAGGTACAGGTATGGCACCAGATATCCAGAATGCTTGGGAAATTGGGTTTTACAGATAAGAGATTTTCCATAATTTGAATATCCATACATTAAGGGGCCCATTTACTTACTCACGAACCGGCCGAATGCGTCCGATTGCGTTTTTTTCGTAATGATCGGTATTTGGCGATTTTTTCGGAAAATTATCGCGACTTTTTTCGTTGCCATCCGAATGTTGCGCAAAATCTGGCGATTTTTTCGTAGCGTTAAAACTTGCGCGAAAAGTCGCGCCTTTATCGTAGCCATTCGGAAAGTTGCGCAAAATGTTGCTTCCAAAATCATGCTAAGTCTGAAAGTTTCGGCCGCCGCTTACGCTCAATACGAAAAAGTCGCGACAAGATACGAGCGAATCGTAATGGCTACGAAAAACTCGCGTTTTTTTGCGAAAATCGTATTGGTAACGAAAAAGTCGCGACAATTTCCGAAAAGTCGTAAAGGCGCCGAAAAAATCGCAAAAAATACGAAAAAGTCGCAAAATGTTTGTTTTCCAATCGGAATTTTTCCAATTCGGATTCAAATTCGTGTCTTAGTAAAGCAGCCCCTAAGTCTACTAAAATATCATTAAACATTATTTAAACCCAATAGGATTATTATGCCTCTAATAAGGATTAATTATATATTAGATAGGCTTAAGTACAAGGTACAGTTTTATTATTACAGAGAAAAGGGTAATCATTTTTAAAAATGTAAATTACTTAATTAAAATAGAGTCTATGAGTTATGACCTTCCTGTAATTTGTAGTTTTCTGGATAGTGGGTTTCCAGATAATGATTTCATAATTGTAATTGATAATAAATTTCATAATTGTATATGAAATGTGTGGGACCTGGGGTGGTTCCATGAAGCTTAGTTAAGATCAAGGACATGGTACTGTTTTATTGTTACAGAAAAAATGAAACATGTTTTAAAAATTGAATTATTATTCGCTTCAAATAGACTTATTGTAGATGGCTTCTAAAAATAATCATATTTATAATATAATTACAAATATCTACATAGGAATAAATTATAAAAGCAGAAAACTCTCTATATCATTCAATAATAAGACCCCTTATCTGAAAAAACCCAGGTCCCAAACATTATGGATAATATGCACTATATAAGAAACAGTTGAAATGACACACACGAATATAAAACACATTGATATAAAAATCAACAACTAATTTAACAACTTCATTAATATCTGTCCCTCAAACATGAGATATAAGAAATAATTGTCCCACTACATAAAAAGATAGAAAGCGGCTCAAACAGCCTCATACCTCTCCTTTTTGATCCCGTGCCTGGTCTGTGTATCCTTCTGAAATCAGTACTGGACAGCATTCTGGCTTATGTAGGTTGTTATTCGGGGTACTAGGTCCCACCTCTTCTGGGAGTGTCTTCTCTGTCCTCCCATGCATCACATTTTCCCTACTGGATTGTGTTTGTGTCTCTTTTACTGAGTCAGACTTATAGGGGCTGATTTACTAATCCACGAACGGTCCGAAGGCGTCCGAATGCGTTTTTTTCGTAATGATCGGTATTTTGCGATTTTTTCGTAAATTGTCGCGACTTTTTCGTAGCCGTTACGACTGTATCGCAAATTGTCGCGACTTTTTCGTAGCGTTACGACTTGCGCAAATTGTCGCGACTTTTTCGTAGCCTTCGCGCCGAGTACGAAAGTTTTGGATTCATTCAAGCTTCAGTATCGTGACTTTTCTTTGGCCAGGTTGGAGCTGCAGAGTGCCACTGAGTCCTATGGGAGGCTTCCAAAATCATGCTAAGTCTGAAAGTTTTGCCCGCCGTTTACGAGCGCTCAATACGAAAAAGTCGCGACAAGATACGAGCAAATCATAACGGCTACGAAAAAGTTGCGACAATTTACGATAAAGTCGTGACGGCGATGAAAAAAATTGCAAAAAATACAAAAAAGTCGCAAAATGTTCATTTCCAATCCGAATTTTTCCCATTCGGATCCGAATTCGTGGATTAGTAAATCAGCCCCCCATTGTTAGACCTTGGCTACAAGGTGTCACAACTGGTAGACCTGATTTAACCTGCAAGAATCGTCCTCTCTCCTCATGAAATCTTTCAGTAATTTGGATCTCCATACCTTAAGTCTACCAAAAGATTATTTAAACATTAAATAAACCCAATAGGAGTGTTTTGCTACCAATAAGAATGAATGATATCTTAGTTGGGATCAAATACAAGGTACTGTTTTATTATTACAGAGTAAAAGGAAATCATTTTAAAAAATTAGAATTATTTGCTTATTATGGAGTCTGTGGGAGACAGCCTTCTCATAATTTGGAACTTTCTGGATAATGGGTTTCCAGATAACAGATCCCACACCTGTACAAGAAAATTCTTCCCATAACTTTCAAAGCTTTTAATTCTTCTTTACCTTACTTCACTGCATTTGCAACTGCAGGGTTCATGAATTACCCCTAATAAGAAGAAGTACACCTATTGGTGTTGATTATAACTTTACTTGAATCAATGCCCAAATGTTGTTATTCAAAAGTTTTGGGCGAATAATAAATAACCTGCAAGGTTCAATGCATGACAACAGAGATTTGTTGTGGTGCGACTAATCTCCCCATCTCCCCATCTCCCCATCTCCCCGGCCCTAAATATATCAGACTAGATAAGGATAAACTTTTCTAAAGAAATGTGTTTTAAAAAGGATGAAATTCTCCCCATAGGTTTAGGCATCAGCAGCAGCGTTCCAATGAGATGTATTTATTTTGTTTATGTATTACTATTTAAGAATGAAAGTCTCATGCCCTCTGTTCACTTCTTCAAAGAAAAATGCGGCAGATACTAGTGGAGGCCGCCTTCTGTGTTGTTCGCTGGGAGCTAATAGGAAGCATGTAAATACCTGCATGTGCAGGTAGTCAGGCAGTTTCACGTAAGCCAGGAAAATGACTGACAGTGTCAAAAGTTGATGAGAGATCTTAGCTAAATGTTCTTTTTGGTTTTTGTTAGAGCAGTTTCTGTGAAATGTTGTAATTATAGGGATTAGGGAAGCAAGTTATAACCAGGGAGTACGCATGTCAGTCAGTTGTTTACTAAGCACTTGAGAAATTCAGAGCTAAAGGGAAACTATACCTCCGAACAATGTAGGTCTCTATAAAAATATATCACATAAAATAGCTCATGTGTAAAAACTAGCTTTATCTAAATAAACCATTTTCATAAAAATTTACTTTCTTAGTAGTACAGGTATTGAATCTGTTATCCAGAAACCTCTAAATTACGGAAAGCCTGCCTCCCATACACTCCATTTTAATCAAATATTTAAGATTTTTAAAATTCCCTTTTTCACTGTTATAAGAAAACAGTACCTTGTACTTGATCCCAACTAAGATATAATTAATCCTTATTGTATACAAAACAATCCTGTTGGGTTTAATTAATGATTTATTGATTTTTTAGCAGACTTAAGGTATGGAGATCCAAATTACGGAAAGACCCCTTATCCGGAATACCATTGGTCCTGAGCATTTTTAGCATGGAAGTTCCCTTATATCCCTTGGACTTTTTTTTACTTGGTTTTGTTTTCATACATTTTGAGGAGCTGCTTGTTTATTGTCTCTTTTGCAGTAAATCCACATCCAGACAGAATCAACAACACAGAAGCAATCTAGTAAATGAGAATATTGATGACTTAATAGGCAGTCAGCAGTCCTTCAGGTAATAAAAAAAAACAAAACAGCTTTTTACCTATTGATTCTTTATTGATTTGAGGTATCCCTGCAATGACTTGTCTCTCTACCAATAGCACACTTGTGATTCGTCAGAAGATGCGGGATGCTCAGTGCAACTATGCACAAGTGCAAAAAGTGTGTTTGGACACAAAGACATTTACGGAAATAAATGTACCGATTGGCAGCAGTTTAGCGTGACTTCACCCTTCTAATGTTTACTAATGTGACACAGTGTATTGGGTTTCATATAGCTGGAATTGCCTAAAAAAATTATTTTGAAGTTGAAGTTGTTGCTTTAACAATTTACAGTAAAAGAAATTATCATGATATGTTGGGTGAAGCTGCTAAAGTCTGTTATAAAGCAGCCAAAAGTTTTACTCTGGTGCTACAAACATAGTAGTTTATCTACTTTTAATATGACGTAGAGAGTGATATTCTGACAATTTGCAATTTGGCTTCATTTTTTCTTATTTGTGTTTTTAATTATTCGCTTTTTGTTCAGCAGCTCTCCAGTTTCAAGGAATTTCTCAGCTTTCTGGTTGCAAGGGTCCAAATAAACCTAGCAACTATGCAGTGGTTTGAATGAGAGACTGGAAGATAAGAGAGGGCCCAAATACACAATTAAGCAATAAAAATAAAAAACAATAAAATAGTCTTACAGAGCAATCATTTTTTTGCTAGTCTCCTCCATCTAAAACCCTGAAAAAATCACAAGAAGAAATCATTAAAAAATAAAAAAATTAAGACCAATTGACAAGTTAATTTGAAGGTGAACTGTCCCTTTAAAAATAGTGCACTGAATGCATGAAAGCATTCTGATCTGGTTCGAACTGTTGACTAGTGATGGGCAATTTGCAGCAAATTTGGCAAAGAAAATGGGAGGAATGTGGACTCAAGTGCACTTGTGTCTAAAGAATCAGGTAAATGCGGCACTCTCAGTTCAAACACTGGAATTGACATCATTTGTACTGGAAAAATGCAACTACTCCTTGCAACAACAATGCTGAAATGTTGGATGCTTACTGCACTTGTAGATGTAAAGAGGAATGTAGGGTGTCAGTTAACCAGATTACCTGGATTTACCTGGATTTTGAAACTCTGGGTAGTATAACAGAGAGACTTCCCAGAATCCATCACAATGAAAGGGGTTGAGAGGGTTTGTATTACATTGTATCACAGAAATGTAAGCTTTAAAAACATGAGAAATGAAAAGCACAACAAAACACAGATTATAAGTAACAAGGGATAATGTATTAGTAACAGGATTCCATTTGTCCCTATGATAAGTAGCCATGTGTGCCAAGTGATAAGGAGACACTGAGGATTTTGAAAGTGAATTAAGGCCATTTAACAAATCATTTATGACATCTGTTAGTTCACTGTTAGTTAAAGGAGAAGGAAAGGCTAAGTCACTTGGGGGTGCCAAAATGTTAGGCACCCCCAAGTGACTTAAATCGCCTACCTTTTACCCCGGGCTGGTGCCCCTGTTCGGAGAGAACTGCACCAGCCCGGGGTAGCTGCGAGAGCTTCCTGCTTCGCACACATGCGCACGCATGCACAGTAGAGTGAAAAAGCCAAACTTAAACTATAAAGTCAGCCTTTCACTTTACTGCACATGCGATTGTCCCGGGAATTTGCCGGCAGCGCGAATACGGAAGGAGGAAGCGCTTGCTACAGGTACCCCGGGCTGGTGCAATTTTCTCCTAACAAGGTAAGCAATTAAAGTGCCTAACATTTTGGCACCCCCAAGTGACTTAGCCTTTCCTTGTCCTATAAAGGGGTTGTTCACCTTTACATTAACTTTTATTATGTTATGTTATTATGGCTTATATCAGCACTACATAGGTAAGTAAGGTTCTGTGGACCTCATTCTAGTTAGCGAAAGATAGGAGAAGGCCAACTAGCTAAGCAGCTAAGGTTCTGCCAAGGAGGAAAAGGGGGATCAGCACCCCCAGACTAGGGATAGTTAAAGATACCACCAGACAGCCCATAGTCCAACAGTTAGTTATAACCTTCTGTTTTGTTTTTTTGTTATGATATAACTTTAATGTCATATTTATTGTGTAAAATGACTTTTGGTCATGAAAATTATTGAAAAAATTATTAAAAATTATAGTACAAAATAAAAGGACCGAATAATACAATATGTACATTTTAACAGTAGAACGCATCATATTCATCTGTGGTAGTCAGTTATTCATTATTTTATTAAAAGGGAGCATATTATAGGATAATCTTTACAGAGTTAACCATTGTTTCCATGTTTCCAGACAATCAAAAATGAACACAGAAGCAATCTAGTAAATGAGAATATTGATGACTTAATAGAAAGTCAGCAGTCCTTCAGGTAATAAAAAAAAACAAAAAAACAGCTTTTTACCTATTGATTCTTTATTGATTTGAGGTATCCCTGCAATGACTTGTCTCTCTACCAATAGCACACTTGTGATTCGTCAGAAGATGCGGGATGCTCAGTGGAAGAAGTGTGTTTGGACACAAAGACCTTTACGGCAATAAATGTACCGATTGGCAGCAGTTTAGCGTGACTTCACCCTTCTAATGTTTACTAATGTGACACAGTGTATTGTGTTTCATATAGCTGGAATTGCCTAAAAAAATTCTTGTGAAGTTGAAGTTGGAGCGATGTTGATGTTGTTGCTTTAACAATTTACAGTCAAAGAAATTATCATGATATGTTGGGTGAAGCTGCTAAAGTCTGTTATAAAGCAGCCAAAAGTTTTACTCTGGTGCTACAAACATAGTAGTTTATCTACTTTTAGTATGACGTAGAGAGTGATATTCTGACAATTTGCACCTGGGCTTCATTTTTTGTTATCTGTGTTTTTAATTATTCGCTTTTTGTTCAGCAGCTCTCCAGTTTCAAAGAATTTCTCAGCTTTCTGGTTGCAAGGGTCCAAATAAACCTAGCAACTATGCAGTGGTTTGAATGAGAGACTGGAAGATAAGAGAGGGCCCAAATACACAATTAAGCAATAAAAATAAAAAACAATAAAATAGTCTTACAGAGCAATCATTTTTTTTGCTAGTCACCTCTATCTAAAACCCTGAAAACATCACAAGAAGAAATCATTTAAAAATTAAGACCAATGGACAAGTTCATTTGAAGGTGAACTGTCCCTTTAAAAATAGTGCACTGAATGCATGAAAGCATTCTGATCTGGTTCGAACTGTTGACTAGTGATGGGCAATTTGCAGCAAATGTCAGTGTTTCGCCATTGGCGGAAAATTTGACACAGAAAATGGGAGGAATGTGGACAGGAATGTGGACTCAAGTGCACTTGTGTCTAAAGAATCAGATAAATGCAGCACTCTCAGTTCAAACACTGGAATTGACATCATTTGTACTGGAAAAATGCAACTACTTGCAACCACAATGCTTACTGTACTTGTAGATGTAAAGAGGAATGTGGGGTGTCAGTTAAACAGATTACCTGGATTTACCTGGATTCTGAAACTCTGGGTAGTATAACAGAGAGACTTCCCAGAATCCATCACAATGAAAGGGGTTGAGAGGGTTTGTATTACATTGTATCACAGAAATGTAAGCTTTAAAAACATGAGAAATGAAAAGCACAACAAAACACAGATTATAAGTAACAAGGGATAATGTATTAGTAACAGGATTCCATTTGTCCCTATGATAAGTAGCCATGTGTGCCAGGTGATAAGGAGACACTGAGGATTTTGAAAGTGAATTAAAGCCATTTAACAAATCATTTATGACATCTGTTAGTTCACTGTTAGTTAAAGGAGAAGGAAAGGCTAAGTCACTTGGGGGTGCCAAAATGTTTGGCACCCCCAAGTGACTTAAATCGCCTACCTTTTACCCCGGGCTGGTGCCCCTGTTCAGAGAGAACTGCACCAGCCCGGGGTAGCTGCGAGCGCTTCCTGCTTTGCTCACGCGCGCACACATGCACACGCATTCGCAGTAGAGTGAAAAAGCCAAACTTAAACTATAAAGTCAGCCTTTCACTCTACTGCACATGCGATTGTCCCGGGAATTTGCCGGCAGCGCGAATACGGAAGGAGGAAGCGCTCGCTACAGGTACCCCGGGCTGGTGCAATTTTCTCCTAACAAGGTAAGCGATTAAAGTGCCTAACATTTTGGCACCACCAAGTGACTTAGCCTTTCCTTGTCCTTTAAAGGGGTTGTTTACCTTTACATTAACTTTTATTATGTTATGTTATTATGGCTTATATCAACAAAATAAAAGGACCGAATAATACAATATGTACATTTTATCAGTAGAACGCATCATATTCATCTGTGGTAGTCAGTTCTTCATTATTTTATTAAAAGAGAGCATATTATAGGATAATCTTTACAGAGTTAACCATTGTTTCCATGTTTAAAGGGTTCCATTCTGCAGAGATGATATGCAGCCTGCAATTCCTACATTGCAAGGGTATTATCCATCGGTCAGGATAGACTTTTTTTTTATTTCTATAACATTCTACAGCAGAAGCTATACACAGGTTGCTTTGCAAATCAGCAGCTCTTGTCTTAATTTTGTAATTTCTTTATTCTCTAAATTGCAGAGACCACGAACCCCAGAACATCTTACTTGACCATGAAGGCCATGTTAAAATAAAGTTTACGGAGCAATACTATTGCTCCGTATACTTTATTTTTTCTGATGGATTCGTGCTGTCTGGGTGTCAGCAAATACGTTGAGCAAGACAGAGCTGACCGGTAAGTGCTCCCGTGATATCTATTTGTTGTAGGCCATGTTAAAATGTCAGATTTCGGTCTGGCAAAACAGAACATCTCTCTAGATGATACCACCACTGGCTGGGCCGGAACCCTGAAATATATGGCCCCAGAGGTAAGCCATTAAAATACAGTAAATTTACTAATTTATAAGAGAATGTGCCCAGGACAATAGAATAGAATCTATATTCCAGCTAATGCCTGTCAAAGAGATAGTGGTTCCACTGTTACGCAAATAATTATTTACAGCCACATTTTGATTTATATGGGCTGTTGTTTTTTTTAATCTGAGCCTTGGATACCTGACTGGCTAGATGATGACACATCTGGGAAAGGTTGGTAGCAACAGTAGGATAGAAATACTTAACATTCACAAATATACACTGTATTTTTCCTCCATTTCTGCTAAGTTGCTGGAATTCAAATAATTGTCCATTGATCCATTAGCTACTCAAAAAGAATCCGAAGCAACTACTTGGTGTGCGAAAAGATATCAGGTGGCAGCCATTTTATGAA
The DNA here is from genome assembly GCF_000004195.4 of Xenopus tropicalis. Taxonomy (NCBI): domain Eukaryota; kingdom Metazoa; phylum Chordata; class Amphibia; order Anura; family Pipidae; genus Xenopus; species Xenopus tropicalis. Next base: position 58,930,136 of record NC_030685.2, on the reverse strand, counting down.
TCCATCGATTGGGTGTAACTGGAGGAGGAAAGATTACAACCCCCATTCTACCAAGAACAGTAAGTACATGGTTGGGGAATACAAATCAGGCCAAGGGTTTTTTTCCTATTAGGGGCAAATTGGCAGCAGCTTCAGATGGGAATTTTTAATCTTCTCCTTGAAGTTTAGTTGAAGTTAAATGAGCATAGTGTAGGACTTCATAGACATGTGCATTTTAAGCCACTTGTGTTGTCCTTGTTATTGTCCTGTTTGTCGTGTTTTGTGTTACAAGTGAGTTGGCATTTCGCTAAGGGGACCCAATGACAAATTATTCACATGGAATATCCCCTGGGGCGTTACACCCGGTGTGAATGGTGTGTGAATTGCCAGTATCAAGGTTGAAGCCTTGAAGTGGTGTTACTGCTCACAGGTATAAACGTGTGCTAATTCAACCAATGGTGAGACTATGAGTGAAGTAGTGTTTCATTGGTGCAATTTATTTGTCTTTGTTGAGGACCAGATGTTTTAGGTTCAAATTATTCCATTTGCATATACCATTATACCATACTGTTATACTGACATACAAACTAGTCACACCAACACACAACTTCTACACCATCCCATCAATTAGTAATCTCCTTTTTTCTCATTGGGACATGTAATGTGTTGTCAGGTGTTAAAACCAACCCATAAAATAACTTCATTTAAAAACAAAGAACTGAATAAATATCAACAAAATAAATTGTGAATCCAGATTATGACAAAATACAAATTTATTTAAACACGAAGTCATGATAATATTGAATATTGATCTTTTATTGAGAACAACAGAGGTTGAGGTGGTCTTACAACACCAAATAAGAGCCATGATGATAAGCGTTGTTCTATGCAGTGGTCCCCAACCAGTAGCTCGGGAGTAAAATGTGTGGCCTCAAAGCAGGTGCTTATTTTTTAATTCAGGGGCTTGGAATCAATAGTTATTGAATGAAATATGTGGAAAAAAACACGAATTCCTGCGCTTTTCTACACCCATCTCTTTTAACACAAATAGTAAATGTTGCCCAGCATTCTTTAGCATGGAACTTCCCTTATATCCCTTGGACTTTTTTTTACTTGGTTTTGTTTTCATACATTCTGAGGAGCTGTTTGTTTATTATCTCTTTTGCAGTAATTCCACATCCAGACAATCAAAAATGAACACAGAAGCAATCTAGTAAATGATAATATTGATGACTTAATAGAAAGTCAGCAGTCCTTCAGGTAATAAAATAAAACAAAAAAACAGCTTTTTACCTATTGATTCTTTATTGATTTGAGGTATCCCTGCAATGACTTGTCTCTCTACCAATAGCACACTTGTGATTCGTCAGAAGATGCGGGATGCTCAGTGGAAGAAGTGTGTTTGGACACAAAGACCTTTACGGCAATAAATGTACCGATTGGCAGCAGTTTAGCATGACTTCACCCTTCTAATGTTTATTAATGTGACACAGTGTATTGTGTTTCATATAGCTGGAATTGCCTAAAAAAATTCTTGTGAAGTTGAAGTTGGAGCGATGTTGATGTTGTTGCTTTAACAATTTACAGTCAAAGAAATTATCATGATATGTTGGGTGAAGCTGCTAAAGTCTGTTATAAAGCAGCCAAAAGTTTTACTCTGGTGCTACAAACATAGTAGTTTATCTACTTTTAGTATGACGTAGAGAGTGATATTCTGACAATTTGCACCTGGGCTTTATTTTTTCTTATTTGTGTTTTTAATTATTCGCTTTTTGTTCAGCAGCTCTCCAGTTTCAAGGAATTTCTCAGCTTTCTGGTTGCAAGGGTCCAAATAAACCTAGCAACTATGCAGAGGTTTGAATGAGAGACTGGAAGATAAGAGAGGGCCCAAATACACAATTAAGCAATAAAAATAAAAAACAATAAAATAGTTTTACAGAGCAATCATTTTTTTGCTAGTCACCTTTATCTAAAACCCTGAAAAAATCACAAGAGGAAATCATTAAAAAATTAAAAATTAAGACCAATGGACAAGTTCATTTGAAGGTGAACTGTCCCTTTAAAAATAGTGCACTGAATGCATGAAAGCATTCTGATCTGGTTCGAACTGTTGACTAGTGATGGGCAATTTGCAGCAAATGTCTGTGTTTCGCCATTGGCGGAAAATTTGACACAGAAAATGGGAAAAATGTGGACAGGAATGTGGACTCAAGTGCACTTGTGTCTAAAGAATCAGATAAATGCAGCACTCTCAGTTCAAACACTGGAATTGACATCATTTGTACTGGAAAAATGCAACTACTTGCAACCACAATGCTTACTGTACTTGTAGATGTAAAGAGGAATGTGGGGTGTCAGTTAAACAGATTACCTGGATTTACCTGGATTCTGAAACTCTGGGTAGTATAACAGAGAGACTTCCCAGAATCAATCACAATGAAAGGGGTTGAGAGGGTTTGTATTACATTGTATCACAGAAATGTAAGCTTTAAAAACATGAGAAATGAAAAGCACAACAAAACACAGATTATAAGTAACAAGGGATAATGTATTAGTAACAGGATTCCATTTGTCCCTATGATAAGTAGCCATGTGTGCCAGGTGATAAGGAGACACTGAGGATTTTGAAAGTGAATTAAAGCCATTTAACAAATCATTTATGACATCTGTTAGTTCACTGTTAGTTAAAGGAGAAGGAAAGGCTAAGTCACTTGGGGGTGCCAAAATGTTTGGCACCCCCAAGTGACTTAAATCGCCTACCTTTTACCCCGGGCTGGTGCCCCTGTTCAGAGAGAACTGCACCAGCCCGGGGTAGCTGCGAGCGCTTCCTGCTTTGCTCACGCGCGCACACATGCACACGCATTCGCAGTAGAGTGAAAAAGCCAAACTTAAACTATAAAGTCAGCCTTTCACTCTACTGCACATGCGATTGTCCCGGGAATTTGCCGGCAGCGCGAATACGGAAGGAGGAAGCGCTCGCTACAGGTACCCCGGGCTGGTGCAATTTTCTCCTAACAAGGTAAGCGATTAAAGTGCCTAACATTTTGGCACCACCAAGTGACTTAGCCTTTCCTTGTCCTTTAAAGGGGTTGTTTACCTTTACATTAACTTTTATTATGTTATGTTATTATGGCTTATATCAACAAAATAAAAGGACCGAATAATACAATATGTACATTTTATCAGTAGAACGCATCATATTCATCTGTGGTAGTCAGTTCTTCATTATTTTATTAAAAGAGAGCATATTATAGGATAATCTTTACAGAGTTAACCATTGTTTCCATGTTTAAAGGGTTCCATTCTGCAGAGATGATATGCAGCCTGCAATTCCTACATTGCAAGGGTATTATCCATCGGTCAGGATAGACTTTTTTTTTATTTCTATAACATTCTACAGCAGAAGCTATACACAGGTTGCTTTGCAAATCAGCAGCTCTTGTCTTAATTTTGTAATTTCTTTATTCTCTAAATTGCAGAGACCACGAACCCCAGAACATCTTACTTGACCATGAAGGCCATGTTAAAATAAAGTTTACGGAGCAATACTATTGCTCCGTATACTTTATTTTTTCTGATGGATTCGTGCTGTCTGGGTGTCAGCAAATACGTTGAGCAAGACAGAGCTGACCGGTAAGTGCTCCCGTGATATCTATTTGTTGTAGGCCATGTTAAAATGTCAGATTTCGGTCTGGCAAAACAGAACATCTCTCTAGATGATACCACCACTGGCTGGGCCGGAACCCTGAAATATATGGCCCCAGAGGTAAGCCATTAAAATACAGTAAATTTACTAATTTATAAGAGAATGTGCCCAGGACAATAGAATAGAATCTATATTCCAGCTAATGCCTGTCAAAGAGATAGTGGTTCCACTGTTACGCAAATAATTATTTACAGCCACATTTTGATTTATATGGGCTGTTGTTTTTTTTAATCTGAGCCTTGGATACCTGACTGGCTAGATGATGACACATCTGGGAAAGGTTGGTAGCAACAGTAGGATAGAAATACTTAACATTCACAAATATACACTGTATTTTTCCTCCATTTCTGCTAAGTTGCTGGAATTCAAATAATTGTCCATTGATCCATTAGCTACTCAAAAAGAATCCGAAGCAACTACTTGGTGTGCGAAAAGATATCAGGTGGCAGCCATTTTATGAATCCATCGATTGGGTGTAACTGGAGGAGGAAAGATTACAACCCCCATTCTACCAAGAACAGTAAGTACATGGTTGGGGAATACAAATCAGGCCAAGGGTTTTTTTCCTATTAGGGGCAAATTGGCAGCAGCTTCAGATGGGAATTTTTAATCTTCTCCTTGAAGTTTAGTTGAAGTTAAATGAGCATAGTGTAGGACTTCATAGACATGTGCATTTTAAGCCACTTGTGTTGTCCTTGTTATTGTCCTGTTTGTCGTGTTTTGTGTTACAAGTGAGTTGGCATTTCGCTAAGGGGACCCAATGACAAATTATTCACATGGAATATCCCCTGGGGCGTTACACCCGGTGTGAATGGTGTGTGAATTGCCAGTATCAAGGTTGAAGCCTTGAAGTGGTGTTACTGCTCACAGGTATAAACGTGTGCTAATTCAACCAATGGTGAGACTATGAGTGAAGTAGTGTTTCATTGGTGCAATTTATTTGTCTTTGTTGAGGACCAGATGTTTTAGGTTCAAATTATTCCATTTGCATATACCATTATACCATACTGTTATACTGACATACAAACTAGTCACACCAACACACAACTTCTACACCATCCCATCAATTAGTAATCTCCTTTTTTCTCATTGGGACATGTAATGTGTTGTCAGGTGTTAAAACCAACCCATAAAATAACTTCATTTAAAAACAAAGAACTGAATAAATATCAACAAAATAAATTGTGAATCCAGATTATGACAAAATACAAATTTATTTAAACACGAAGTCATGATAATATTGAATATTGATCTTTTATTGAGAACAACAGAGGTTGAGGTGGTCTTACAACACCAAATAAGAGCCATGATGATAAGCGTTGTTCTATGCAGTGGTCCCCAACCAGTAGCTCGGGAGTAAAATGTGTGGCCTCAAAGCAGGTGCTTATTTTTTAATTCAGGGGCTTGGAATCAATAGTTATTGAATGAAATATGTGGAAAAAAACACGAATTCCTGCGCTTTTCTACACCCATCTCTTTTAACACAAATAGTAAATGTTGCCCAGCATTCTTTAGCATGGAACTTCCCTTATATCCCTTGGACTTTTTTTTACTTGGTTTTGTTTTCATACATTCTGAGGAGCTGTTTGTTTATTATCTCTTTTGCAGTAATTCCACATCCAGACAATCAAAAATGAACACAGAAGCAATCTAGTAAATGATAATATTGATGACTTAATAGAAAGTCAGCAGTCCTTCAGGTAATAAAATAAAACAAAAAAACAGCTTTTTACCTATTGATTCTTTATTGATTTGAGGTATCCCTGCAATGACTTGTCTCTCTACCAATAGCACACTTGTGATTCGTCAGAAGATGCGGGATGCTCAGTGGAAGAAGTGTGTTTGGACACAAAGACCTTTACGGCAATAAATGTACCGATTGGCAGCAGTTTAGCATGACTTCACCCTTCTAATGTTTATTAATGTGACACAGTGTATTGTGTTTCATATAGCTGGAATTGCCTAAAAAAATTCTTGTGAAGTTGAAGTTGGAGCGATGTTGATGTTGTTGCTTTAACAATTTACAGTCAAAGAAATTATCATGATATGTTGGGTGAAGCTGCTAAAGTCTGTTATAAAGCAGCCAAAAGTTTTACTCTGGTGCTACAAACATAGTAGTTTATCTACTTTTAGTATGACGTAGAGAGTGATATTCTGACAATTTGCACCTGGGCTTTATTTTTTCTTATTTGTGTTTTTAATTATTCGCTTTTTGTTCAGCAGCTCTCCAGTTTCAAGGAATTTCTCAGCTTTCTGGTTGCAAGGGTCCAAATAAACCTAGCAACTATGCAGAGGTTTGAATGAGAGACTGGAAGATAAGAGAGGGCCCAAATACACAATTAAGCAATAAAAATAAAAAACAATAAAATAGTTTTACAGAGCAATCATTTTTTTGCTAGTCACCTTTATCTAAAACCCTGAAAAAATCACAAGAGGAAATCATTAAAAAATTAAAAATTAAGACCAATGGACAAGTTCATTTGAAGGTGAACTGTCCCTTTAAAAATAGTGCACTGAATGCATGAAAGCATTCTGATCTGGTTCGAACTGTTGACTAGTGATGGGCAATTTGCAGCAAATGTCTGTGTTTCGCCATTGGCGGAAAATTTGACACAGAAAATGGGAAAAATGTGGACAGGAATGTGGACTCAAGTGCACTTGTGTCTAAAGAATCAGATAAATGCAGCACTCTCAGTTCAAACACTGGAATTGACATCATTTGTACTGGAAAAATGCAACTACTTGCAACCACAATGCTTACTGTACTTGTAGATGTAAAGAGGAATGTAGGGTGTCAGTTAAACAGATTACCTGGATTTACCTGGATTCTGAAACTCTGGGTAGTATAACAGAGAGACTTCCCAGAATCCATCACAATGAAAGGGGTTGAGAGGGTTTGTATTACATTGTACAGGTATTGGACCCCTTATCCGGAAACCCGTTATCCAGAAAGCTCCGAATTACGGAATGCCCATCTCCCATAGACTCCATTTTAATCAAATAATTCAGAATTTTAAAACTGATTTCCTTTTTCTATGTAGAAATAAAACAGAACCTTGTACTTGATCCCAACTAAGATATAATTACCCCTTATTGGAGGCAAAACAATCATATTGGGTTTAATTAATGTTTTATTGATTTTTTAGTAGACTTAAGGTATTGAGATCCAAATTACGGAAAGACCCCTTATCCGGAATACCCTTGGTCCCGAGCATTCTGGATAATGGGTCCCATACCTGTATCACAGAAATGTAAGCTTTAAAAACATGAGAAATGAAAAGCACAACAAAACACAGATTATAAGTAACAAGGGATAATGTATTAGTAACAGGATTCCATTTGTCCCTATGATAAGTAGCCATGTGTGCCAGGTGATAAGGAGACACTGAGGATTTTGAAAGTGAATTAAAGCCATTTAACAAATCATTTATGACATCTGTTAGTTCACTGTTAGTTAAAGGAGAAGGAAAGGCTAAGTCACTTGGGGGTGCCAAAATGTTTGGCACCCCCAAGTGACTTAAATCGCCTACCTTTTACCCCGGGCTGGTGCCCCTGTTCGGAGAGAACTGCACCAGCCCGGGGTAGCTGCGAGCGCTTCCTGCTTTGCTCACGCGCGCACACATGCACACGCGCGCACACATGCACACACATGCGCAGTAGAGTGAAAAAGCCAAACTTAAACTATAAAGTCAGCCTTTCACTCTACTGCGCATGCGATTGTCCCGGGAATTTGCCGGCAGCGTGAATACGGAAGGAGGAAGCACTCGCTACAGGTACCCCGGGCTGGTGCAATTTTCTCCTAACAAGGTAAGCGATTAAAGTGCCTAACATTTTGGCACCACCAAGTGACTTAACCTTTCCTTGTCCTTTAAAGGGGTTGTTCACCTTTACATTAACTTTTATTATGTTATGTTAATATGGCTTATATCAACAAAATAAAAGGACCGAATAATACAATATGTACATTTTATCAGTAGAACGCATCATATTCATCTGTGGTAGTCAGTTGTTCATTATTTTATTAAAAGGGAGCATATTATAGGATAATCTTTACAGAGTTAACCATTGTTTCCATGTTTAAAGGGTTCCATTCTGCAGAGATGATATGCAGCCTGCAATTCCTACATTGCAAGGGGATTATCCATCGGTCAGGATAGACTTTTTTTTTATTTCTATAACATTCTACAGCAGAAGCTATACACAGGATGCTTTGCAAATCAGCAGCTCTTGTCCTAATTTTGTAATTCCTTTATTCTCTAAATTGCAGAGACCACGAACCCCAGAACATCTTACATGACCATAAAGGCCAGATTTCGGTCTGGCAAAACAGAACATCTTTCTAGATGATACCACCACTGGCTGGGCCGGAACCCTGAAATATATGGCCCCAGAGGTAAGCCATTAAAATACAGTAAATTTACTAATTTATAAGAGAATGTGTCCAGGACAATAGAATAGAATCTATAATCCAGCTAATGCCTGTCAAAGAGATAGTGGTTCCACTGTTACGCAAATAATTATTTACAGCCACATTTTGATTTATATGGGCTGTTGTTTTTTTTAATCTGTGAACTTCGCACCTCTATGTTGTGCAAGGCATTATCTCTTTTTACCTGTGGCTGGTATACCCATACAGCTCTTACTGGTCACATGCATTACTCACTGCACTCCATACACTCAGTCACCAGCTAAATCCTCTCAACTCTCTTGCTAATATTATCCCAGCAGACATTTTTAGAAGGTACCATTTCACAACTTTTTTCTTCCTTTTCAAGGCTTTTAATAACAACAATGAAAAGAAGCTCATTAAGTCCATCATCTCGGATGAGCCTGGGATACCTGACTGGCTAGATGATGACACATCTGGGAAAGGTTGGTAGCAACAGTAGGATAGAAGTACTTAACATTCACAAATATACACTGTATTTGTCTTCCATTTCTGCTAAGTTGCTGGAATTCAAATAATTGTCCATTGATCCATTAGCTACTCAAAAAGAATCCGAAGCAACTCCTTGGTGTGCGAAAAGATATCAGGTGGCACCCATTTTATGAATCCATCGATTGGGTGTAACTGGAGGAGGAAAGATTACAACCCCCATTCTACCAAGAACAGTAAGTACATGGTTGGGGAATACAAATCAAGACAAGGTTTTTTTTCCTAATTGGGGCAAATTGGCAGCAGCTTCAGATGGGAATTTTTAATCTTCTCCTTGAAGTTTAGTTGAAGTTAAATGAGCATAGGGTAGGACTTCATAGACATGTGCATTTTAAGCCACTTGTGTTGTCCTTGTTATTGTCCTGTTTGTCGTGTTTTGTGTTACAAGTGAGTTGGCATTTCACTAAGGGGACCCAATGGCAAATTATTCACATGGAATATCCCCGGGGGCGTTACACCCGGTGTGAATGGTGTGTGAATTGCCAGTATCAAGATTGAAGCCTTGAAGTGGTGTTACTGCTCACAGGTATAAACGTGTGCTAATTCAACCAATGGTGAGACTATGAGTGAAGTAGTGTTTCATTGGCGCAATTTATTTGTCTTTGTTGAGGACCAGATGTTTTAGGTTCAAATTATTTCATTTGCATATACCATTTTACCATACTGTTATACTGACATACAAACTAGTCACACCAACACACAACTTCTACACCTCCCCATCAATTAGTAATCTCCTTTTTTCTCATTGGGACATGTAATGTGTTGTCAGGTGTTAAAACCAACCCATAAAATAACTTCATTTAAAAACAAAGAACTAAATAAATATCAACAAAATAAATTGTGAATCCAGATTATGACAAAATGCAAATTTATTTAAACACAAAGTCATGATAATATTGAATATTGATCTTTCTTTGAGAACAACAGAGGTTGAGGCGGTCTTACAACACCAAATAAGAGCCATGATGATAAGCGTTGTTCTATGCAGTGGTCCCCAACCAGTAGCTCGGGAGTAAAATGTGTGGCCTCAAAGCAGGTGCTTATTTTTTAATTCAGGGGCTTGGAATCAATAGTTATTGAATGAAATATGTGGAAAAAAACACGAATTCCTGTGCTTTTCTACACCCATCTCTTTTAACACAAATAGTAAATGTTGCCCAGCATTCTTTAGCATGGAACTTCCCTTATATCCCTTGGACTTTTTTTTTACTTGGTTTTGTTTTCATACATTCTGAGGAGCTGCTTGTTTATTATCTCTTTTGCAGTAATTCCATATCCAGACAATCAAAAATGAACACAGAAGCAATCTAGTAAATGAGAATATTGATGACTTAATAGAAAGTCAGCAGTCCTTCAGGTAATAAAAAAAAACAAAAAAACAGCTTTTTACCTATTGATTCTTTATTGATTTGAGGTATCCCTGCAATGACTTGTCTCTCTACCAATAGCACACTTGTGATTCACATAGTTACATAGTTACATAGGGTTTAAAAAAGACCATTGTCCATCAAGTTCAACCCATCCGAGTAAACCCAGCACACAACCTATACTAACCAATCTATACACTCACATACATAAACTATATATATACAACCAGTAATACTAACTGTAGATATTAGTATCACAATAGCCCTGGATATTCTGCTTGTTCAAAAACTCATCCAGAAGATGCGGGATGCTCAGTGCAAGAAGTGTGTTTGGACACAAAGACCTTTACGGCAATAAATGTACCGATTGGCAGCAGTTTAGCGTGACTTCACCCTTCTAATGTTTATTAATGTGACACAGTGTATTGGGTTTCATATAGCTGGAATTGCCTAAAAAAATTCTTGTGAAGTTGAAGTTGGAGCGATGTTGATGTTTTTGTTGTTTTAACAATTTACAGTCAAAGAAATTATCATGATATGTTGGGTGAAGCTGCTAAAGTCTGTTATAAAGCAGCCAAAAGTTTTACTCTGATGCTACAAACATAGTAGTTTATCTACTTTTAGTATGACGTAGAGAGTGATATTCTGACAATTTGCACCTGGGCTTCATTTTTTGTTATTTGTGTTTTTAATTATTCGCTTTTTGTTCAGCAGTTCTCCAGTTTCAAAGAATTTCTCAGCTTTCTGGTTGCAAGGGTCCAAATAAACCTAGCAACTATGCAGTGGTTTGAATGAGAGACTGGAAGATAAGAGAGGGCCCAAATACACAATTAAGCAATAAAAATAAAAAACAATAAAATAGTTTTACAGAGCAATCATTTTTTTGCTAGTCACCTCTATCTAAAACCCTGAAAAAATCACAAGAAATCAGAAGAAAAAAAAAAAATCACAAGAACTCATTAAAAAATGAAAAAAATTAAAAATTAAGACCAATGGACAAGTTCATTTGAAGGAGAACTGTCCCTTTAAAAATAGTGCACTGAATGCATGAAAGCATTCTGACCTGGTTCGAACTCTTGACGGGTGATGGGCAATTTGCAGCAAATGTTTCGCCATTGGCGGAAAATTTGACACAGAATATGGGAGGAATGTGGACAGGAATGTGGACTCAAGTGCACTTGTGTCTAAAGAATCAGGTAAATGCGGCACTCTCAGTTCAAACACTGGAATTGACATCATTTGTACTGGAAAAATGCAACTACTCCTTGCAACAACAATGCTGAAATGTTGGATGCTTACTGCACTTGTAGATGTAAAGAGGAATGTGGGGTGTCAGTTAAACAGATTACCTGGATTTACCTGGATTCTGAAACTCTGGGTAGTATAACAGAGAGACTTCCCAGAATCCATCACAATGAAAGGGGTTGAGAGGGTTTGTATTACATTGTATCACAGAAATGTAAGCTTTAAAAACATGAGAAATGAAAAGCACAACAAAACACAGATTATAAGTAACAAGGGATAATGTATTAGTAACAGGATTCCATTTGTCCCTATGATAAGTAGCCATGTGTGCCAGGTGATAAGGAGACACTGAGGATTTTGAAAGTGAATTAAGGCCATTTAACAAATCATTTATGACAGTGCTGTCCAACTTCTACGGTGCCGAGGGCCGAAATTTTTCTACCATACGTGGTGGAGGGCCACTAATGGAAGCCAGTTTTGACCACTCCCCTTTCTGAAACCACACCCACTTCAAACCACACCTATTTTATCACAATGGTGGTAGCACAGCAAAACAAACTCCCACAACAAACCCCTGCCAGGTTCACCTCCCACAAGCAGCATAGGGCAAGCAGAGTATGGCACACACAGGCAGCACTCTGCCTGACCTATGCTGTCTGTGTGTGCGCCATACTCTGCCTGTCCTACCCTGCCTATGTGTACCATACTCTGCCTTCCCTATGCTGCCTCTGTGTGCCATACTCTGCCTGCCCTACCCTGCCTGTGTGTGCCATACTCTACCTGCCCTATGCTGGCTGTGTGTGCCATACTCTGCCTGCCCTACCCTGACTGTGTGTGCCATACTCTGCCTGCCCTACCCTGACTGTGTGTGCCATACTCTGCCTGCCCTACCCTTCCTGTGTGTGTCATACCCTCCCTGACCTATGCTGCCTATGTGTGCCATACTCTACCTGCCCTATGCTGGCTGTATGTGCCATACTCTGCCTACAGTACCTATGTCTGAGGTGTGAAGAAGTGAACAATGTGGATGATTACAGCCTGAGCCTGAGGTGTGAACACTGCAGGGGGTGAACAATGCAGGTATTAAAAGGTGTGAAAAACACAGGGGATTACATGTTTAAACAATACAGAGGGATTACAGCCTGAATCTGAGGTGAGAACCATGCAGGGGGGCAGGTATCAGTGATACTGATACCATTTAATGCTTACTCAAAGGTAAGCCATCAAAGCAGCCAGACAGGTGGGGGGCCACACAGAGGGGGGCCGCCAGTTGGACAGCACTGATTTATGACATCTGTTAGTTCACTGTTAGTTAAAGGAGAAGGAAAGGCTAAGTCACTTGGGAGTGCCAAAATGTTAGCCACCCCCAAGTGACTTAAATCGCCTACCTTTTACCCCGGGCTGGTGCCCCTGTTCGGAGAGAACTGTACCAGCCCGGGGTAGCTGCGAGCGCTTCCTGCTTCACTCGCGCGCGCACACATGTGCACGCATGCACAGTAGAGTGAAAAAGCCAAACTTAAACTATAAAGTCAGCCTTTCACTCTACTGCGCATGCAATTGTCCCGGGAATTTGCCGGCAGCGCGAATACGGAAGGAGGAAGCGCTCGCTACAGGTACAATTTTCTCCTAACAAGGTAAGCGATTAAAGTGCCTAACATTTTGGCACCCCCAAGTGACTTAGCCTTTCCTTGTCCTTTAAAGGGGTTGTTTACCTTTACATTAATTTTTATTATGTTATGTTATTATGGCTTATATCAGCACTACATAGGTAAGTAAGGTTCTGTGGACCTCATTCTAGTTAGCGAAAGATAGGAGAAGGCCAACTAGCTAAGCAGCTAAGGTTCTGCCAAGGAGGAAAAGGGGGATCAGCACCCCCAGACTAGGGATAGTTAAAGATACCACCAGACAGCCCATAGTCCAACAGTTAGTTATAACCTTCTGTTTTATTTTTTTGTTATGATATAACTTTAATGTCATATTTATTGTGTAAAATGACTTTTGGTCATGAAAATTATTGAAAAAATTATTAAAAATTATAGTACAAAATAAAAGGACCGAATAATACAATATGTACATTTTAACAGTGGAACGCATCATATTCATCTGTGGTAGTCAGTTATTCATTATTTTATTAAAATGGAGCATATTATAGGATAATATTTACAGCGTTAACCATTGTTTCCCTGTTTAACCCTTTTACTGCCAGCCATTTTGGTCAAAGCGGAACTTGTATTGCCAGACAGTTTTTGAACATTTTGCACTGTTTCACTTTAGGGGCCTTTCCTCGGGGGGACTTTTAGTTTACCCAGGAAAACAATATATCGTTTTTTTCAGAACAACCTAAGCTTTCAAAATATGGTAGAATTTTTGTGTAATTCTAATTCTGTAACAAGATATAGGCTTCTAAATGTCTAAAAATGCAAAAAATATCAAATTTTCCATAACATAATCACACATACTAGAAACAAAAATAATTTTATGCACGAATATACAACTGATTTGGAAAGTCCCATGTCTCCTGAACGTGCCAATACCAAATATATATAGCTTTATGGAGATTTCTCACTTGTATAGGTCAAAAACTCCCAGCAGTACACTACCAAATTTCCAAAGCACTGCTCCAGAAAGCTGCATACTTTAGATTTCAATGCCAAAAATTCCACTAACAGAAGTTTTATCCCAGAAAATTGTACATATTTGGAAAGAACAGATTCTGGGGAATACAGAATAGGCACAACTGTCTGTGTACTCCAAACTATCAAGTCGCAATGCTTTCCTAAAGTTATTGGTTTTTATGAAAATTTGTGATTTTTTTTAAAAATCGCTTCAAAGCTTCCAGTCTATAGTATCTTATCTCCTACAGGTCATAAAGTAACCAAATAAAACACCCCAAATTTGAACACCAGGGGTCCACTGAACAGTTTGATGCCCAATATGTATAGGTTTACCTAAGTATGTGGCATGTAGGGGCCCCAATGTGAACATACCCCCATATGTACTGTCATTTCTGTCATTTCAGCTCCTGCAAAATCAACACATGTACATCATTATATGTGGGATAAAGCTAGTAAACAGTACGCTCACCCCAGAAAGTCATATATTTTTGGAAAGTACACATTCCCCCGAATCTAAAATGGGTACCCATGTCTTTCTACTCCAAAGTACCAAGCCGCACAGCTTTTCTAAAGTTAGCAATTTTGATGACATTTCCAAAAATCCCCTCAAAGCTTCCACTTTGCAGCATCTTATATCCCACATAGCATTAGGCACCAAGATAAAACACCCTAAATATGAACTCCAGGGGTCCACTGAACAGTTTGATGCCCAATATGTTTAGGTTTACCTAAGTATGTGGCATGTAGGGGCCCCAATGTGAACATACCCCCATATGTACTGTAATTTCTGTCATTTCAGCTCCTGCAAAATCAACACATTTACATCATTATATGTGGGATAAAGCTAGTAAAAAGTACGCTCACCTCAGAAAGTCATATATTTTTGGAAAGTACACATTCCCCCGAATCTAAAATGGGTACCCATGTCTTTCTACTCCAAAGTACCAAGCCGCACAGCTTTTCTAAATTTAGCAATTTTGATGACATTTCCAAAAATCCCCTCAAAGCTTCCACTTTGCAGCATCTTATCTCCCACATAGCATTAGGTACCAAGATAAAACACCCTGAATTTGAACACCAAGGGTCCACTGAACAATTTGATGCCCAATATGTATAGGTTTACCTAAGTATGTGGCATGTAGGGGCCCCAATGTGAACATACCCCCATATGTACTGTAATTTCTGTCATTTCAGCTCCTGCAAAATTAACACATTTACATCATTATATGTGGGATAAAGCTAGTAAAAAGTACGCTCACCCCAGAAAGTCATATATTTTTGGAAAGTACACATTCTCCCGAATCTAACATGGGTACCCATGTCTTTCTACTCCAAAGTACCAAGCCGCACAGCTTTTCTAAAGTTAGCAATTTTGATGACATTTCCAAAAATCCCCTCAAAGCTTCCACTTTGCAGCATCTTATCTCCCACATAGCATTAGGTATCAAGATAAAACACCCTGATTTTGAACACCAGGGGTCCACTGAACAGTTTGACGCCCAATATGTATAGGTTTACCTAAGTATGTGGCATGTAGGGGCCCCAATGGGAACATACCCCCATATGATCTATCATTTCAGCTCCTGCAAAATCAACACATTTACATCCTTTATGTGGGATAATTCTACAAAAAAGTACGCTCACCCCAGAAAGCCATATATTTTTGGAAAGTACACATCCCCCCGAATCTATAATGGGTAAACATTTCTTTTTGCTCCAAAGTACCAAGCTGTAAAGCTTTCCTAAGTTTGCAGATGTATATGACATTTAGAAAATCGCATAAAAATGTTGCAATTTGCCGCATTTATCTCACAATTTCTTGATAAAGATCAGATAAAGGCAAATCACCCCAAATAGGAACACCTATGGTCTACTGAACAGTTTGATGCCCAATATGCATAGATATACCAAAGTCTGCGGTATGTACTGAACCCAAAATGAAAATAGCGCATGAGGATTTCTCGCCTGCCAGCACACAGAGCCCCCTGTCAGTGTATTATGTGCCAAAACTTCCCCTAACTATACAGTGACCCCCACAAAACCATATATTTTTGGAAAGTACACATTCTGACAAATCCAACAAGGGTAAAGAGTCCTTTCTACACCAAAGTACCAATCTGCAGAGCTTTCCTAAAGTTATTGGTTTTTATGACATTTCAGAAAATCACCTAAAAATGTTGCAATTTGCGCAATTTATCTCACACAATTTCTTGTGTACAAAGGCAAGTCACCCAAATAGGAACACCAGAGGTCTACTGAACAGTTTGATGCCCAATATGCATAGATATACCAAACTCTGTGGTATGTACTGACCCCAAAATGAAAATAGCGCATAAGGATTTCTCGCCTGCCAGCTCAGCTTTTGCACACAGAGCCCCCTGTCAGTGTATTATGTGCAGTAACCCCCCTAACTATACAGAGACCCCCACAAAACCATATATTTGTGGAAAGTACACATTCTGACAAATCCAACAAGGGTAAAGAGTCCTTTCTACACCAAAGTACCAATCTGCAGAGCTTTCCTAAAGTTATTGGTTTTTATGACATTTCAGAAAATCGCCTAAAAATGTTGCAATTTGCCGCATTTATCTCACACAATTTCTTGCGTACAAAGGCAAGTCACCCCAATTAGGAACACCAGAGGTCTACTGAACAGTTTGATGCC
Organism: Xenopus tropicalis; assembly: GCF_000004195.4. Taxonomy (NCBI): domain Eukaryota; kingdom Metazoa; phylum Chordata; class Amphibia; order Anura; family Pipidae; genus Xenopus; species Xenopus tropicalis. The sequence goes on along the minus strand of NC_030685.2, from coordinate 58,913,623 downwards.
CAATATGCATAGATATACCAAAGTCTGCGGTATGTACTGACCCCAAAACGAAAATAGTGCATATGGATTTCTCGCCTGCCAACTCAGCTTTTGCACACAGAGCCCCCTGTCAGCGTATTATGTGCAGTAACCCCCCCTAACTATACACAGACCCCCAGAAAACCATAAATTTTTGGAAAGTACACATTCTAAAGAATTCAAAATAGGTAAAGTTATTTTTGTACACCAAAGTTACACCTGGCAAAGCTACGCTAAAAACAGATTAGGAACACATATACAGGGATAAAAATGCAATAAAACCACAAAAATTGTGCAAATCAGTGAAACAACAAAATAAGTCACATGACAGTGTAATTAGTGTTTAGAATATCTGATCCAATAGTCTCGCTGTCAAAATAAACAGTTTTTAGGTAAAAGAAACTAAAAACAAAGTGGTAAAATGAAAAAAAAAAAAAAAGTGTTTGTGTATACATGTGTGTACATGTGTAAAAGTTGTGTGACAGTGTGTAAGTGTGTATATGAGTGTAAATAAGCTCCTCGGCGAGATAGGAAGCAGGAAGCAGCAGACGCGATGCGATCGCGTCTGCTGCTTCCTGGAGGGTCCTGCGACACATTGGTTTGCAGGACCCTGATGACAGCCCTCCTGGCATGTTGCCCAGGGGGGCTGTCATCGATAGAAACTCTTTGCAGCGGCGGCACATGCTGCCGCTGCAGAGAGAAGACCTTAAATGCCAACGACGTAAGGGACACGTCGTTGGCGTTTAAGGCCTTTTACTGCCAGCACGTATGCCATACGTGCTTGGCAGTAAAAGAGTTAAAGGGTTCCATTCTGCAGAGATGATATGCAGCCTGCAATTCCTACACTGCAAGGGGATTATCCATCGGTCAGTATAGACTTTTTTTTTTATTTCTATAACATTCTACAGCAGAAGCTATACACAGGTTGCTTTGCAAATCAGCAGCTCTTGTCTTAATTTTGTAATTTCTTTATTCTCTAAATTGCAGAGACCACGAACCCCAGAACATCTTACTTGACCATGAAGGCCATGTTAAAATGTCAGATTTCGGTCTGGCAAAACAGAACATCTTTCTAGATGATACCACCACTACTGGCTGGGCCGGAACCCTGAAATATATGGCCCCAGAGGTAAGCCATTAAAATACAGTAAATTTACAAGTGTAAGAGAATGTGTCCAGGACAATAGAATAGAATCTATAATCCAGCTAATGCCTGTTAAAGAGATAGTGGTTCCACTGTTACGCAAATAATTATTTACAGCCACATTTTGATTTATATGGGCTGTTGTTTTTTTAATCTGTGAACTTGGCACCTCTATGTTGTGCAAGGCATTATCTCTTTTTACCTGTGGCTGGTATACCCATACAGCTCTTACTGGTCACATGCATTACTCACTGCACTCCATACACTCAGTCGCCAGCTAAATCCTCTCAACTCTCTTGCTAATATTATCCCAGCAGACATTTTTAGAAGGTACCATTTCACAACTGTTTTCTTCCTTTTCAAGGTTCTAGATCACAGGGAATATACTGCAGCAGTAGACTGGTGGTCATTTGGCATCACTGTCTGCAAAATGGAAACTGGAGAGACCCCTTTTAATAACAACAATGAAAAGAAGCTCATTAAGTCCATCATCTCGGATGAGCCTGGGATACCTGACTGGCTAGATGATGATTTAACACATCTGGGTTGGTAGCAACAGTAGGATAGAAGTACTAAACATTCACAAATATACACTGTTTTTGTCCTCCATTTCTGTTAAGTTGCTGGAATTCAAATAATTGTCCATTGATCCATTAGCTACTCAAAAAGAATCCGAAGCAACGCCTTGGCTGCGAAAAGATATCAAGTGGCAGCCATTTTATGAATCCATCGATTGGGTGTAACTGGAGGAGGAAAGATTACAACCTCCATTCTACCAAGAACAGTAAGTACATGGTTGGGGAATACAAATCAGGCCAAGGGTTTTTTCCCTATTTGGGGCAAATTGGCAGCAGCTTCAGATGGGGATTTTTAATCTTCTCCTTAGTTGAAGTTAAATGAGCATAGTGTAGGACTTCATAGACATGTGCATTTTAAGCCACTTGTGTTGTCCTTGTTATTGTCCTGTTTGTCATGTTTTGTGTTACAAGTGAGTTGGCATTTCACTAAGGGGACCCAATGGCAAATTATTCACATGGAATATCCCCTGGGGCGTGTGAATTGCCAGTAACAAGGTTTAAGCCTTGAAGTGGTGTTACTGCTCACAGGTATAAACGTGCTAATTCAACCAATGGTGAGACTGAGTGAAGTAGTGTTTCATTGGCACAATTTATTTGTCTTTGTTGAGGACCAGCTTTTTTAGGTTCAAATTATACCATTTGCATATACCATTATACCATACTGTTATACTGACATACAAACTAGTCACACCAACACACAACTTCTACACCTCCCCATCAATTAGTAATCTCCTTTTTTCTCATTGGGACATGTAATGTGTTGTCAGGTGTTAAAACCAACCCATAAAATAACTTCATTTAAAAACAAAGAACTGAATAAATATCAACAAAATAAATTGTGAATCCAGATTATGACATAATGCAAATTTATTTAAACACGAAGTCATGATAATATTGAATATTGATCTTTCATTGAGAACAACAGAGGTTGAGGCGGTCTTACAACACTAAATAAGAGCCATGATGATAAGCGTTGTTCTATGCAGTGGTCCCCAACCAGTAGCTCGGGAGTAAAATGTGTGGCCTCTAGGGATGAGCGAAAAAATTCGTCAGCGTCAGTTTCGCGGCGAACTTCTGCGTTTCGCCGCCGGCGAAATGTTTCGCGAAACGGCAGCAAAAATTCGCCGCGCGGCAAAATTTTTTGTCGCGCGCGGCCAAATTTGGTCGTGCGCGAGCAATTTTTGCCGCGAGCGCCCAATTTTAGTCGCGTGTGGGCAATTTTTGATGTGTGCGCCGATTTTTCCGCTGTGCGACAAAAAAAAAACGCGCAACAAACGGAAACGTCATTTTAGCCTTGCCCATTTCTTCCACATCAGCCAATTAGATTGGAGCCCTCCCACTGTCCATATAAGGAGGTGCAGAGGCGGCCATTACTCAGTGCGTTTTTGGTAGTGGATAGAGTAGGAGCTGAGGTGTGAGAGGTGTTGTCTGTTAGGTAGGATTTGTTAGAGCTTTCTGTGAGTCAGTGCAAGTGGAAGTTGTGGATTTCAGTTCACTGCTTTCCCTCTTCTGCTTGCCTGTTCCCCTGTGAGACCCAAGAGCCCTTGTTAGGGCTACGTTTGTCTGTCTTTGTTTGTGTGTGTGTATCCCTTGTGGGTGCACACTTCTGGGGTTTAGTCTTTTATTTATTTATCCCTACCTTCCCCCAAATATCCAACCCCCCCTATTTTTTTTTCTTTTTTAGTTGGTCCAGTATGACGGGCCGTGGGAGAGGGAGGAAGGGTGGGATGGGAGGCAAGGGTGGTGAGGGTGGGAAGAAGGGTGGTGTGGGTGGTGAGGGTGGGAGGAAGGGAGGTGTGGGTGGTGAGGGTGGGGTGGGAGGCAAGGGTGGTTTAGGTGGGAGAAGCCATGGTGCTGGCTGTGGGCAAGAGCCCAGCACACGTGCTATGCCCAGTCTGGGCAATATAGGGCAGCAGCCACAGCAGCAGTCACAGCAGCAGCAGCAGCTGCAACAGCAGCAGGTGGCAGGTCGCAGTGGGGCAACTGGCAGTCGCAAGACTTAGCCAGATTTCTTTGCCACCACTTCGCAGCAGTCGCAGCAGGCAGAGGCAGTTATGGACTGGCTCACCCAGGCTACCTCGTCTGCTGCAGACTCTAGTGAGCAGCAGGAGGTGGCATCACCTGCTAGCTCAGTGATAAGGGGCATGCTATCCCCCTTATTATTTGATCCTGAGGTGGACTTCAGCCCAGACACCCAGGATCTTTTTGATGATCAGACAGGTATGGGGGGGGCATTCCTGTCTGATGAGGAGGAGGTGTATGTGGCACAGCACACCACATCAGCTGTAGGGGATGTTGGGCAGGGTCCCCTAATGGCAGGGCAGCAGGCTGATGAGCCAGATGTGGATGTGGATGCAGGGTCTGATCTGGGGGAGGATGTTGAGGATGATGGGGACAGATCCTGGGTGCCGGCTCAGGAGGATAACAGCAGCAGTTCAGAGGGGGAGCTGTGTGTTGTTGTTAGTGATGCTGATGAAGAGCCGGCCCCAAAGAAGCAGAAGACCCCACCAACCACTGCTAGGGGGGGTAGGCAACAGGGCAGCACTGCACCTGGGTCCACAGGCTCTGGGCGTATGGGCAGGGACCTTCAGCCTTCAGGTCCCCAGCCCTCCACAGCAGGCAAGGTGGTGGCCCGCACTTCAGCAGTGTGGGCATTTTTTACGTGCCAGAGTCAGGACCCGTCAGTAGCAGTCTGTCACCTTTGCCGACAGAAAGTACGTAGGGGGCAGACAGGGTCACATATGGGAACATCAGCATTAAGTTCCCATATGAAACGTCATCACAGGATGACGTGGGAGCAGCACCAAAGTGGCAGGGCACCGGGTGGCAGCGGTGCTTCCTGTCCACCTCCTCCCATTCCCCAGGGAACAGGTGCTAGCTCCCCAATCCCTGTAGCAAGGGAAGAGGATTCTGAGGCTCACAGTAGGAGGCGGCCACTGTGCAGCTCTGCCTCTTCTGCAGCCCCCTCTGTCTCCTCCTCCTCCTTATTGCCATCTGCACAGCCCCTGTCCCGGCAGGTCTCCCTCCCCCAGTTCCTTGGCCGCAAGGCACCTCTTTCCTCCAGTGCAGAGGCTCAATGCCTGCCTGGCAAAACTTCTGGCAGTGCAGCTGCTGCCCTATCAGCTGGTTGATGCAGCCCCCTTCCGTCAGCTGATGGCCTGCGCTGCCCCTAACTGGCGGATCCCCAGCCGCCATTATTTTGCCAGGAAGGCCGTCCCTGCCCTCCACCAGCAGGTGGTGGATAATGTGTCCCTGTCCCTCGACTATGCTGTTGGGGGCAGGGTGCACTGCACCACAGACACCTGGACCAGCAGGCATGGGCAGGGGCGATACATTTCCTATACGGCCCACTGGGTCACCCTCATGAGTGCTGGGGAGGGTGCAGGCAGCAGGACTCCCCTCAGGCTAGAGGTGCCTCCCCGTGGGGTAAAGGGCAAACCCCACATGGCCACTTCCTTCTCCTCCTCCACTATGGATGAGCCACCCCTGAAGCGTCCCCGCACTTATGCTTCAGTGCAGTACAAGCGCTGCCAGGCTGTGCTGCAACTCCTCTGCCTTGGAGAGAGGAGTCATACTGCACCTGAGCTCCATGCCGCCTTCCAAACTCAGGTGCAGCGGTGGTTCACTCCCCGCCAGCTCCAAGCAGGGAATGTTGTGTGCGACAATGGTCGCAACCTGCTGGCCGCCCTCCATCTAGGCCGTCTGACCCACGTGCCTTGCTTCGCACATGTTCTCAACCTTGTGGTTCAGCACTTCCTGAAGAGCTACACAGGGTTGGGAGTTGTGCTGGAGAAGGCACGTAGGGTATGCGGCCACTTCCGCAGGTCCCCCACCGCCAGCGCGTCTTTGTCACGGATGCAGCGGCAACATAGTTTGCCACCCCACCGGCTGATCTGTGACCTGCCGACGCGCTGGAATTCTACCCTGCACATGGTGGAGCGCCTTGTAGAGCAGCGCTGGGCGGTCAGCAACTACCTGCTGGAGCACAGTGCCAGGGGTACTCAGGGGGCAAATTTGGGCTATTTTAGTACAGAGCAGTGGCAGCAGATGAGGCAGCTCTGCCGAGTACTTGCCCCCTTTGAGCAAGCCACACGCTTTGTTAGCAGGTACAATGCGTGTGTGAGCGACATTATACCCCTGGTTTTCCTCCTCAAGCGCACGTTGGATGGCCTGCTAGAGGAGGGTGACGTGCCTGAGGAGGAGGAGTGCAGGCCCCGTAGGCAGGTGGAAGGGGCTGCGAGGCATGATGAGGAGGACATGCCTAATGAGGAGGATGAAGGAGAGGAGGACTGGGTGCCTGCTGAGCAGGGGGAGCAGGGCCCACGCCACCCTACCACCCCAGCTGTTGTCCGCGGCTGGGAAGACACAGAGCAGGGGGAGGAGGCAGGAGATGACCTCTTCTACATGGCTGCCCATATGCAGACATGCCTCCGGAGTGATTCCCGGATCTGCGCCATTAAAGACCGGGAGGATTACTGGGTGGCTACAATGATTGACCCACGGTACAAGGAAAAGATGGCGCAGTTCCTTGTACCCAGCCAGAGAGAGAGGAGGGTGGGTCAATTGAAAAGGGCTCTGTGCGCCAAGCTGATGGAGGCCTTCCCCCTGCCTGACACTCAGGCCTCCACTACTCCACACATCCAGCAGAGACAGGAGTCTAGCAGCAGCAGCAGCAGCACAGCTAGAGGTGGTGGGAATCTAATGGATGTGTGGAGAAGCTTCTTCGAGCCTCGCCAGGCAGCAGCAGGCCTGGTTAGCACCCAAAGTCACCACCAACAACGGCTGGATAATATGGTGGCTGACTACATGGGGTCTGTGAGTGTGCAGGACGCCATGCACACTGATGATGACCCCATGAATTTTTGGGTGTCGAGGCTCGACCAGTGGCCAGAACTGGCACAATACGCTCTGGAGGTGCTGGCTTGCCCCCCTGCCAGTGTCCTGTCAGAGCGTGTCTTCAGTGCCGCAGGTGGGGTTGTCACGGAGAAGCGGACACGCCTATCCACTGGCAGCGTGGATAGGCTATCATTTATTAAAATGAATGAGGCATGGATAAGCGGGGATATCCATGTGCCCATTGCTGACATCAGGGACTAGCCTCCTCTCCTTCCTCCTCTCCTCCCAGATGTACCCTCCTCTCTCAATTGCTGCCTTATACTCCCCTAATAATTTAGCTGCTGCTGCTGCCACTATATCATCTCATATCATATTCTAATTTGTGGCCTATCAAGGGTCCTTACAATGTTGCTACTCTTTCTTAAATTCTAATTTCTTCTAATTTGGGGTCTGAAACGGCTCCTAATTATATTGTGGCTACTCCTGCAAAATATCATCTACTTTGGGGCTGGAAATGGCTCCTAATTATATTGTGGCTACTCCTACAAAATATTATCTACTTTGGGGCTGGAAATGGCTCCTAATTATAGCGTTGCTACTTCTGCTAAAATATGGACCAATGTCTTCTAATTTGTGGTCTGTTGTTTTCTAATAACCTGCTGCTGCCACAGTATCATCTAATTTCTTCTAATTATGGCCTATACTGGCTACTTGCAATGTTGCTACTTCGGCAAAATATCATCTACTATGGGGCCGGAAATGGCTCCTAATTATACCGTTGCGACTTCTGCTAAAATATGGACCAATGTCTTCTAATTTGTGGTCTGTTGTTTTCTAATAACCTGCTGCTGCTGCCACAGTATCGTCTAATTTCTTCTAATTATGGCCTATCAAGGCTACTTGCAATGTTGCTACTTCGGCAAAATATCATCTACTATGGGGCTGGAAATGGCTCCTAATTATACCGTTGCGACTTCTGCTAAAATATGGACCAATGTCTTCTAATTTGTGGTCTGTTGTTTTCTAATAACCTGCTGCTGCTGCTGCCACAGTATCATCTAATTTCTTCTAATTATGGCCTATACTGGCTACTTGCAATGTTGCTACTTCGGCAAAATATCATCTACTATGGGGCCAGAAATGGCTCCTAATTATACCGTTGCTACTTCTGCTAAAATATGGACCAATGTCTTCTAATTTGTGGTCTGTTGTTTTCTAATAACCTGCTGCTGCTGCCACAGTATCGTCTAATTTCTTCTAATTATGGCCTATCAAGGCTACTAGCAATGTTGCTACTTCAGCAAAATATCATCTACTATGGGGCTGGAAATGGCTCCTAATTATACCGTTGCGACTTCTGCTAAAATATGGACCAATGTCTTCTAATTTGTGGTCTGTTGTTTTCTAATAACCTGCTGCTGCTGCCACAGTATCGTCTAATTTCTTCTAATTATGGCCTATCAAGGCTACTAGCAATGTTGCTACTTCGGCAAAATATCATCTACTATGGGGCTGGAAATGGCTCCTAATTATATCGTTGCGACTTCTGCTAAAATATGGACCAATGTCTTCTAATTTGTGGTCTGTTGTTTTCTAATAACCTGCTGCTGCTGCCACAGTATCGTCTAATTTCTTCTAATTATGGCCTATACTGGCTACTAGCAATGTTGCTACTTCAGCAAAATATCATCTACTATGGGGCTGGAAATGGCTCCTAATTATACCGTTGCGACTTCTGCTAAAATATGGACCAATGTCTTCTAATTTGTGGTCTGTTGTTTTCTAATAACCTGCTGCTGCTGCCACAGTATCGTCTAATTTCTTCTAATTATGGCCTATCAAGGCTACTAGCAATGTTGCTACTTCGGCAAAATATTATCTACTATGGGGCTGGAAATGTCTCCTAATTATATTGTTGCGACTTCTGCTAAAATATGGACCAATGTCTTCTAATTTGTGGTCTGTTGTTTTCTAATAACCTGCTGCTGCTGCCACAGTATCGTCTAATTTCTTCTAATTATGGCCTATCAAGGCTACTAGCAATGTTGCTACTTCGGCAAAATATCATCTACTTTGGGGGCGGAAATGGCTCCTAATTATACCGTTGCAACTTCTGCTAAAATATGGACCAATGTCTTCTAATTTGTGGTCTGTTGTTTTCTAATAACCTGCTGCTGCTGCCACAGTATCGTCTAATTTCTTCTAATTATGGCCTATCAAGGCTACTAGCAATGTTGCTACTTCGGCAAAATATCATCTACTATGGGGCTGGAAATGGCTCCTAATTATATTGTTGCGACTTCTGCTAAAATATGGACCAATGTCTTCTAATTTGTGGTCTGTTGTTTTCTAATAACCTGCTGCTGCTGCTTGGTTGGTTTGAACCAAGATCAGCTGCTGGCGATAATTGCCATTTGAATTCTTAACTTGTGCTGAGGTAAACATCGTTGGTCTGTAGGCACAAGAATTTTCCGTGCTGCAATTTGCGCCGTCTGATCCCAAAAGCCTGTGCTGAGGTAAAACAGTGATGGTATATAGGCACAAGGTTTTAACCAAGATCAGCTGCTGGCGATAATTGCCATTTGATTTGAAAAGTGAGAGATCTATGCTGTTGTAATGGGAAGATCTTTTATTAGAGAACCGCCGTGGCATTGAAAAACTTATGCCGAGGTAAAAATCAGTGGTATGTAGGCAAAAAGCTTCAATTCCTAATATTTAATTTTATGTAAGCTCTAATTGGTAATTTAGTTTGGTCATTGGATGCTTTTGATTTTTACGGAGGAGGTGGGGGAGTTTGATGCATTGGTAAACTCCCTTCCCCCTCCTCCCCTTTTCGAATGTAGAAGCATTGTATTGCCAACTGCCTGTGCTGAGGTAAAAACGTTGGTATGAAAGCACAAGGCATAAAGTGATGATATTGTCTCTGCCTTCTAGGTGTTTAGTGATAACTGCTGTCGATCATTTTATAGGTGCTCAGTAACAGGCTGAGATTGACCATTGCGGCAGGAGTAACTGTACATTGAAACTTATTTAGTCCCTAGTGGACAATTATATGTGGAACATTTTGAAGCTAAGTAATTGCAATATTGATTGATGATGGCAAATAAATAAATAAATAAACAAACAATTAAAAAAAGAAATCAAATAAATAAATAATGAAAATAATTTACTTCACACAAGTTTATTATAAATAAGGATATATTTGGTGACATCTATAGAAATACATTTATAATACAATAATAATACAATAATTTACAATCCTTATGTTTTCATTCAGGGTGACCCCATTACTTCTAGTTTGGGGGGTGTAAGATTGGCAGCAGTTTCAGTTTCCCCATAAAAGTCAATGGGTGAAGTTTGGCTGTTGTTGACTTTAAGTCATTCAACAAATGTTGCTGTGTAATTCGGGGTGACCCCATGATTATGTTATTCAAGTTTGGGGGGTGTAGCTTCAAAGCTGTAAGAGTGGCACTAGTTTGAAAATCTTCCCTGTCAAAGTCAATGGGAAAATTGGGGGGTTCAGAGGGGCGCCACAAAAAGACGAGGGCGGGATCGCTTAGAAAAGCACAAGCAACCTGGTCCGCTATAGGGTGAGGAAGTGTGTGGAGTTTGGGTGTTGTACCCCTAAAACTGTAGGAGGAGTAGCGTTTAGAAAATGGGGGGCGCTAAGAATAAGAAGAAAAAGTGAAAGAATCAGCTGATGTCGAAGAACAACCCAACATAATAATAAAGTTCCTGCTGCTGCTGCCGCAATATCATCAAATTTCGTCTGGTTTGGGGTCTGTTAAGGCTCCTAATAATGTACTTGTATTGAAGGCTTGCATTTCATTATAATTAATTGAATTATTTAATGGAGGTGCAAGCCAAAAAAGCATAATGGTTCTGAGGCTCATTCAATACAATAGCAGAATAGTCAAAATTGTCACTTACGTGTCAAACTAGAGGCCTGTGCGTAAAAATTCACACGTGCACGTCAAAATATATGCTTGCGCGACCAAATGTACACCTACACGACGAAATATACGCTTGCGCGAACAAATGTACGTTTCGCGACGAAATATTCGTGCGCGCGACAAGCCCGGAGCGCGAAGAATTCAACACTCGCACGGTAATTTGCGCGCATGTGCGTTACGCGGCGCGCGCGTCAATAGGGTGTGTCCCTAGTATAAATACCTGGTGCCCTGCTCTGTGACCAGTAGGACTGGAAAACTTTGCAAGGCGTGGACATGGCTGGACCTGGGAACATGAATGAGGCGCAGCTGCGGTACTTTATATCCTTCCTGCACCGGGAGGGATATGACAATATCCCAGCAGGGACTCCTGGGATCCAATCCCTCCGCAGGGGGATTATTAGGAGACTGCGGCGGCGCCTCAGACGGGATCACCAGGTCAATCTTAGTGTCCACGTCTTGCAGCGTTTGTGGAGTGACGTCAAAAGACGTCACACAGAGCTTGTGGAAGAGCTGAGGGGAGAAGTGGAAGGTAGATTTTATTAAAAATTAATATAAAGATTTTTCTTCTAAATTACCACTCACTTGTTTCCTATTTAATTTGCTATTTTTGCCATAATTGCAGATTATTTAAATAGAGATTATCTCTTAATGGTGTTTCCCATCCCATAACTGCCATACTTATAGAGGCCCTACCCTATACCTGCCATGCTTATAGATACCCTGCCCCATACCTTCTGTAAGGTTTGGACCCACACATACACAGAGGCTTTTGCTATAGGCTTTATTTTACAAACTGTTAGGCTGCCAGCTCTGCTCACATGGCTATGACACCATAATGGCTCACATGACTGTCATACCATAGTGACTATGATACTATCTGGTTTGCTGGAAAGGGCGCCCTCTAATGTCAGCAGTGTTGCATAGCACTAAACATTAACAAAACATAACAAACATCTTAAAACAGGGTTGCTGTTGAACACTACACCTGCCATGCTTATAGATGCCCTGCCCCATACCTGCCATGCTTATAGATGTCCTGCCCCATACGTGCCATGCTTATAGATGCCCTGCCCCATACCTGCCATGCTTATAGATAATGGTTTTCCTGTAGTTACATGACACATCTCAGCCTGTATCATTTGTTCGGTACAAAAGCAAGTGCTGTTTTTCTCAAACTGAAATTCTTTCATTGACAGACGAATGGCTACAGGTGGAGCAGGGTGATAATGGGGCAGAGGCAGAGGCAGAGGCAGAGGCATCACCGGCTCCTGCACAGGATCCCCAGCTTGCCAATGATCAGGCAGAGCCAGCACCTCCAGCAGCACCACCAGCAGCGCCAGAAGCACCCCCAGGAGCACGGGATGCTGCCTCCCAAACAGGGGGGCCAAATTTATTTTTGGACCTCCTACAAGAGGTCCGCCAGGAGGTGGCCCTTATGAGACTCCACTCTTTGGGCTGCTGCTGAGGGAGAATGGCATAGCAATTGCATAGCAATAGAATGTAGTTGCCCCGAGTTTCTTAGCACAAGCATATCCCTTTGTGAGCAGTTTGGTTACTGCTGATTTCCACACATCAACCAATCAACGCACCAGAGGTCACCCCTTTAGATTAGAGAAACGGAGCTTCCATTTGAAGCAGCGTAGGTGGTTTTTCACGGTGAGGGCAGTGAGGTTGGGGAATGCCCTTCCTAGAGATGTGGTAATGGCAGATTCTGTTAATGCCTTTAAGAGGGGCCTGGATGAGTTCTTGAACAATCAGAATATCCAAGGCTATTGTGATACTAATATCTACAGTTAGTATTAGTGGTTGTATATATAGTTTATGTATGTGAGTGTATAAATTGGTAGGTGTGGGTTGTGTGTGCTGGGTTTACTTGGATGGGTTGAACTTGATGGACTCTGGTCTTTTTTAACTCTATGTAACTATGTAAGCTCAAATATTGGTGCTACTCCTAGGGCAGAGATTGTAATCAAGTCATTCTACTATACAGTATGTAACAAGTAGTATATACACAGCCAAAACGTCAACTTGACAGGTGGGCGGAGCTATGACGAAGACCGGTTAGCCCCGCCCACTGCGCATTATGGCCCCGCCCACTGCGCGGTGGCCATTTTGAGCCGCCATTTGGCCCCGCCCACTGCGCATTATGACCCCGCCCACTGCGCAGCGGCCATTTTGAGTCGCCATTTTGAGTAATACCCATAATGCCCCTGTGTTATGCTCCACCCATTGCGCAGCATTGCCCCTCCCACTGCGCAGCAGCCATTTTATGATAATGGTCCGCCATTTTGGGTGTTACCCACAATACCACGCGTTGGTAAGTTGGCGCCATTTTTTGAAATGGCAGCCCTCCCATACATGGTGCCTGTGTGAGCGCCACCATGTGGTTATAAAATGGTAATGCATTATAGATACATAATAACAAGAATATAAACCTCTATGTTAGCGGTACCTAGCGGTTATGATTAATATTACAGGATGATATCGAAGGCATGCCCAGACAAGTATTTTTGGAAATGGTACCGTGTCCGGACATGTTTTATAGCTGATTCCAACATGTCCAGGCTTGTTAGCGTGCTTTCATAGACATGCGCAGTCTTGTTTATGAAAGACCGCTTCAAGATTTATAGTTGCATACAGGAAAGTTTGTAGAAAAAACACACAGACTCACAGTTTTAAATTGACATAAATTATTTTTTTATTTAAGGAAGACAAAACATGAACATTTACCTTTACCATTAGAACATAGTAAATTCAGTAAAACATAACATTAATGCATTTTTAATTGTTGATATAATAAATATACAATCATATGAAAAGGTAAATACAATATCATACAATCAGAAAAATATACAATTATTAACATGTTTAAAAATTCAACCAATCAATAGATTGTATCAGAGCCCCAGAACGTTTTCTGGGTAATAAGTATCTGTTGGGCGTTATTGATTCAGTGGTACTTAAAGCTATATTACGTCTTACAGGGTGTTTAAAAGGCACCGGTGACTTATAGGTGTCTATAGATACATTTGCTGAATCAGACATTGTTTTTAATTGATTTAGATATTCTCTATGCAAACTATTCCCAACAACTGACGATGGTATATTCAACTGGGCTAGAATCTGTAGAAAAGTGGTCCAGCCATGAGGCATTTTACGTGCAGCAACATAATGGCTTTGGGTAACACAACGAACTAAATCCAGTATATTTGACCCTGGTATAGTAACGCTTTTATAAACAAGTTCCCCTTTTTCATTCCAATCCACAGTATGTTTAGACTGCGACATTTTACTGAGTAGCAATTCAGCATTTTTCCTAAAGCGGGGATTCACATTATTAATAACCTCCTGGGTCATAGCATCAGTTGTGCTAGATATATCAGCATTTCTAGGGTGATCTTGAGTTGTAGCTGTTGTAGATTCTCTAGGAGGCATTAAAAGTGTTAAACTTAGCTTTTCTCTCTCGTTCTGTTTAGCATGTACCAAGTACTTTTGTAAAATTGATGTATATCTATATACCTTTTCACCATCATTTAAATCTTTTCTTTGAAGAATATCAGCAATTTCAACATCGAGTTGGCTGGTAATAGACGATTGTTTATGTAAATTTCGCTCAGAGTTTTGCTGTAAACGGTCTAAATCCTGTTTAGGAACTAGGTACATTTTCTCAGCATGCTCCATTAGCGATTAGTAAAGAGCCCAGTTAGTAGCGGTAATGCAGCCGCCAGCAAAGGCCCTATGAAGCCCCCTGATTGCTTCACTAAGTGTCTCTTCTTAACAATGGAAGATTTTTTATTGCTTAGCGTTTTTATAATTTTACGCCACTTTTTAAGGACGCCAATCTGGTGTTTTGTTAATGGTATTTTCCCTTTAAGAGTGTTCAGTGCTATCTCACAAATGGTGGTGATCAAGTCATCTGATGCTGAACACAAAATTGCCTTTCTCTGATGAGGTGTAGCCATCATAAGAAGTTTTAAAGTTTGCCAATTGCGATGTATCCTCTTAGACATGTTAACAGAACATATAAAAACACATCTAATGACACGTCATTCTGAAATCACCTCTTTTTAGAGCCTTGCTTTTTAAAAATGTACACCAATGGCAGCTCAGGTGGAAAGAGACCAGCCCTTAATCTGTAATCTTCACGGGTTGTAGAGCGTAAATCTACAAGTAAATAGCCATAAGGTTTACTGGTGGCATCCTCAAAAGCCTCTAAAAAGAATTGCGATTTCCCAGGATACATTTGTCTAGCCAAAGTTGTAATCTGTAACTTATCCCTGGGGTTCTTAAATAGAACCATATATTTAGTATTTAAATTAATGGTTCTGCTTTTTTTACCTTGACAAAACACGTTTTGTACAAGGTACATGATGCTAAGATTTCTATGGTGTACGTACTTGGTGAATGCTTTCTCAATTTCAGAACTTTCGCTAGCAGCCTCCATGAGATCATCAACAACTGTTAAATTAATTTTATCAGATGGAAATAATACATCATCTGTAAAACTATTAGGTAAGCCTTCTATAAACTGTATATTGGGGAGTTTCTGCATCAATTCATCATAAAGCGACTGCCAACACGAATAAAACCAAATAATGTTATCAGGTTTATGCGATAATAGTGTATTAGCATTGTACAAAAGTTGTTTTACAAAAAAACTTTTTCCTGAATTAGATGGACCAGCTAATATACATGAAAAAGGGTGTTGCAACCTAGTGTCCATGTTTAGTAAAACCAAATGCTTCACTATTAAATCCGCCTGTCAGTCGTCTTTTATCATACACACACTTTTGTGTTTTCTGCAGGGGTCGGGTCTCTATCTGCCAAAGTTTTTTATTTCTAACAATACCGTTTTGACGAATCACAATCTTTTTTTGATAATCCGAATTTTGCGGATAGTCCAACACCAAATCCTTTAAACTATCAAAATTCATCAGCTGGATATTGCGGGCATTTAGGGTTATGCCTTTAACCTTTAATGACGTCTTACCCGTCGATAACTTATAGCCGTATGTTTTCGGCCCTGCAGATACAAATTCTGTAATGTAAGTATCAGGTGGTAACTCACTGGTTAGCTCCCCTAGATAGTCACCCAGAGGTGGGTTCCAATCACCAGGTTTGCTTACAAAAATAACAGAGTCAGTGTCATGATAAAGGCAACGCTCGTCCAATTTGTGCAAAAGATCGTACAACTCTAATCTAGCATATGCAGTTGTAAAACAGGCTATAAATATATTAGTGTTGCGTGAAAAAGTACCGCATTCCTTAGCATACTTCCAGTTAAGCATTACTGTGTCATCGTCTAGGAAATCTAGGGATGAAACCTCATACTGGGGTAAAAAGGCATATTTGAAAAGTACATCAGGATCAGTTATTATACATGTAGATGGCAAATTTGACTTTTGACCAAATTTCCCCCACAAAGAGTTCAGAAACAACTTTGCAATCTGTCTTTTTGCAGGGTTTTGCTCTATGTGTTCTTTACGCAGCAATACCCCTTCTTTTTCATAGTAATCGTCAATGTACTGTTGTTTTTTTTTCGCATCAGTACACCAACTGGGGTACCCTGAGGCTTCCTGCTTGTCACGGAGATGTACTTTTATATATTTCTCAAAAAGCTTATCAGTGGTGTTATCAAAGTGCCAGATTTCAAAAATCTCACCCAGTCTGTAGCCCATATCTAATGCCTTTTGAATTTCAATTGTGCACCATGTACCTGTTAAAGAACGATCCTCTCTGTTGTGTGAGCACGGCATCGTTTGGCATATACTGGCACATGTGCGACACAATGGAAACATTAGTTTTCCGTTCATTTTTACAGGGAGCACAGGAAAAAATAAGTCTTTAGGAGGATAGACTTTTACTTTAGCAATGCCAAAGTAATTATCAAAAGACTTAAAATTTTCACAAATAATTTTAGGGTGTCCCTTAGGATATTTTTTTGTTTTGTTCACAAAGGGATACAAACTTGTGAAATCATAATAGTGTATCTGCTCACCTGGTGCCGTTTTGTGGTACATCTTAATAGCATTTGTACGACCACCATAAAGGGCATCACGGGGCTGCAGTGGCTGAGGAAGGTTTTTTTCTAAAAGGAATGTCTTTAGATCAATGTCAGATTCTACCTGTGTATTCCAATCATGCTCCCACATCTCCCGGACCTCAAACCCCGCCGACTTTAGGTGGTGAATTTTGATTTGAGTTTTATGATTCAGTTGACCAAAAGTGGTTCCAGTTACTCTGTTAAAATCCTTTCCAGAGTAGCAAATATCACAGCCGTGATAAAAGCAGCCCTGGAATTCAAAAGCTACATGTTTACCGTTAATAAA
The DNA here is from genome assembly GCF_000004195.4 of Xenopus tropicalis. Lineage (NCBI taxonomy): Eukaryota > Metazoa > Chordata > Amphibia > Anura > Pipidae > Xenopus > Xenopus tropicalis. The sequence continues at coordinate 58,896,765 of NC_030685.2, read as the reverse complement.
TGCATAGCCATCCAAGAAGTAATTGCCTACAGCTTTTTCACCACCATGTAAAGCATGCTGAATAGAAATGCCCTCTTTGTGAGCTGTGTACATCAGCCATTGTATTGCTGGTGTGGAGAAACGCTTCTGATTTTTGTTGTAGTTGTCAGGTGGTAAAATGGCAATGGTGTTTTTAGGTAAAAACTTTAATCTGTACATGGCCATACATACTGACGCCAGCGTAGTATATTCAAAAGGGTCAACTTCATATGTAATTTCAGTTGGCTCTACATTCTCATTTGAACTATATTTTGTCACTGTTTTTGTTGTCATCTCAATTACGCTATCTCTATAGCAGGCACAGGCCTGTTTCAGGATTTTAACATCCTGAATGCAGTACTTTTTAAGCTCGTATTGAAAATCAAACACATTGTTTTGGTTTGCTTCATACCAGGCTATAAAGTCAGCCTGTTCATCGGGCATCATATATTCATAACCATAAAATTCTTTGGATGGCATGGCACCTATATAATTTTGATTTTCTGCGGTATTAAAGAAATGAGGAAAAAAACCTTTACAATCCTGGAAACCTAATGCTTTAGGCAATTTACTGAGCTTCATTGGTAGGAAATTAAGAGAGTCTATAAACCTGATGCCTAAGTCAGTTACAGTTACACACAACAGTTTACCACCCTGAGTCAACAAATCTATTTTAATGTGCTCTTTCACCAATTGCTGTACCACGAAATATGAATCATACCGACCGGCATTATGAGCTGTGAATGTAAAACCACTAAATTTTTTATCTATGAATGTGGTGACAAAATCACTCAGACATGTGGGCCCTTGAAACTCCCAATACTCATCACCGTTAAGCGGTAGAGCATATATATAATTTGGGATATGAACGCCTGTTTCCTGCATGCATTCAAAATCATAAAAAATATATTTTTCTACAGCCTCAGCCTCAGGCTTGATTCGTCTCATGTAGCAGACATGACCATCATAGGTCTCTATGTTTGCGTAACAAACATTACATTTGAGACCCGGACATTTTGTGTGTTTTTCTCTAATGACATAATTACCGCATGAATCACAAAATATTTTAAGCCTACACTTTATTTTTCCTGCTGAGGCTAGACTTTTGTGTTGTTTTAAGCACTCTTTTGAACGACAAAATGTGCGACAACTGGGGCATCGGGGTATTTCAGATAATACCTCAGTGCAATCACGTCTAAGACACGATTTACAAAAGTAATGACAGGAGTGTTCATTTTTATGGTGGAATGGTGTGTGACAGTAGTCGCAAAAATGTTCATAGCCTAGGAATGCACTCATTTTTTTTAATTCCATAGTAGTGCTTACCCTCGTGGTATATAAAAATAACTTACTTAACTCTACAAGGCCCCGGTGTGTGGAAAACACGCCACTCTCCTTGGCTATGGTAGTATACCTTAATTGTAACATTGAGGTATTTTTCAAAAGCGGGTATATCACTAAAACTAACTAACTGGTCATCAGGTATTCCCAAGGCTTCATGAATTGCACGCGCTCTTTCCAACAATACAGAGTCTGCTGTGTCTTTTTCTGCTAAAATTGCACAAACACTACCAGCTAGACACAGGTTATTATTTTCATTGTTTAAGTCAAAAAGCCAGCGCCTTTTCTTAGCTATAATACGACTATAGGGTGTGGACCTCACACGCCTTCGAGATAACACTCCCCCAACTCTATTTTTGACAATCGACACGACTAGTCTTAATGTTCCATTTCCAAGAAGCTCAGCATTACTCTGTAATAATTTGGAAACATCATTCAAAAAGGATTCAGCATTTAAGCTGTCCTTGGATCTTTTGATAGAATACAAAGGATTGCTGAGGCCGTCACCATCAAGTCTCAACTGAATCAAATCATGATGCCCTATATCAGGCATCATACCATCTAATAAACCTTGGATAGCACCATGTACAGAATGAACAGCATCCTTAAATGATGGCATTTTCTCTAAATTTACAAATCTAAAATGTTCATAATATTCAAGAACATTAAATTTGTCGCGTGATTTTTGGAAACGATTAATATGTTCCAAATACACAGAATCTTCAAGGCCATTATTTTGGTCATGCGTTTCATTCTGTACAGATATTTCATTGGGTGTATTTGAAATGGCATTTTGATGGACCACTGGTGAGTATTGTATATGTGACTGCATTATTTCTTCGGCAGGTACGGTAGATGAACTACCAGGCATTACTGTATCGGGATTAACGTTGTGGTTTACAGTTGAGGCTATTCTAGATCCAGACACACTACAATAAGGTTTACAGTGCCGCCTTTTAACGGGGACTGTACGCCTTAATGATCTTAGTGTGTTTATAGCTTTTTTTACAGCCTTGGATCGATATTTTACATTTTTTTTGTGTTGTAGGTATCTAACACTTTTAGTTTTTAAACCTTTACCAATCATACATCTTAGACCACAACGAAACACATTGCTTACGGCATTGTATCTAGTTTTTAGTTTTGATGCCATTACAGACCTCATTCTCTCATTAGACATTGATAATAAACATTGAAATTCATTCAACACTGAATTAATAACGGACCTTAAACCCCAACAGACACTACACTGTGCTAAAAGCCATTTTACTGTGTCATGGGCATTATTGGTTGGTAATGGTGTAGGCACAAAAGAGTTGAGCAATGAGTGTGCATTATCGACAATAGTTTGTGGTAAACGTTCTACACCACGTCTAAATGCCTTATTCACATTGTAAAGTTTCTCACTCAATTCAGTAACTTTGGATAATAATTCATTCTCAGAGGGTAGGGCCAATAAGGCTGTAACATCTATTATTATATTCTTAATAGTACCCTGTAACTTGTGCCAAAAGTCAGTTTGGTGGGTGTACCATGTGTACCAGTTATGATTATTAAAGCTTTGCTTCTTAGCTGCTTTATTCAATAATGCCGTGTTAGTGTTTGCTATGGAATGGCCAAATCGTGGTTTTTTAGTTGTGACCTCTACAGGCTTTGATACATGACTCACAGATGGCTTAACACTTGGCGTTCTACATACATATAAATTATCACTATTTTGTTGCATAGTTGCTTGTTGTATTGGTGCTTTGCTTACAGACTCACCAACAACTTTACTGCTCCCCAGTGCCGACGTATGACTCTGTATCTTGATGGTTGCAAATGAGGATAATTGTGCTCTGGTATCTTTAGATGATGATGTAGATGCTGGCTCAAAATCGTAGGTGCGGTTGGTTGGCGCTTTCAGTACCTTATCATGTAGGGCTTTTGTTAAAGGTAATTTTGTATCTGTATGGAAACAAAAGAGATGTTATATGTTAAATAAAAAATATGTAATACATAGTAAAAATTTAGAGTTTATGTTTCGGCTTTACTCACCAAACCCTAATGTGTTAGGCTGTATAGGTATGTTTTCTACTGATGATAATACTCTGTGTTGAACAATATTCTCATTATGATTATTTTTAGCAGTCAACAACTTAGCAGCCCGTCTTCTTGTTAAGGATAGTTTTGAGACTATAGGGATAAAAAAACATGCTTACTATTTCATGCCGTGCAAAATGTATTAGCTAACTCAAACCGCTTATTTTCTCTGCTTACCGAAAACTGGTTTGTTGGATTGAGCTTCTAATGGTAAATGTATGTCTCCAGGCTGTGCGGATTCAAATGATCTGTGCACATCAACAAGCACGTGAATCACCTCTCTATGAGACGATTTGTGAGTACCTAAACAGTTGAATAATGAAATGTACGCTATAAGATATAACTAGTGACATATATAAATACAAAACACAGTAAAAACCGTCCAAAGGTTATATTAATTCTTATTACGGCATAAGGATTCATTTACATATATGACTAATACAGTTCGAATTTATTAATCTTTAGTAATGCTTACATACCGCCCCTCAACTGTCCGGAGGTCTGCCCGTCCTTGTTTTCAGCTAGTGTCTGACTGGTTTCATCCTGTCACAAAACAAGGATTAAAAACATTTGTGGCGTAGAAATCAACGTCATTTCCAGAATACATTTCCAGGATACTAATCATTTATACTATAACAAATAAATAGTACAATTTCCTCACTACGAGACTATGTAAAACCGTAACTACTATTTTAAAAGACAAAACAAAAAAAAAAAAAAATTGGGGCTATTAATTAGACTTATACCTTAACAATTAATACTGTATAAACAAAACTTTAATAATAACATTGAAGAAAGACACTAAAGAAAAACACTAAAATAAATTAAAAATCATGTAAAACTATATTAGAGATACTATTAATAGGCTGACAATACTAACTTAGGGGGAGTAGATAAGATAAGCGTCTATAGTAGATTTATCTTAGTATTTAGGTCAATAAATAAATGAATTAGTACTAAAAGAGACAGGAAAAAACAGTTTTCAAGAAAAATAAGAACGTTAGAATTATTTTACCTTAGTTATATTGACAGCGTCCATTCTTAGTCCGTCCGTGTGTATGCAGTCTTCTTATTCAGTTTTGTAATATACTGAAGATGTATATAGTTTCTCAGCACTTGAGTTGATCTTTTTTATACACCTATCTTTGTTCATCCCCCACTAGCCATTACACAGTCTTATCAGAAACAGATAACCAGCTCCATTAGCATATCCTGTAAGTCCTTTTTGTCCAGTAGGCTTTAAATTAGCATTTCCTGTAAAGCCTTTTGTCCACTAGACTTTAATGAATACACAATATAATTAAAATAATGAAAAAATTTTGTAATGTCTATAAAAGTTGATACTTTATTGAAACACAACCATGTGCATTTACAGAGTTCAAATCAGTTTTAACTTCAAAATGGTTTTAAATGCATGATACATACATTAGATTATTTTGTTACTGCCCTATTAGCTGTGTTTACAATACGTAGTACAACACTGTAAGCTTTTACATTGTACATTTTTAATTCTTAAACTACGCAAGTGTTTCCATACAAAACGTGAAACCAATTGATCGTTTTGTTTCAAATCATTGGTAAAATAACTCAGTACATTTTTAAACGATAAACCACTACAGATTTGATGAATAAAAAATATACAGAATTCCCCACACACAGCTGAGAGAGAACTTTGCAACTGTTCATTGTGAAATATAATTTTATCAGCATTTTTCTTTATGAAGCATAGAATTTCATCAGGGTACAATCCGCTCAGGGGTGATATTCCAAAAGAGTCAAAGAAAAGTACATGTCTTTTATGATCAATATAGACAGCTAGCCAGTGTTCACCAGGCAGTCTTGAATTGTGAGTGTTTATAATAAATGCAGCCGGTAAATCTTTCAGTTTGTGTATTGGTAAAAGATCACAGGGTAAAACTCCCGCAAATATATGCCTGGTGCAGGGGTCAGCAGTTAAAATCCGCGTTAGCTCCAATGTATTCATGGTTTTTTACTTAGAGAAAATCATACAGAACCTCACGTCTCTGGTTTACTTCAATAATATTATCAAACACTCCGTACACTATCATATTAACAGTCCTGTCCAAAGCTCTTGAAAAACGTATTTCAGCTCTTAGGTTGCCATTACGAATCAGAGAAAAATGGCTACTGCTTTCTTGGTCCGGAGTTAAATCAAAACCAAATAGAGTATAACCACCAAGAAATGACTCTCTGTCTATTAAAAAACCCGAATCAACGCTCTTTTTACCGGCTATTTGTACAAGTGACATATATTCCCTAATAGCGTTACCATTTTCAAACTCGGCGAGATAAGGCTTGCTGGGGATTTGAATTCCATCAACGTACAATGCGGCGAAACACACGTAGTTATGATAAAAGCATAACGGATTTCTATTATAAGCTCCAGAAAATGACTCATTATCAACAAAGCCTAATATTACCAATTTAGGAAGCTGTCCCAAAAACAGATTTTCTTGGTTGCAGACACGACTGCCTGCGGGTATGCTGAAAACTTTCATGCTAACACGATCAATAATGTATTTTGCATTACTTGTTAAAAGTCCTTGAGCATGCCCTATGCGCACTGCTGGTGATACCTGAACTCTTTTAACAAAAAGAGACGCGTTTAAAATTTGAACCTTAAATGGATCAACCTCTGACGACATTAAGCAAAAAAGATCCTTATTTCTGGTAAGTTTGATTTTCAGATCTAATCCACTCAATAATAATTTATCCTGTTGAAAAATGTCCCCGTGTAATATGCCTAGTAATTCAATAGTCTTTCCACGCTCCATCAACCGAGCACGTTTTGTGAAACCTTCATTATCTCCATCCAGAACACGGGTATGATGCTGGCCCGGTGTATCTTTGTAAAACAAACCAGCTGTGAACTGTGTGGATAAAGCATCCGTACTGTAATTAAGAATAGTCTCAATGTATGCCCGATAGGCGTACAAGTTGTTAGATTGCGATATGAGTCTGTCACCCAAGGTGACATCCAGCTGATTGAATAATGTTGCTATAGGATAATTGATTAAACTCACACGTGCACCATCAGCTGGTATTGTGTTATCATTTTTTAAGATTCGGCATGTGATGTAAAGCAGCGTATTGTTAAGGTCTAGGTAATGTTCACCACTACCGGCAATGTAAAACTCCAGCGGCGAGGTATCAGTAATAGCGGACAGCGGTTGAACTTCTACATAAAAGCTCTTTTCTACACTTGTTTGTGTGGGTGGGATTTCAAAAAGATCCAGTTCAGATTTTGCACATTCAACTGATGATGTATGGATAAATGCCATGATTTCGTTCAGAAATTTAGTTAGAGCTTAAAATATGTCACTTTTGTTCCGTTTCCCACAATGTTGTTTCTTACTGCCTTTGCATCTGCGCCTTTTATTTTGGTTTTGCGATACCCATGGCGGATGTGATGGGGCCCTTTTCCGTTTCTTAGTAGGTCTGTTTTTACCTATGTAGACTAAACCAGAACCAGCCTGTCCATCACTGGTTAATTTATTCATCACTGCTGTTGAAACTTTACCAAAAACATCTTTGGCTATATTTTTAGCCGCCGTTTTTACATGAGGTTTTACGATATCTATACCGCGTTTAAAGAGAGGAACTGCTTGGCGAATCAAAGCTCTAAATAATCCTCCAAGGCCCCTTCCATGCTGATAAGCAGTGCCATGAAAGCCAGCTATTCCGCTACCAGCTTGTGCCTTATAATATGAGCTGTAAATATGCGGCTCCCCATAGTTTTTAACAGCTACCATATTGTTTTTAATAGTAGGCCCGTCTCGGCCTAAAGTGAAGTTTAACGATGGCCTTCCCGTACTTAAATGACACGTTTCTGTTCTGATCACTCTTTATCTCGATTGTGATGTTATCGAAATGATGTTTACTGACAGGTAGGTAATCGGGCTTTATAAATTGCTGTGTAACAATCTCATTGTTACTGCCAGTTATGGGGACTGTACGAAGCAGAGGTGTGTAAAACTCACCAATCCTCTGAGGCCTGATAATATCAGTATATACAAAAAGTGTGTAAAAGCCTGCTTTTATATCCGCACATAATTGGCCGTTAATACTGTCATTGAAATTGTTAGAGTCAATACCTAAAATATGAGTCAGCTTGTCGCCGGCTAAGAAGCTGTGTGTCCCTTTTACAGTCACAATTCTTTCTAACTCATCGTAACGCAGCTTCACATCATAAGTAGGTGATTTGTAAGCTTCGATTTTATCGTTTATTGCTTTCACCAAATCTTTAACGCTGCTGTACAAACCTGGCTTCACATTTAGTTCTTTCAGGGGTCCACCGTGAATTCCAACATAGAATAGCCCTTCATCAGTCTCTAAAGTATTCCAGGTATGTGGGTACTGTATTTCTGTCAAACCGACCTCCCATTCACCGCGTAGCATAACCGGCTTGGATAATTTTACAGTATAGTTAGATATTTCATTTTGAGGAAATGTACTATGTGATGCGTTACTAGGCAGTGTAATATAGAATGCCTCCTCCTCCATTGTAGTATATTTTTAAACTGCCGTTAATTGTTTTTTTTCGATCCAGCTGTTGAATTTATCCGTGTATCCAAGCCACCGGACGTAATAAAAAATTTTACCTTTTACAAGCTTCTGCTTTAATATCTTCTCAATTCTGTAAACACGATTGTAATTTTCAGGTATTTTTTGAATTTCTTCACCATAAAATGTACCTTCGATTAGTTCGTCGTTGGTATCCTTCAAGCTATAAACCGGCTTAACGCCTCTAGTGTTTACCGCCGTAATGATAAAAATTTCATCTGTAAAGCTCTGTTCATAGCCTTTACTGAATATGTCTTTATATTTTGAAATTCTCACGTGATCACCAGGCTTGAGGATTGGTTTAATTTTTTTAGTTTTAAAGTAGTCAGAGTATATATTTCTCCAAACAGTAAGTGAATTAGCACTTGTTACATCGGTAGGTCTAGTATGTGTTGTGCTATGGACTGTATGGTTGTAGCTGTATGTTAGATCCTTTAAAACGTCTACATAACGGTATGTATTATTTGCTGTAAAATAGCGCCACATTTTTGATTTTAACGTTTTATTAAAACGTTCCACGATAGCTGCTTTTACAGTGTTGTTAGTTACAAAGTGGTCTACTTTGTATCTTTTAAATAATGCCTTTACACGACTGTTCAAAAATTCTTTGCCCCTGTCGGTTTGTAATTTTTGGGGTATACGGCCACTAATAAATATAGATTCAATAGCTTTTGAAACAGTGACTCCAGTTTTATTGGGTAACATAACTACCCATGCATATTTTGAAAGCACATCGATTACTGTGAGGATATATTTTAAACCATTATTATACTTTGCAAAATCAGTCATAGACACCAAATCAGCCTGCCATTGAGAATCTATATCTGAAACACAAATTCTGTTTCTCTTGAAATTCCGTCGTAAAGGTTTGTGCAATGTGTAAGGATCCTGTGTGGACAACCACTGTTTTACATCTCCTCGATTTATTCCTTTATTTTTTACATTTTGATACAAATTTTCCACACCACCAAAACTACCTATATTTTGCGGTGTATAGTATGCTTTTTTTAATACTTCATTAGTCATAATTAATATTGTTAGATAAAATTTAAACTTGCCGTCTCTCTCTTTTTAGAGCACCGGTAATTTGCTTATCTTATCACCACCATACCCAGTACACAGCAATGGGTCCTTAAGAGCTGTCTGTACTGTTTTAAGTTGAGGAAATCCCTTTTCACAAGTTTTGCAATTTGTTAATCCCCACTTTGAATCTCAGGGGATGCTCTTGTATATACTAAGATGTTTATCTTATCAACACCATACACGGCCCACAACAAAGGCTTCAGTAGAGGTTCCTGTATTATTTTAAGTTGAGGAAATGCTTTTCACAAGTTTTGAAATTTGTTAATTCTTTTACTTTGAATCCCTACTTTGAAATCCGATTGTGGACAACTTGTGAAGTTTGATCACGAACTATAATGTTTAGCAAGGTCATCATAAAGCCCCATATCCTGTGGCAAAAGAAATAAGGTTTACTCTACCACGTCTTATTACCAGCTGTATCAGCTCCTTGTCAAATTGGGAATGTTGTTTTATCTCTTATGAACTACTAGAGAATGGTAAGTGATTTTGTTAATCTAAAACTTAAAACTGAGAATATACTTTGTGCGTGTTGTTGTAAAACTGTGAGTCTGTGTGTTTTTTCTACAAACTTTCCTGTATGCAACTATAAATCTTGAAGCGGTCTTTCATAAACAAGACTGCGCATGTCTATGAAAGCACGCTAACAAGCCTGGACATGTTGGAATCAGCTATAAAACATGTCCGGACACGGTACCATTTCCAAAAATACTTGTCTGGGCATGCCTTCGATATCATCCTGTAATATTAATCATAACCGCTAGGTACCGCTAACATAGAGGTTTATATTCTTGTTATTATGTATCTATAATGCATTACCATTTTATAACCACATGGTGGCGCTCACACAGGCACCATGTATGGGAGGGCTGCCATTTCAAAAAATGGCGCCAACTTACCAACGCGTGGTATTGTGGGTAACACCCAAAATGGCGGACCATTATCATAAAATGGCTGCTGCGCAGTGGGAGGGGCAATGCTGCGCAATGGGTGGAGCATAACACAGGGGCATTATGGGTATTACTCAAAATGGCGACTCAAAATGGCCGCTGCGCAGTGGGCGGGGTCATAATGCGCAGTGGGCGGGGCCAAATGGCGTCTCAAAATGGCCACCGCGCAGTGGGCGGGGCCATAATGCGCAGTGGGCGGGGCTAACCGGTCTTCGTCATAGCTCCGCCCACCTGTCAAGTTGACGTTTTGGCTGTGTATATACTACTGTAACATGAACTGTGAAAGAACTGAACAGTGATTGTTACTGAACAGGACTAAACTGCTGGGGTGATCTATGAAAAAGAGTATCCCATTATTGGGCATGCATCCCTACAGAAGGATTGTGCTGAAATTGTTGTTTTTGGTCTTGTTACTGGCCAATTGATTCAAATTATATGTAGCATGAGGTTGAGGTTTATAGTGCATAAAAAGTAGGGGACATTTCACTATTCTGATACAGTTACACCCCAGTCCTTAATCATTAAATGGGGAGTGCCATAACTTTCTTTGAGAGAGGGGTGCAAGTCAGGCCTGCACTGGGTTACAAAATAGGCCCTGGAAATTCAAGTACACAGAGGATCAAACAGCCACCCCCAGCCCACTAAATAGTGACATGTATGGCATTTTTCAGCAGCCCCTTTGGCATATGCTAGAGAATTACTAGTGTGAAAATGCCTACATGCTGCACAGTGGTTTAATAAAGGCTACTATTAACATACTCTAGATTTAGGCACACCTGGGAAAAAGTAGTAATATTAGGAACCAAGGGATCCTTTCCCAAGGCTGAAGTAGAGCTGTCGCTACAGTATTATTCAACCCCGTACTAAACAGACAAATCAGTTGCCATGCAAACATTGGACCAGGAGGAGGAGGTTAATAATAACAGTAATATATTATATAAATTACCATATTGCAGTAATGATATCATCATCTTTTGCTCTGATGTTGCATTTAGCTCTATAATGTACTAAAAGAATATACAGATCAGAGGGTATAAGGTGGAGAATGTCTGGGTTCTCAGGCTGCGGGTTATCTTTTCTTTAGTACTAAAAGGTGCCACAAACTCTTCTAACGTTAATTAGAAACTGGCTTCAAGCATTGCAACTTGGTAATTTGGAGTAGAAAGACAGTTGTGCCTATTCTGGATTAACCAGAATCTGTTCTTTCCAAAAATGTAAAGTTTTATAGAGTAAACCTACTCTAAGTGGAATATTTGGCCTTGAAAACTAAAGTATGCAGATTTCTGGAGCAGTTAGTAGTGTACTGCTATGCTGACACCTAGGGCTTATTTATAAAATTGCAGATACAGCAGCTTTCTGATACCAGGTCATTCCGAAAAAAACCTGATGTCTGTTCTAATCTTAGAAAAGACAGGGTGCAAAACAGGATATTATTTAATACAGAAAATCTAAAGCTTAGATTATTAAATAATAAAATATAAGAAAACAACATATATTGGAATTAAATAAAAAAAAACAAGAGGGTAAGAAACTAAGAAAGTAAAACTATAGTTAAGTTAGAGTAACCTGCTACAAGATTCTACCTTGATGTGATGGCAGGCTTAAAGGACAAGGAAAGGCAAAGTCACTTGGGGGTGCCAAAATGTTAGACACCCCCAAGTGACTTAAATCGCTTACCTTGTACCCTGGGCTGGTGCCCCTGTTAGGAGAGAACAGCACCAGCCCGGGGTACCTGTTGAGAGCGCTTCCTCCTTCCGTCTTCGGTCGCGCACGCATGCGCAGTAGAGTGAATAGTGGAACTTTAACAGAGAAGTCGGCTTTTCACTCTACTGCGCATGCGCCTGTCGTTAGTCCTTGCAAAACAAAGGCCGAAGGAGGAAGCACTCGCTAAAGGTACCCTGGGCTGGTGCTGTTTTCTCCTAACAGGGGCACCAGCCTGGGGTACAAGGTAAGCGATTTAAGTCACTTGGGGGTTCCTAACATTTTGGCACCCCCAAGTGATTTAGCCTTTCCTTGTCCTTTAATAATCCTTTTGGCAAAAATATTTTGTCTTTTGAATAATGCACATGTGGTCTAAAACTTTTAACACAGTGTGTTGTAGATTGTAAGCTCTTTTGGGCAGGGCCCTCTTCACCTCTTGTATCGGTTATTGATTGCTTTATATGTTACTCTGTATGTCCAATGTATGTAACCCACTTATTGTACAGCTCTGCAAAATATGTTGGCGCTTTATAAATAAATGTTAATGTAATGTTTTTGGTCAACAGGTGGAGGGGGGTGCCCAAAAATATTACTTGTACAGGGTCCCAATATTTCTGATGGTGTTCTTGTTATTTCTTATGTTCTGCCCGTGCCCCGGTGTCCTCACCTCATTGATCTAAGGCTGAAGACATACAGAGCTACTTAGTAGCAGCTACTTGTCACAGCTACTAAAGGCCAGAAAATACCCTGCCATTGACAATGCTAAGAATTTCATCTGCTAAAACACACGTAGAGACAATTATAAGTAAATGATAAGCACTGTCTATTTTTGTAGCTGCTACTGGTAGCATTGTGTGTCTTCACCCATGAGGTAACCAGGGCAGTCCCTGCTACAGTACCACCTGTGGAAAAGCTTTATTTCGCCTTATGGCTAAACCCCCTGCCAGCTAGGATGGTTCTGATTTGCTGCCTACAAGAATTGTGCCCTACATGTTAGGATGGTGTTACAATCTTTATGTTACCTTCCAACATAGTACTATGCGCTTATCTGTTAGGTTACGCCAAATGACCACCCTAGAATGGTGTAACTCCTGTTGTGCTGCCTGCTAGGATGGTGTTACTCTTTATACGCCGCACCACTAGTAGATAGAGGGCAGTTGTGCTGTGCACACCATTTAGTTGTGTTCAGCCGTGATCAGTCCATCCTGCCTTCTATTCCCAATTAAGCACTGCTTTGTCTATTGATGCAAGGTTCTATGCAAACCGTGGAGCTACTGCCACCTCCTTACCAGGCAGTAGCTCCAGGGTTTTGCGTGTGCACTTATGAAGGAATTCTGGGGAAAACCAATGCATGTAGGAAAAACATGGTGACTGCATCTGAAAAATGATGCACCCTATAATCTCCAAGCCCCCTGGTGGCAGGAGTTTTTTTTTTTTTTCCTGGGCAGGAAACTTTAGGTGACTTCGGGAAAATGAAACGCCACTTTGACCATCCCACTGGTGATTCACTTTATTGCTTGTGGGAAGTTATTTCGGGGAAATTAGTCACCCGCGGTAGCCGAGATTTAACCTCAGGCGACTTATTTCCCTGTGTGTTACAGGTTATGGTATCCCTTTGCCTGGTGCCTGGGGTGCAGCATGTGCTTGGATTGCTCTGGGTTAAGGTGGCCACACACGTGGCGATCTGACGATCTTTCGTGCGACTATCAGTCGCACGAAACATCGTTAGATCCGCCACACACCGTTCAGGGCTGAAACAGCAGATAAGGAGGTAGAAACAATAGGATTTCTACCTCCTTCTGCCGATTCAGCCCTGACGGCAGATTTTGGTCAGGCGCCTTCTATGGCGCCCGATCAAAATCTTTTAACCGGTCCGATCGTACGCTGCAGGTTTCGTACGATATTATCGGTGCGTGTATGGCCAGCTTAAAAGAGATGCTGATCATAAATTAGATGTCTTTTCAAACAGTTACATTTATTTAATGCATTTACACTGTTAAAATAAGTAAACGCAAACAATTGACCAACACAACACACCCATGAAATGCAGGGCTCTTCCCTGTATTTACTAATCATATAAAATAAATATATATATCATTGTATATGACTAAATGTTGTATGTAACTGAATAAACACAGGGGAGATCCCTGCTTCGTGTGGCATGAGCCTTACATGCATCTAAATGACTTGCTTATTAGCCATGCAGGATTTTGCTTCAATATGTGGCCAGTATTAAAGGGGTTATGTGGCAACCCTAACTATTGCTCTAGACACAAGTGCTAAAGCACTCCCTTGCCTTACCACCTGCCATAGGGCAGATCATGCACAGATTAGGGATGGATAGGGAGCAGGAATACAACACTCTATTCATAGAGCACATGCAGGTCCCTCAATATTACTATTTCTTCCCTTCAGAGCTTGGCTGCACTCTAAAATTTCATTTTGTTAAGCCCAACTTGAAAAGTGCTTCCATAAAAATGAATTTTTAATATACCTCCGAGTGAGATTTTGATTGATGATGATGCTTCTTTGTTCAAAACAGACATGTTCATACATGCCAAAATTCCCCAATTTGCAGAGCTGTAGTGAAATCTATACAGCCACACACAAGGCACATCTCATCTACCTTCAAAGAGAATGTTTTAATAGGTGTCAATATATATAATTTCTTTATTGGTTCTACCAGTTAATATATATTTGAAACAAAATTGCCTAAGTAATTTTTTACCTATGTGCAGGGCATTCGGGGAACTCTGACTGCCATTCTAGGTAATTAATAAATCCCTCATTTACATCCGTGTGCCCAGGAAGTCATTTAACAGATCAATGATACAACTGTGAACATATGGGAACATGGCCATTGTATAATTAAGAGAAATGTGATTTCTTTATCATATATAGTGAGCCTATAAAGTCTGTTTTTATTATTATTATCATCACCACCACCACCACAATTAAGCAGTTTCTAAATGCTTCTTGTTACATTCTGATAAGGCATTGTATTCATTTACGTGTCTAGACGAATACAGACATAGAATAAAGAAGGTGTAGGAAGGCATGCACTCCTCAGAAATAGACCAGCTACTATTTTTTCATATAAGATTATACATTCTCCAGTGGAAAACCTTGATAGAAACCCAGAACCTAAATATCACTCTCATCCCCTGTAGGGCAAGTTGGGCTGAAGTGGCATTGCCCCTGGATACCAGTTGCCAGAGTGTGGCAGGCTAATGAGAAGGCAGCAGCTGCACTGCAATCAGTCAGACCGGCTGCCCTGCTGCATCCTTCAGCCCCGTCCCCACCTGTGTTGGTTTTAGCTGCTGCATGTGCAGCTCTGCAGGCAAACGCCAACAATCCACTGATTTCTCCACATTGGAATAATGAAGCAGCAGACTCAGAATGGAGAGAATCCTGTGCTAAAGAAGGAGGCTTCGGATGGCAAAGCAAAAGGTAGGCAAAATACAAGATATTTCTGTTCATACCAACATACATGCATATGCACTGTTCCATGGCAACATAAAGTAAGTGATATATAGGATCAAATCAGATCCTAATGGGAGAGGGGAAAATACTATAATATATGAACAAACTGAATTGCGGCTGTGGGAAGGTTCTATAACCAGAACAGTCTCCCTGCAGTAAGAATGGAATTCCTGCACGCTTTGGGGGACCCTGTCTGGTTAATGGGATTGCAAGCTCCTTGGGTTCTGCTGCGGTGATGTGCAGCAAATGGCACAGACAGTAGGCAGGTTAAAGGTTTTTTGTGCTAAATGCATTGAATTGGACAATTGAACTTCAGGCAGTAGTCCTATACATAATTACAGTGCATCAACTGTTGCTTTACTTGCAGTGAGACCCCTCTGATTACAAATTGCTTGGCTCTAAATACAACCATTAAGTGATGACTGTTTAGTCTTATACTGATTATAGCTATACAGTCGGGTAAAATGGAAGGTGGCTTGTTATACAGTATATATGTATATTATATATGATATTTTGTTATATATATATATATATATATATATATATATATATATATATATATATATATATATTGGATGGTAAGGATATTTTCTTTTTGAACTACAACTCCCAGCATGCTTTGAGAGCAGGAAGGCCCTGAGAATGAGGGTTGTCTATCCCTGTATGGACAGAGGATGTAGCACCTGTGTGTTGGTAATGGGGTGAATGATGCCTGTGTAGCAGTGTTCATGAAAGTGGAAGTAAAAGACTGAGGAGGGGGTTGAGGGGTTTAAAGACGTAACTGATGGAGTGTTGTCGTTGTGTGCGGGGGAGCTGCTGAGGGTGAGTAAGGAGAATTGACGTGATAATGCCAGGGGGGAGCAGTCCACTGTAACCTATATAGCTGCCAGTTGCCTATAGCGTCAGCATTGGGGGGGGGGGGGATGGGAGCTAGTGACTCTGTTCTATTTATATAGGAGAGAAAATAAAGGGAGGGGGTTACACAAGGAGAGAAGTGTCTGTTATTAGGACTGAGATATAGAAGAATTTACAAGAGGGAGACTAGGATCCAGGTCTGCAAAAGATGTAGGGAGAGAATGATATTGTTCATCCTGGGGTGAATGGCTGCTTAACTACAACACCCAGCATCCTCCTCTGAATAGTGTAGCTGCTGTCAGGGGACTGTGGGGTGCTGGATATAGAGGGAAGAACATCCCATAACTACTACTACAGAGAGTAACAGTTGGTAACCAGCAACAAAAATAGATTTGTTTATCTCAAACTATGCCAGGGTTTCAACTGTTGGATATTCAAGGGCTAAGAGCTTACAATCGGACTTCACAGTTCCATGTAACGATTAGTCGACACAAGTTCTTTAAAATAATGATCACTTTTAGCCACCACAGTACAGCTTATGTACAAATGCAGTGATATCTGAAAAGTGCAATTTACGGACCAAAAACCAACATGTTTTCTTTTTTTACCCAAAATGCAATATTTTCCCACAGTTTAGGAATTGATGCACTAAGGGAATCCTAGAATAACTTCCATGGTCCCATTTTCTTTTCAGGTCCATGTGTGTGATTTTCCTCTACCCCTCAGAGCAGGCTGGACAGAACATGGGTTTTTGATGCAAGATACTAAGGAGCATGTATAGTAGGGCTATATCACTTGAATGTTTAGGGAGCCCTCCATTAAACGCATGTTTTATGCTAACATTGCAGCCCTTGTAGCTGGATTTTCTAGATGTGTCCCTGAATTGCGATTTGGCAACATTAATACCTTAAATAGCATCTAAGCATTTTAATACTTTGCTTACTAGTATGTAAAAGCATCTAAGACTAAAAAACATAAAATACTGAGCCCCCTGCAAATCCCCCCCCCCCCCCCAAAAATGTCGGGGTCAACCAAGATTTCACACATTGCGTGCAAATTGGAGGCTCAACTGCAACCCCCCACTCATGGCCCACCTCCTGCCCCAGGCACTGGACTCTGCTTCCTTGATAGTTACACCACTGCAACATAATCAAACTTTAAAATTAAAACATATTCCCTCAATGAAATGTAGTGCTAGCGTTAATGGAAAGGTTTCTGTTGGGTGCAGGCATTTACATGCAATCATGGTGAACAAATACATCTTGTTTGGTGACTGTCTCATGTATGTGGTGTGAATATGTGTGTATTTGTGAATGTGTTTAGATGGGTAAATCAGCCCAGGAGTAAACACTGTAGGTATTTCATTATAGAACCAGAAACAAGGGTGCAGTTGAAAATCTGCAATGTAGATTTTTTGGTATCGGCAATCGGACAGGGTATCTGCATGTGTATAGGCTTGTGTATAGCCCATCTGCATAAGTAATGTAACCATAGACTTGCAACAGTTGCATGAGGATCTGACAAAAGTGTTTGAAGCAATTTTTTCTCTAAAGTGGCTAATGTTCTGAATTAATGTAAATTGCAAAGGTGTGCAGGAGAAATTGATGTAGTTTTCTAAAAATCTTTAAATTCCTTTTTAAAGTACTGGCTGAATATGATGTAGTCACTGGGCTACAGTGTCTCTTCCCTCAACCAGCATGCTTATACTGCCACCATTAGTGTCCCAGTTCTCTACAAATTTCTGTAATTTTTGATGCAGCCCATCATTTTGGAAACTCCCAGTGCAGGGCTGCAACCAGCACACTGATGTATTCCCCACTGGCTAAAGCTTGCCCCAGGCTCTTTTAAAATTACAGCAAACAGATGAGCTGTACTGGCACTGACCAAGGGACTGAACTGCCTGTTAACTAATGCCCATATTTACACAGCATTGCAGTCCATTATGAATAATGTTATACTTATGAATGGAGAAGAGGTTGGGCAATACTGCCCTGATTTTTACTGATTGCATCAAAGGGGGAAAGCAAGTATCTTCCCCTTTGTTGTGTTGTACCTACCAATATTTACATAGGACCTGAATACATTTGGGGCATATTTATTATAGTGTGTAAGTCACTTTTGTTTTCTAACTTGTAGGTGACTGTTCAAATCTAATTGCTGAGTGGTTGTTATGAGCAACATCACTGGTGATGTTGGTTTACACAATATAATAAATATGCCCTTTGGTGTTTCTTGCTATGGGACTAGTATTAAAAAAAATGTGTATGATTGGCTAAGTTTGCCCATGAGCCATAACAAATAGCAACCAATCAGAAGGTAGAATTTGCTGGTCACCTGTTTAAAAGCAAATAGCTTATTGGTTGCTATGGGTTACTGCTACTGGGCAGACAGTGCCTTTTATTACATATGGGTTTAAGAGTGTTAAGAGCAATATATTACGTTTTAAAAAGATTGACAGCACTGTTCCTTGATCATGAGAATTCATTTTCTAGGCCTCTGGGACACTGCAGTTCTCTGACTATGGAAAAAATGATTAGTTACCCTTTAAAGTGGTAAATTTTTTGAAGTAAATATTTTGTTCACCAGCTCTCCAATATGGAATTTTAGTAGGTGCCTTGCTGCTTGGGTCTCATTTACCCTAGCAACCAAGCAGTGGTTTGAAAGAGAAATTAAAAGATGAATGGGTAAGGGCCCGAATAGAAAAATAAGAAATAGTGATGTGTCGGTTGGCTGAAACCCACTGAATCCATGGGGCAAAAAAGTTCAGAATGCAAAACATATCTTTAGCAGGTTGTGGACAGGTGTCATTGGGAACTCTGCCCATAGCCTACCCCATCCTTGCATTAGCATGCCCCCATTCCCTCTGCCTGCAGTCAACTTATTTATTCACTTGTGTCTGTCTGGTATTCATCCTCTGGTAACACAGAAGCTCAAACAGCCCCCACCAGCCCAATAAATAGTGCCTGTCTATGGCATCTTACAACAGCCCCTCTGGCATTTGCCTGAATCCACAGATTGCCAATCATGCACTGGTGACAGCAGTGATGGCCAAGTTAGGTGTGCATTCATAAATAATGATAGTTCACTGGGAAAGGGTGGGTCATTAAGGTGTAGTTGACTTTTGTTGACAAGCACATCACTATTACATAACAATAAAATGTTAGCATTGCAGAGCATCAGTTTTTGGTTGTTGAGGTCAGTGAGTCACATAATTTAAAAACAACAGAAAATATCAGACCAATTGAAAAATTGCTAAGAAGAGAGAAGGAAGATGACTGGCACAATGAGTATAATGCAAGCGGGGCTTAGCCCCTGCGTGTTTATTAAAAGTGTAGCAGCAATGTTTCGGGGCGCACCCCTTTGTCAGGCCATACTATAAAATGCCTAAACTGAAAAGGTGATGCACCCATTTATAATCTAGTCAGGAATAAGCACTGGCACTCAAAGCAGGTACAAGCAGGGCAAGTTTATTGTGAACGTGTAACGTTTCGGAGCACAAAAGCCCCTTTGTCAAGCATACAGACAGGTGAAAGTAATTAGTACAATTAGCATAATCCCATCCCCACAAGGTGAATACAGTGGTAAAACAGCGCAAGCATCAAATAATTCAAGACGTATGTTTAATAAAGGTGATGATATCATAGGTAGTCCATCAGAAAGTCCAAAATTCGTGTCTCCTTAATAGGTAATGGAGTGAAATATCAAAGTTAAGATCCAATAGGCATAAATAGCAACATATTAGCTCAAAACAACAATGTTACCAGGGATTGACCAGAGAAAAAGTTTACATTTAAGCTGCAGCTCAGAAAGATACATTTTACATACATTACTTTATAAGCTGTTACTTTCACCTGTCTGTATGCTTGACAAAGGGACTTTTGTGCTCC
This sequence comes from Xenopus tropicalis, assembly GCF_000004195.4. NCBI lineage: Eukaryota > Metazoa > Chordata > Amphibia > Anura > Pipidae > Xenopus > Xenopus tropicalis. The sequence continues at coordinate 58,876,784 of NC_030685.2, read as the reverse complement.
GAAACATTGCACGTTCGCAATAAACTTGCAAGGGCTTGCCCTACTTGTACCTGCTTTGAGTGACAGTGCTTATTCCTGTCTATGATTGCCCAGGAGGGTCCGATCCCTCCAGCATTTGTGCACCAAGCTTCTCTTCACTGGAGTGCCAGGGTGTGTGGTTAAGACCTTCTCTTCTATTATGTACCCATTTATGATTTAGTCAGGTTGCAGTAAGTGGTGTAACAATCAAGCCCTTAGACATATGGCATATGGGGCTTGTTAATTTGCTGGTTTGTTTGGTATACAGGAAAGGTAGTGATGATAAAAAGCTGGAGGATCGAGGTCTGGACTGGGATTTAAAATAGGACCTGGCATTTCAGTACACAGAGGCCCACCAGCCCAATAAATAGCGACTGTCTATGGCATCTTACAGCAGCCCTTCAACAACAGCCAGTCCAGGCCTTTGAGAATCACTGTAACTGCTTTAACTTGGCTTATACAGGGTGGTAGCCATTTTAGTATCTTCTTACTGAATTGCCCAAGTACTGCTTCAGGAAACTTAAGTTATATGATTTTAGTCAGTGCCTTTTAATTGCATATGTAAGAGGTCATGGGAATACTGCAAGGTACAAGTAGTGTTTGTACTGTGTGATCAAATTGCACAAGACACACTTTTGTGACCATGGTTGTAGCCATGCTACAAAGCACACAAGGTTGTAATAAGACAAGCTTATGGAAGCATTGGTAAGTGAGGCGAGCCATATTGCAGGCGAGGAATTTTGATAAACTGTTGGAACAGACTAGATAATCTGCAGGCTGCAGGTCTTCTCTTGGCATTTTGGTGCACCACTGATCCTCACTTCAACACAGGTGGATCTTTTAAAACACTTTTGGTGGTACAAGTCTTGCCTCTACTGTGCTTCCTCGTGTTCTCAATCCTCACTGAAAATGAATTGGTCCTATACAGTGATGTCTAGAATAATGACTTCCCTCCAGATCTAAATCTGGTGTAGATCATTTGCCAACAAAACCCATTTCCTTTTTGTGAGCAGCCTTTCCTTTTTTCACTTCTTCCACATTTTTCCAGCTCTGCAGTTTTGAAGTGGGCACATTGCCAAGGACCGTGTTCTCTAATTAGGCTGGAAGCTGCTGTGATCCTGTGGAGCCGCATTGCTGGGATACACAGTGTCTTACAGAGGCTGAGCTTTATCCCCATGGAAACAGACTTTATCCTGTGTCCAACATTAGTGTATGTCCAGTCCTTCCCCACAATGGTTAACCTACATTCTTAACTGTCTGAAACAGTGCAGTCCAACTTTCTGATATTCAACATAGCAATTTTTTTCAAAGTTCACATAGCAATTTTTTTCAAAGTGATAATGTCACACAGGCTAGCAAGGCATACAATGCATTAAAGGCCAAAATCATACCACAGATATCTAGGTAGACACCTCAGAAATTGAATGACCACAAACTTTGCTTTGTCGCATCACATGACTTACTGTGTTGTTACTTACTGTAATTTTAGTTGCTTAATTATATGTCTTAATATGGTCATAAACTACTTTGTTACGAATACCCTTATATTTTACAATAGGGGGCACCTTATTCCCTTTATTATATTATTTTCCATATAACCCTTGATATTTATGACTGTCTAAATTTATTCTGCAATTCTTTTTGTTCTGTTTAAGATCCCTGTATTCATGAAGCTTTCCTTGAAGTGCCCAAGCAGATCATTAGCAAGACACTCTGTTCCCCTACTCCAGGTAACTCCAGATATTTTACAGATAAACACAGAATAACACGCACATTGCTGCAGGACTTAATTAAACCTTCTCAATTTTTAGGGAATATATGACCAAACTGTGTGTAATACATATAGAGGGAAACAGTGTTAGGGAGATGGTAGTATGTTTCTTCCAAGACGAAATGGTATGTTCGTTAACAAAAGTTGACAGTTTGAATAGTAATTCTTTGGGTTGGTAGTCACAGATCAAGCTCATTGACCTGAAAGTGCCCTTACAGAGGGGAACCTGCCAATATATGTTGGCAAATTCCATTTTTAACCTTCTACCATAAACCTATAGTTTACATTATTTATTTAAAGGGTATGTTTATCATTTGTTAATAAGGTTTCCAGCCTTTCTCTGTACAAGCGATACTGGTAGTTAAAATTCAGTTAAATGGTAGCAGGTTTGTTTTCTGTAGTGGGTAGGGAACTTACAGGAGACCTTCATTACAAGGTGGCTAACGTGGTATAGTGCACTGTGAGTTGAATAACCATTGGGCCAGAGATTATTTACCTAATTCAGTGTGTTCTATTTTTTCTCAGCTCTTCTGTCCTTACTCCCTCAATGTTATCACATTGTTGATGTAAGGTGGATACTGTCGCCATCATAGTGCTACCTTGTGACATCTGTGCAACTGCCCCTGCCTTACAGTATTTAGTAGAATTAAGCCTAAAGCAACTGGACTTTTTGAGTTGTCTTGAAAAAGTTTCACCACTCATCCGTGCGGCTTCTTCATTTCAGAGTGGTAGGGAATTCCCCAGCATTTAAACCCTTATGGGTAGTACGGTCACAGACATCCTGTGGAATATCAAGCCTGCCCAATCGACATCTAGCCTAAAATCGATTTTGGGCCAGATATTGATTGGGGTGGCCCGTCGGAAGGCCCCATACACAGGCATATAAGCTGCCGAATTGGTCTCAAGCACCCAAATCATGAACCTGTCCGTGATTGGTCACCTTTACAGAGAGGCACTGTCATGGTATGTTAAATGCCTGCTCAGGAATATTGTCGATATACTTAAGGGGGAGTTCATTTTTCAAATACTTTTTAGCCTTTCTGAACCTATTCCCTGAACTTTATTTAACGGATACATTTATTCCAGACATTGCTCTGCAGAAAAAATGTGTCAACTATCACAGCAAATTGTAACAGTTTAGAGAGCCTGCACCTGAACAATCCAAACAAAAAAGCAGCTACTAAAAAAAACAATGATCTGAATACAACTGAACTTAGTATTTGGAGGGTGAACTACCCTTTTAAGGCAATTGTGTATGGGGCCATTTTATTGTGTTGGTGGGAAACAGTGGCGTAACTAGAATACAGCACACCCAGGGGACCCACCACAACCTAGCTGTGGCAGGCAGGCGTGAGCAGGCATTTAGGGGAAGTGACAGGTAGGGGTGACTCTGTGCTCTGGGCCCCCAAAAGGTCTTTTTTTTTTTGCAGGTTGGGGGGTAGTGCCTTCAATTGCATTTCTAGCTGCATACAGAATACTTGAAACTGGCTGAGAATTCCCAGGGACCTTTTTTAAATGCAATTCAAATGCAAATCACTTGAATACATGCCTATTGAGAGAGGGCACCAGGCACTTTCAGGTAAATACTATTTAAGACAATTTTCAATATTTTTAGCCCATGGAGCTACAAAAGTCCGGACAGCAAATTACCATGTGCCATTGTACTTATGCATAGTGCAGAGAAGAGTCTGAATGATGCTTTTTCAAGCGTCTCACAAAAGTACCACGTGTACAGGCAATGCATGTGTCTTGTGTAATGCTTAGAGTTTCATTTAGGCTCTGTTCACCTCAGCACTAGGCAGTGCAGTATGCGCACATCCACTTCACATTGCTGGGAGATCCACACCCACAATTTTCTCCTAAACTCTCACAAACAAACCCTTTTTTACCTTTGCACTTGCATTTGTTAGTGTATGTGCTTTTTCTATTGTAAATCTGTGGTATATGTTTGGATATTATAAATATATTAATAATAATTCTGCTCTCAGGTCCTTATTTGCAGAGAAAAGTTTCCATTATACAAATGTTCCAATGTCAGCATCTTAGTGAATAATATCAGTATTTATTGATAGACAAGTCTAGCAAATCTAAAGTGATGTCAGAACATATCCCAACAGCAATGGAGCTGCAGGCCGGCACCTGTGGGCCACCAGAGTATTGAGACCTATCCATTTGCCGGCCCAGGTCTTTGTGGCCTTAGTGTAAATCTGCTCTGATATTTACCAGCTACTTTAAGCCTACAAGTTCCTGCAGTCTTTAGTAAAATGAAAAAACCTTGCATTGTGGGATTTTTCCATTGGGTTAGGAGGGTTTTTTTTATTCAGGCTTGTACAAATGTGCTAAAATATCTTACTGCAGCTTGGACACAATCCTGCATTTAAAATGGATTTTAATTATAAATTACAATCAGTTTCTATGAGCAACATGCTAAATACATGGCAGAGGGAAAAGTAACTTTAATATCTCTTGTAATATGTTAGCATCATCCACTGCCGCTATAGAAATGGAAACTCCTATGGTGCAAAGTAAGGTATCCATTCACATATGGGCAGAAAGTGGGAAATTGTGATCCACCAATATGCCCACAGCTCCAACACCTTTTTGTAGTATTTGCTTAGTACATTAATGAGAGGTACTGGTGTAATATAAATGGGACACTTGGGGAGGGGGAGTTGTGTCGCACAGCTACTTTGCGCCTGGTACTGCACATACTTACTGCTGATACCAGATCTGCTTGTTTGGCCATCTGGTTAATTGGCAGAATCTGCCCACGTGTAACTGAGGGGACCCAAGCAGTCCATTTGGGCAGTTACTGCCTATTTTAAAGAAATATTACATATGCACTTTCACATAGAAGCCACGTGTGTTTTTCCCAATTTCTTTTCTTAAATAACTGCTTGCGAGCAAGGCATCTCTTTTAAAGGATTAAAGTACTTTCAGTGCCAGGACTGAGGATTAGCATATGTTGCTCTACAGGCCTGGTGACCTGATTGTGTTGTTGTGGGAAAACTCAAGTCACCGCCCTGACTGAAGTGTTTAAACTGAACAGCTCTCATTCGAGATTGGAATGTCTGATCCGTGCCTTGAGCACAGCAGTTCAGGACTTTGCACTGTGTTTACCTCTCTGAGTGGCTTGCGTTAAAAGGAATTCTTGATTGCTGTGAGGTCAAGTTCTATGGGGATATCGTAGCTGCAGTACAGATTTACTTTCTCTCCTACCAGAATCCATGTGTTTAAAGGACTGGTTATGTGCCTTCTGCTGCCTGAGGCTGGGATGCCTAGAATACCCCAAAAATGAAAAGCAGCCATTAGTCAGGTAAGTCACAAAACTGACCTCATCATTTGACCTGCACTTTGTTGGACTTTTTACAACTTCTGACATTGTTCTCTCTTGTTACTGCTGCATTTGCTTTTCCTGTAGAGTAAATAGATTTTTTTTTTTTTTGCTATTTCTTAGTTATGAATGCTGTTGTCCTAATAAACCTGTTTGCTCAGCCATTTGAACAGGTAGTCGGGCAAACTCTAAGTAGAGAAATACAATGCAAGTTCAATTACTATTTTGATATCTGGTAGCAATTAAAATAATTTTTTCATTCCGTTTTTGTATAGTTTCTGTTTTGTAACTTCTAATCTACAAATATATGTTTTGGAACAATGAATATAATGACTTTAGGTACTTTTTTTAATTCTAACTTTGCAGTTTTAAATATGACCCACACAACATATCTCCAACCAGCTGATATGTGATGTGCTGTTTCAGGGTCTTGAAACCCTAGAATTACCTATTTTTTTATGAACACTTTATGGTACAAGTCCATGGCAAATAGCTGGGTGGTAATGGACATTTATATGCAGAACACTGAAGTAAAGTATCTTGGGTTACAGCATTCTACTCTTAGATACATATCCTTTCAGTGCTCAGGGGCTGGCTATAGAATGGATGGTGCCCATTGCAGGTTATTAATTTGGGCATCTTTAAAAAAAAATTGGGGAAGTGAGAAGGTACCACGCCAGTGCCAGGGAAACCTGTTCCTGACTATTTACTGTTGGGTATGTTTTTATAAACTGCCATTAGTTATGACCATTGGCTTGAAACAATGAAAAATAGAATTTATGAGTGGAAAATGCAGCAAATTTGTTTTTTTAAATATTTTTGTTGTGTTTGTGGCAATAAAAGGCACATGTAGCAAGTGTTATCTGTTATGCAACTGCTATGCAAGTTTAGACTTTATAAGGACGTTTAATTACCTTGTGGCCAACAAAAATGAAGTTCGTAATTCTAACAGGTCAGAACAGGATTATGATTTGTTCGTATTTTGGTATGCTTCCTCTTCCCTTATCTGTTTGTTGTTGTTGACCCAAGTTTAGCCATAGCACATTTATGCAAGACTTTTATAAAGGTCTCTGTGCTGCTTGTGGGCCTGTTTTTTTTAAAATCAAGCTCCTGGGTGTCAGTGTAAATATAAATAAGAAAAGCACTGCACTCTCAGGATTTGCACTACAACACTGAAGAAGGTTACATATATATGTGTGTCTATTTATATATAAAAATGTATGTATAATATGTGAGTTTGTATAAAACCCTTGCTATGTGCATTCATTTAGATTTTATTGCATATATAACACACAGCATTAAGATTTTAATGAATAGATATGGCAATGAAGGAAAAATGTCATTATATGAAATTAATATAGAATTACCGTTGAGGTATGTCTCTAGATATCATCTACGTAGGTTATTTCGTAAATATTTTATATCTATCACCATCCCATCCCCCCCCAAATAGTTCAGTATTCCTGCTAGGAAAGTGAAAATGTTGATAATCATTTATATAGCACAGTGTATGCTTCGTTACATACAAAACGAATGCAGCATTGTAGAGGAACAGCGGTAGGTCAGTTCCTGCTGACATGCCGTATAAAACTCCTTTCACTAATTGGCAGATGACTTATTGTTGGGATGTTGAGGAGTTGATGATCCAGATTTCTGGATCAAGAGGATAAGTAAAGGGGAATAAATACTGGCATCCAATTACTAAACATTATTAAAATCTTTAAAAGATTGATAAAATTGTCTATAACACATTGCCCATTAATGCTGCATTTTATTATGTGACATTAACACAGCACCAGTATTAACATCCTTAGAATGCTCCTAATATTCTTGTGATAGCTAATATCGGCATTAATTAGGTGGGTTTTTTTGAAGGTAAAGTTTCTTGTGTTTTATTTTTTGTGCTTAAATATTAAAAGACAACCGAATCAACAAAGAAATTATCTGTAAATTGTGGTGTTAATGTAATTGTCAATGTACAGGTATTGGACCCATTATCCAGAATGCTTGGGACCTGGGGGTTTTCCAAATAAGGGATCTTTCCGTAATTTGGATCTTCATACCTTAAATCTGGAAAAAAAATAATTTAAACAATAAATTAACCCAATAGGATTGTTTTGCCACCAATAAGAATTTATTATATCTAAGTTGGGATCAAGTACAAGGTACTGTTTTATTATTACAGAGAAAAAGGAAATATTTTTTAATAATGTGAATTATTTCCTTAAAGTGGAGTCTATGGGAAATGGTCTTTCAATAGTTCTGAACTTTCTGGATAACGGGTTTCCAGATAAGGAGCTCCACACCTGTATTACCAAATTCATTGTGATCATTTAAAATCAATTTTTCATTTTTAAAATGTTATTATTTATATTAATTATTTGTTTACTTATTTTTCGTTGTTGGAAATTGGTAAAAAAAAAAATCACATATAAACTGATATTTTGCTGTTTTTTCACATTTCGCCACTCTCTGGATGTCAGTAGAAATAGGAGTCAGTTTTGTCTTTAAATAGAAAAATGACCATGGCTGCTTAACTCTGGAGCTAGGCTCTAGTTAAACACGTAATCTCAGTCTAGTAAACCAGATCTGTCTGTAGTTTTCTTTTCTTTTTTTTGGCCCAAGTTATCACTTTAATAAATGGACCTCATTACTTGAGAACTTGAGTCTTATGAGCAAGTCACAAGAGGATTAGTTTTTTAATGATTAATAATGAGAACTGAGTAAATTGAGTGAGTAAATTCTTGGTAAATGTTGGGGTAGGGGGAAGTTAAGGAGGGTAAGCTGCTTAAGACATGTGTTGTTCTTTTCTGCTCTTACATGTTATTGTTTGTGGGGCAAATATGCAGTGTTGGCTATGTGTTAGCACCAGAAATGCAATTCAGCTACTTATGTACACATCTTTAAAAAAGAAACTAAAGCTTAACATAAGAAGTAGGCTAGAAATGTACATTATGTTTTAGGCTTCTGTACCAGCCCAAGGCAACTGCCACCCTATAGCAGTGCAGTTCTGTGCCTCCAAAAGATACCCCAGTACCTTTTCTTTTTCTTTGATTCATTGCATATGCATTGTGCTGCTACTTACTAAGGTTAGGGACCATCTCACAATATTCTGTTTATATAGAATATAAATGTCACAATACAAGGGTAAATAGCCCTGTAGCATCAGCATCTTAAACAGACAAACCTTATTTTATGTTTGCTAATTTGTGATGACCCCTAAGCTTAGCTTGTCAACAGCTGCCTAGAGCCCACTGAGCATGTGCCTGTCACTGACACTTCTGTCATTTTATTATTTCTGTAATAGAGATCCTTTAGGCTGGTGCAGTAAGTTCAGTATCTTAAATATGGTATGTATAGCCAAATTTGTTTTAGGGTGTTAAGCTGGTCACCCTGCAAGGTGACATGAACATAGCTATTACATTATCACTGCATCACAAACTCCTTCTAACATGCTTTTAAATGTGCCCCATTGGTAAATTGAGGCAATCCGCAAATGCCAACCTCTGTATAGCCCTAAAAATCCCATCCAGTTGTTTTGCAGTGATGCTGTTTGTTACATCTTTACTTTGGACAATAATGACTCAACAAATTTCCTCTAAGAAAGGAAAATGCAAAGGGAAAAGCAAATGTATTCATCTAAACTGCAGTAAGCTGATGTAGGTTGTACGTAATGCTTTTCAGCCTTTGTGAGAGTTTAACTGTGGTGCTTAACTTAACATGGTGGCCACACACTCACAAGTACCCTCAGCAGACTCACAAATGAATCTATTTAACCTATAAGACTAAGCAATATCAAAGAAGGCTTCCCTAATTGCTGTAAATAACCTAAACAGATTAACTTCAGAAATATTTCTGACAAAGAGATTTGTTTTTAGGGTTTAGTTCTCCTTAAGGGTAAAGTCTTATGGGAAGATTAGTCCCCCGCAATAAATCTCTACTAATGTGGGCAACTAATCTCTCCGAAGAGCCTGTCCACTGGCATTAAAGGTTATTGGCAATGGAAAGGCCTACGGATCGATTCAACTTTCCGAAGTCACGCCAAGTTTCCTGTTTGTGGGAAAACTGAAGCGACGCATATGCCTTTCTACTGTAGATTCCCTTTATTGCCAGTGGAAAGGCTTTTTTGGGGAGATTAGTCATCCACGATAGCAGAGAATTATTGCGGGTAACTAATCTTCCTGTGGGACATTAGCCTCAAGTGGCGTAGTGGCCTGTCTGCAACCCCAACAATTCATAACAATTGTGCCTCACAGCAATGGGGTTCTTGGCTTGATTGTTGTGGCCTTGCCTGTGTCTATAGGAATGGATGCAAATGAGTATGAGTACATTCTCTGTAAAATGCGAGGACCCTATATATATAAAGGCAAATAACAGTATTAATAGTAATGACATGATTATAAAAAAAATAATTGTCTGCCCTTGCTTCCAAAAGGTGTGTTCAAACACAGTCCTGTTGTAAAGGTCTTGTTTATTAGGCATATAATGCTGTGGCCTACACTGGTCTTACTTTGAGCTGTTCTTAAATGGCACATTAATCCCATAGATTCTATGGACATGTGGGTTTCCCCCCAACCCTTCTCTTTATGTTTTTACCTTTTATCACTCTAATGTTCTTGAAAAGGCCTCGTATTCTGACCTTTCTCATGACCCACCTCACCACATGTCTTCTTGCTAACTTTTCCACTCCAGTGGTGTTTGCCCTGGTCACTTGCATTCAAATTAACATTGTGTTGAAAGATGCCGCCCGTGTAGCCCACAATCTTTCAGCTATGCTCATACCATGTATAATTCAACAGAAGTTGGCGAAAAAACTGTGGTTTCCTAGTTGGAAATGAATTGTAACATTGTTATACGCACTATGCATAATATTATGTAGTATTGGTAGTTTTGCATTGACAAACATTGCACTGAAGCATGCTGCCTTTATCTGGGGAAATACCTCAGACTACAGCAAAATCAAACTGACTCATCTAGATCTCTCATATGAATGAATGCTTTACAGTACATGACAAGGTTTATAGTCTTTCTACTCATGGCAGTACTTTAAGAGAATACTGGTAATCAACATATCAAGCTAGGCTACATCAGAGCATCTGTTTTGTGTATTTATTGTGTGAGTATATTTAATAGTTTGTCATTATAACATAAAGTATAATGTGGTTTTAAGAAAGCAGTACTATAAGCAGAGATACAATCAGCTTTTATTGGGTTATTTTAGTGATTGATTTTGTTGTTCATGGGAGAAACCTGCATTTATGTTTTTTTGTAGCATTGATACACCACATAGTAAGGGGAATCACTTAATTCTTTTAATTTCTCTTACACCTTTGATGAAGGATAGCCAAAACTTGAAACAAAATCCTTTTCTGTTGTCCCATTGGAGTAATACTATTTGGTCTGCTTCATATCTACACTAGTGATTCCCAACCTGCGACTCCCATGTTGCTTGTCACCCTTTTTAATGTTGCTCCCGTGGCCTCAAAGCAGATGCTAATTTTAAAATTCCAGGTTTGGAGGAAAGTTTTGGAGGCATAAAGACACTGGTTTACTCTATGCAGAACCTCCTGCAGGCTACCAGTCTACATGGGGCTATCAAATAAATCCAAGCACAGCCCTTATTTAGCAGCCCCAGGTATATTTTTTATGCTTCTGTGGCTTCCCAACACTTTGTACATCTGAGTGTGGCTCATGGCTGAAAAAGCTTGGTGATCACTGATCTACACAGGAATTCAGCAAATAATAAACACTGTGGGTTCCAGTTTTGCCTATTAATCTTTTCTTTTAAGTATGGAAATTTGTATTGTTATATTTTAAATATGGCATGAACATACCGTAACTCTCTTGGACTTATTCATTCTGTGTTTTGCAAGCCCTAACCTGGTTCACTATCTTTCAGTGGTAATAATAATCAGTATAAAACCTATGCTGTAATTGATGATGATGAGAGAAACCTGTGGAGTTCCCCCCATGACTTGTCTCACACAGAGGCTGTGGATGATCGAATGCTGCAGAGTTGGATCCAGACAAGGAATCAGCTGGAGAAGGATTCTGAGGTGAGAGCTTGGAGAACAGAGTTTATTCTGGGCACCATTGGTCCTGTGGTATGATTTAAAGATGTATTTGTTCAACAAACTGACTAAAGGAGATAAAGCATTCTTGTTAGCCACATTATATTCATGAATATTGGGGGGGGGGGGGCATGTAAGCATTCAGATGCGCAAGTTAGGGAATGGCAGGAGATGCAGGCCTCAGTGAAGCCGACGATGCAGACAGGGCTGTCCTGCGTCTCTTGATGCCAGTTGAAAAAAACAAGCACAAGGATCATTTATCCCCGGGCACAATTGCTTCTTAGATGAGCATTAATGGGTGTGTTCTTGTGCCCCTTAGTGCTCTAGCACATGTATCCCAGGGAAAGGAAAGTGACCCCCAATTCCATGTTGCTGAGAAGACTCCATACTCTCTTATTGGATACTGACAACACAATGATCAAATGCACCATGAGAGTTTCTAATGCACCATGGGTTGTACCGAAGCACGAGTGTTGATACCCTGGTTCATGCTCAGGGCAAATAATGCTAATTTTGCAAATTATAGATTGCAGCTTACTGAGAGATTGTGTCCATCAACTTAGTGGTCTGGTCTTTGCATTGAAGCATCCTGCCATAATTAGTATCTGTTTTTGCATAATGGTGTAAAATGCACATTACATAACCACAGGCAGGTTTTTGTTGCACATTCGTGGTGCTGTGAGGCCATATTAGGTGAATGATAAATAGTGCCCTGTACAAAACATTTCATTATACCCACAACGATTACAAAGCTACAACAGAGTATTTGTAAGCAATAATTTCTCTTTTGACAGGGCAATATAATATCCATGTGACAATAACCTATGTCTATTATATTGCGAATAATACTCCCCATTGTTTATTTTAAGGCACAAAGTCACTTGTTTTAAGATTTAACAACTTTTGAGGTTTGGTACTTAGAGCTAGTGAGTGATACAAATGGGATTACAGATAACACATTTCTTAGTGTTCAGCAGCCATTGGACCCCTTATTGCATGTACAAGCCAGTGCTGTCGGCAAACTCTAATAACCTGTGCTACAGTCGTGTGATAGGCAAGGGATTACTGGGGTAGGAGCAGGTTACAATGAGCCAGGATTAGCCGACGACTTTGCATTCATTAGATACCAAATTCAGGATACAGACGAAAGAAGAAAAAGTCACAGGACTCTAAAATGGGACAGGCTTCTATTGTAGGGTAATCCAATTCTCAATGACCAATTAGCTCAAAGAACTTGTAGTGATTATATTTGTAACACTCTGCTATATGAACAGACATTCAGAAACTTACTGGAGTGCTTTGTTCCTTTCTGTGCTTAAAAAGCTGCAAATGGATTGGTAATTCTGTCTAAGGTTCAATTCTCAGGAGTTTTCACAGGGCCCACATGCGGGGGGGGGGGTTATATATATATATATATATATATATAATATATATCCTTGAGAAAGGTCCTAATAAGAACCAAAAGATCTGATTTTCTGTGCGTTTGTAATTATGGTGCACCGGTCTAAAAATAAATTTTATATATATATATATATATATATATATATATAAGAAGAAAAAGAAGCCGCTCTCTCAGGACTTAGGTGCAAAAATAAAAAGTAATTTATTGAGTAGACGAAGTTCGTCTACTCAATAAATTACTTTTTATTTTTGCACCTAAGTCCTGAGAGAGCGGCTTCTTTTTCTTCTTATCTCGGTTTCACTGTGAAGACTGCACCCAGGCGGATTTGAGATTTATACGTGAGTGCCAGTATTGCATTTTGACTATATATATATATATATATATATATATATATATATATATATATATATATATATATATATATATATATATATATATATATATATATATATATATATATATATATATATATATATATATATATATACAGTGGCTTGCAAAAGTATTCGGCCCCCTTGAACTTTTCCACATTTTGTCACATTACAGCCACAAACATGAATCAATTTTATTGGAATTCCATGTGAAAGACCAATACAAAGTGGGGTACACGTGAGAAGTGGAACGAAAATCATACATGATTCCAAACATTTTTTACAAATAAATAACTGCAAAGTGGGGTGTGCGTAATTATTCAGCCCCCTGAGTCAATACTTTGTAGAACCACCTTTTGCTGCAATTACAGCTGCCAGTCTTTTAGGGTATGTCTCTACCAGCTTTGCACATCTAGAGACTGAAATCCTTGCCCATTCTTCTTTGCAAAACAGCTCCAGCTCAGTCAGATTAGATGGACAGCGTTTGTGAACAGCAGTTTTCAGATCTTGCCAAAGATTCTCCATTGGATTTAGATCTGGACTTTGACTGGGCCATTCTAACACATGGATATGTTTTGTTTTAAACCATTCCATTGTTGCCCTGGCTTTATGTTTAGGTCGTTATCCTGCTGGAAGTTGAACCTCCGCCCCAGTCTCAAGTCTTTTGCAGACTCCAAGAGGTTTTCTTCCAAGATTGCCCTGTATTTGGCTCCATCCATCTTCCCATCAACTCTGACCAGCGTCCATGTCCCTGCTGATGAGAAGCACCCCCAGAGCATGATGCTGCCACCACCATATTTGACAGTGGGGATGGTGTGTTCAGAGTGATGTGCAGTGTTAGTTTTCCGCCAGACATGGCGTTTTGCATTTTGGCCAAAAAGTTCCATTTTGGTCTCATCTGACCAGAGCACCTTCTTACTGTTTGCTGTGTCCCCCACATGGCTTGTGGCAAACTGCAAATGGGACTTCTTATGGTTTTCTGTTAACAATGGCTTTCTTCTTGCCACTCTTCCATAAAGGCCAACTTTGTGCAGTGCACGACTAATAGTTGTCCTATGGACAGATTCCCCCACCTGAGCTGTAGATCTCTGCAGCTCGTCCAGAGTCACCATGGGCCTCTTGGCTGCATTTCTGATCAGCGCTCTCCTTGTTCGGCCTGTGAGTTTAGGTGGACGGCCTTGTCTTGGTAGGTTTACAGTTGTGCCATACTCCTTCCATTTCTGAATGATCGGTGGAACAGTGCTCCGTGGGATGTTCAAGGCTTTGGAAATCTTTTTGTAGCCTAAGCCTGCTTTAAATTTCTCAATAACTTTATCCCTGACCTGTCTGGTGTGTTCTTTGGACTTCATGGTGTTGTTGCTCCTAATATTCTCTTAGACAACCTCTGAGACCGTCACAGAGCAGCTGTATTTGTACAGACATTAGATTACACACAGGTGCACTCTATTTAGTCATTAGCACTCATCAGGCAATGTCTATGGGCAACTGACTGCACTCAGACCAAAGGGGGCTGAATAATTACGCACTCCCCACTTTGCAGTTATTTATTTGTAAAAAATGTTTGGAATCATGTATGATTTTTGTTCCACTTCTCACATGTACACCACTTTGTATTGGTCTTTCACGTGGAATTCCAATAAAATTGATTCATGTTTGTGGCTGTAATGTGACAAAATGTGGAAAAGTTCAAGGGGGCCGAATACTTTTGCAAGCCACTGTGTGTGTGTATATTACTGTATAAAAGGGCATAAGCCGGCGCTCACGTCTAGAAAAGACAATGCCTGGGTGCAGCGTCAAAATTGTAAGATTATTCACAGCACAAATGAAATCGCACTTGCAGGTCTTAATAGAAAAAAAGTGTGTTTATTCCAGAGTGGATCACCTCATACGTATGCAAATATACCAAAGGGATTCTGGGAACAAATTCCTTAGGCTAAAAAAAATCCCATTTACATGGGTTTATCCTATAAGCTAAAGCTCACCCACTGGGTTTCTGAAGAAAAAGCCTTCAAAATCCCAGTGGGTGAGCAAGTTCAACTGCTGTCTGGTATATGATACTACTGTAGAAAAGTTAACAATGCAAATAACGATAAGGAAACAGTATATGTAGCAATATTGTGTGCCAAAAAAGTGTATATGTATCGCCAGAATAAATGAATGCTTAGTGATGTCATCAGTTATAATCAGTACTTAATGATGTAATTTCTGTCACATGACTCACTGAAATAAATAATAATTAATGTACCCCTTTTGTAAAATATAAGGATTTTAGAAGTCACCTCTAAGTTCTATGACCCATATAAAAGCTTATATATCCTTATATTTTACACTTTGGGGTACATTATTTGCTATATAATATGTTTCTGATTTTAAATTGGGCCAAACTGTCCTTTACAACCTCAGAAATTGTCATTTATTATTCAAAGAAACACCCATGCTTTTACCTGAACATGCTATATTACAAATAGCTGGTGTAGTAGGTGGTCCACTTATTTGGCTACCATCTTAAGGCTGATGTCCCACAGAGCGAGTTAGTCACCCGAGATAGATCTCTGCTGCCGGGGTGACTTATCGTTTTGAAATGTCTTTCCACTGGTGGCCTGCGCATCGCTTTGGCTTTCTGAAGCCGCAAGAAGTTGCCTGCAGGCGAAAACTTCATGCAACATCGAAAAGCGAAGCAATGCATAGGCCTTTCCACCTGCAACTTCTATAAAAAGGGACTGTGAAATACAGGTAGTGTAAACAGCGGGGGGCAATGTGAGAAGAAAAGGGAGCACAAGGGGAAAGTGTAAAAGAGATTTGACTGTGTGGGGCAAAGGTGGCTGGTAGGGCCAGCACCAGGTAAACACTAGGAGCATGTGACTTTATGATCTATTCAGTATGTCCTGATGTCAGTTTTATGCACCTGTAAGGATATAACAGTTTGGGCTAAATGACTATAGTAGGTTATTCAGCCTCATTTTCTTTAACTATGTTTTGTTACTATGCAGGAATGGCAAAAACTCAACTATGAGATTTACACACTAAGACAGGCAAGGCGAGAGGTGAGGGCACGATGGAGGCGAATTCTTGAAGATTTGGGTAAGCATTGTTCCCAACTAACTTACTGTTTAACAATGGTAACCACCTGTATGAGAAGCACCAGCATATAGAGTCCTGCATACATCTTGCCTACCTACCTGCGTAGCTTCCCAGATAGTCAGGTGTGAAATACTATTTGTAAAAAATGGGAACCAAATAGCTTGTTCACATGTGTAGGACTTCCCAGATAGCCACATATGAGTATATTGGAAGCAGACTAGTAAAGCCTTGGAAGTAATGGACCATTAAAATGTAGAAGTTTATTGTATATCACTGCCTATTGTCTCCTGATGATGAACCTGAGATTTAGTTTCCCAAGACATTTGTTTTTATAACTTCTTCCTATGAATATTTGGGCTTTCTCTTTCCAAACAATAGACCTATAGCCTGGTTCTGTGGCCTCTTTGCTCAGCTGAAAGCCATGCCGTGGTCAGTAGACATGATAAGGATATTTATGAGGCTTCTACAGAGGAAAATTGCTGTACAGTAATTTTTACATTCCACATTCTAAAAGGTCAGATAGTAATGAGGATAGCAATGAGTCAGTAAAATGTACATTTTTGTATATCACTGTCCATGGTCTCATTATGTAATCTCAGATTTAGTTTCCGAAAATTTGTTTTAATAACTTCACCCCCCCCCCAAAAAAAACAATTGGGCATTCATTTAACTTCCCCTTTGTACCCTGCCCTAAAGGAGAATATTTTTATTTTGGCATTTGATCCACAATATCACAAAATCAAATAAGTGTTTATATTCATTCTTACTCAATAATGTGATGCTGAACTTTGCAAGGGACCTTGGTATTTGTTTGCTTTTCTTGATCATCTCGTTATTGTGTTTGGATACTATGTGAACACAAAATACATTTTAACAAAATGTCCATCCTGTGATACTTCTCTGTTGTTTCTTAACATAAGGCTTCCAAAAGGAGGCAGAAACACTGCTGTCTGTAACCAAGCAAAGCACAATCAGCAACCCAAAAAACATGAAGAGAGCAATGGAACTGCTTGTGAAACTGTCTGACAACACCACTATCTTCCCAGCCGGATGGGACCTTCCAGTGCGATATCTCTATATAATGGTAATTGAGAGCTTTCTGCTTACCTATTACCGATGGCTTCTATATGTACGGCTGGTAATATTTTCTATTTGTAATGTAGGATCGACTGATCTGTTTGGATGCAGTGGATGACTTTCTTAACATTGCCCAGAAGAAATACCCGAAAACAAAGATGGATATAAGTCAATAGATGAAGCAAAAACACAAGACCTTAATGAAGCCACAATTTGCCCACTCTCTGCTGGCTGCAAACATTTACCCTCTCCCCATGTCAAACTAAAATGTGATTTAATCATACACACAAATGAGAAACCTTAAGATTAACCCCCCTCCCCCGATTCCAGAGTATTTTGAATCTAACTTCACTCAGGTTGACCGGTCGGAAAAGGTGGTGTTTTTACTTTTCTTACAGCTGTTTGTAGGCTAATGCCAGACAGGGCTGATTCTCATCTTATCTGCAGGCCAAGAATCGGGCCCGTATGGTGTTTAAACCTAGGAAAGAGAGACCAAATCCTAACTGAAGCTGCTGCTGTATTAATTCCTTATATTGCGATATGTCAGTGTAAATAAAGCAACATCTGTGTGCATTAACTGATAATGACATGAGAAATTAAACTGGAAAGGGAAATGTAAACCCTCAAAAATAATCAAATTACTCTCTTGAATTTTTTTTCCCCAAATTTTCATGATATTAGCAATTTTGTCATTTCTAATATAATGAAATTAAAACAACACCATTTTGGTCTCTCTGACTGGTGTGACATTGGGAGAAAAGTTCCTGGGAAAAGTTCTCTAATGCTGTTCTGCTTAAAAAAAGAGTAGAGAATATCTTTTTCCTTTTTATTACTCTTCAATTCCATTTGTATATGTTATAGTTTACACGTCCTTAAGGACCCTTGTTCAGTGTTTTTAGAAAATGCTTTATATTTAGTATAGTATTAGTATATTTAGTACAAAGATTAAAAAAAAGTTAAAAATATTATCGTGGAGTTTCTCTACTCTTTTCTAAGCGGAGCAACATCAGTAGACTTTGCTCTCCTCCTACTAACATTTTCTCCCTACTCTCAAGCCATTCAGAAGACCTGACCAACAGGTGGCACTGTTGTTTTTAATTTGTTTATGTAATGTGAAAATTGCTAATATTCTGAAATCTAGAAAAAAAATTATAAATTGCAAAAGTGCTCAAGAAAGCACTCTTCCCAAATTTACATTAATTTGTTTTGAAGGTTTACATTTCCCTTAACTGCTGAAATCACTATTTATCTTCTAAATTTGAAAATAGCTAGGTCTTCCTGTAAAGACATAAGCCACCCAGTGCCCTCAATATAGGAATGGGAACTATAAAAGTTTTATTGTGTGTTGAATGGCCCCAGTATAAGAATGGGGGCTATAAAAGATTTATTCTGTATTGTACATGAGTCTGTAAATCTGTATAATAAAGTATTTAACATTTTGTGTTTCCTTATTTTTTTATCTGTAGATACATTAGAATTAAGGTTTGTTATGTGATTAGCAATTCTTTCAGCTATACTCGGTTCCACAAAACTTATGTATAAATGGCCCAGGGCTGGTGCAAATACATGCAAGTTATATGTCTTGGAGAAAGAGGCAATGATAGCAGGGAGAGGGCAGCGGTGTGGTAATCAGCAATGGGCAAGTATAGCAGGAGGTGCAGTTGGCAACACAAATACAGAAGTAGCTGAAGAAATATAGATGGGGAGAAGCACTGTTGTGGGTGGTAAGGAATAATAAATCATAAAAAACTGAAACTTTCTTAGGGTTTATTTACAATCCCAAACTCAAAGTACAAAACTACAAGCAAGTAAACACAAAGGTGCCTGCGCTTTTACATTTGTCTGGAAATATGCAGCTATTACCATTCTATTTGTTCATTTTGATCTGATATAGATTTGACTGGGAATAACCCTTATTTGCAGGACGTCTCTTGCAAGCTGCATGATCATACTCAACTGACTTACACAGAATGTATTACATGCATGTCTTTTCTGGTGACCTGGGCATTGCCATTGTAAGTGAAACCATTTACAACCACATTGGAGTAAAACAGTGCCAAAACTCGTGCATTTTCTAATGCAAATGTAAATTACAAGTAAAGAAATGAAAAATAATATAAATTCTGTTTACATGACGTGCTCTTAGCTACCTTCCAAAATGTTATTGTTTGCACTTGCACCTTGCTTCCTGCGGCTGTACTTTGCTGTGGAGCTTTCTGGCCACCCTCTTGGATCACTTCACTGGATTATGAGTGATAACATACAGGCATAGCAACTGGCCCAAGCCTTTAGCTTAAAGCAACTGCAAGTCTGGGGGTGGTTGGAGAACTCAACAGAAGTGGTGGTACTTTACCCAGGGCTCAACTACATTATGGATTAAACCTGTGAAGGAAGCATAAGTAAAGGCTATTGCATTATTTGTTTTGTTTTTTTTTGCATTAATTGGAAGCCTGTAACTTGGTGCTGCATAACTTCAGGGGATACTTGGCTGAGTAGCCAAGAATCAACCTTCACAGCATAAGGGACTTATAGTACATACTTTAGAAGGAAATATACTAGAGGTGCCAATGAAATCAGGAACACTTTTATTAACGGCCACAGCACAGCTTCTTTAATAGTACTTATTAATGCAAACAAGTTTTCCTCAACCATGAATGTTATTTACATAGTTAAGTAGGGTTGAAAAAAGACCAGGGTCTGTCATATTCAACCTTTCAAGTGAACCCAGTACACACAAACCTATACTGACCTATCTATGCACTCACATACATAAACCATATATATACCAACATCAATACTAACTGTAGATTTTAATATCACAATAGCCTTGGATACTATGCTGGTTCAAGAACTCATCCAGGCCCCTCTTAAAGGCATTAACAGAATCTGCCATTACCACATCTCTAGGAAGGGCATTCCACAACCTGTATGTATGTATGTATGTGAGTGTATAGATTGGTTAGTATAGGTTGTGTGCTGGGTTTACTCGGATGGGTTGAACTTGATGGACAATGGTCTTTTTTCAACCCTATAACTATGTAACCTCACTGCCCTCACCATGAAAAACCCCCCTACACTGCTTCAAATGGAAGCTCCATTCCTCTAATCTAAAGGGGTGGCCTCTGGTTTGTTGATTTTATGAGAAAAAAGAACACCACTATCTGTCTGTAATCCCCTCTAATGTACTTGTACAGAGTAATCATGTCCCCTCGCAAGCGCCTCTTTTCCAGAGAAAACAACCCCAACCTCAACAGTCTAACCTCATAGCTTAAATCTCCCATCCCCTTTACCAGTTTAGTTGCAGTCTCTGCACCAGGGCCGGAACTAGGAGTAGGCAGAAGAGGCAACTGCCTAGGGCGCAACAATTAGGGGGCGCCAGACATGAGCCTCTCCTGCCTACCCCTAGTCCTCCTCCTTTGTCATTGCCCCCACCGCTTGCCATTAGCAGTGGGGACAATGGAGCACTGACCGGGGAAGGGGGGCGAAGTGGCCGACTGGGTTGCCTAGGGCGCCCGGTTGTCTTGGCCCACCCCTGCTCTGCACTCTCTCCAGCTCATCAATATCCTTCTTAAGGACTGGAGCCCAAATACTTAAGGTGAGGCCAGGGCCCCTTTTTATGCAAGACAGCACTTTATTTGTTTTAGCAGCCACTGAATAACGTTTCCCAAGTTGCAGGGCCCAAATCTGCTGCCTGCCTTAAGTCAGGGCTGCCATACCTTGACAGACTTTCAGCACAGGGGTCAGCCTTGCGTTCAAGCCACTAAGCCCCATTTAATCTAACCCCCTCTTTCACTGGGTCCCTGTCTCATCGAGGTACTGCCAGGACTCTGGTCTCTTCCTTACTCCTCTTGGAGTATTAACTGCTTGACTAATTACAATTCCACTATCACCACCTACAGTGACCTCCACAGATCTAACCTATCTAACTCTTCTTGGTACTTTGCTGAAGTGGGCAACCTCCGGCTCCCTGGCATCATACACTGTCCCCTTTGATCAGGTACCCTGTTCTCTTCCTTCTTCTAAAGGGGATTCCACTAACCAACAGCACCACCTGGTGACTGAACCAAAAACAACACTATTTCCCTATAAAAAAAGCTCTTACATATTTGATAACTTAAAGCAAACATTATAGGCAACCAGTTAAAATAACAAAAAGGAAAAATCAGTGTTCTTGGACAGTAATTTTAATCAGCTGAAGAGACAAATGGACTGTAATTGCACTCAGAATCCAGTTATTATACAGCATGTAAAGGAATGGGAAGCAGAAGGTAAAGACAGTTATAAACTACATACTTTTAATTAATTTATTGCTTTCCCGGTATTTATATAACACTGACATATTTCTGCAGAGCTTTACAGAGATTATTCATCATTTGCATCAATCTAAGGTTCCTATCACATTCACACACAATGGTCCGTTTAGTCAATTAACCTGCCTGTATGTGGGAGGAAACCAAGGCAGACACAGGGAGAACCTGCAAACTCCTTGCACATAGTGTCCTCGCTGGAAATTAACTCAGGACCCTAGCACTGAAAGGCAGAAGATGACTTACATGTTAGCCTAATGATGGGTTTGCAGTGATTGTTTTAATGTTCGTTCTCTGGTGTCACTATGCTTTCCTCTTTAAACTTGTATGACCATTTTCTTTGTGATTTCTATCTACAAATAGACTAAGAAAGTCTTTGACTGTTCCTGCTGGCTGCTTCCATTCCTCAAGCATACAGGACTCTCCAGTTGGAAACTTGTATGCTCATCACTTCCAAACATGAAATCAAATCCATGTCTGCTCTCCTGCTGGCTTTGAACAGAGTTGGTGATACAGGGCAAGACTTTCTCTTTCTGCTCCCATCATGGTGCTTCCATCATTTCTGCCACGTAAAATGTTTTCACAAGAATTAATTAAACTACAGTGCCCACTCAATTTACTGGCTGCTGAACTCACAAGTCAAAGTTGGCATTATAAAAAAAAGAAGTTAAGTCCTCCCACAATGATTAGGGATTCTATAAGTAACCCTTAAGAAAAAGATACTTTAATACACATTCATTTTTTTCTATTGTTTACTAGACTTTAGGTCTGGTTTCAGCAGTAGCATCTGACTGGCTGCTCTCTGATCCTGCTGAAATCCCTGAGGTCTGTGGCCACTTTCTCTCCTCTCCGGGTTTCCACTTTACTCCTGTTGCAGAGAGGAGAGAGTGTGGAAACTTTGTGGGAAACCTGTACTTAGTTTAATAAATTATATTGTCAGGGTGTTTCAAGCAGAGTTAACAAAGCCCATTCCTTCTATTGTGACTGTTCCCACTGTATCATGCAAAACTGCCGAATGCAGGAAAGAAACAACATGCCATGTTTCACCAGCATTTTGTGGTTTAGTGCGGCGCTATGAGTACTATTACTATGGGATAGAAATGTGAGTTGAGTTACATATTCCCGTGCAGTGGAATCCATAAAAATAGCCACCATGTGGGGGTACATTGACAAACTCCTGTTAGTAAGAGCCCTTGTTATCAGCTATTCATGAGCCGATCTTACAGTGATTAAACTTCCTCTGAAGACAAGATCACTGTATAGTAGTGTACCGGCCCAGAAGGTTAGGCTCTAAGGCAGTTATCCCCAACCAGTAGCTCGTGAGCAACGTGTTGCTCCCCAACCCCTTGGATGTTGCTCCCAGTGGCCTCAAAGCAGGTGTTCATTTTTTGATTACTTGGCTTGGAGGCAAGTTTTGGTAGCATAAAACCCAGTGTAAAGACAAACAGAGCCTTTTTTAGGCTGCCAGTCCACATAGGGGTTTCCAAAAAGCCAGTCATAGCCCTTATTTGGCACCTCCAGGTACCTTTTTCATGCTTGTGTTGCTCCCCAACTCTTTTTACATTTGAATGTTGCTCACGGGTAAAAAAGGTTGGGGACCCCTGCTCTAAGGGGACCAGTACCCTTAGTGAAGTCGGGGACAGGGACCCTGTGAATGAGGTAAAGAAAAAACAGGTTAGATAAACTTTTAGCACTTTCTAGGAAAGTGAGAAAGTCAGTGTGTATCTAGGAAGAGCAGCTTTCTTGCTCCACCCAGGAGAGGAGAGTACAGGAGTAGTCTCCTAATAGGCTTACTTGCCTTAGATTAGGGACACAGAAGTGCCAGGGACTAGGCCAGTCTTTAACCCTGCCCACCCTCTTTATGAGAAGGGATAAACCGATGGACACCATACTTCTACTGCATACTTCTTATCTGCATTACCATCAGTTGTACTGCTGAATGTCTGTCTACCTGATAGGAGTATGAGTATCTTAACCCTGCACATACAGTGGCTTGCAAAAGTATTCGGCCCCCTTGAACTTTTCCACATTTTGTCACATTACAGCCACAAACATGAATCAATTTTATTGGAATTCCACGTGAAAGACCAATACAAAGTGGTGTACACGTGAGAAGTGGAACGACAATCATACATGATTCCAAACATTTTTTACAAATAAATAACTGCAAAGTGGGGTGTGCGTAATTATTCAGCCCCCTTTGGTCTGAGTGCAGTCAGTTGCCCATAGACATTGCCTGATGAGTGCTAATGACTAAATAGAGTGCACCTGTGTGTAATCTAATGTCAGTACAAATACAGCTGCTCTGTGACGGCCTCAGAGGTTATCTAAGAGAATATTGGGAGCAACAACACCATGAAGTCCAAAGAACACACCAGACAGGTCAGGGATAAAGTTATTGAGAAATTTAAAGCAGGCTTAGGCTACAAAAAGATTTCCAAAGCCTTGAACATCACATGGAGCACTGTTCAAGCGATCATTCAGAAATGGAAGGAGTATGGCACAACTGTAAACCTACCAAGACAAGGCCGTCCACCTAAACTCACAGGCCGAACAAGGAGAGCGCTGATCAGAAATGCAGCCAAGAGGCCCATGGTGACTCTGGACGAGCAGCAGAGATCTACAGCTCAGGTGGGGGAATCTGTCCATAGGACAACTATTAGTCGTGCACTGCACAAAGTTGGCCTTTATGGAAGAGTGGCAAGAAGAAAGCCATTGTTAACAGAAAACCATAAGAAGTCCCATTTGCAGTTTGCCACAAGCCATGTGGGGGACACAGCAAACATGTGGAAGAAGGTGCTCTGGTCAGATGAGACCAAAATGGAACTTTTTGGCCAAAATGCAAAACGCTATGTGTGGCGGAAAACTAACACTGCACATCACTCTGAACACACCATCCCCACTGTCACATATGGTGGTGGCAGCATCATGCTCTGGGGGTACTTCTCTTCAGCAGGGGCAGGGAAGCTGGTCAGAGTTGATGGGAAGATGGATGGAGCAAATACAGGGCAATCTTGGAAGAAAACCTCTTCTGCAAAAGACTTGAGACTGGGGCGGAGGTTCACCTTCCAGCAGGACAACGACCCTAAACATAAAGCCAGGGCAACAATGGAATGGTTTAAAACAAAACATATCCATGTGTTAGAATGGCCCAGTCAAAGTCCAGATCTAAATCCAATGGAGAATCTGTGGCAAGATCTGAAAACTGCTGTTCACAAACGCTGTCCATCTAATCTGACTGAGCTGGAGCTGTTTTGCAAAGAAGAATGGGCAAGGATTTCAGTCTCTAGATTTGCAAAACTGGTAGAGACATACCCTAAAAGCCTGGCAGCTGTAATTGCAGCAAAAGGTGGTTCTACAAAGTATTGACTCAGGGGGCTGAATAATTACGCACACCCCCCTTTGCAGTTATTTATTTGTAAAAAATGTTTGGAATCATGTATGATTTTCCTTCCACTTCTCACGTGTACACCACTTTGTATTGGTCTTTCACGTGGAATTCCAATAAAATTGATTCATGTTTGTGGCTGTAATGTGACGAAATGTGGAAAAGTTCAAGGGGGCCGAATACTTTTGCAAGCCACTGTATATGCTTTGTGTTGGACAACAAACAGTTGTCATTTGGTTCAGAAGAGCTCCTGGCGTCCATTCCAACATTTATTTAGCTTTGCACTACACAGTGGCAGTGGGCGGTATAGTTCTGCAACATAAGCACCTTCCATATAGCAGGTTGTTAAGTAGCTGTTGCTAATGGAGTAATTAAAATGAATATTATTATAGAGAATGTGCTAAATATTAGCCAATGTATTATGCATACTATCGATAATTTGCATTTACACTAGGTGGCGCACTTGGTCTGTCAGAGCTTCAAGGGAAATAAAATGTTAATGCTCTGCTTTTGAGTTGTATAGTAAGGAATGCCAAGGCTTTTGTTTGTGAATTTACAAATCAGTATATTACTTGGAAATAGAAGATTTGAAAAGGTAGAATTTATTTTTCAAACTTTTGTAAGTACCTGGGATTGCATTATTTTATACTAGGTGTACCTTTGCTATCTTCTTTGTTCAGTCCTAAGTGTGTCATGTAGTATGAGACACAATAGGAAGGAGGTCCCTGGCCCAAAGAGCTTACAGTCTAAGTGGGTGGGTACCATACAAGCATAAATTGGAGGGTAAAAGTGCGCAAGGTTTGGGGGTTGGCCCTTAGGTACAGGACTAGACAAATTATTAAGTAATTCTCTAGTGTTTCAGAAAGTAGAATCTGAGTATTTTCTTATGGTGATTGAGGGATGGAATTCCAGAGTTAAGGAGCGGCAAGGTAGAAAGACAAGAGAAGGCAGTGTGTATGGATGGTTAAAAATGACCGTGGCCCTGAGTGTCGCGGAGGAGATAGCCGAGAACATACAGCGAGCCAAGAAATATAGTGAGAGCAGGAGTATCCTAGCAGAAGAGTTTAAGATTGATCGCTAGTACAGTACATAATATATATGTATAAGAATAGGCACTTAAAAAACAAAACAGGTTAGTTGCTAATGGCTGTAGGTCTGTGGAATAAAACTATCCTTGCAAATAGAGCCACTGCTTGCACAAGGCCAGCAAGATGATACCGTGTTATTCCACCTTGCCCAATTATTGGGAGATGTTTGTTCATTTGATTTAGAGGAGAGCACAAGCAATTAATATATCCCTGGCAATAAATTGTTCCTGACCCAGAGTCAACACTTTGCTGCCCGTTAGGGGTCAGTTATGTTATCCTCCCATGTCTTTGCAGAAGAAAATATACCTTGTTGATCTAGAGAACTGAAGTGTGTAGAAACCAAACAACCTCCTTATGAGAGGCTTACATTTCAAAGGCTTGTCCTGTGACTGATTCCCTGTGCTTGGTGGGGGTTTGGGCAGCTTGGCCGATAGGGGAGAAGATGCTGAGCCCTTAAAGCTTGTAAAGTGGATCCCATAAGATAAAGAGCACTACCACCTCTTTGATGTGAATTATTATGCAACACAATCTATTTAACAAGTGGAAAGAATATTAGTTGCTCAGGATAAGGTTGAAGCCAAGAGAAGTTTTCAAAGCAAATAACCCTTGATGTTGTATATAATATCCTATTTAAGACTGTGTAAATTGCTTTGTTCCTCAGTATTTCATCCTGCTGCAAAGTGAAGGCTTAGTAACTAAGGCTTTCTTTCCACTTTAGCTTTTATTGCTGAAGGATCAAGAACCCTAAGTTATTAAACTAGGAAAACTTGGCAGTACATGATCTTGCTTTTGCATTGCTTGTTATCACTATTCCCAGGAGACTCACTGCAGTCGTCAGCTTCAAAGGAGAAGGAAAGGCTAAATCACTAGGGGATGCCAAATGCTAGGCAATCCCCAGTGATTTTAATCACTTACTTGAAACCCCTGGCCGGTACTCCTGTTAGGAGCCAGGGGGTTTCAGGTAAGTGATTACAATCACTGGGGAGTGCCTAACATTTGGCACCCCCCTTTCCTTCTCCTTTAATATCTCTAGATCCAAAATTAATTGTGAGCTCTACAGGCAATGTAAATCTAATGTGTAGACATGTATATCATTAGTATCCTTATATGAATACAATAGCATGCAAGTTAATACATGGTTTGCTCCTTTGGCGAGTCTCTCCCTCCATTTGCCCACCTTGGGTGGGTGATATTGTGCTAATGAATTGTGAAGTAATGAAGGTGATACAAAAAGCGAGAACTACATGAGATTCAGTTCTCGACTGCAAGCCTGGCTATAGACATCTGCCCAATTCTTAGCCAGATATCGGTCAGGGAGGCCTGCCGGAGAGCCCCATACAGGGGCAGGTAAGCTGCCAAATCAATCTAAAGGCCCCAAATTGCATCTTAAATCTGTCCATTTATATTGACTTTTACCCACCCGCCTAGCAGATGTTGGCTTTAACTTGTAAGTGACTTGGTTGAATAACAGTTCTGAATTTGTTGTCAGTTATAATTCTCTAGGATGGAAACCCCCTTTTCATGAAGTCAGTATATAGTGACTGCATTATTAAGAAAATATTCTTGCAGGGAGTGTTTGCCTAGCTTGAGCTAAATGGTACCCTGGTCTCTTAAATCCTTCCTAAAGATCATACAATTGAAAGAGATAGCAAAGAGAAGAAATGTAGTCATAAGTGATAGAAAAACATAACTTGAAATTAAAAGAAGGAAATTTACCTCCCTTTTATGTGCAAGATCTCCTTGCTAAAGAGAGTTGTGTGTGTTATAGCCTGAGGGACACAGGTAGGACCTTTCCGGTGAAAATACTTTTTTGAAAAAAGCACAATATACTGGCTGATTTTAGGGCCCTGTTTTAATATGTAGCTATGTTTCTGTGTGTGTGTCTGTCTGTAATGCATACCTAGGTGGGACTGTTGGTTAGAGTTAGACTGAATGCAGCATAGTGTTATTTATACACTACCTTGTGTGGATTTAGAGGTCCCACTGGGTTCCACCTGGAATTTACTTCCTTCTGTAAGGTTGGATTTGCTTGGAAGGGTTGAACTTAATGGTCTTTGGTCTTTGTTCAACCCAACATAACTATGTGACTATGTTGTTTTACAGTAAATGGAATTATTTCATTGTTTTTAGTGTACGAAAATACAATCTGTATTATTTGTTTCCCTGCTACCTAAAAATACCAATTACAGGTTCTGTGACTTTTCTCCCATTGGTACTAGCATTCATAGGCCGGGCACAAAGAACACAAGGGAAATGATTGAACCTGGTCACTCATAAATAACAGGACTGGGGCATAATGATGGGACCTTTCTTTTCCAAATAATATAACCTATTATTGTGTTATATATAGTGCAATACATTCCTATGATTTTTTCTCTCTACTTAAACAGTGCTCTTAGTTACACAATAATGGAAGCTGTAAACAACTTTCTGGTCTTTGTCAATAAATTATTTTCCTTCTAACCTGGCATTGTGGCCTTAGCCATGTCCCCAAACCAAATAGGTTATGCTCATATTTTTGGCAGCACGCTAAGGGCACCACTAATGCCCTAGGCTACAGCGTTACAAAGTTAGCATTTCTATACATTGCTTTAGGTTATTGACCCCCCTAGAAAATTTTCTGTGGACCCCCTTGGGGGTTTTGCCTTAAGACTTCATAAACTTCATGTTGACAATACACATTTGTCTCAGTTGTTTATTCCTTACTTTTTCTTTCTTATTGTTGGCAGGACTCTGAGGCTATCAAACAAAAGAACCTTCAGGACTAAAAAATAAAAGTTGGCAATAATTCCAGGACAGTTTGAACACGGCCAGTTCTAAATTTACACCACACGTTCCACAGTTCATCTGATTCATTTTAAAATGTTGCATGCAAATATACTTGGCCATATTAGGAGACAACAACCTCTGGTGGATCCCTAGGCTGGATTGGGATCCCTAGGATGTTTTAAATTAGGAATGGAGTATATTTATAAAACAGGAAACCACAAGATTGCAAATTATGCTATTATTTATCTACCATCTTTCTGTCTATCTATCCTCTATCATCTGTCTATCATCTATCTGTCATGCCTCTGTCAAATCAGATAATATTTTGCCTTGGCCTTCTGAAATGTGCTAATTAGCAGTCAGTACAGGTATGGGACCTGTTATCCAGAATTCTTGGAACCTGGGGCTCGTTATGCCTTAAGTCTACTAAAAAAATCAATTTAACATTATTTAAACCTAATAGGATTGTTTTGCCTCCAATAAAGTTTCACTATATCTTAGTTTGAATCAAGTACAAGGTACTGTTTTATTATTACAGAAAAAAAGGAAATCATTTTAAAAATGTTTAATTATTCAATTAATGCAGCTTTCTTGATAATGGTTTTCTGGACAATGCATCCCATAACCCAGTGTTTCATGAAAGGGTTAATTAATTAAATAGGAAAAACCTTTTATTCTTCAAATTAGGGATCCGCAACCTTTTTTCTATGAGCCACATTTAAACATAAAAAAAGTTGAGGAGCAACACAGGCATGAAAAAAAGCTCTGGGGTGCCAAATACAGGCTGTGATTGGCTATTGGTAGCCCCTATGTGGACTGGCAGCCTACAGGAGGCTTTGTTTGGCAGCAGACATGGTTTTTATGCAACAAAGCTTGTGTTTAGAACAAGAATTCAAAAATAAGTCGCTTTTTTGAAGCCACATGTTGCTCTAAATAAATAGGGAACCCTGCAGTCTGAGCAAAGCTACTCTAGAGAATGAGGAATAAAATAGGCTGCAGTCCTAGATATATATGCATAATATCTGTAGCTTATCATGAGAAAGGAGCTTCCTAAGGATGGTATCATGATCAACAGCTCCCCTCCCTTTTCTTGTCTTACACCCATTACCATCAGAATCTACATATAATAAAAAAAAATCCCTTCAGAGACTGAGGTGCAGCTGGTATGAATTACTCAGGCTCTCCCTCTGCATTCACCCCATAAGCTCCTCTGCCTTTAACTGTTTCCAGTAATGACAAACAGATGCTCTTTATTTTGTTCCATTGCTTCATCTAAAGTAATTTAACCCCTTCAGTAATAAGCAACCATGTTGCGTTTGCTGCACATTTCTGACAATAAAAAGTTAAACAGCAATTTCTTGTGCATTTGTTATTCATATTAGAAAACCACTTGAATACTGAAAACACATTACACTCAGGGAGGTCATATTAATTAAAAAAAAAATATTCTTAATTTTAGGGTAAAGCAATACTTTTTTATTTGAAGGAGCAGGAATTGTATGCAGTACACTTGACGCCACTCTTGCTTTATGCCATTTCCCTAATTTATCAACTTTAATGATCACAATGTGTCTCAGGAGTCAGTTGTTTCTTACCTTGGATCCCAGCATCCTGCAACATGTAATTTGATAAGTCTAAAGCACAGAGCAGATTTGTAAGTACCCTTCTCCCTGTCATGTTTTAGGTATCTTTCTGTATATCTCCATCCCTAAATAGGAACCTGACTGCTGTCTGCTGAGAAATCTATGTGGAAGGAACCACGAGTGCCTTTAAAATGTGAACTGGAGTCCTGTATGAAATGTACCAGCGATAAAGGGAAATAAGTTGCTATTTTTTTTATTACATCTGTTTTATGCAATGAAATCCCATGTTTGGTAAAAGAGAGGATACTTCCTTGAGCCAGATATTGGCAGTGTTGGGTATGGGCATTGCATCAGGAGGGTAATAATTGGATTGTGATAGAAGCCTCTTTCATCGCTTCCCACTTTAATAATGTCTGACATGTTAGGGTGGGCTGGGAACACCAGATATGCTGTTCTGTAATGGACACTCATAGTTTATGTAAACAGTGGATTCTTCCCAGGCTCTGTAACACTGACACCTACTCCTGATGACCTACCCTGGGTCCTCTCAGTTTTAAAACACGTTCTTTAATTCATATATTTCTTCATGTTTTGTAAAGTCTCATACTTTAGACCTATTGCATAAGAACACCAGAGAATATAGAATTCTGAAGGGTTGAACAATGATTTTTCAAAGGTTTGTATAATGTTTATTTATATTATCATAACTGATGAGTACAATTTTCTTTAAACGGGACCACTGCTGTGATTTAGAAAATGGCAATTTAATATTATTTCCTGGGCCCATCAGGGAATGAAGGTGTATCTGCTGTAATGACTGGAATGCCACACAAGGGTATCACGAGATGCTTCAAACTTTAGTGGGCAGCTAATCAGATGGACCTTCCCTACTTATATAACTTCTATTTACCATGACCCCAAGCTGCAAAGAAGGCCAGTAGCTGCTGGACCCTTTGTATCTACCTTCTAGTCATCAGAAAGTATCTTGAAGGAGCTAACCAGGCAGGTGAAGGTGTAAATGATGAGGGAGAAAGTTATGCAAAGGGCACTGAAAAGCAGATTCAGGTAAAATAAATAATAGCATAGAAAAGCAACATATTAAATGCCTTGGAAGTATAACCTATTTTAGATTGAGGCCTATTACTCTGTACAAGTACATTAGAGGGGATTATAGGCAGTTGGGGGATGTTCTTTTTTCCCATAAAAACAATCAACGCACCAGAGGTCACCCCTATAGATTAGAGGAACAGAGCTTCCATTTGAAGCAGCGTAGGTGGTTTTTCACGGTGAGGGCAGTCAGGTTGTGGAATGCCCTTCCTAGTGATGTGGTAATGGCAGATTCTGTTAATGCCTTTAAGAGGGGCCTGGATGAGTTCTTGATCAATCAGAATATCCAAGGCTATTGTGATACTAATATCTACAGTTAGTACTAGTGGTTGTATTTATAGTTTATGTATGTGAGTGTATAGATTGGTAGGTGTGGGTTAGGTGTGCTGGGTTTACTTGGATGGGTTGAACTTGATGGACACTGGTCTTTTTTCAACCCTATGTAACTATGTAACTATTTGCAGGAGAGGAAAATGTTACAGTTGTGTTGCAGTTGTGCCTTCATTTAAATCTCGTAACCATCATTTACAGCTATACCAACATAAAAGTGCAGCTTCTTGTTCATCTAATTATGAATTTGATGTGTTGTCTTTATGCAGTCACAATTCACAAAGCAAGGTAGTGGTAGTACTATATTTCCTTCAGCTACACAAGCATTTATATTATATAGTGAGGGTATGTAATAGGCAGTGGGTACTGAATCCCCAAGCACATTATACAGTGTAATAGTAAGTACTAGCCATACTACAGTAAGAGGCAGTGAGTCCTTCCCCCCCAAGCACACTATACATGGTTATTGGGAACTGGCACTTCCAGCACATTAATGGGCTTATTTATCAATTTTCTAGTTTGTAAATTCAAGTAGAATAAACTCACCTTTATTAATCTAGTAAACTGGCTTGATTAAAACTAATTTTTGAAAAGATAAGAGTGAAACTTTGGGTCCTTAACTAGAAATGTCCTTAATGTGACATTTCAAGAGTGGTTGGCGTAACTTATATGGGGGCAGTTGTATTGTGGGCAAATACATGCCTCTGATCCTGTTTTTTGCAATTTGCACCTTGCCACCCCATTCTGAGTAGTTAATGAGCCTTACCATCTGTAAGTAGACTACAAAGTCATCTGCGTAATGTTCCTATCACATGCACAGTTGCCTGGTGATGTAGAATAAACAATTACAACAAGATGAAATACTGGTTTAGAGAAACATTGCTCCGGGGTCCATCATATATTCAGAACAAGAAACTGCTGATAGATAAGAGCCATTTCACATCTGGTTGGATAATATTTTAACATCCATTAGGTTCCCATGGAAATAGTAAAGATAACATGAACTATTGCATGCCTGTGGTGGCCACACAAATATAAAGACAACAGTGACTGTAGAGTGGTCAAACATTGCACGGATGCTGACTGGGATATTTAGTATATTGTGTGAGACAGGCAGAAAGGTGGTCAGGCCAATAATATCAAGTCTGGCCACGTGACGTCATTGCTATGTGGTCTTTTTCCTATCCAGCTGTGAATCACAAGACCTTTGCTGCAGGTGACACAGCTGATAGAACAACTAAACATGCATGGCATGAAAAAGAACCGGATATTAAGTCAGTGTATGGTTACTTAGGTGCTCCTCTCTTCCCAATTCATAGGGCAAATATCACTTTATATATTATTGTAAGTATATAATTTATTAAGAGGAGTATTACAAGGAACCCCATTTAATGTTCTTGCCAAAGCTAAGAGATTTTTAACTGATATGTTATTTCACAATAAAAGCAAGCAATCATTTTATAATGACACAACTTCAGCAAAAAGTCTTTGAATGGGGTTTCCTCTTTACAACTGCCTTTATTTCCCACATAATTAATCAGAGGTATGAGAATAAACAGGACTCCACCTTGAGAACAACCTATGCCAATATGCTTAATTGAACATTTAAAGAAAAAATAAAGTGAATGCAGATGTATATGCTATCTATAGCTTGTTAGAAAGAAGCAGGTCAAAGAGCTACAATGACAAATGGTTACTAGTTGCTTAGAAGTTCTTTTTCCCATTAAACATCTGATGCATAAGAGCACAACTGGGTCAAATATAAGCCATGTATTTTGGTTCCTCTAAGTTAAGGGCAAGTCAGTCCAAAGGATTGCATCATCATTTGCATATGGCAGGGACAAACATATGGTATTCCTGCTGTTGTAAAATTTCCAAAATATAGCTGTAGATCAGCAAAAAACTCTGAATTGGTTATTACGGTTCTGTGTACGGTTCTGAAAAGCTAAATCAGGGCTGTTCAGCTTTAGGCCCATGGGTTAGATGTGGCCCTACCACTGATTTTCATGGCCCTAGTTTGCTCAGGGGCACTTCTCTGTATGTTATTATCATGTTAACATAAGCTGGCCCATATCAGCCCTCTAACATTGCACTGCTCCAAATGATGAATGTGAAAACCTAAGGGCTATTTATGGTTTTAAATATCAATGCCTTATATCTATCATCACCCCAAGAGTTGAGTAATGATGTATTGAAGTTCAAAACAAAATGCTCCCAACATTTTTCAGATTTATGTATTATATTGGCAAATAAGGGTGCTTAAAGCTTGTCCTGTAGTTGTCTCCTAACCAATATCTCCAGTGTGCCCACTGTCCTTGTGCTCCAGAACTAGCAACTACCTCTGAATAACATCTATCTTGTATGGATGCAACTCTGTGGGGGTCAAAGGATTCAAACTGCTATTTAACTAAATTAAAGTTTCAGCAAGTTCCGATTCTGCAACTTCATTTATGCTGGAATCTGTGGAAATATAAATACATGAATGAAACCATCCGTTTTAAACATTCAATAAAAGCTGACAGTTCAAATGCTTATGACCGCTTTACTGTATATACAGTTATTTCCCAATAATTAGAATTGTCAGAAATAATTATATTAAAACTCCATGCCGAAGTTGATGAAATGCTTTAGTGAGGTCCTTACTTGTGCAGTGAAATTGCTTGTCCCTGGGTAAACACTGAGCTGCCAATCTCCTACGCACATATATATATGAGCTAGTGAATCAAGTATAGCAGTACTACCAGGTGCTCTCTGGTAAGAGTGGCCATTCACTACATAGGCTTCCATGGTACAGTGGAAAGCAAAACATTTTATTACTGGTAATTACTGGCATATTACCCTACTTCTAAGTTAATCATCGTTAATAAATTGCTTTTCTTTTGAGGGTCCAGTGAGCCCTGAAACATAATAATTTCCCTTGCTTATCTACAAAGCAGCAGTATAGCAATATGTTGATTGGTTTTCATTCTAGTTGTGACATTAAACAATAAAATCAGAAGGTATGCCCTAAATCAGTGCTATCCAACTTATTACATGTAGTGGCTCAAGTATTTCTCATATGGCAAGTTTAAAGAACAGATAACATTAAAATCATGCTGTCATACAGTGAAGACTTTGCATTCTCACGCGTTTTCATGCGTATTTCAGCTAAATGTGCCTGCACCCGAGCGTATTCCATTCATTCGGGTGCAGGCACAAGTAGCAGGCATAGGGCTGAATTTTCGCCAAGCGTTTTTCCGCTTGCCGCAAATATCAGCCCTACGCCACGTGTGGCATCAGCCTTAAGCAGACTGGGTTCCATAAAAATCCTTTGGAGGCCACAGGCTTCCAGTTGGACAGTCCTGCCCTAAATAATCAGCTCCTCGTCCCTACACCCATGCAAACTGGTAAAAAGGTGTTGTTTGCCCTCAAGGCAACAACCATCATCAAATAGGGCTGTGTCTGATCACTACTGAGGCTGTAGGAAGTTGGATAATGCTAATAATGGGAAAAATCAAGTAAATAATAAGGCAGAAAGATTTTTTCTATTCAAAATTTAATTATATTTTATTCTTATTGCCTGCCAGCAAGCAATGCTTTTTCATGAAACGTAAAAGCAGTTTGCTTGCCAGAAAAGGGAACATGGTAAAAAAGTGGTTAATCAGCAGTGAGAGGAACCCAAAGGAGAAATGCCACAGCACTGACTAACTTGTCCAGCAGGGAGTTTTATGGCTATTTTAGGAAGTTTGCTGTCTCATATAGGGGTGTATCACAGGCGAGTTATAAAAACACTGGGATAGAAAATGACTTTGTAAAAGGAAACATTGTGCTCCCAAAAGAGAGAGAAAAGAGGCTTTTCGGTCTCTGGGGTCAAATGTGTAGGAGTGGGAAACAGTGGGTGCTGTTTTGTTGCACTCAGAAATAATGGAAACCTATAGAAAATATTTTTTTAATGGAAATGTATGGATCAGAAAGTTGAGAATGGGTAGACTGATAATGAAACAAATAAAAAGGCAAAATATTTAACATTATTTTTCTAGGCAGACAGTCATGCTGGCCACACCCTGGGATGTGTGACTGATCTAGCTGCATTACACAGTCTGTTGTTTTTAGTGCAATTAGTTCACATACATGGAGTGATCCCCCACTTGGTCAATCTGTTTCCATGCTGAAAGTCCAAAAGTTTGGTGGGAAATAGTATAAACTGTAAGATATTTTGGTGTATGTGTATATTATATTATTATATGATATACACTTGTTTTTGCAATAAATGTGTTAACGGCATTGCCGGTATATTGGTGTGCTTCTTCCCTTCACAAAGGTTTAATATATTATTCACATTAACTTGACATAGAGTGGATCAGATAGTGTTTGCTAGGGGGAAAATAAATGTTTTCATGTTATTTTATTCATAGAGCCCTAAACATTCCCCTTACAATAAAATGAACTAATGCAGCTCCTTTTGGCGAGGTTAGGAGAATGCAAAGTATTGTATGATGTCACAGGCACGACAGCCAATCACAGACCACTGGGGATCGAAATGAGCCAAGGACTGTGGGCTTAGGGGAGTTATTAAAATAAAACACATGTAACCACCCAACTAATCCCTGTAACTAGGCCTTGTAGTGAAAAGTAGAATCATTGTGTATGGGCTTTTTTTTCCATTTTTTAATTTATTGATAAATATATACAGGTATAGGACCTGTTATCCAGAATGCTTGGGACCAAGGGTATTCCGGATAATTAAACCCAATAGGATTATTTTACATCAAGTAAGGATTACTTTTATCTTAGTTGGGATCAAATACAAAGCACTGTTTTATTTTTACAGAGAAAAGGGAAATCAATTTTAAAAATCGAAATTATTTGATTAAAATGGGGTCTATGGGAGACAGGCTTTCCATAATTCAGAGCTTTCTGGATATCGGGTTTCCAGATAAGGGGTCCCATACCTGTATTGTGATTTACCTTTCAAAGCATTGCATTTCCAAATGGAACAACTTTTAAGTTTGAATACTTCTAACTGGTTACACACATGTACACAATCTATTTGTAAAGATTATAATGTGACAATATAAATCACTCTAGGTATGCAATTTGAAGAGATAAAGCCACTGAAAATGTAATGTATGTGTGTATGTATGTGAATAAGAAGGTAAAAACCTTCATTACATAAATTTCCATAGAGCAAAAATAAAAAAGCTTATTACAAGGGATACAGACGGGGAACTACTGAAAATGCAGGAAGAGTCGGGGGTTAAGCGAATAGAGAGAAAAGGGAGATTTTTAAATATTATGGTGTGGGACAGAGTTTAAAAGGGGGTGTTAATATTAGTGACTGGAGATATAGATCTAAAGCTATAGGCCAATAAAAGGAGCACCAAAGTCTAAAATATAATATATACAGGTATAGGACCCGTTATCCAGAATGCTCGGGACCAAGGGTATTCCGGATAAGGGGTCTTTCCGTAATTTGGATCTTCATACCTTAAGTCTACTAAAAAATCAATAAAACATTAATTAAATCCAGTAGGATTGTTTTGCATCCAATAAGGGGTAATTATATCTTAGCTGGGATCAAATACAAGGTACTGTTTTATTATTACAGAGAAAAAGGAAATCAATTTTAAAAATCCTAATTATTTGATTATAATGGAGTCTATGGGAGACAGGCTTTCCGTAATTCGGAGCTTTCTGGATAATGGGTTTCCGGATAAGGGGTCCGATACCTGTATAGAAGATGCTGTATTTTAAATTCAAAACTTATTGCACCAGCTAAAAGTTTAAGCATCCCTATAACCATAATGATCCAGGCCTTTAAGTTTGTTTACCGCAGCTCCCCATCTTGGATTTTGTTAGGTCATCTTTTGTGCAGTGTCAGAAACACTGCACATGCTCAGTATGCTCTGGGCTGCTGTTGAGAAGCTAAGCTTAGGGGTCACCAGAAATCATGAAAACGTTAGCAGAAAGTGAGGTTACATTATAAAGTTGACCCTACAGGGCTGATTATTCATTATTTCATTTGCAGAATATAAAGGTATCTTTGCTGCTATATTTTCCAAGTAATTCCCAATAAAGCTTGTACAGGTACTGTGAATTTATTGTATAAATATACAACATTATGTTTTGCCATGGGGTCCATAAACTCAGGTAACTGAAAGCAGCCCAGAATGAGCAGAACAGAACATTGTGGACTATTATTGAAAGATGGCTTCCTTGTGCCTCTGCAATAATGTAGTAATGTTATAAAGTTTAACACTATTTTAAGTCTAATTGGGGTCAGACCTAGAACCTAGAATCTGTAGGACAGATATGCCTCTGTACTAATGATGCTCTATTTGGCAAAATAGGTTTAAGGCTGGTTTAATTAAGATTTTTCCAGCAAAAATAGTTGTGTCATATCAGTTTGTATGTATACGCCCATATACTTGGATTGAGTTACCTAAACCACAGGATTTGTCACGAAAGTACCAGGCAAACAGTACTGATGTAATCCAGTTTTAAGGGCAGGGTATCTAACAAAGCAATGTATGTACTGCAGGACAGTATTAAGCTAGATAGCAAAATAAGTCAAATTTGTGCAAGGATCCCACATGTTGATTGGAATATTTCTATATTATTATCCAAAGATTATGAAAGATTATGAAATGTGTATTGCCTATGAGGAGTAACATAAATTATGGTGAATAGATATCCATATCAAATAGATATCCGTCTTTGCATTTTTGTCTTGAATATATGGACAATATGCAATGGTAATTTCTTCATTACAGACTTCTAACTTCCCCCTTGTCTGCCTCTGTATGTATATATGTTGTAGCTCAGATCATTCCCAGCTAAAGTCAGGTGATCCCAGTGGTGGCCAATAATAGAGCAAACATTTGGAAGTTTTAACCTTGAAAGCAAGCAAACTGAGGGCATTTTTAGAATCTTAATGCACAGAATGCATCAATGTCCAGCGCCGGATTTCAAATCTGGGTGCCCCCATTTGTGCCCTCAACTGCCCCTCCCCTGCCATGCTGCCACATGCGTGCATGCGCGGCCATTTAAACTCCGATATGGAGCAGTGGGGAGAAGTCCCCATTGCTCCCTTTGTGGTCTCGCCTTTGTGGCCTCGCCACAAATCTGGGCCTGTTAATGTCCTATATATATTGATGAGTGCAGAGGACCTTTTGTTGTTGTCTATATGAATTTTGTGGTCACAGCCTCATTTTGCCCAATGGTTTAAAATTTGTTGGTGAGCACAACTTTACGTTTTTTGCTTTTGGTTATACAAGAACAGTGGCCAGCTCCATGTTGTTGCTCCCATCATTCCTAGATACAGACAGGTAATGCCAGGGAGCCAATACATGGGCAACTATTTGGAGTTTTTAATCTTAAAAGCAAGTAAGTTGCAGGTAAAAACCAGTCCCTTTGTAAAATGTATAATGAAGCAGTAGAATTCTTAATGAATCAAATAAAAGTGAGTGTAGGACTGGCCAGTCTGGGGGTGATTTTGATGCAGTTGGGCAGCTTTATATTACATTACATTTACTGCATATACTAGAGTATAAGCCTAGTTTTTCAGCACCCAAAATGTGCTGAAAAAGTCACCATCGGCTTATACTCGAGTCGGGTGCTATGGGTCCCTCCAGACTAGCACCCTCTGTCCTTTGTGTGCAAATTAGGCCACCCGCAACCAGACCCTCCAGTGCCCTGGCCTAGGCTCCCACTAGCAATACTTATTTCCCCTTACATCTCCTCCGGGACTGGGTCTGCTGTCAGTTTGCCAATGTGCAATGAGCGTGGGGTAGTGCTCATATTGTTTTTGTCGACCCTCTTCTCCGCTTACAGAGCTAGTTTACTGTTTTTCTTTGAAATAAATATTGAATAACATATACCCCACTGATGCCTCAATTAATGTCATTTTATTGGTATTTATTTTGATTGTTAAAACTTAGCAGTAGCTGCTGCATTTCCCACCCTAGGCTTATACTCGAGTCAATAAGTTTTTCCAGTTTTGTTAAGTAAAATTAGGTACCTCGGCTTATATTCGGATCGGTTTATACTCGAGTATATACGGTATACTATATTTATATTGCACTATAAGGACAAAGAATCACTGTTTTGTTAAAAGGGGAGGGCAATTTGGTAGCTTAATACACAGAATGCGCACAGGGGCACATTTACTAAAACTCTAACATTTCTCATTTTTTTATTTTTAAAAATTTGAATAAACTTATTTTCACGAATGTCTGACATTTCCTTAAAAGTCTGAACTGAAAAAGTCTGTCCAGGAAAAAGTCACAAAAAAGTCACGAACATCTCAGAACATTTCAGAACATCTACTTTTTTATAATCGTTGCACAAAAAAAGAGCGTCAAAAATCCGAAACCTCTAAAGTTTTGAAGCAAAAGAAGGATCCTCGAAGGGTAGGGAAGGGACATCTGCCATTGACTTCTATATGGCAGGGTTTAAAAGGAATTTTTTTCAGATTCAGTGATGAGCGAATTTGTCCCATTTGGCTTCAGCGAAATATGTATTTGTAATATAGGTGTGGAGGTGCCATCTCAGTGCATTGTGCCTGAGTCTGAGCTTTCAGAAGGAGCCAGCGCTACACATTAGAACTGCTTTCAGGTAACCTAATGTTTTTCATACTTCCATGTAACTGGAGGAGTCCCAAGCTGGATTTCTTACTATTGAGTGCTATTCTGATATCTACTGGGAGCTGCTATCTTGCTCCCTTCCCATTGTTCTGCTGATCGGCTGCTGGGAGGAGTGTGACTGAAGTCTATCAGAGCACAGGTCACGTGGTTGTGGCACCCTGGGAAATGAAGAATATGGCTGTTTGAAAACAGATATCAATGCAAGATTCTGCTGGAGAAGCTCTATTAACTTATGCGTTTTGAAAAAAAACACGTTTTCCCATGACAGTATTCCTTTAAAGTTATCCAAACATTTAATAAGCCGTATGCATGTCAACATTTGACAACATGCATACTCCCTCTTGCTCTCGCTTCACAAATATATATAATTAAATCAGACAAAGCAAATCTTAAATCTTTTAGGTTCAATAAAGTTCATATAGTAGAGCTTATTACTATAGTGAAGAGTAGGAACAATGATGCACAGGCATTCAATATCTCCTTTACCGAATAGCCCCGTATTTATACAGTTCCTTTCTTCTCTCCATCAGCCTGTGGGCTACACAAAATATTTCATGTCCCATGGTTACAATCTGTCATTGTGTCATTCCACAATAGAAAACATATGGCTGCAGATTTACTAAAATGGAGACTAAGAAATATATACAATATATGGCACGTTTATTTATTTATTGGTGTACTTACATGTGTTAATGGTTAAAAAGCATATTCCATCAAATATTTTAAAGACAATTTCAAGCCAGGGGAGGAGGTTTTATGCTGACACTTAGAATGATAAAGTACTGTATTTGCAATATTAACTCTGTCTTGGAAAGGGTCCTCAGCAAATGAAAGGAAGACTAAAGTAAACAAAGCATGCAATGTTTTTGACATATCTGTTTTATATTAAATATAAGGTATTACTGAGGTATAAATAATTATAAAAAATGTTCATTGCTTAAAAACTTTCCATATAGTATGACCCAGAATTCGCCATACCTTGATAAGACTCTGAGCTGAACATGCAATGTATGAGTCTAGAAGGGCAAGCATCACATTTTCTTAGCGTATGAACAATTACTCTGCAGATATGAATAGAATGAGGGCTATTTTTTTTACCCCTTGGGGGACTCCCCTCGACACAGAAAAACCCACCCAACACCTGGTTGAGGGATAGTAGCTAAGGGGTCCTCTTAAACCATCATAAAACTGAATGATTAATAAGCTTCCACTGAGACACCACCTGCAGTCATTGGTTTTTCAAAGTATTATTTTACACAGATGCTCTTGTTCTCCATTAACACATCAGTTATGTCTCCTGGATTTCTATGGACCCTTTGTTATAGGTTGATTACTCTTTGCCCACTCTTCACTAAATTCCTTTCAGTACTGCTCACCAGCCTTATCCCATATGTTGAGATCCAAGTATACATAAAACATATTGGTGTTACTGTTTATACAATCACTAATATATTGCTTGTGTATCTCCCTACCTTTATAATGCTTTTTTATTTTTTGCATATCTAATTTTTAGATTAGTCGTCCAGGCAAAAGCCTTTTCTGCAATAATTCTCTACATTTAGACAAGTATTTTATTTACTTCTAATCCTATAGTTTAATTACACTACTTCTGCTCAGCTATTTCCATAGAGTGGTCCAATTACCCAAAATACAACGGATTATGGGCAGGTTATATTAAGAATATGATGCCATAGAAACAAGTCCATGGAATCCTTGGCAGACTTCAGCTCCTTCAAGCATCAAGACCTTTACGTTTACAACTGTAATATATAGAATTGTTATAGTGTTGTCTTAATGTAAACAATACTCTTTGTACCATATAACTTTACCCAGTGAATTCCTGCACTCCTTTTATGAGTATGGAGATAATGTAATGCATATTGCAAAGTTTGCATAAGATCTAATAACTGATAGCAATCAATCACATGTTCCCTTTCAAACAGGTGACCAGTAAATTGTACTTGCTGATTGGTAGCTATAGATTATGAGACGTAGAACTTTGTGACTTTTTTTCTTCTAACAAAGGGTTCTTGAAGCCACACCTTTGAAATAGTAGCCTGAAGTAGGAAACTCTCCCAGACAGGTCAGATTCAAAAGCAAACTAACTGAACAGTTATGTCCCATATGCCCCCCCCCTCAAGTCACTGATTGGTTACTGACTGCTAACAGCTTAGAGAGCTGTAAAGGAGGAAGTAGTGTTCTGGACATTATGTTAGACAACTGCCCGCTCCAGCCCTTAAAGATTACATTTTTGGCTAACTAACTATATTGAAAACATTTTTTATTTTGCGCCGTCTCTATATTTTACCCATATATATATCTATATTTGTCACTGAACTGCTTATTTAAACTAAGTCTACATTTCCGCAATGTCATCTCAGAGCACTGGGCATTCAACTCTAAATATATATAAGATTGCACCCTAGGAACCACTATAATAAATTATGTCTTGCTCTCACCATCACCTGTGACATGCTTTAGGTGGCCATGCTCACGCCAACTCTTGGGCCTTAAACTGGATATTTCTGCAACCTATTTGCTGCTTTGGCTTGATGTACTGGGGGGTTTATCGTGTTAGCACAAAACCTCTTTGCCGTATTTTTATTTTGAGTAGATTACAAGCACCATGCAACACAATTTCCATTTAAGATGCATGTTTAATGTACTTTAGTTTCATTCAATATCATAACATTTGTACTTTTTTAAATTTTTTTGACAAAGTGGGTTTTGGTTGAATGTTGGAAAGAACAGAAAAGTAAAATGGCATATTATATTCATAGCACAGCAATGCCAAAATTGGAAATCATTTGAAGAATACATGCACATGAGTTATCGAACAGATGGAAAGTTGGAAGTTGGAAGTTTATTTGGCGTTACCAAACAAAAATGCATTCCAGAGCGCCTATCCCAATGGACCAATCTGTCTACCTCCTGTCTTCTTTGTTCTGCTCCATTGGATGATTCAGGGAATTCATGTTTTCTGTTCTATCTCAGGAATATCTAGAAAACCTTTAGGTTGTATAATAGATCTATGAACATTACACATCTGCTTCCCATTGTGCCACTATCTGTTTTCACCATGGCAATAAAACACCTGGCACTTAATAAAGAACTTTTTTATGTTTCCCTCTACAGTTCTTCAGAATAAAGCTTCTCTCAGTGCACAAAGCCCTCTAAACCAATTTAAAAAGGGAATGACAATCCAGTAGACTACTGAGCATAAATCTTTAGAAACATGAAATATAATTTTATTTAGAATACTTTCTGCAATAATTTCCAATTATGGATACATTTTATTTTATTTCTTAGATCTTGGACCACTTTTAAACCAATTTGGTATCCCAATGTTCTTGCATTACCCATAATGCAAATCAACAACTGGGCTATGAAACATGGCATCCGGTCACAGATAGCAAAAACTGTGCTCTTACAAAATAAGCAAATATGGAGTCAATACAAGTAGGTACCTCCAGTCATCTCTAGGGTGGCATAAGGGCAGTGCAAACTTTCTGTTGTCATTTAACTGCATGCTATATACAAAGGATTATTATTTTGCTCCAAAAAAACAAGGGGACACTAATTCTGGTCTCACTTGTCCTTTTTTGATGCCAGCCTTACCACAACTGTATGCAACTTGCCTACTGATGCCCCTTATATGAGGGAATTAACTGCATACAGATACCATGCTGGTCCTCTTTACCCATTCTACAACTAGGGTAATCTAAAGTGGAATGTGTAGAACAGACATTTTAGGTTCAAGCCCGCCTTTTCTTTGGCTATGCCTCCCCATAGCTTAGAACAATGTTACAAATATATGTAAATAATTATAGCCATTGTTGAATAATTCCAAAATACCTAAAGCAATGTACACAGAGGTAAGGATCCACCTGCGTATGTGCATTTGTTCTGTGGTGCGGTTCTACACACTCACTGTATAGCAATGTGTAAGTACATTGCTCTCATATTTTTCAATGGGTTTGAAGATCAAGGATGAACAAAATAAAAAAAATAATATGGTCTTGTTCAGGGATGGATTGGCAATCTGTAGATTCTGGCAAATGCCAAAGGGGCTAGATGCCATAGACAGTCATTATTTATTAGGCAGGGGGGTCTGTTTGGGCCTCTGTGTACTGGAAATGCCAGGGTCTATTTT
This sequence comes from Xenopus tropicalis, assembly GCF_000004195.4. Lineage (NCBI taxonomy): Eukaryota > Metazoa > Chordata > Amphibia > Anura > Pipidae > Xenopus > Xenopus tropicalis. Next base: position 58,832,310 of record NC_030685.2, on the reverse strand, counting down.
GAATCCCAGTCCTGACCTGGTCTTTTTTTTAGATTTTATTGCATTCAGTGTTGGTTTATTACATTCAGTGTTGGACAATAAGCTTGTGTTGTTGTTCGGTCAAAATTTAAAACCTCACCACACGGCAAATGGGCATAAACAGACAGATCTTAAATCTCAACTGATTTGTCTTTTACGCAGGTCTTTCAAGATATTCTATGGGCTTTTTAGTCCAATTTGGAAGTAAGACTTTTCATTTGTATCAATAGTATATGATTCTAACAAAAGTCATCAGAAAACCTTGGGCCACTTGGGTCAGTAGATGCACCATTACACAATGTATTGTGCTTCTTTACTGTTGCTGTGGGTCAAATTTTCAGATGAGCTCATGCTGTTGTGGGGCTTGGCTAGAGCTACTTTTCCATTTATTATCCACCATTCACTGAAGAATGGAGAGAAGCCTGAGAAGGAACCATGCACAGTCACTGCTGGAATTTGTTTGTTGGGTAACTCATAACAGATGGCTATAAATGTATTTTTTTCACAGTGTATTTTGGTTGATTAGTATTATATTGCATATTATATTATTGCATATTATACAACACCATTTACATTCCACTTTTTACAAAAAAATCAGTCTATTGAATCAGTTATTTGAGGGGAGATGGGCACATTTCCACAAGCAACAATGGCCAATGGAGTGCATGTAACTTGAAGAGCTGTACCATCATGAGGGAGTGCTCATCCCCAGAAAATCTAAAGCCTGCACAGAGGTAAGAGGTCTAAGCAGTTGGACAATGGGGCTACAAGTCATCAAAGTTTCTTTGCAACAATGGCACCCATTATCCATGTTAAGAGGTAAATAGAAAAACTCTGATGGCATTAAAAGAAAAATACATTTTACATAGATTGTTCATCATTGGCACGAGTCCCTGCATCATCAGGAGCTTACAATCTAGTCCCCAATCACATACTAGTATTAATTCCATCAGCAGCCAGTTAATTTGTCTTTATGCTTTTGGAGCAAGGGAGGAAACCATTGAAAAACCCACACAGACATAGGCCGAACATACAATTTTCTTGCACATAATAGGGTTGATTTACTAAGGTGCGTTAAAATGAGCGTTATTTATAGCATGCGGTAAAAATGTTATTGCGTCTTATTTTTTGCGTCTTAACACACGATTCACTAAAAGGATACTTGTGTTAATTTAGATGCGATGCTGATAACGTTATTTAAGACACGATATTTGACGCAACGCACGCTAATTAATGCAGCGCGCACAAATTGTCACCGCGTGCGAAAAAACGCACACCATATTAGCCTTACACGCCATTACTTTCGGAAAACTACTGTTCTGAAAATGCCCATTTCCCTGCAAACTGGAGGCTGCATCACTCTAGGGCCAAACATACTTGAATAAATCCCACTGCAAAGTCCATATTGTGTTGCCAAAAGCTCACGAACTGTACTTTTCTATAATTACCGCCTGCCCCAAGTAGGTCTTAATTTTCGCACAGACAAATGCGATATTTAGCGCATCTAAGTGTTTGTGAATCATGCGTTAGTATTATATCTGCGAGGTAATTAACACAATGCGTTAAAATTAACACATTTGGTTGCGCGCTACTTAACGCATGCAATATGCAACTTAATGCATGCGATAATACTTTAGAGAATTGCGCGTTTTTTTTTCACATCACTTTTAAAAAAAAAAGCATGCGATAACGCTTATCGACCTTTAGAGAATCAACCCTTATGTCTCAATGTCAAAGTTGTTATTGGAGTATTTCAGTGCTCTGGTCTTGGGTAACTTTCTTGTTCAAAACTATACCTGACATTGAAAATACTCTGAGAATGAGATTTGAGTTAAAGCAAGCATTGTAGATTCTGTGCATCCCTGAAGTAAACAATATTTTAGAGTAAACTTTTCCTTTAATACAGAAAAAACATGTCATTGTTTAATGGTGCCAGCGTTATCTCATGTGTTTGTTTTCCCACTGTGTTTACTGCAAGCTCTTGTATTCTGATGATATCAGCACCCATCTTTGTTTTATTTCTCATGGAGCAGCTGCCAAGCATTCTGATTGTGCAAGTGAGTCAGAGGTAAACTGGGGATGAACAGACATATACTGTATATACATATAAATACACACACACAACTCCTATGAGCTCAAGAAGAGCTGCCAGCTTTTATTATACCAATGTTCCCGCATTGCCCATCATGCAAACCAACAGCTGTGCTATAAAACATGGCAGCCAGATGGCAGAAACTGTGCGCTTATAAAACATGCAATATTGAAGAGGGTGCCAGTGTAAGTGTGTACCTCCTGGCAGATCTAGGGTGGCTTCAGTATAGAACACCTTTTCTGTTGTCAAAGATTCTGTAAGTAGAAAGTAGAGTCATCTCACAAATAATTCCCAAATTGGAATTAGGAATGAGTTCACATAAGGCATAGATTCCCAAGATGTGCAGGAGCGCTAAGCTTCCATTCTGAACTGAGTGTGTGTCTAGTGATGCTAGGGAACCATGGAACTACCACCACCTCAAAGGAGGCAGGAGCTCCAGGGTTCCCACAGCAGCCTGTGTCGATAGAGGCAGCATACTTGCTCCTAAAGAATTGGGTGCAGACGTCATTTTGACACTGATCACTGGAAGTGATTGCTGATGAAAATGTCATTATAATAGCGTCTGATTCGTGTCAATGTGCAAGCACAATTGTGCATGTATTTATGCATCTGCCACAACTGCATCAGGTGATTTTCCCCCTGCGGCTGCAATTATCCTGGAGTTTGGGGAAAACCCTGCATTATGTCCAAAATTGCACCCTGCATACTGCACTAGTGGTCAAAAATATACCCTATTATCCTTAACCTAAACTTTTTCTGGACAAATAAAAATACCTAGATTAAAGTGCACAAAAAGCTCACTGGTATTAATAATGAAATTATAAGAAGACCATAAATGTTACATTATTTATTTATTAAGATTCATTATGTGCCAGTTAGTTGGGCATGTTTAAAGTCAGCCTACCTGTGAGCTACCTGTTCAGCTCAAAAAAGAATAAGAACAGACTTGCCTGGCTCTGAGTATAAATAATATTATTTTGAACTTAATGGACTTGCTTCTTTAACCTCATCTATAAAGTTAAAAACCATGTTACAATGAGAAAAAGTCAGTAAATGTCTGTGAGACTTTATAGCTATAGTCTTGTAATTATTATAACTGAGTTTATAAAGAGCACAGGGAATAATATGTGGCAGAGCCCTGTGTTAGCACAAAGGTCATAACCAACGGATCAGTTGTATTTCCAATTTTTGTTTTTAGCCTGGTCTCTTTCCTAGCCGGCATACATGTTCCCCAAAGGCTGAATAGCAGCCAATGTCTCAATGATGTCACAGCTCCATCCAGGAACATGGAATGTTTTATCTGTGGAAAAACTCACAGCTTCAACTGAAAAAAGAGCTAGGAAGCACTGCAACCTCATTGCTGGCAGTAGGACTGGTGACCTGCTCTTACAGAATGTTGTGAAAAACATATTCATCTTCAGTTATGGCAGATATGTTTTATGAGAAAAAATACTGAAACTTCGCACTTACTAAAATAAAAAAAATAACACCTAACTTTCTTATTTCTTGCTGAAGAGACTTGTTCACACCCTGAAGAATCCTTTAGCTTTGAATTCCTAATTATTTGCTAAAAAGGGACCTAAAAAGCTGCATAATTTCAGTTATTTTTAAATTAACATAAAAATCCAAATTCCTTTTAAAAAACAAAAAAACATTAATTCACCTGTGGGGGCAGGTGCATCAGGGCCTCCTTTCTGGGGCATACATAGGGTTGCCACATTTTACCTTGGCAAAAACAGGGATGGTCCAATGACTTTGGGAGAGGGGCTGAGAAGTAATGTATTGGGGCGGGGCATTGACATTTAGGGAAGGATCAGTGACATATGGGGGTGGAACTGTGACTTCAGAGGTGGTTATTGGCCAGATTTTTGAAATCCAAACAGATGGCTGAGATCTGAATAGTCTTGAGAAAAATGTAACTGTTCATCTCAAAATCGGATAGGTGGCAACCTTATGCATACATGAGATTTAGGGATTATCCAAAGCTCGCCTAATGATAGTAAAATGGATCCTGATTATGGATTCAAAAAGACAATTTTAGTATAACTAATGTTTATTTTGCTTGATTAACTTGATAGGAGAGGAATTATTTTATATGTACCTTAGATTATAAGCTCCACCGGGGGCAGGGACTGAAGGGAATGATGTATAATCTCTGTAACACCCAGAAACTAAAACTGACCCTACTGTGTGTGTATTCTATAGGGGCCTTAGATTGTAAGCTCCACTGGGGGCAGGGACTGATGTTAATGATGTATAATCTCTGTAACACCCAGAAACTAAAACTCACCCTACTGTGTGTGAATGTGATAGGAACCTTAGATTGTAAGCTCCACTGGGGGCAGGGACTGATGTGAATGATGTATAATCTCTGTAACACCCAGAAACTAAAACTCACCCTACTGTGTGTGAATGTGATAGGGACCTTAGATTGTAAGCTCCACTGGGTGCAGGGACTGAAGTGAATGATGTATAATCTCTGTAACACCCATTAACTAAAACTGACCCTACTGTGTGTGAATGTGATAGGGACCTTAGATTGTAAGCTCCACTGTGGAATGTGAATGATGATTAATCTCTGTAAAGGTCTGTGGAAATGTTACATAAATAACAGGAAAAAAATAATACTTGGTGTGGACAAAAGCGATCACAAAAAAGAAAAGAAAAACAGCTTTGGATTCCTAAAGGCCCTAGGCCTCATGGGGGAGACAAGGACATTGTTTGTTTAGCTGATACCTGGAAGCTTTTGTCCCAGCGCATTAGTTGGCTGCATGTGCTGGAGGCAAACAGCAAGTTCCATGGTACATCTTGTTCTCTAACTAATAGTTCTGATAGGCAACAACAAAGAGGTGTCAGACTGACAACATAATCAGATGCATAGATATAGAACTTCTACATTATAATTAGGAAAAACATTATCATTGGAAGTGTTTTATTTATATTTATTTTATCATTATGCAGGGTGGGAACAAGTAGGGGTACAGAAAGAGTGAGTTTTACAGTTCTAGCAGAGGCTTGGTAACTGTATGATTATCTGCTAGCCAACTCTGGTACACTTTTTATGTGCATTATTAGACAGAATAAAGCTCATCTGCATACTTGTTCTTATGACTTTTCACAACTTGTATGTATAATATCAATTACATGGATAAGGTAATTTCTGCACACATACTGAACTATACACTCATACCATACTTTTCTATCTAAAGGAAAACACATGGAAGATAAACCATACTTCTAATGAAAGCATACATCTTTTCCTATTGAGGCAATTGCTTTTGCCTACACACAGGAATTCTAGACTGTATTTTTTTTACATTAACTTTAAACATCTACTTGCTAGAGAAACTGTTTCTTTGAAGTTGCAAATGAGATATTTCACACGTTGAACTTCTAAGTCACTTTTCAGAGCCCTGAGCATTACAGCCTACGTTTTGTCCACGGAGACCAGAGAGAGAAATTACCATGAGAAACAGAAAGGTTCTTCATGCTTGCAGAAACCATTTAAGGATAAATTCCTCTTGGGCTAGCTGCCTCCAAACATGATGCTAAAAGATAAATAAATACCAATTAACGTCAAGAATAATTGTTTGAATAAACCTGTGCGCAGACTTCATGACTCGGTGGCTACACAGAGCTGCTCATGTTCATGGTACCTTCAGATAAAAATAATGCTATTATACTGCAATAAAAATAAGCATTCTGAGTATAGATAATTATTTGTTTCTCAGTTTGTGCTTGTTTATTAAACATCGTCATCATTTATGGTATGTGAGGAGGTCCAGGAGGAAACTGTAGGTGGTGTCAGTCAGTGTCTGCTAAAGCTAGTGAAGTACTCTCCTTGAACAGAAAAGAGCATTGAACTGAGGGATCAAAGCATAGTTCTGTGTCTGCTAAGACCTGACCATGACTATGCAGAGCAGTTTTGGTTGCCGGCCTATCAGAACCTAAACTGGTGAGAGGAATGAAGCAAATGAGTTATGAAGAAGGACTATCAAATATGGATCTGCTTTCTCTGGACAAGAGGAGCTTGGGAGGGGACATTATGGAAACATCTATGGAGCATACTACATAGACCAGTGTTCCCCAACCAGTGGCTCGCAAGCAACATGTTGCTCCCCAACCCCTTGGATGTTGTTCCTCGTGGCCTCAAAGCAGATGCTTAGTTTTGAATTTCTGGTAAGGAGTTTTGGTTGCATAAAAACCAACTATAATGCCAAACAGAGCCTTCTGTAGGCTAGCAGTCCACATAGGGGATATAAAGTAGCCAATTGGAGCTCTTATTGCTACCTCCAGGAACCTTTTTCATGCTTGTGTTGCTCCCTAACACTTTTTCCATTTAAATGTGGCTCACGGGTATAAAAGGTTGGGGATCCCTGATATAGACCAACAGTGCCATACACAGTGCTATATCCATTTCTAATGTATCATTAACATTTCCTTTTAATTTTTTTACTTTTGTGGCCTTGTTTGGCATAGTTATGAGAATTTGCATTCTGCCTGTTTTTGAAAAGGCTTTTAATGTATTTAGTTTTTAGGTTTTCCTTTGGACCTCTATCCTGACCTAAATACTTTTCTGTTTGATCTCCCATTAGTATAAATTTACTCTATGGACTTGCAAATGACTTCAATGTTAGTTGTAGAGTTCTGACTCCCACCAAGTAAAAAAGCAGTCATAACGAGGCACGGGGAGAGACAAATGGCAAGGCTCTAGTAGGCTCTGTCTTTTGTTAAGTTACTGGAATTTGGAACAAGAAAGAACAGAGGATCATAAACCCTATCACTCCCACCCAATAATGTTTTCCCCTGTAGGGTAATCACTCAACTCATCCAGGGGGCCTGGAATCTAACATGTTGTGCAATCTCTGCATGGTATCTAAGAAATAAAAAAAAAATCTATATTTTTCTCATTTGAACAAAAGGCATTTTAACTCCTACAGAAAATGGTTTCCCTGATCCTTGTTTTTTTTTTTGGAGGAAACAGTTAAATCCACATACTACATAACTACATCTTCATATGTATTATACCTAAGAGTTTAGTGAATGTTAGTATTACAATGTATGATATTTTCTGTTGGAGGACTTCCCTGACCTCTGTAAATGTGTTACTAATTGGAGTTTACCTTGTTTTGTTACAAGGTATGTATCTTTCCTCTTTATGCTACCTTTTTGTCCAAAAGACCTACTGTAAAAATGATTATCCGCACAATTAAATACAGCAGGGGACATTGCTACTTTGTAAAAAGGTCTGTCCTCATGTTATTTAGGATGCTGCAAACCAATAATGGATGTTCATGGAAAAGAGTAGGTAAAGATTCAACAGAAACAGGGAAATCCATCTGAATATGTGATGTTGTTTACTCATATTTCTGTTGTGTAGCCCCTGGCATCTCATTATTAGTTGGGGAGCAACAGAAGCATGAAAAATGTTTATGGGGGTTCCAAATAAGGGCTGCGATTGGCTATTTGGTAGCCCCTATGTTGACTGGCAGCCTACATGGCACTCTATTTGGCAGTATATCTATTTTTTTTTAAATGGGAATTCAAAAATAAGGACCTGCTCTGAGGCCTTTGGGAGCAACATCCAAGGGGTTGGTGAGCAACATGTTGCTCATGAGCCATTGTTTGAGGATCACTGCACTACGGCCTCCAAAACTCTGGGATTAAGACTTTTTTTTATAAACACATATCGTAACTGTTTATCAGTCTATACCTAAGGGCCATGGTAGACGGGGAGACTAATCTCCCTGTCTGCCACAGGCCTTAAGCCTATACCTTTTGGGCCCCCCAGCAGTCAGCGAGTTTACCCTCTATAGTTGTATAGCTAATTCATATATCAATATTATCATGTTAGTTTGGTAAATAGAATACAGATTAAACCTCTCTATTCCATCTTTAAATACAATTTATGGACTAATAGCTGATTTGTATTTTTCCCCTAGAAAACAACTTTCTTTGAAGATTACGCTGTGAACATTACAGGGAGCAAGTCTTGGCTCAGACTGCCTGTTAGCCATGCTGTGTAAGACCAGACACATGGGTTTTATGATTTAGGATTAGATGAAAATCTCATCAGCCCCAGTACAAATGCTCCCCATAGCACAAATCTAGGACTGTAACTGAAATTGGATGAATAATGCACAGTCAGCTTTTTCTCAGTGTTTTTACAAGCTCTTGTCTCTATGTATGTGTCCTGGATAACTCTTCTCACTCTGCATTGTTATATTTGCCTCATTTTGTGTATCTAGTTAATGAGGTCTGTGCTTAGTTATACCAACTGATATTGCATGATCAGGGTTAAATGTTCTAGAACTACAGGTCTTTATCCTTAGAAAACCTGAATCCTAAAAAACATGCTGCAGCCAGCCAAGTTTATTTTACACAAATACCTTGGTGAAAACACAAGATTAAAGAGTAATGTAAAAAAAAAGAATAATAATAATTGTAGAGCTTTATATTCCTATACAAATGTACAATAACATACAGAAGCTACAGAAGAACAACTAAATCTGTGGGAACACTATCTTCCATGAGAATATACATAAAAAATATATCTTTATGCCAGACTTAACAAAACTAGCCAAGATCGCTTAGCATTAAAGGAGAAGGAAAGTCATTTTGGCATTTTACTGCCAGTAAATTTGCCACACTAGTGCCACCTAGAACAATGTATTTATTCTGCAGGAAGCTTTACCATACCTGAGTAGAGAGCCGAAGAAGCTTCCTCTGTTTGTTTAAGACAGCAGCTGCCATTTTAGCTTAGTCTTTATTGCTTCCTGCTTGGAGCTTAGCCCTTATAGCTCAGGTTACACATTCCTAAGGGTGGAGGGAGTAAGTTTTATGAATTCTTATGAGAGGGGGGAGCAGCAGAGAGAAGAGAACTGTGCAGACTCTGGCCCCAGGAATGAAGGATTTTTCTGAGAGAGGAAGTCAGATACCCTTAGAACATGTTTACAAAAAAGGAGACAAGAAATCCTGTGGTTTGTTTTTTAAAGAGGACTCAGTGCAGCGTTTCTGCGAGTGCTTATGGCTGTATTTACATAGAGCTTTCTGATAAAGCTAAATATAGATAAAGATAAATAGTTTTTCCCTTTCTTCTACTTTAAGGGGGGAAATTCACCTTCATAATAACTTTCATAGTAACTTCAAGTATTTGCTTATTCTGTTATTATTTCAGTTGGTCAATTAAATATTTTGCATTGCATTTAAATTAAGATTATATCAGAGCCAGGCCAAGTAGTACTAGTGCTCAAGGCAATACTATCGCACCCTGAATATGGTTACAATGCTTGCTTATCTCTATCAGTAAAATACATTTTCATGGCAAAACTCTTGGCCATGGGATAAGTTTTGTATTAACCCTTATGCTACCAGCATCTTTTGATCTAGCATCTCTGTGTTTAGGTTACTACAATCAAAGTGCAAACCCAACCTGTAGACTCTCTAATGCCAACAAAATGGATTTATCTTACATGGCATGTTTCATATATTTTACAGTATGTGGAGCTTTATGGGGTAGTTCACCTTTATGTTAACTTTTACCAAGTGATAGAATATCCTATTCTCAGCAACTTTTTAACTTGTCTTGATTTTTTTTAAATTATAAAATGATTTGATTATTTATTCTGCTTCTTTACAGCTTTTACATTTAAAAAGCGATATGGTTGTTGGGGGTTACTGACCCGAGCAACACTATTCATGTTCTGGGCTACAGATCTGTTTCTGATAAACACAGATGTTAACATGATAAACAAAATCACAGCAAACAGATTAGGCCAAATACTTTAATCACAAGTACAGATCACAGCTGATTTATAAAAGGTAGGCACTTTATCGCCAATATAACTAATGTTTTTATAGCAGAAATTAAAACCAGGGACTTTCCTTGGAATAGTAAGAAAATAATCAGGTCCAGAAAACCTGAGGTTTTGAGATTACAACATGGCCACACTTATTCCCTCCTCAAACTAGATTTGAAGAGCAAATAATGAGCTAATTAGAAAGTATATATATATATTTTTACTGATAGGTAACACTGTTTTTAATGCTGGTATTGAATCTGATCCGTTCAGCAGCAAAAAGAATGCGCAAAACAATATTAGAGTTATTTACCACTAGGGGGTTAGTAGCTGCTACTCCTTGGTTAGCATTCTATCTCTGAGGCATCTGAGCAAAAGTCAGTATGCCCACCACACCACACATCCTGAAACTTCCCTTATTGGCTTACCCTTTCATTATCTACTGGTGTGGCTTGTTAGTCCAGAGATCAATGGTTTACACCAGGGATGCCCAAACTTTTTCACTTGTGAGCCACATTCAGATGTAAAAAGTGTTGGGGAGCTACACAAGCATGAGAAAAGTTCCTTGGGGATGCCAAATAAGGGCTGTGATTGGCTATTTTGTAGCCCCATGTGGACTGCTGGCACTCTCTGTGCTTCCAAAACTTGCCTCCAAGCCATAAATGTAAAAATAGGCACCTATTTTGAGTCAACTCAGCTCACTTTTTTTATGGAAAAAAAATGGTCCAGCTTTATGCAGTTGACTTGAAATAAATGTGCTTGTTTTTTTTGTGTTTTTCTTCCACAGAAACAATGATAATGCATTTCTAGACAGCTCCAAGTACTCTGTGTGATATGCCACCCTCCAGGCTATAGCTCTGCAGCAGAGTAGACATGAAAACATCTGTGTGAGTGAATCCGTCCCATTTCGCTTTGCCAAATAATTCACAAAACGATTAAAAATTTGTGAAACACCTTTTTTTTCATGTAACAAATTTTTATGTGCTGAACATTTTTTAATTAGTGCCCTTACATGGGCCGATTAGCTGCTGAATCGGTCTATCGGCAGCTAGAATCGGCCCTTGTATGGCCACCTTTATTGTCTGTGCCACAGTTGCTTTAGGGCAAAGACATATGGAGATACCTAATAGCAGCTACTTGTCACAGCTACTAAGCACCAGAAAATCCTCTGCCATGGACAATACTGAGAATTGTCTCTGCTAAAACACACATAGAGACAATTATCAGTAAATGATCAGCATTTACTGTCTGTTTTAGTAGTTGTGACAAGTAGTTTCTGCTAGTAGCTCCATGTGTCTTCACCTGTAGGGCAAAGACACACGTGTCGATAAGTAGCTGCAACTGCAAAAGTCGTGGCGACTAAGCGTGGTGTATCTTCGCGAGTGATTAGTCACAGTAACTTATATTTTAACCTATGGTGGGAAAGTCGCTGTAATTAGTCACCACAACCATTTTTTTTAAAAGTTGCTCCGACTAATTGCCACGCGTGTCTTTGCCCTTGCAATAAATTCAGCATGGGCTATAAGGGCTGTGACACACGGGGAGATTAGTCACCGCGCGACAAATCTTCCTTGTAGCGGGTGACGCCGTAGTTTCCTCTCAAGGCAACTTTGGCAAATCGCGCCACCGCGTTTGCCATACAAGGAAGATTTGTTGTGCGGCAACTAAACTCCCTGTGTGTCACAGCCCTAAGTTGGTAGCCATATGATGGCTACTCGCTGGATCTTACTCCACTAAAAAAAACAGACCTAGCTTAGCAGCTTTATTCTCCATTCTGAATAATTTTTTTGTATGTACATGAGAAAAAAAATTCACAATGGTGGACAAAACTTCAACACACAAATGAATGAAAACCAATTTTGAGTTCAGCCACTGTTTGGCATTTTATTCTGCTTTTTAGCCAGTCTTGGGCATGGGCAACTAAACCAAAAAGTGGAGAGGAAACCACAGCTATGGGCCCTTTTGGAGTGTTGGGCAATAGGTCATATCCTATTAATACAATAAAATATTGAAGTAAAAGACATAATACAGGTACTGTACCTTGCCCTTAATATAATGTTGCTGAATAGGCAAGGGGACTAATAAAACTGGATGTGTGGGTGCTATACTCCAAAGAAGAAACCGGAAACATTGCTCATTACACAACAGATTCATACAATGAGCTGAAAACTCACACCTAATTTGAAGTATTGCAATAATGAAAATAAGACTAGCCTTTATCCCTCAATGCATAATTGCATTGTTGGGCAACACTTTACAAAATATATATTAAAACAGAAAGTGCAGAAACCAACAACAAAAATCATTAAAAGAGAAGAATGGGTTTCATTAGGGAAACAGACGGTCAGTATTTGGTTGGCTTTCATTTGGAAAAGGCTTGCTGAAAATGACTGCAATTAGTTTTGCCATCAATATAAATCATTTTCTGAAGAGCTTTTTTCCTGAGACCAAGAGGTCACTTATAAGAGGAAAAGAGTGTCTGCACATTCAGTAGTGATTCTAAAAAATAATTTCATAAAAGATTATATTCAACAACATTCTCTGTCAGGTTATGGAAAGATTTAAGCATTTGTCTGTAAATGCTACAACAGGCCCTTTCACTTAACCACAATTTGCTTTTGGAAAATGGTTTATTATATCTTGCTCAATCTTCCTACATTTAGGGCAGTTCCAGCCTTGCAGCTTCAGCTTTCCTATCAAAGGCTATTTACCCTTACCCTGTAACCTCCTTGTTTACCATGGCTCATACTCTCTTTCCAAAATATGTATGCTATTTTCTACCCAAATGTCTTTAACAAATGCTTGCAACAAGGTATCTTTAAAAGACCGTGTACATATTTTTGTAGCATACTGTATATGCAGAGTAGTGATCACTTATGGTTAGTCCATCATGGTAAGTCCATGCTGAGTTGAAAGAGAGGCAAAAATGATTGCCCTTTATTTATATAGCACCAACATGTTCCACAGTGCTTTACAAAGATTAGACATTATTCTCTGTCTAATTCCATTTTTCAGATTTTTACTCTGGTACACATTAGTGAGTCCTAACCTATTGACACATCACAGTGAATTGTCTTTCCTTGTCCTTTAACCTGTCTGTATGTATTAACGTGTGGGAGGAAACCAGAGTCCATAGAGCAAACCACACAGGCATGATGAGGAATATACATTCCCATTGCAGAATTGCAGATAGTATATTGGCTAGAATAGAACCTAGAGCCCCAGTAGGGCAAAGTATAAATGCTAAATGCTATAAAAAGTATGAGTTGCAAAATTAGCTGCTATGGGGCTGAGTTATCAATGTTCACATTTGTTTTTCTTTAATTATGTTTTTATTTAAAGTTTTTAGAAGTAACAAAACATTTAATTAAGTAACTGCATTCAAATATAGATTGCCAAGTGGGAAAAAGGAAAATAATGAAGGGTGCATTAATATGTGACCAAGGAAATAGGATCAAGTGTATCCAAAAGAAAAAAAAGTACTCTAAATCAGTATATAAAACAGATAATCATATTGCTATGGGTTGTTTTTTTCACATTTGGAGTCCAGTTCTACTGGTCATGGTAGATTGTTAATAATCTGTCAGCTTGGTGACTCCTGGGGGCCGACGTAGTTAGAAGGTGTCTTGGGGGATTGAGCTGTGAAAGTGCTCGTTCTGACTCATGTACAAGTAGGTTGCTCCGAAGAGATTCAGTAGTAGATTCAGTAAATACGGCTACTGCACTTTTTTTACACACAAGATTTTTTTGATGCAGCTGCGACATTTTTTGATGTGAATTTTTTCTCACTTGAATTTTTGGAGCAGTGTCGCAAAAAAAATCGGCAATGGTGAGATTTAGAATGTCACAATGAATCCTTGCCTTGCAGAAAAATTTGCTCATCGCTAGTGGAGAAATATATTCAGAAGTAAGCAATAACCCATGTGAGGAGGTTGTGATTATGGCTTCCTTAGCACTATGATTGCATATGTGAAGTAGCCAAGACATGCAACAGCTGTGGCCATATCTGTAAAAGCAGCTATCCCGCAGCCTGTAACTAACTAAACATTATGTAACAATATCATAATAATTCATCATTGGTTGGGTCACTTCTGCTATTCAGTTCCATTCCACCCTCTAGCAAATCCATTATATGGCACTAGTGATGATTTTCTAAGGGCTGCTGACCAAGATCTTTGTGTACGTGTGAAATTTGGGCTTAGTTACTCAGCACTGGGTGGGGTGGCTAATGCCATGGAAAATAAAGCTGACTATGTTGTGCTGAGGTCACTACCACCTACTCCTACAGTGTTTTAAGCAATAGTAGAAATCCTGTCAGTCTGTTATACAGCACAAGGGGTGGCATGATGGTGCAAACCGCATATTCCTTGTGCAACAGAAAAATATAATTTGTAATAAATGTATCACTTTTATATATTTTGCAAATAAGGATTTTTTTATTTTATATAACAGTATGTTTTTACAACATTTATATGCATGTTTGCAAATATTTTTAGAAATGGGCAAAACAATGATTTCTAATTTCTCTGTTCAGCAGGTAACAGTTCTATTTAAAATCTCTAATTTCATCTGTTTTATAATGTAACTTGTTTGGGGCCATGTATGGGGCCACAGTGAGGTTTGGATAACCAAGATATCAATGTTTCATTTGGCATTGAAAGTCAATATGCAACTGCAACTGTCCCACATGACCCTTTTTTGATAGGAATAATCTGCTCCTACCCCCTCTGCCCAAACTGTTAGGTGGCACGTATAAAGATCCTTGCATAAGGTTTGCTTCACTACTGGTACTGAGTGCTTCCCCTGATTGGAACTAATCCATTGCCACACAAATATCACTAACAGGGGTTCTACAATGTTAGCTCTTCACTTGCCTCTTCACCAAGTCCCAGTTTTGCCATCTCCAGTCTTTTGTACCCCAAAATCTTTAAGATAAAATTAAAACAGATCAGGTTCCCCCCACCCAGCTGGAGGGTCTGCACCCCTCTAGTTACAATACTGTTGAAAAAGTTTTATTGGGTGAACTTGTCATTGACAAAGGACAATGAAAGTGTGGGAGTTGCCAACAATTTGGGGGCAGTGGATGGGGCCTTAGAGAATGGAATATACCCCAGGCCACTCGCACCACCATTACTGGTTTTGTGTTAGTCATTGTAGACAATGGGGGGCACCAAAAAAGCTGGCACTCCTCCAATGCATATTGCACACAACTATAGAACATCACTCTGCAGTCCCTGGGACTAAAGGAGGAAGATGTTGGTATTACTACAAATTATGACAAGTTTCATAGGGATATTTTAATGAAATAAAACTGGGATGTTACCCTATGTCACTGCTATCAATAATGCAGATCATGATTCTATAGGATGAGTAAAGCCCATTCAACATCTGGCAATATATATCAATATCCCCTGGAGAAAATGTTCAAAGTACTCTCTTTGGCAAGCATTGTATTAGGGGGAGCAGCCAGAGAGAATAGAAGTTAGTAAAACTATATAATTATATTAATAAGATATTAGAGAAATGCTTTTCAGCCTAAACAGAAT
Organism: Xenopus tropicalis; assembly: GCF_000004195.4. Taxonomy (NCBI): domain Eukaryota; kingdom Metazoa; phylum Chordata; class Amphibia; order Anura; family Pipidae; genus Xenopus; species Xenopus tropicalis. The sequence goes on along the minus strand of NC_030685.2, from coordinate 58,816,855 downwards.
GAGGAAATTAGTTTTAGTAGCCCTGTAACTATCACAATCCTAAAACATATCAGTACTTATACTTAATATTTAATGAATGAAATTTTACACATTAAGTTTTCTTTTATTGAGAATTATTATGCAAGTTTTAAAGAAATGTTTGTATTTTTTTGGTTTACAGCCTGTATATGGTTTGTAACCTGTGCCTGGAGTTTGGCCCACATAAGCAATATACAGTAATCATAATTAAACATGTTAACATTCGGAGGCTGCTTATACCTATGTTTAATATGTCATTAGACTTTATTTTTGTTCTAAACAATTATGCTCATGTCTTAAATTTCAGGATATTGGATTTGCATCATCTTTTCTTAAAAGGATGCTATACTTTCCTGCAGTATTGTGCTCAGTACTGGGCAATGCCTTAGCTGATACAGATTATAGTAGTTCGATTACAGGTAAGCGACCTGTTATCCAGAATGCTCGAGAACTGTGTTTTTCCAGATAAGGGGTCTTTTCGTAAATTGGATCACTGAGTCTAATACAAAATAATTTAAACATTAAATAACACCAATACGATTCCCACAGCATGTCTTCAATAAGGATTAATTATATTTTAGTTTCGTTCAAGTACATTATTATTACAGAGATAAAGTGATTTATTTGATTAAAATTGAATATAAGGGAGATGGCCTTGGGGCTTTCTGTATAATGGGTTTATATTATTGTGTAGGTTTTGTTGCTAACTCTAAAGGTGGCCATACACGCACCGATATTATCGTACGAAACCTCGTTTCGTACGATAATCGGTGCGTGTATGGCATGTCAGCGAGCCGACCGATATCGCAGGAAGCTGCTGAAATCGGTCGGCTCGCCGATCGGCCAGGTTAGAAAATTTTGATCGGGCGCCATAGAAGGCGCCTGACCAAAATTCGCCCTTCAGAGCTGAATCGGCAGAAGGAGGTAGAAATCCTATTGTTTCTACCTCCTTACCTGCCGATTCAGCCCTGAATGGTGTGTGGCGGATCTGATGATGTTTCGTGCGACCGATGGTCGTACGAAACATCGTCAGATCGCCACGTGTATGGCCAGCTTAAGCCTAAACATCTCCATCTTGTGCTATATTGTCTGATCTACTGCTCACTGATTTCAATTCATTTTCCTAGGTAACAAGGCATCACCTCTTTACTGGCTTTATAGGGTATTTTGTACAGTAATACATCTATGGAAGGTTGTAACAGGCTAGAATGGAAGCTCTCATTTTGCTTAATCTATTATTCTCTAATAGAATATAACAGCATCAGCACTTTCACTGGGTTACATTCAGCAGTCTGCAGCCCTGTCAAAATATCTTTTCCTCTCCTAATCAGTGCCAGATTGGCAGAAGTTCCTTCTTTTTCATTACATTAAATAGCTTTCCTACAAGAAATGTTATAAACAACACAACTGCACAGTAACATCAACCAGATAAACAGCAGAATATGACCTATGCTATAACTTCCCATCCCCTCCATGGTGCAATGTATATTCAGTCTTTGTAGTTGGTTAGTCCACAATCCATCTCATATGACAATGCCTGCCCAGACAAGACTAATGCAGTGAGCTAAGCAAAAAATACTTCCATGTTTTATATATCGCATATGTACATAACATACAGCATTATCCCCCCTCAAGTTATAGGGCTATTTTTATTCAAATAAAGGCAACCATATCTGTCATATATCAAACGTTCCATCAGAAGTTGAGCTTCCAGGCAACGTATCATGTTACCATGCTGATTACAGACTGCCTCTGGCATATATCCAACGCCCTGGTTATGTTTTATGACCCTACCTTCCTTGCTGGTCTTGATGAAACCTCTCTTTATGAAAGGATTCAGCTTTATGAGGTTTATGTTCTCTGTGCCAAATCCTGTATCCGTTCATCAGCTCCTGCTGCTTCCACCCAACCCTATTAGGTTCATGGAAACTATCATCTCCTTCCAGGCTGTCAGCAACCTTTGTTTCCTTATTTAAAAAAAAAAAAAAATATTAAAAATATTGCAAATTCCATCCCTATAAAGTAATATCGCAATTTTTATCATAATAAAAAGCATCAGATTTGCTCAGCAGCCAATACGATATTTGTGACTAGTAAATACTACCTGATGGGTTGCTATATATAGCTACACCTGTTGCACCTTTATTACATAACCTCTCTTACTCCCTAAAAGTGTGGAAAAGGAAAGCCAAAAAAGAAATAGGAGATAAATCAGTGAAAGTAAAACAGCAGGAGGGTAAAGGGTAAGTAACAGTGGGAAAGAATACCCTTAAAGCTGATACATACTCACATTAGGAGCAGGTGCTGATTGGATACTAGTTACAAAATCAGTTCAGTCTTAGATTTTAAAGCAAACTGTGATTTTATTTAAAATATTTTGATTCTGAGAAGCTTGTTTAATCATATATACTGTCCCCCCCCAGTCATAGACCTGAGAGTATTTTCCAGATCTAACGGCTCTCTCATTCTATACTATTTCTGTTGTAAAGTATCTCATACAGGCAAAACGTATCTTTAAGTGATTTTACCTAAAGCACATAGAGAATGACACCAGGGGGCTGATTTACTTACCCACGAACGGGTCGAATGGAGTCCGATTGCGTTTTTTTCGTAATGATCGGTACTTTGCGATTTTTTCGTATGTTTTGCGATTTTTTCGGATTCTTTACGAATTTTTCGGATCCAATACGATTTTTGCGTAAAAACGCGAGTTTTCCTATCCATTACGAAAGTTGCGTAAAAAGTTGCGCATTTTGCGTAGCGTTAAAACTTACGCGAAAAGTTGCGCATTTTTCGCGTAAGTTTTAACGCTACGCAAAATGCGCAACTTTTTACGCAACTTTCGTAATGGATACGAAAAACTTGCGTTTTTACGCAAAAATCGTATTGGATCCGAAAAATTCGTACAGAATCCGAAAAAAATCGCAAAACATACGAAAAAGTAGCAAAATATTCGTTTTCAAGTCGGAACTTTTCCAATTCGGGTCGGATTCGTGGGTTAGTAAATCAGCCCCCAGGTGTTGGCAAACCACACCATACCAATTGCAAAAATAAAGAAAAAAATTGAAGAAGGTGTTTAATGGGAGTGGCAATAATAGTAAAGTGAAACATATATTGAAGTTTTCTGTGTGAGACCATAGAGTCCAAGGGCTCATCAACATAGGGTTCATCTACAAACCCCAGGGGTGCAAGAATGTGCCCTTTAGTGATCACTTACAAAGCATTTGCACTTCTGGGGCTGCTGCTCTCTGCACTGAGTGTTGGATGAAAAATAAAGAGAGCATCATCAGAAGGTGCAGTAAAAAAAAATTGGCAATTGTGGGTTGTTTTGTTTTTTTTGCATTTTTCACACTGTCTGGGACATTGTAAATGAGCCCTTATATGCTGCTAGGATGAAACAACAGATGGAAATATATGTTACTTTTCCATTTAGATATTAATTGATCTGGTGACTAAAGCAAATACAGACATGTAAGCTCCTCCACTTTCACCAGGATTTACCTTGGTTTTACAGTTCTCGGGCAAATTCAATGCGTACTTGTGCAGTGAACATTTAGGGGCCCATTTACTTACTCACGAACGGGCCGAATGCGTCCGATTGCGTTTTTTTCGTAATGATCGGTATTTTGCGATTTTTTCGGAAAATTATCGCGACTTTTTCGTTACCAATACGATTTTTGCGGAAAAACGCGAGTTTTTCGTAGCCATTCCAAAAGTTGCGATTTTTTCGTAGCGTTAAAACTTGCGCAAAAAGTTGCGATTTTTTCGTAGTGTTAAAACTTGCGCAAAACGTTGCGCCTTTTAAGTTTTAACGCTACGAAAAAAGCGCAACTTTTCGCGCAAGTTTTAACGCTACGAAAAAATCGCAACTTTCGGAATGGCTACGAAAAACTCGCGTTTTTTCGCGCAAATCGTATTGGTAACGAAAAAGTCGCGATAATTTCCGAAAAGTCGTAAAGGCGCCGAAAAAAATCGCAAAAAATACGAAAAAGTCGCAAAATGTTCGTTTTCCAATCGGAATTTTTCCAATTCAGTCGGAATTCGTGTCTTAGTAAATCAGCCCCATAGTACCATTAGATTCCCCATTGAGAGGCAAGGGTTAAAATTAATTTTAAATTTATTTTAAATGATATTAAATTGTTTTATATCCCTTTAGTCCTCTCACAAAATGTATAGTAGTAAAGCAATGCAATGTTCCTGAAGTACGTCTCTTTTATCTCACTTATGTCCCTACTTCCTTTATATATTTTTCTGGCCTGTGATAAGCAGGTTGCATAAGTTCCTTTTATAAACAACAAGTTCAGTACTCCATATTATAACAGATCAAAGCTGGGCATAGCATTTAGAGCTTTACTACACCTGGCATTTGCAACAAAAATGACAGTGCCAATGGTTTGTTTACATTACACTAGTAAGAGGTACAGCTCTGTATCCATGGTTAATATCAGGAAATACAGCAATGTATTTAAAAAAGTTAATAATTTCAGTAAATAATACAAAGGCAAGAACAATATGCATTTACCTTCATATAAGGGATCTTTGCAGAATTTTTGAATTTCCTGGATAATTCAACCAATTAATATATTGTATTTAATCAGTGTCGACTGGGATACCAGGGGCCCATTCCAAACTCTTCTCCTCACCTGTTTATTCTCCTAGTCTCTTTACTTACTATATTGGGTCATTTCATTTGTTTTAATATAAAATTAAGGAATGACCATGAAATAGGCCAAATTTTTACAAACAAAAGAACCCACCAATACATAGGCCTATCGGGAGTTTTTCTGTAATAAGCAATTACCAGTGAATTCAGTGGGCAACTAAGGAGACCGGGCAGTCTAAATCCTCATAACAGGATAGCACATATTGCAGTTAAACACCCACAAACTAAAACTGACCCTACTGTGTGTGGGAATCCAATACAGACCATAGATTGTAAGCCCCTCTGGGTGCAGGGACTAAAATAAACGGAGTATAATCTGTGTGAAGCACTGCGTAAAATGTTTTGGCACTATATAACAGATAATAATAAACAAAATTGCATAAATAATCATGTATGGCAGTTACACTGAAATTTCAGGGTTCCCCATTTGGTACCCCCTAGTCACTTTTATGATTTTAAGATGGGTTGTCTGAATTATAAGGAATTTAAAAGATCAAAAAATGTATAAGAGTGTACAAGCCATAAACTAAGATACAAGCCATAGGAGGGTATAGTGCCTGTGTAACAAAGCCATACAGAATATGATGATACACATTGTGGTCACATTGTTACCCACCCAACCAGTGGCCCCTGAGTCAGTGCAAATGAACCCATGCCCTGTGCAACCTGATGACTCTCCATGTCCTGTCAGCACAGTTAATAGCGTTCCTGGGAAAATTGTTGTGATAACATTTATATGTTGCTTAGTTACATAGAGCATTTACAATAAAATCCCTGGTTCAGTCACAGTGCTTGGTTTCTTAATTTCTGCAAATTATACATAGTGGGTAATTGAGAAATTGAGAATTGCTGATACTCATGAAGTCCTCGTCTGCTGGAAATGTCAGAGAGGTTTGCTACTTCTCTGGGTTTTGAGATCAGACCCAGGGATAAGTACTTAAATGCTGTGCAGTGTTTGGAGTGAAGCAGGCCTTAAACTGCACAGCCACTGGCACAACTCAGTTGTGCTTATTCAATGGTGGAAGCAGTTATTGACACCATTTATTAAATTGTATCCTCAGCCGCTCCTTGCACTCTGGTATAGATGAACTTATCATTGGTGTTTCTGTCCCATCTCCTGTTCCATATCACGTGCTAGTGTGCATATTGATGAGGGGGAACGCTGGTGCAACCGCCATCATCAATCTAGCTGCAGAATCAGGGTTCCCAAGCATCCAGGATCAATACGAATAGCTGAATTGCATTTTGATGAATCAGATGCATCAAAATGCAATGGCATTTTGATGCATCTGATGCAATTGCTTCAGGTGCATCTCCTTCTTGTGGTCACAATTATGATAGAATTATTCAGGGGAAATGCTGCAATGTGGGTAAAAAACATGGCAGCGTCTACAATTTTGCACCTATTTATTTTTGGCTTAATAGTCATCTTAGAAACCTGCTCCCAAAGCACCTCAAACATATCTTTAAACTGAACATCAATCAGAACCCTATTGGACCATCTACACCTCTGGAACTCGAAGCAGGATCTACTGCCCCTTTTTTGTTGGGCTTGTGTCATGCAATTTAGTTGGCATATCCGGTATTTCTCAACACTAGTACAGAATGCTCGGGACCTGGGGTTTTCCGGATAAGGGTTCTTTCCGTAATTCGGATCCCCTACCTTAAGTCTGCTAATATAATTATTTTAACAGTAATTAAACCCAGTAGGATTGTTTTGGCTCCAATAAGGATTAATTATATCTTAGTTGGGATCAATTACAAGGTACTGTTTTATTATTACAGAGAAAAGGGAATCATTTAACCATTAAATAAACCCAATAGGGCTGTTCTGCCCCCAATAAGGGGTAATTATATCTTAGTTGGCATCAAGTACAAGGTACTGTTTTATTATTACAGAGAAAAAGGAAACCATTTTTAAAAATGTGAATTATTAAATGATTAAAATGGAGCCTATGGCAGATGGTCTTTCCATAATTCGGAACTTTGTGGATAATGGGTTTCTGAATAAGGGGTCCGATACCTGTACTCCCATCCATAAGGATAATAATATCTAGACAACAGGTTGCTCACTTTGAAATATATTAATGTTTGGGCTGAGGGCAGATCAACTTGATATGACCCAGTTCAGTGTGGGCGTATCGGGGAGAGATCTGCTCTTCTTGCCACCTTAAATGCGAAGGTTACACATATTCAGCCCAACCTCCTATCCATACTTTCTTTATGTTACACTATAAGCCACTCTCACCTGCTAAAGGTCAATACAAAATGATTTTACCTATCTTACCCAAACCCATATGTATATCTCACCATCATTCTCTTTTTTGACTGTAAGCTTCAACAAGCATGTCCATTTTTACCTCTCAGTCTTTGAATATTTGTTATCTACATGTTTTAATGTCTATACACTTCTGCTATTGGTGGAGCTTTATACTGTACATATCTTATAACAATTATAATAATGATATTAGAATTTTACTGCTGGATCATTTATTTATAAATGATAGAATTTTAGAGATACTACTTTTACCCCACCACCCCTTGAAAGCCTTTTTGCTCATCATCATGCTTTGATGTCTACATAGAAATACAGATGTAAAGCTGATATAAGGAGTGTGTCAGGAGGGACTTTGCTGTTAGATGTCTAATTGATAGGTAGGCTGGAATATTTTGAGGCAAAGCTCATAACTCTTCCTTGACAATTCCCATCTGTCTGGTTCAGTGGGCAACATTCCCCAGATTCTGAGGTTAGTAAACATTGCACTGCGATGATCAGCTCTCCGGTATTAGAACGCACTGTGCACAATTTAGCCCACGCCCAGGTCTCTTCCTGACTGGAACACTTCTTGCTTTCAGACTTTGGTCAACATAAATGTAATTTGTAAGCTACTTTTAAAACAGGATTTAGCATGTCCTCTAATAAGTGAAAATGAGGTGTGCCAAAAAAATATTAGCGGAAACAAGATTCAGTCACTACATGACCAGAAATGCCACAACCCATGGTATGCACTAAAGCACTAACTAGAGGTTTCACACAAATAAGATAAAGTCACACACTAACACCCATCATTGCAAGACTCATTACAGAAAACTTAAAACAAAAGACACTTGTTGGATATGGATAAAAATCTTACACAAGCGTTGTCAACAAGGTAAAGGGCAAGGAATGACAATGGAACTACAAAGAACTAGAGGCCTAAGGCTATAGGCGTCTCTGCTGCTCTAAACTTCCCTTAAAGGCACGTTATCATAGATAATCATTATAATAATGTGTTAGTGTTCAATTGCTGGAGGGGCCACATTTAAGTATTAAGCAGATAATTACAATTGAGGAAAAAGGTCAGATTACTACATGCTGTTAAAATACTGTATCTGTATTTAGAATTGCCTCAGTCAGCTTGCATTCCCAGTTCTGGCGTTTCTCGAGAGTTTATGCCAAATGGTTTAAATATCATATGGTTTAAAGTATCAATAAACTTCATTAGGCTGATTAAAAAAAATACTGAAATGTTTTACATGCTGATGTTACCTTAGCAATTGATAGATAGATAGATAGATAGATAGATAGATAGATAGATAGATAGATAGATTGATAGATGGATAGATGATAGACAGACAGAAATGGTAGACTGATCAGGGGAATCAACTCTGACCTTAGAGTGGTGAGGTAGAAAAAAGGCTTTATAGAAGCATCTGATCTTCACAAAGGAATATAGCCTGATCTTCACAAGGGCATATAGCCTGATCTTCACAAGGGCATATAGCCTGATCTTCACAAAGGCATATAGCCTGATCTTCACAAGGGCATATAGCCTGATCTTTACAAAGGCATACAGTATAGCCTGATCTTATTCACCTATGTGATGCCATCAAACATACTTGATATACTGAATAGACTTTATACTGTTATTTTTTGCAGTATTTGTATTTGTCTAATGGGAAGAATTTGAGAGAAGAACAAAGCAATAGAGTAGCACAATTTATTAACCCCAGATGGGCATCTCATATAACTGAGAGTTGAGAACTGATTGTTGTGTACACTTAACGCCGGTGCACACTTATCAGTAATCCATGATGTTACATCCATGGAATGCAGCATACAAGGTTTACACCTTAATACATGGATAAACATCCGTTATACCCAGGGATTGCATTTGTATAGTATTTAGTGCTAGCTCTCCTCTTGGATAAAACTGGGCCACTAACAGGGGTAACTGACCCTAATGGGCACTGCAACCAGGGGCATTAACCTACTCTGGTCAAAGAAGGGGCCTGACTAATAACAAAATTCCCTAAGGCCTCAGATATCCAATGCCTTGAGTTAAGACCTTTGTAACAGGAACCTAATGGGCCCAAATTGCAAGGAGAGTAAGGTCCTTCTCTGACTGGCACTTACTGGCACACTAGCCTTATTGCTTTGGCTTCTTTTTTCCTATCACCCCTTACACAAACATATGGCATCAGCCTTGCTGTTTCAGGATAGTCTGCAGCCTGCCATCTGCAGGCTGGGGGTGATCTTTGAACAATGTATGTATGTATGTATATGTTTATTTATAAAGTGCTACTTATGTACGCAGCACTGTACATTAGAACTATAGATTAAAATAATAATAGATAAATACTAAGTATAACAATAAATACAAAGAAATACAAGTCACTGTCAAAACCTGTCACTTTTTCTTACGCAATATTGCCAAAATGTGTCCCTTTCTTTCTACTGCAACAGCTAAGCTACTCATCCATGCTCTCATCCTGTCACGACTGGACTACTGCAACCTGCTATTAACCAGCCTCCCTAACTCCCATCTTTCCCCCCTACAGTCTATATTAAATACTGCTGCCAGAATTCTCCTCCTCTCATCCAGGAGAGTTCAGGCCCTTCCCCTGCTAAAGTACTTATCGTGGCTTCCTATTAAAAAAAGAATATCTTACAAACTCCTTCTTCTAACCTTCAAAGCCCTCCATTCCTCTGCTCCTCACTACATCTCTTCCCTTGTGTCTCTGTACATTCCTGGTCGACTCCTTCGTTCCTCGCAGAGCAATCGCTTGGTTGCGCCCCCCACTACTACTGCAGTTTCCCGCCTTAAACCTTTCTGCCTTGCTGCCCCTTACATTTGGAATGCCCTCCCTGATTTCCTCTGGAGAGAATCCTCCCCCAGTCTTTTTAAAACTAAAGTTAAAGACTACCTTTGGGAGCACTCGCCCAGCACCTGATCTGGGAACTGGCACTTATATTGTAATGTCACCCACTGTGACCTACAGCACTTATATTTGCCTATTTGTGTCTGTTAGATTGTAAGCTCTACGGTGCAGGGACCTCCTTCCTCTTGTGTCCTCGACTCTTAACTTATTGCAGCTGTATTTATCTGTATTTATTGTTTATACTTTGTATTTATCTATTATCTTATTAACACCCCGTTTGTATTAATGTATTCTAGTGTACAGCGCTGCGTACATAAGTAGCGCTTTATAAAAAAAGATATACATACATACATATATACATACAATTGCAAAAAGTTAACAATCAAAGAGACAAGAGGATGGAGATGCCTGCCCTGTAGAGCTTACAATCTTCGTTTGTCTCCCTATTACATTATAAAAACCTATATGTGTCCTTTGCAGTAGTGATGACGCTATGCTTTGCTTCATTCTGTTTGTATGTCTTGTACACTTCCTCTCACTGACCTTTTGAAAATATTTATACAAAAACACTCATTCAGTTACCTGTAATCTTAATGCTACATTACAGAAGAAGCTGGCCTGTGAAGAAAGGCTTTCCATCCCCCATGTTTACCTAACAAGTGATGCCATCCCAGATGTGTTGGGAAGTCTTCTTTTATCTTTAAACTGATTAGATAACAATCCATCTGACAAACGGGAACAGCTGATGGTGTCTGTTTGATACCATGTTCAGGCCTGCCTGGCATAACCTGTAATAAATCTCATCCTCTCAACAGGGGTAATTAGCAGTGACTGACTGACTGTGTTCTACTGGAGGTGTTAAATGTGCCACTTATTGTATCAGGAGGCTTGCTGAAAGCTAAACCTCTCTGTGTTTTCATTTGCATGGTCTTCATTATCTAAAAACAACACTAATTGTGACTTCAGGCAAAACATTCCACTGGAATTTAGTAAATGAACTACTGTATTTCTACTGAACACTATAGGATTAGTAGTATACAGCTCCATACCATATTTGAGATTCGGTTAAAGTATTTCAATCAAAGGATTTAAATAGAACTGTACTGAAAAATGTTTTTCTCACCAAATTAAATCTGGGCAGAAATCTTTAGTCTCAGTGGAACCAAGATTGTAGAGAGTCAGCAATAGATGCAGAATTAAACAGCAATTAAAGTTGTATTTCAGATACTACGTTACAAGCTAATAGGATCTATTTGTGTTATTTGCCCTACTAATAAATAATGCAAGCATGAGATCTCTTATCCAGAAACCTGATATCTAAAAAGCTCCTAAATGACAGAAAGTGCATCTACAACAAGTCAGTTTTAATTAAATGAATCAGAATGTTTTAAATTATTTCCATTTTCTTTGTAATAATAAAACAGTACCTTGTACTTGATGGTAACTAAGTTGCATGAATCCATATTGGTAGCAAAGAAATTCTGTTTATTTAATGTTTAAATGTTTTTAAGTAGGCTTAAGGTATGGAGATACCATTACAGAAAATATCCTTATGCAGAAAACCCCAGGACCCATAAATTCTGCATAATTGATGCCATACTTGTAATACCTTTGTAAATCTAATGTTAACAGGGTTATCACATGTATACACATGTATTACATTTGAATATGACATAAGGTTTAGCAAAATATGGTGTTGCAAGACTACAGAAGGCCATAATCGGGCAAATTTAAGCTGCGATTCGAGTCCTTCATACCAATTTGGCAGCTTATCTGCCTGTGTACGGGGAACCCCAAAGGCTTCAGTCAATATCCGGAGGAAAACTGGCCAGGTGTCTTTCGGACCGGTTTGATTTTACCAGCGGATTGGGGACCATGTTGGGTCATTCATGTGGTCCTCGCTCCAAGGGCTGTTATAACCATTGTTGTAATTAGACCTCACCAGGAATACTGGGAAAACACATGGGAAAACACAATTTTTCAAAACACATCAGTTAATAGAACTTCTCCAGTGGAATCTACATTGCAATCTATTTTTGAAAAGCACTAACATGGGGTTAGCCATGTCCTTCATTTTCCAGCATGCCACATGCCACATGCAACTTGTGCTCTGATGAACTTCAGTCACACTTTAAGGTGGCCACCCCTTGCCCCTCTGCCCACACAGTGTAATTTAGAAATAAAAAGTACACCATACAAATTTTATTATTTGCGGATTGTAAATTATTTATCTTTTTTTTCAGCAGATCTCCAGTTTGGCATTTTAGCAGCTATCAGTTGCTAGGGTGTGATTTAACCTAGCAACCAAGCAGTGCATTGAAAGAGAGACAGGAATATGAACATAGGAAATATAAGGAATAACAATAAAATTATAGCCTCACAGAGCAATAGTTTTTGGCTCCTGGGGTCAGTGACCCCCATTTGAAAGTCAGAAGAAGAAGAAGGGAAATAATTCAAAAAACATAAAAAGACCAATTAAAAATTGCTAGGAATAGGCCATTCTATACCATACTAAAGGTTAACCTGAAGGTGAACCACCCCTTTAAGCTACTTAAAAGCTTTAAATCAAATAGGCTTGCTTTATGGCAGTCAAGGATTTATGCTTAGCTAAAGGTACAGTGTTAAGAAAAAAGTAAAAAATGTTAAAATAGGACACTATGGGAAATGTCATTGATTCATTTCTGAACTTTCAGAGTAATGGATTTCCAGATAACAGATCTCATACCTGTACTTTAGAAAAGAAAAACAATATATAGTGGTCTGTTGAGATCTGCCGGTATAAGGGTTTGTTTACTCAGTGCAGTGAGTTCAAAGCGCAAAACCTTAATACAAATCCCTATGTTTTTAATGTAATGCAACTTTCTTTCCCAGCATTACAGCATAATTGCATCCCCTGCAAACCTGATGCTGGAGGCCAAAGGACAGCAGTGGGCCAAGCCTTTCAGATGCCCACCTTGCCCCTCTGCCCATTCCCCCATGTGGGGAACATGCGCATGCACAGCAAAGAAGGAGAAAAATTGCTCGGTGACAGAGGAGGATGAGATCCTAAACTTTGAGTAGGCAGAAGAGGTATGTGCCTAGAACCCCCCCCCCCCACCATTGTGCCCTAGGCAAATGCCTCTTCTGCCAACCCCTAGTTCAAGTCCTGCATTTGGGTGCAATTTGTGCCAGCTTCATAAGGGGCATCGTTATCATTTATTTATATAGGACCAGCAAGTTACATAGTGCTTTACATTAATTTATAACAAAGTAAGGGGTCTTACAATAATTTACCAAACCAGGGTTACAGAGTAAAACATAGGATAAGCGGTCCCTACTCACAATCTGAGCTCTGTTAATTGATGTGATATCTATTGTAAAAAAAAAACAATCATAGCCCTGTACTTATCAGCTTCTCCATGCAGGAGTGAAGTACAGTGAGGTGTGTCTTAAGCTGGCCATACACGCACCGATAATATCGTACGAAACCTCGGTGATATCGGTCGACTCGCCAATTGGGCGGGTTAAAAGATTTGCCTTCAAGGCTGAATCGGCAGAAGGAGGTAGAAATCCTGTTGTTTCTACCTCCTTATCTGCCGTTTCAGTCCTGAACGGTTAGTGGCTGATTGAATGATCTTTCGTGCGACCAGTGGTCGCATGAAAGATCGGAAATCGCCACGTGTGGCCACCTTTAAGCCTGATGTTCCAAGGTAGGTAGAACCAGAAAACTGCTGCGGAACCTTTTAAGCAGAGAGCAAGTAGGCAAAAAGTTAGAATTCTGCCCTTTATTTCACCTTGTCCGATGCATGTATAATCCTAAATAAGCCCTATAATCTCTGTTTAACCAAAACTATCCTTTGCATTTAATCAAACATACATCATTAATCAAGCATTCATTTCATTAGCTGCAGTAATCACGCTGAGATTGTTTGTTGATGCTGTCATTTTTTATTGAAGGCATAATACACAAAGCACTCCAAAGTTTATTTATTCATTCACTGTTGTAAATAAAAAGCAGTAGATCTTGTTCTTTGTACTTTTGGAAGGCTGCTCAGACACACTCCCATCCTTACCCCCTGTCCAGTTTCAGCAGTTTACATTATAAATAAGTCAATACAATTTTGAAATGTTGAATAATATTAAAGGAGAACTAAAGGTTAAAGCAATGAAGGATGGCAATGTGTTGGGCACCCCCTGGTAAGGCAAATCACTAACCTTGCTGCAGAGGTTGCAAAGGTCAGAGTGCCATACAAATCACCCGGGACCAGGGTATATAGGGCTTTAGTAAATTGAGCAATAGTACAGCACTGCACAAGTGACTGCTCAGGGTGCTGAAGGCAAAACTTGGGAAATGGATCAATCATGGTGGCCTTGTGCCCTAGAAGCAATACCCCATATCAGTGTGATTTTTATGGAAGATTTGCTCAATATGAGTATGATTAAAATCAGAGCAATCTTCTTTTTTGTCATTTCCATTTATAGAACTAGGGCAGGTTAAGCCAGTCACAGACAACCTGAGAGTCTCAAGCTTGAAGGGAGACCAAACCTTGTTTTTACATTACATTTATCTTAAACAAATGTTAACAAAGGAGCATGTTAAGAGTCCAATTGCAGGCCTTTAACCACCATCATAAATAATATGAGAATTCCTAACTCATATTGTGCCCAGTACTAGTGTTGCAATGCCTGTTGTCTTCGTCCATTCATCTTTCTCAGAAGGCCCTATTCTTGAATTCAAAATAGGCCCTGGCATTTCAAGTACACAGAGGCCCAAACAGCCCCCCACCAGCCCAATAAATAGTGACTGTCTGCAGGGCCACCATCAGAAATCACGGGCCCCACACAACAAAATTTTCTGGGCCCTCCTCCTCCCACGCCCTGCCCCCCCCAGTGATCCCTCCCATCAGTACAAAGGACACACAAACATTGGTAGCCAGGGCCCCGTAATACATTGGTGCCCAACAGCAGTGCCCCCTAATACATTGGTGCCCAACAGCAGTGCCCCCCTAATTCATTGGTGCCCAGCAGCAGTGCCACCCTAATTCATTGGTGCCCAGCAGCAGTGCCCCCCTAATATATTGGTGCCCAGCAGCAGTGCCCCCCTAATATATTGGTGCCCAGCAGCAGTGCCCCCCTAATATATTGGTGCCCTGCAGCAGTGCCCCCCTAATATATGGGTGCCCTGCAGCAGCGCCCCCATAATACATTGGTGCCCTGCAGCAGTGCCCCCATAATACATTGGTGCCCAGCAGCAGTGCCCCCATAATACATTGGTGATCAGTGTGCCCTTCAGCCCCCCTAATACATTGGTGCCCAGCAGCAGTGCCCCCATAATACATTGGTGCCCAGCAGCAGTGCCCCCATAATACATTGGTGCCCTGCCGCAGTGCCCCCATAATACATTGGTGCCCTGCAGCAGTGCCCCCATAATACATTGGTGCCCAGCAGCAGTGCCCCCATAATACATTGGTGATCAGTGTGCCCTGCAGCCCCCCTAATACATTGGTGCCCAGCAGCAGTGCCCCCATAATACATTGGTGATCAGTGTGCCCTTCAGCCCCCCTAATACATTGGTGCCAAGAGCAGTGTCCCCCTAATACATTGGTGATCAGTGTGCCCTTCAGCCCCCCTAATACATTGGTGCCAAGAGCAGTGTCCCCCTAATACATTGGTGCCAAGAGCAGTGTCCCCCATAATACATTGGTGATCAGTGTGCCCTTCAGCCCCCCTAATACATTGGTGCCAAGAGCAGTGTCCCCCTAATACATTGGTGCCAAGAGCAGTGTCCCCCTAATACATTGGTGCCCAGCAGCAGTGCCCCCATAATACATTGGTGCCCAGCAGCAGTGCCCCCATAATACATTGGTGATCAGTGTGCCCTGCAGCCCCCCTAATACATTGGTGCCCAGCAGGAGTACCCCCATAATACATTGGTGATCAGTGTGCCCTTCAGCCCCCCTAATACATTGGTGCCAAGAGCAGTGTCCCCCTAATACATTGGTGATCAGTGTGCCCTTCAGCCCCCCTAATACATTGGTGCCAAGAGCAGTGTCCCCCTAATACATTGGTGCCAAGAGCAGTGTCCCCCATAATACATTGGTGATCAGTGTGCCCTTCAGCCCCCCTAATACATTGGTGCCAAGAGCAGTGTCCCCCTAATACATTGGTGCCAAGAGCAGTGTCCCCCTAATACATTGGTGGTCAGTGTGTCCCGCAGCCCCCCCTAATACATTGGCGACCTGCAGCAGTCCTCTTCGGCTTCTCCGATGGCTTCTCCGGTGGCTCCTCTGGCATCTTCGGCAGCATCTCCAGATCCTTCACGGGCGACGCCTCTGCACGTCTGTCTCCACGCGAATGGAGACAGGCCCTTTTATAAGGTTGCGCCCCATGCGTATGACGTCACCCGTACACGCGGAAGCAACCATCCAGATAACCAATGCCAAGGCCCGGATTTTATTAAAGGGGGCCCGAACGACTAAGAAAACTGTAGCACCGCCAGGCCCCCTTTAAAAGTAAAAATTACCTGGGCCCGGGACAGCTGTCCCCGCTGTGCCCCCCTGATGGCAGCCCCTCTGGCATTTGCCAGAACCCACAGATTGCCAGTCTGGGCCTGGTGGCTATCATAAATAAAGTAGTTAAAAGGATGTTTACATTCAGGTTAACGATAGGTATCTTATAGAATGACCTATTTTTTTAAAATTGGTCTTAATTTTTTATATATTATAGTTTTAAGTTACTTGCCTTCCTCTTCTGACTCTTTCCAGCTTTTAAAAGGGAGTCACTGTCCAGTCCAGATTTGCAGATGGCCAGGTAATATGGTAAAAATCTGCCAAACTGCCAGATCAAATCTGGATACGTGTGACCAGCTTTCATTTTATACAGCAGTGTAATTCATTAACTGCAGTATAAAATTTTAGGTCCTTTAGAAACAGGGCAGGGGATGTGTATGAAGAAGAGTATGAAGACTTTCTGATACTTCATTACTTTTAGTTAAACAATATGCAAATACAATAAATATGGTAAAATAATTTCCCTGAATGCAATTATGAAGAACTTTCAATGGCTTCAGCATTCACCTTTTATTCACTGCTTTCTTTATCATCACTCCATAAATCATATATGCTATTGAGTTTATGTGTTTAACAGAGTCGGGACAAATGCCTGATATTGTCTGGAACTCTTGGTAAGCATTTTAGTAATTTGTTTACCAGCTCATGAGTGCATTATTTCCAAGCTCAAACCAAGGAAGTACAATAGTATCTGTTACAGGGATCATTTATTTACAGTCTATACTCTTTCCCCCTGCCCCACCCCCTGCTACTGCTTGCTCCACCCAACTAAAGTTGCTAAATGTAATTCTGGAACATCATCAAGGCTGGAAGGGGGGGGGGGTGTAGGGGCTATGACACAATAGGGGTGGGACTATGACACAATTGGGGCAGGACTATTACACAGTTGGGGCGGATCGTGGGTGGATTCAGTCGTATGGAACTAGAAAATAGATGAGATTCCTCCAATGGCAGTCAAATTGGGGAGGATCTAGGCCTAAACATAAGGGCTGGGAGCAGAACAAAAGGGAATTACAAATCTACTGGCAAATATATTGCTGGTACATTTGTAATACCGGCCCCAGTAGGGATTTTACCAGCTAGGCCTGTGACCCAAACCACCGGTCAGTCAATAGCTTGCCCTATGTCCTGCCAGTCACTTGCTGAGGATTGCCTGCCATCTGCCGCTTACACCTCATTCTGGCCCTGCTATCTATTTAAAAGTTCATCAAAACAAATGTGCAGATCACACATAAATCCCCTGTATAATTAACTTGTCCCTATCTAAAGACTTAGGGCTCTGGCACACGGGGGAGATTAGTCACCCGCGACAAAACTCCCTGTTCGCTGGCGACTAATCTCCCCGAGTTGCCATGACCCGCCATCCCGCCGGCGAACATGTAAGTCGCCGGCGGGATGACACACGCGGCGGCGCGATTTCCCAAAATCGCCGGAAAAGACTTGCGAGTCTGTCCTTTAGACCAATTTGGCAGCTTATCTGCCCAAGTATGGGCACCAACGATGGGCCTACCTGACCGTCATCTGGCCTGAAATCGGCCAGATCTTTATCAGGCAGGTTTAATTTTCCATTGGATTGGGGACAGCATTGGCTTGTTGATGCGGTCCCCAACTGATGGCCAAATGATCGAATTAGCCTGATATCGCCCACCCATTGGTGGGCGTATTAGGAGAATATCCGCTTGCTTGGTGACCTTGCCAAACAAGCAGATCTTACATTGTATGGCCACCTTTAGGCTTGTTTATACAAAACTAGTCATCAATATTTAATTGAACTTTTGAAGAATAGACAGAAGACTTTTTGAGCAAAAGTTCTATATATCTGTTTTCCCCTTTTATGGTTCTTATACTGTCACTATTGACCCCTGTGGCATTGTTCTGCTGTGTTTACATCCTTAGTGAAAAACCAGAATGGATGACATTTAGTTAGCCGCAGTTTGACAACATTAGTAATGATAACAATAGCAAATAATGTAATCATACAGGGCAGAGCCATAAAACTATCTGCCTGGTTCCTAAACTGGGAACCCCAGAGTGGCCAGTACAGGATGAATAATACACTGTTGTATTAGTGAGTTAGCAAGGGAGAGGACAGGGGAAAAGATCACTACTGATACTTTCTGTGATAAGCAGAAATAATTAATAAAGTAATTGATGTGTCAGTATAACTTTAAAATATTAGTCCCTGTAGAAGCACTAACTCTTTCTATAAAATTTTGTTCTTACCTGAGACCACAAAGGTGTTAATTTGAGGACATAGACAGGAAAAAAAAGTCTGATAAACACTCAGCCTGTCTGGACATCATAAGAGAGAGACCCAGTAAGGTAAGTCTAGACAGTGCAGGTTGAGTAATCAATAGACCCAAACAGTGGTTGCTAGCCAGGGATTTGCTTGTGGATAACTTACCCGCAGAAGGCTGCACAGACTGTCATATTTTTGTCCCGTTCTGATTTCATCCTGCAGTTTATTGCTAGTGCTTTTTGATTTTGTAGTAATACTGGTGGAACATAAATTACATCTGTGCTTGTATAAAAGACGTACTGTGAGACATACCATTGTCCTTGGGCTAATGTATAAACTACAGTTTTGCTAGCAAACAAGACTGCAAGTGTCCCAGTACTAGACAGGATTACGCAAGGGTTTACATATTTTAAATAGCCTGTTCTGAGTTTCTAGTCCGGAGAGGGCTCCAGACATCTATAATAAAGGATGCTTTAAGACACTGTGGGTCCCAGGACAAAGATTGGTGGGCTCCAACATGCCTAATAACCACCAACAACCCCCCTGTAGATGCATCAGTACTGCTGGAGAGACCAGGTGGGTGTGGAAGCAGTAGCAGGGGGGCTCAGGCTGAATGCCATTTAGGGTAATATATAGGAAAATGCCAATGTGATCTGCACCTGAAAGTCCTGCTTGAAGGACAGTTAGGAGGTTTGGGGAAATTCTTATTATTGAAATTATGTCTGGATTAATTATACACCAATATTTTCCTATATCTAGGGGGGCATAGCTTTCAGTGTCCACTCTGTACAGGCTATGTTTGGGCTTTTGCTAAGCCTTAAGCATTTCATTAATGGCCACTTGCACTGACATTAGGCCATGCCCCTGGGGACTAACAATATGGAAGCTTATCTAGGACTTAAATTACAAGCACAGACAGAGATAACTTGATACAGGCTAGGGAAAACAAAGCTGGAAGGAAAGTATTAGTTCACAGATATGCTGTACAGTACTTTTTTTAAAAAATGGTTTTAAATTGTAAGCTTTGGTGAGCAGGGCGCTCCCCTTATTTCTCCAATCTGCAATTTGCCTGCTTTTTGTACTTAGCACACTGCCTTTCCCTGTCCCTGAACTGGTTCAAAATCAGATGGATGGCAACCCTGTTTCTATCTACTGTACATTCTGCCTGATGAGTAAGTCCAGTTCTCTAATAAAAGATGCGGGATCTATTATACAGAGACCAATTATCCAGAATTACAGAAAAGGCTAATTTAGATAATTCTTCATTTGTGACTGATTTGCTTTTTTTAGAGTAATAAAAAGAAATGAACTGTACTTGCTGATAACTAAGCCATGTTGATTAAACAATTACAGAGAGTATCTCAATATTTAAATGTTTTTTATTTATTGGCCAGGGTATTGTTTGGGTTTCACAAGGCTGAAACCTGAACAGACAGTTGAGACCTGAACAGTGGGGAGCACAACAGAAATGTAATCTCATCTTTTGGAATTCTTTCAGATAGACTATCGAAATGTATTTAATCAGAATGTATTCAATCAATACAGAGTTGCAGATTTCTTCTCTTAAATAAGCCTTCAATTTTTTTTGTTTGCCAAAAAAATTTGACATATATACAGTTGTTATATACAGTTACACAAAAACATATGGGACTCTTGCTAAAATCTCAATGAGGTGCATTGTCTCATGTGAAATTGGCAGTCTGTTCTGTCATACCCAGCTGTATTATGATAAATTCCATGGACAGTTATTGTTCAGTCAACAGATCCTCCCTTTTTATAGCAGATGATGCATGCATTACACAAACTCAGACTTAAAGGAGACATATACTCTAAAAATGATCATTATCTTTAAAAATGGGCCATTATTTTTAGCTGCCCATAGATCTGCTATGATCCCTGTCCATGTTTTAAATGAGGGGTGGGCTTTTCTTGAGGTGGGCAGTTTCTGCCAAACGAACAGTAGAAGGGGGATAGCCAATCACAGCCCTGCAGTCACACAAGCAAAGACAGGTTTCAGTTCCCTATCAGGTCAGCCTAGCTGCAGATTGGTTCCTATCCTACAGGTATAGTGTGCTTAGTCCACCCCACGCATGGGAAAGGAGGCAGCAGGAAGTGAAACAGAGGGGCGGGACTAGTAGGGATTTTGCAGAAATTTTCAATAAATCAGCCTGAAACACAACTTTTTTTAGTACAATCCTTCTATATTTAGAGAAGTATAATGCACTGGCACACTCTTGTTTTTCCTTAATATGTTTCCATTGACCTGTGTGTAGTGATAAGGCTAGCCATCAAAATCTGCTGAAGAATTGGACATCTACTGTATATTTGTAACAGATAACATCTAAGCAGGTCAGGTAGTGCAATCAGTGCATAGGTAGCCAGGCATGAACAAATATGGACTTGGCAGTTTTTAATCTTACTGGCTGACCATCACTGAAGGTATTTTAGATGGACCTTCCTACGATTAAAATAGATTTCATTTGGCCGGTTCTGAATGAAACTCTCATCCACCATTACCCTTCTCTGGGCATGTCTGAGTCATCAGGAGGTACAAAAAGTATAGAGACCATCCAAGTGGATATCTACATCAGACAATATTCAGTTGTGCATATGTGGAAGGGAAAACTGGCCTAAAGTCGATGCTCAGAGAACCAAACGAGTCCTGATAGGCAAGTCCAGACTTCTTTTTCCTGTTTAGAAGAGCAGCACATATAGAACTGAAGCCAATTAATGTGTTGTTTTCAGAGAAATGGGTTGGGGCTTGTTCCAGGATGTGTTTTCTTAATGATTTCCAAATACCCACATCTTCAGATCTCCAGTCATCAGTGATCCTTGAATCTGGCCATTTAATTACATTATAAATACATTCAATTCTTGTCATATTTTCACTTGTCAATTGTCACTTTTATCAGTTGTCAAATTTTTCTTTTAAGTAGAGACTTGGAAAAGTTCATTTGTGTTGTATAATAACTTGTGGCAGCTCTCTCCCACAATCCCTTGCAGACATGGGCGCTGATTAAGGATGCCTTTTGTGCATATATAGAGACTCTCAGTCCACACCTGGCCCTGCTACGTTCTAAGGAACAAGCCGCATCTTATTCCTGAGTGGGGAGTTTGTTACTCAAATTATCTTTTCTCCTGTGCCAAGAATGCAGTGGCAATTATGGTCTACAGTGTATTCATACTGTAATGACGCTGTATAGATCTAAGGGGCAAGCACTTTGACAACTCCCTGTTTTTCAGCTGCAAATGACAAGGGCTAGTTTTTTACTTTCGTTACAAGCATATTAATGATTTTTTTAATCATTCCATTGATATAATATAATTGTGGAAAGACAAGTTTTAGCCAATACTTGGATTCACATAAATCATGTAGGGCCCAGAATAATATACAACGTGTATATATATATATATATATATAAATAGTTAATGAGTTAATGGAAATAAGATTTTTATTTATTTTTTCTAATTTAATTTTATTGGTACACAATAAGAACAAATAAAAACTCTGCCTTATCTTCTGACCACACTCATAAGATCTGCATCTCTTTAAAGAAAAGGTTGCATTATAACATAGCATAAGATTTTATACACTACAGGCATGCTAAAATGGCTCTAATAAATTATACAATATTTATGCCATAAGATAGGATTGCCAAAAAAAGTTATACATTGATCATACAGTACAGTGCATTGAACATAGAGTACTGTACTTACTGTAATTTCACATTAAAACATAAAAACTATATTGTTCTTAATAAGTAGCACATGCCCAAGAAACAACTGTAAGAGCCTTTTGGGTGTGGGAGGTCAGTAGAAGCTGAAGATGGAAGCTTTATATGGAAGCTAGTGTTTATGAACTCCAATCTGTAACATCGGTGGATACATCCCAGAAGAGAAGCCAGCACTACACTGGCTACTAACATTTTATCTTCTGCCTCAAACATCAATCTGCATTGTAAAAAGTTGGAACATTATCAATGGCTCTTCATCCTGCCATGCTTTGGCTAATTCTCCTGTCATCTGAATAGGCCACATTAGGATAGGGAGGAAGTTATGGCCACTCCTGTTCAACGATATCTGAAGACTTCACTCCTGCAACAATATGGGTTCTTTGCTCAATGGATACAAGGCAGAAAACCAAACAGCTTGTGAGTTTTAAAACCAGAATTTCAGAAGACATACAAGCCAAAATGTTTTTAAGAATTAGTGGGACACATTGAGACATTTTAAAGAAACTGGTCACACCTGCAGTGTGTAGCCCCAAGTGCAATCCAGTTTGTTCAAAGTCAGGTCAATCGATGCAACATATGTGATGCTATTAACAGACCTGGAAGTCACACTTGTCTGACTGTAGCAGGGTCATCTGGCCTGAGTGATGAGCAAATATGTGAGTTGCCAAATTGCAGCTTATGTCAACCCCACACCCCTGAAATATTGATCAGCAGTGCCTATTTTCTGTAATGAATTAGAATATCTTATATCTTCTACCACAGTTCAGTAATAGTTCAGCACAGTTTACTTCCCTAGCAGTCCCTATTTAAGATTAGGACACCTTTTTACATTACAAACAATATATACAGGGAGCCCTGGAAGTACCACCTCCACAACTGGCAATTACAGGGCTCCTTTGCATACATACAGCATTTATTTTGCACTTTATTCCAAAAATGGAATAAACCACTAGTATATGGGTGAGTATAGTAGAAAATGTACAGTATATATATATATAAGAACCTGTGTGAATAATATTTAAATGCACTCAGCTTTGCACATGAACAAACATTTCCTCACAAGTTGTGTCTACAATGGCAGACTAACTATACCTTTATTCTTTATAGAACAGCAACACAGACTACATATCTGTACAGCAGATAGTTAAAACAAAATGTAGCCATACAAGAAGTAATATGGCAGATACATCCATGGGTAATGTCTCACAGGCCCATGGGCAACTAACCTCTCCGAAAAGCCTTACCACCAATAAAGGGAATAACTGGTGGAAAGGCCTATGCATTGATTATGCTTTCCCTAAACTTTCCTCCCGCAGGCAACTTCACATGACTTCGGAAAACTAAAGCGTTATGTAGGCCTTTTCACTGAGGATTCTAGTCATTGCCGGTGGAAAGGCTTTTCATGGGTATTAGTCGTCCACTGTAGCAAAGATTCATCGCAAGTGGCTAATCTCCCCCGTGCGACATTACCCTAAACAATTACTGCATTTGGTTTCTCTGCCAACTCCTCGCATTGGTTCATGACACTGGGCAATAGCTGATCCAGACGTGGCAGATCTGAGTTTTTGGGGATAAACTCATTGAGGGCACTGACCCATTCATGTGTGTGGCAAGATTGTAAAATTTCTAGCTGTATGGTCTATGGTGCAGTTGGTTGAATCCGTTTGATGTACCTACATTCACCAACACAGACCCATCATTATACAAATATTCATATAGTGCTAAACAAGTTTACAGACCACTTTATAATGCAGAGAAAAGGGAGACACTGTATCATAGACAAGCAGTAAATTATTTATTTTTAAAAGGAAAAAAAAACAAATGGGAGGCTATCATAGTCTGAGTCGTAAGAAAGTGAAAGTGACAAGCATCTTCTGCTTCTTATAAATGTGCAAACGGGTAAGGTTAAAAGGCAAAGTATATTTCATCACTTAATTAGTCATTCTGTTCTGGGAAACAATGTTTCGCCCCCAACCATCTGTCAGGACATTACTGAAACAGCCTCCCCTCCTCCCTCTCTCACCTTCCTGCAAACACCATTAGGTGTTCCTCCTGGCTATCCCAGGGAAAGCTTTCCAGTTATTTTTATTCATCAAGGTAGTTTGTTTTTATCCAAAATAACTCAGACGGCTCACAGTTAAGCCCTTGTGGCAAGTCCGTAAGAAGCACTGACTCACAGAAACAGAAGTCTTTGGGGATGTTGAATTTTAGGGTGAGGTTTTGTGTATGTTGTCTGCTCCATTACAAATTCTGGGAACAACAAATGACACATCAATGTGTTATACTGACATGTAAGTGATGGTGACAGATAAAGTACCACTTACCCTACATAGTCAGCTATTTAAGGCTTAGCAGATACCTACTGTTGTCTGTATGCTAATCTTATGCATTAACATGAATATTTACTTTACCCAGTTATTTTTGCATGTGCAAGGAATGTATTTCATTGACCATCTCTTGTAATGCTGCTTTCACTGTCATTAATTAAAGGGCTTAGTGACTGTGTAAATCAGCCAGGAATTCTTGAACACCCTCTGCCAACTACATGCCCCCTGTGGTGAACAGAGAAAGCAGATAGGAAAAGTAATGAACCTGGAGCAGGGAAATCTTAGCGTAAGCAAGGTCTAGGACGCTAGGTCCATACAATATATGCTAATAGGAGTTAGATTCACATAATTTCCTGTACAGCCAAAAAAAAAAGTTGGGCCACTGTTGCTTCTGAACTGATCACTGATAACAAGCCGGACGGTCCTTCTCCTGTTTAGCCCAGAGGAAACGTAATCTTTTCACTTGGCCTCAGTCCATCTTAAATGAGTTTGGGCCCACAGAAGGCAGAAGTGTTTCTCGATCATAGTTATATATGGTTTCTTCTTTGTAGTGACAGACTAATGTTCACAGACAATGGTTTGGAGAAGTATTCCTAAACCCATGCAGTGATTTCCACTATAGAATCGTGTCTTAAATGCAATGAAGCCTAAGGGGCACATTTACTAATCCACGAACATCCGAAAAGCGTCTGAATGCGTTTTTTTCGTAATGAGCTGCAGAGTGCCATTGAGTCCTATGGGAGGCTTCCAAAATCATGCAAAGTCTGAAAGTTTTGCCCGCCGTTTACGAGCGCTCAATACGAAAAAGTCGCAACAATATACGAGCAAATCCTAATGGCTACGAAAAAGTCGTGACTTTTCACGCAAGTCGTAACGGCGACAAAAAAATCGCAAATAATACGAAAAAGTCGCAGAATGTTTGTTTCCAATCCGAATTTGGATTCGTGGATTAGTAAATCAGCCCCTAAAGGTGGCCACACACCATCGGTCGCACAAAACATCGTCAGATCCGCCACACACCGTCAGGGCTGAAACAGCAGATAAGGAGGTAGAAACAATAGGATTTCTACCTCCTTCTGCCGATTCAGCCCTGACGGCAGATTTTGGTCAGGCGCCTTCTATGGTGCCTGATCAAAATCTTTTAACCGGTCCGATCGGCGAGTCGGCCGATATCAGCAGCTTCCTGCGATATCGGTCGACTCGCCGACATGCCATACACGCACCGAATATCGTACGAAATGAGGTTTCGCACGATAGTATCGGTGCGTGTATGGCCAGCTTAAGTGTCCAAAGAGCACAACCCTACAGTATTGGCTTTCAGTCTTGTCCCTTGCGAGGAATTCTCTGAATTTTTTAATATTATGTACTATAGATGATGAAATTCCCAAATTCTTTGCAATTTTACATTGAGACCGGGATAATCCTCCCCAACTTTACCTTTGAGAAACCCAGTCTCTCTGGGATGTCCTTTTTACACCCAATCATGTTACTGACGTTTTGCCAATTGGTGAGATGTTCCACCAGGTGTTTTTTTCAGCATTACGCTACTTTTTTATTTTTGCCCCTGTGCCAACTTTTTGAAACGTGTTGCTGGCATCAAATTCTAAATGAGCATATATATTTCAGCAAACAATAACCTTTTAACATTTGATATGTTGTCTTTGTACTATGTGCAATAAAACATAGGGTTTCAATTATTTGCAAATCATGCAATTCTCTTTTAATTATATTTTACAGTGTACAGGCTTATATTTTATTGTATTTGGATAGTGAGCAGATTTTGTATAAAATAATTTGTTCCTTACTTCCCAGAGACAATAGTACTATATATATGTGAACTGATACTGATAGAATTTTCCCTATCCTGTTCAAGAAATATGGTCACCAGAAATACTTTCTGTACTTAATTTTATATTAAAAATTTGCTACACTAAACTGTGCATTTTGTGGTGTTTTAAAGGGAAAATCCGGCAAACGTGCCAAAGACCTAAGAATAATGCTCAGCAGTCCCCCTGTTCATTCACCCCTTTTTAAGAAACCAAGGGCGATATTTTTAGCTTGTGGTAGGCAGTACACTATAGTATTCTCCTTCACTAGGTTACTACTTCTTCTTTACTCATAAGTTAGGTTATCTAAACAATTATTCTAGCTGGTATAACCACAATTTAAATAGGGACCATGTGGTAGACATAATCAAAAGGATTTACAGTGGTACAGTGGTTACAGTGGTAACTAGATTTCACTGGGCCCCACAGCAAATTTAATTTTGGGCCCCAAAATGTTTGTAATTTGACCTATTCTACCACAATATATTGAAATTGCTTGTTAATTACCCTTTTCCCCCATAGGCACCAGGGACACAGAGCATTTCCTTCGCTCATCTCAGTTTATGTTTTTTTTCTGCAGGCTGAGAGAAGTGAAGGGAAAGCTCACTGTGCCCATGGCCATTGGAATAGCCTTTAGGGTGAAGACACACGGAGCTACTGGTAGCAACTACTTATCGTGGCTACTAAAATAGAAAATGCTGATCATTTACTGATAATTGTCTCTATGTGTGATTTAGCAGAGGAAATTCTCAGCCTTGCCTATGGCAGGGTATTGTAGCTGCTACTAGTAGTTCTGTGTGTCGTCACCCTTATGTTAATCAGATGAAGACTCTCTCTGATGACTGACATGTTCAAGTAAAGCTCTATGTAGTGTCTGTATTTCCATTTAAACCAAATAGCATGAAGTCAGTGATTCAAGTAGGCGAACTAGACTAGAAAACTGCTGTTACAGTTTGCAAACAGAAGGTGGGAATATTTGAGTTAATTATCCATAAAACCATACGGTTTTGATTTTCAGTGTCTCCCAATCTCTGGCGATTATTATAGAGAATGTACAAAATGTAGACATAATAATATCATCAAGTTTTAAATACAAGGGGCACTCCCCTTAAGTAAAATGTAAGTAACCGGCATAAGTTAGATTACACTATATCTTAACAGGTTTTTAAACTGTAAGCTATTGCACAATAATACCAATAACTTGTTCACAACAGTCCTCGGGAGTTCAAATGAGTTTTCTACTAAACCTTTGTACTCTCCACCTGTTCCTGCTCGGTTCCCAGATCATTTTTCCTTCTCTGTTTCTCCTTTCTTTTCCTGATTCTTCGCCCTCTACACCCTGAATCTGTCTAGCTTTCTCCTACCTTCTTTCACCTGTTTTCCCTACCTGCAGGCACAATATCAGTCCTCATCTGAAGCACTCACCTATCGGAATCCATCACAGTACCAGCCCCAGACTTCAGCATTGGAAACGGAACTCCAAAAACAAGCAAAAAATGTGAGGGGCACTCAGGGATCCACACAGGTCACCAGAAAAAAATATCCTCAGCCTTATGTGTTTCATGTTGCAAAAGCACTTAACCATGGACTAATCTTGAGGCTAGTTTTTGAGACCTGTGCGGATCCCTGAGTGCCCATCTCAATTTTTTTGCTTTTTATGGACTCACCTGTGCCTCTGTAATAACCCAGATACAAAGGAAATTGTAAGGTTCATGGGGCAGTGGCCTACTTCTCAGCCTTTTTGTGAGTTTGTCATTAGTCAAACACTGTTTCACCAACAAGTGTAAGGTACAGAAATAGAGTTTTTCACATTTAGAGTGGGGATAAAGATAAGAGTAAAAGGTATCATAAGGTTTGTAACTCTACATAACTTGAAAAGAGTGCAGCTTAGTTACATAGTTACTTTAGGTTGAAAGAAAGACCAAAGTTAGCATAAGTCCTTGTATAAACTATTGTTATAAGTATTTGAACATTACTGAGTAAGAGGATACAATCTCAAGACATACCAGATTTCAGGTACAAGCAGTAACATTATACTGAAGTAGATACACATGGTTGTAATTGCATTGTGTTAAAAGAAAGTATGGGCAGAATGAATGCCAAAAGGGAACCTTAGTGTTGTTTTATGTGCCATACCTTTTTACATGATTCATTTTACAACAAATGTCTTTATAAATACTGCCCATTAATGCAAGTTATTACTTACTTGAGCAGGACAATTTGCTTTCATGGTTCAGCATATGTAGCCTGCACATGTTCTTTGTGCTATTAAAGTCAATCTACTAGACAAGTGAATTGCTCCACAAATGCTCTACTGATTTAAAACAGATGCACAGCATGAACTAAAGAGAATGACACAATAAATACCACTTATCCTTTTAAATTACAGCATGACAATGGGTCTGAAGTCTTTTTAATCAGTGTTGGCTTTGGTGAAGTTCTATGTCTTGTTCCAGTTTTTAGTGCTGATACATGAAGAGTACAACATTCCTTCTCTTATAGTAACATTAAAAGGATGTGGAGCTATCTTAGTGCACTCCCCAGATCTTCAAAGTAGGTAGTTAAAAATCATGCACACTCATCTAATATTAACTATATATAGATTATAGAGCAGTATTGTTTTGCTAATGTGATGCCAATGGGTTTAGAGCCAGAAAAAAATGTATATAATGCCTTAAGCTCTGATTGCATCAGCAAATGATGGGAAGGAAGCACACCAGGAAGCATTCTAATCGGAGGACTTGTCCCCTTTTTCAGCTTGGCCCTGAACATAATAGCACTATAGGGACCGCTGCTATAGGATGAACTTTCAAGCTATGTTATAGGAGGGAGGATTGTGGTGTTTGTGTTGTAAGGGGTACAAGTATGGCCATGTTGCTTTAAGAATCTAAGCTAATGCTAGTACAGGTCCCTGCATACTTTAGCTCTTGATAAATACTGTATGTTAGTGTAGTACAGCAACACTTGGGTTAAACATTGTTGAGCAACATGGTTATGAAATTTCATGTCCCCTGCAAGCAAGGTGATATGTAGGAAAGGCACACAAATTGATATACTGGCAAAGCAAATATTCAGTTTTAGGTGGATTTTATGGGAGCACCTAATGCATTATTTTGGTTGCCTACATATCTGTATTTAGCATTTTAGGAATTTGTTGTGGTTCTAACCAATCGTGACTTTCATTTCTTGTTCTTCTCACTGTCTCTGGAATTCCCTTCTAGATTCTCTCCTCCTCTCCAAATGCTCTATAACTACCCATCTGGTTTAAAGGAATACCTTCCATAGAAGTTTTGCTCCACCCAAATATTTCTGGACTACAGCTTCCAGAATTCTACAGCCTATTATTACAGGTTACAGCATAAAGGTAGTAACAACCACAGAGAGAGATTCTCAAAGACACTTTGCACAAAAACAAATCTCCAGGTCCAGCTGCCCGGTTGATGGACGCATATCCTCCAATGACAATACTGCCCAATCTTTACACTTAATTCTCTATTATTGATTTCATATGACCCTTCCAAAAGGAATTAAATATTTTTTTATTACCTAGCAGTATCCCTTCCCACCTGAAGTTTGTTTAATATGGGCAGTTTTGATTCCTCAGTAGTGCCAACAACAAAATGACTGGCAAAGACCTGGTAAGGATTACTATCTTTGGAGAAGATGATTAAGCTTGAGATGCCAACTTTGGAGAAATAGAGGATGCAAAAGAGATGTATCCCCTCTATAAGGAAGACTGTTTCATATATCCTGAATTCTTCAAAGCCAGCATAAAATATGGAATCATTACCAGTTCTTGTCAACATTTGCCATTTTTCCCTATCTGTTTAGACAGTAAGCTTAAGTTTAAACAGGCCTCTGGTGCTACTGTTCCATTCTCTTAATTTATTTTAAGACCCCTGTTTGCTTGATATCATTGTAAAGAGCTGTATAAATAAATCATGACAATAATATCATTTAAATTAAAGTATGGTTATTATTTATATATATTTTGATTTGGGAAAGAAGGACAATTATAAATATGCAAGACAAAAGGAATACTTTTCCCCAAATGCTAAAAATGATTAACAGACTGTAGTTTTCTGTTTGTGATTGAAGTTAGGACAGGGCCCTCAGGGACATTCATTTCCTATGTGTTATTCTATTTTTGTTCGGCTTTGTTACTTGAATCAGAAGTGTCCTGCTGGGAATTTGCTTGTAGGCCTTTTAGGGCTGGCTAGAGCAGACATTATTACTCATTAACCTGTTTCTGGCTTATCCATATTCCCCTCAAACTTGACAAGTTCCATACCCCATGCAAGAAAATTCACTTTATACAACAATGTTACCCTGATATTTACAGGGTAATGGTCTATTGATTTTGTTTTAGACATAACACACAGAATTTAGAACCGAAGGCATTTTTTGCCTCATGTCTTCAGCACAACTTACGCATTTATTACACTTCATGCAGAGCTTGATTCAGGTTTCCTAACAAACCACTCCATTTTCCATACAGGGAAGCTTTGTGGATTGACTGGAACTTTGCTGACTCATTGGCAGCTTCTCAGATTTTGCCATTAAATGCTGGAAAACCAAAGTTGCAGTTGTAATGGCTGTGGCATTTCTCACTAGTTTGTGTGTGCTGGTTGATCAGTCTGGAACTCTTACTATATGCTAAATTCTATTCTTTATAAATGATGTCTTGTTTGATTTCTGATTACCTTGCAGTGGTGACTAACTTTTGGATGTGACCCGTCGCATGTTTCAGAACTCCAACACTGTGTGTCTTGATTCTATGCTCCATCTTACACCATCAAATCTCTTAAAGGAAAACTATAACCCCAAACAATGTAGGTCTCTATAAAAATATATTGCATAAACAAGCTCATATGTAAAACCCTGCTTCATCTAAATAAACCATTTTCATAAAGATATACTTTTTTAGTAGTACAGGTATGGGATTCCTTATCCGGAAACCCATTATCCATAAAGCTCTGAATTACGAAAAGCCCGTCTTCCATAGACACCATTTTAATCAAATAATTCAGAATTTTAAAACTGATTTCCTTTTTCTCTGTAGTAATAAAACAGTACCTTGTAATTGATCACAATTAAGATAAATATTATTGGATACAAAACAATCCTATTGGGTTTAACGTTTTATTGATTTTTAGTAGACTTAAGGTATGGAGATCCAAATTACGGAAAGACCCCTTATCCAGAATACCCTTGGTCTCCAGCATTCTGGATAATGGGTCCTATACCTGTATGTGCTATTGGTTACTTCTAAATAGAAAATTGCCAATTTAAGAATTGAGGGCTGTTTCCTGGGATCATAGGATTCACAGTGCACACAAGCAAGCCAAGGCGCACATACATGCTAGGCCCCATCAGCCAATGAATGGATAGAGTTTGCTCCCACACTACTTCGTCTTACAATTAGAGCTGCATTATTTCCTGTCAGGTGATCTCTGAGGGAGCACACAGCCCATCACTAAATGGTGGATCAAGGGAAAGGTAAATGTAAAAGGACAATATTTACTGATTTAAGATTTTATTCTTGAACCAAGAAATGCAGTTTGTTTTTGTTGTAATGGTGTATAGGCGCCATCTCAGTGCATTGTAATTCTGAACTTTCAGAAGAAGCCAGCGCTACACATTAGAACTGCTTTCAGATTACCTATTATTTCTCCTACTCCCATGTAACTGGAGGAGTCCCAAGCTGGACTTGGATTTCTTACTATTGAGTGCTATTCTGATATCTTTCTCTTCAACCTTCATCTACAAAACAAATTATTTGGTGCTTTTCCTTATAGGGTGTAACAACATCCTACAGCATTTAAACAAGCTTTCCAAGTGTTTAAATCTTTAATTGCTGATGTTTTGGAACAGTGATTTATTCTTTTACCCGATGCAATGCCTATCTTCTATCTTTACATGAATGAAGTCAAGTATTGATGACTGGGTTCCTAAAGAGCTAAACCTACAAATGATTGCAGTTATTATATGCAGAGCAGCAGTACTTCCTTACCTTAATGGGACAGTGAGCTAAATGGCTTGTTTTTGAATGAAGCAACTGGTTTGTTTTAAAGGAAAAGTAACACTAAAATTTTTTAAGTAAAAAAGCTATTCTACCCTGCACCAATAACTGCCCTATCCTGCAAACCACTTAGTATTTTAAATGCTTTAATAGAAAATACCTGCTAAAACTTGGCTTCCAACGATCGATTGATCGAGCCTAGCCTTCTTTCTATATAGGAAGGAGTCAGGCTAGGTCGCATAGTTGATGCAGCTCCTTCCTTTGCCGTATCGCCGTAGTTCAGTGCTGTCCAACTGGCGGCCCCCCTCTGTGTGACCCTCCACCTGTCTGGCTGCTTTGATGGCTTACTCTTGTGTAAGCTTTAAATGGTATCAGTACTGTGGTTAACTGCCCCCCCTGCATGGTTCACACCTCAGATTCAGGCTGTAATCAGGCTGTATTGTTTAAAAGTGTTGTCCTGTGTTGTTCACACCTTTTAATCTCTGCAATGTTCACCCCCTGCAGTGTTCACACCTCAGGCTCAGACTGTAATCACTCCCATTGTTCCCCTGTTCACACCTCAGACAGAATGTAGGAGCAGTAGAAACCCACAAATAATCCCTGCACACTACAAGAACATATACTGTGGTGGTACTGCAAGTAAAAAGTTTTTTAATATATAGTTATTGTGCAGACTATAGGAGCAGTGCCAGCATTGTGTCACTGTATGCTGCCTGTGTGCCTGCAGGCAGAGTATGGCACACACAGGCAAGGTAGGGCAGGCAGAGTATGGCACACACAGGCAGGGTAGGGCAGGCAGAGTATAGCACACGCAGGCAGGGTAGGGAAGGCAGAGTATGGCGCACACAGGCAGGGTAGGGCAGAAAGAGTATGGCACACAGGCAGGGTAGGGCAGGCAGAGTATGGCACACAGAGGCAGGGTAGGGAAGGCAGAGTATGGCACACACAGGCCAAGTATGGCACAAACCAGCCAAGAATGGCACACACAGTCAACGTATGGCACACGCAGGCAGGGTAGGGAAGGCAGAGTATGGCGCACACAGGCAGGGTAGGGCAGAGAGAGTATGGCACACAGGCAGGGTAGGGCAGGCAGAGTATGGCACACACAGGCAGGGTAGGGAAGGCAGAGTATGGCACACACAGGCCAAGTATGGCACAAACCAGCCAAGAATGGCACACACAGTCAACGTATGGCACACGCAGGCAGGGTAGGGAAGGCAGAGTATGGCGCACACAGGCAGGGTAGGGCAGAGAGAGTATGGCACACAGGCAGGGTAGGGCAGGCAGAGTATGGCGCACACAGGCAGGGTAGGGAAGGCAGAGTATGGCACACACAGGCAGGATAGGGCAGGCAGAGTATGGCACACACAGGCAGGGTAGGGAAGGCAGAGTATGGCAGGTTTTTGCTGTACTATAACCATTAATATGGGTATGGTCATGTGATAACACGGGTGTGGTTTCAAGTGGGTGCAGTTTCAAAAAGGGGAGTGGTCAAAACTGGCTTCCATCATCGGCCCTCCACCACGTAGGTCGGAAAAATTCCGGCCCTCGGTACCACAGAAGTTGGACAGCACTGCCGTAGTTAAATTGACAGGAAGCCAAGTTTTAGCAGGTATTTTCTATTAAAGCATTTAAAATACTAAGTGGTTTGCAGGATAGGGCAGTTATTGGTGCAGGGTAGAATAGCTTTTTTACTTAAAAAATTTTAGTGTTACTTTTCCTTTTTTACCTCTAGCCAGCCCCGAACAATGCATAGATACAAAGTATGGACTGTTTTAAGCACAGAACAAGTTAATTACACCTAATGTCCATTCTAATCTGATCATTATTCTAAAGCTAATAGCACATGGGGAGATTTGTTGGCTACTATGGGCGAATTGTAGCTGCCGATATCAGTCCCTTAGACCGATCCGGCAGCTTATCGGCTGTGTAGGGGCAGCAACGACAAGCATGCCCGACCAATATCTGGCCTGAGATTGGCCAGATATCGATCGGACAGGTTAAAAGATTTAGTCGGATGGGGGACTGCATCGGCTTGTTGATGCGGTCCCCGAACCGACTGCGACAATTGCCATTGTTATAATTCGATCGGTTGGCCCAAGGGATCGAATTAGCCTAAATTTGCCTGATACTGCCCACCCATAGGTGGGGATATCGGGAGAAGATCCGCTTGCTTGGTGACCTCGCCAAGAGAGTGGATCTTAACGTGTATGGTGACCTTTAGAAAGGCTTAGTAAAGGCTAGAATTACCCCCAAGTATA
Organism: Xenopus tropicalis; assembly: GCF_000004195.4. Taxonomy (NCBI): domain Eukaryota; kingdom Metazoa; phylum Chordata; class Amphibia; order Anura; family Pipidae; genus Xenopus; species Xenopus tropicalis. The sequence continues at coordinate 58,782,075 of NC_030685.2, read as the reverse complement.
TTTGAAAGGTGTCAATAACTTCAATTAAAAAGCCCTAGGAAAAGCATTTTATCTATAGCCTATTTTATCTATTTAAACCTTTTTCCTCTCTGTCACTAATCCCTACACTGTCTCCCTTTTCTATCAAGGCAGTGGTTACAGAAGCTGCCCTGGACAGAATCCTTTCAGAGGTCCTGAGAAGCAAAATTGCATACTATTCCCAAAATCAGTTGTACTTGTGGCTATCTGTAATATTCCAAATCTCTTTTTCCGCAGCCAGACCCATGCTTGTTACACAGTTGCCCACCACCAACAATTTATAACCCACAAACCATCTTTTCATCCTGTTTAAATCAAACTAAACAAAAACTGCAGCATTGTACAGTTTTTTAACCACATCCTTATGCAAGGACTAAATAATTTAAACATGGTTAGGCCTGACAATAACAATGTATTGGTTTAACAGGCTGAAAATTATCTCCTCATTTTACTCGTGACATTGTTAAGAGAATATTATGTCCCTGTCTCCAGACCTGAAGAAACCTAGCAACTGCTGTCTCTGGGTTTAAAAAACCATGGTATCTTTAGAAATTCCCCAAGAAGGTCAGTAGCACCACACTAACACAAAGGGGCCCATTTACTTACTCACGATCCGGCCGAATGCGTCCGATTGCGTTTTTTTCGTAATGATCGGTATTTTGCGATTTTTTCAGCGCCTTTACGACTTTTTTGGAAATTGTCGCGACTTTTTCGTTACCAATACGATTTGCGCGAAAAAACGCGAGTTTTTCGTAGCCGTTACAATGCGCTCGTATTTTGTCGCGACTTTTTCGTAGCCTTCGTGCCGAGTACGAAAGATTCGGATTCATTCAAGCTTCAGTATGGTGACTTTACTTGGGCCAGGTTGGAGCTGCAGAGTGCCATTGAGTCCCATGGGAGGCTTCCAAAATCATGCTAAGTCTGAAAGTTTCGGCCGCCGCTTACGAGCGCTCAATACGAAAAAGTCGCAACAAGATACGAGCGCATCGTAATGGCTACGAAAAACTCGCGTTTTGTCGTGCAATTCGTATTAGTAACGAAAAAGTCGCGACAATTTCCGAAAAAGTCGTAAAGGCGCCGAAAAAATCGCAACAAATACGAAAAAGTCGCAAAATGTTCGTTTTCCAATCGGATTTTTCCAATTCGGATTCGAATTTGTGTCTTACTAAATGTGCCCCAAAATGTAATGATGTTGTGAAAACAGACAACATAAGACAGAGCTCCCTTTAAAGGAGAAGGAAAGGGTTTAAAAGTTGACCCCATACATAGATAGGCCACATGTACCTGTAGCTGATCGCTAAATTTTTTCACCTTTTTCTGGTAATTTCGAGCACTCGCTGTTTGTTCTGAGCACTCATTTGCCTCTATTGCGGCCGTCATGTTGGATATTTAACTTAGTCCAACATGGCGCTGCGTAAGTTAATGCGCATGCGTGAACTATCTCCCACCCCTAGACGCGCGCGCGACCCACTCTACCCCAGCCGCTCCTGCTTGTGAGATGGGAAAGCGCGCTCACAGCACAAGGTAAATGCGCATGCACTTCCTGCTTCCTGAGTAGCTGGTCGTAGTGTCTGTGCAGGAGCGATGCATTCTGGGAATCTTCTTTACACAGCTCAGCATTTTCCTTTGTGATTCGCTGCGTGATTCGTAGAGTGAAAAGCCGAACTTAAACATTAAAGTTGGCTTTTTCGCTCTAATGTGCATGCCCGGTCACCGGCATTTTAGAAAGCGGAAGCCGGAAGGAGGAAGCACTCCGCTCCAGATGCCCCGGGCTGGTGCTGTTTTCTCTGAACAGGGGCACCAGCCCGGGGTACGAGGTAAGCGGTTAAAGTCACTTGGGGGTGCCTAACATTTTGGCACCCCCAAGTGACTTTGCCTTTCCTTCTCCTTTAAGATTAACTCTTTATTAGCCTTTCCTTCTCCTTTAACAAGGTGAAGGATCTGACAAAATTAGCTGAACATACAGCCAAAAATGGGTAAACAGGAAAGAAAAAGCAACAGGAGCACAGTCTTTGGCCATAGCTAAAGGTCCCCATACATCTTAAGACCTACGGGTGGGCGATATCGGGAGAATCCAGGCTAATTCGATCCCTGGGGTCAAGCGATCGAATTATAACGACAGGTATAGGCAAAGTTGGCAAAATCTAGTTCCGACTAGATTTTTAAACCTGCCCGATCGAGATTGTGTCGTCGGTAGTGCCCATACACGGCCCGATTAGCTGCCGAATCGGTCTAAGGGACCAATATCAGCAGCTAGAATCGGCCCGTGTATGGGGACCTTAAGACATAAAAGTCATAAACCTTTATTTAAGTACAACTGAGCAAGAATTTTTGAAGATGAATTTCAATATGAGGAAAATGTCATCTAATACCTTCAGCATCATAAGGAAATCAAATAAATCACATTTAAAACTATAGAATACTAAATGTATAGAAACTGAACCTAGTGCGTGTGAGATATATCATGTGCTCAAAATTCTGTAGTTGCATATTCAAGAGTCTGCTTAAAAATGTCCAGTGACGTTAGGCTGGCCTGTCTCCAAGTTGCATATAGTTCCAGCCACTGACTCACAGAGGTTTCTGTTACACAAAGTCTGAGCTTTTCCAGTTATTTATGACATCTGGTGGGTTCTTGTAACCTGGGTAAACCCACCCACACAATGCCTCAGAAAAGCCAAAGCACTGAGAAAACCATACAGTACAGATTCTTGTCTGGGTGGAAGTCTGAGGCTCTGCAGATCCTTCAGTAAGAAGAAAGTTAAACACAAAGGCAGTGGGAACATACTGAGTTTTTTTATGTCTCTTCACAGTTCCATGTAAAACAAAGTAGCAGGTAGCAGCAAAGAAAGCATTAGCTAATGCTCAGATTATCCTGTAATCCAGGATGTTTAGGACTTTAACGAATGACTCCCACAGGGTGACATGCTCAGCCTTTATACAAAGATAGAATTGATTAGCTGCCATCATTAGTAACAAAGGAAAAGTTTGAATCGGCCCTGTGTCGGCTGTTAGCCTTTTCTCTTCAAGTGCAGTTGGAATAGTGCCTCAGACTGAAGCACGCAGACCTGACCCCCCCACTCCTGTAACCACATCTCAACCTCAAGAATAAGGGACACCATGACCATAGTATGGGTGAGGTGTGTCCCTTTAAAATGTCTGTGTTGTACCATGCGGTTTGTTAAAATATGTGGATTGTAAGGTATCGGATTGGATATGGAAGGGAGGATATACTGTATATGAGAGCCATGTATTGAAAAACTTTTTTTTCAAGCACTGAAGCTGGGGTTAGCTTCAGTGTTACTGAATAATGCCCATTCCATGTGTATTTGGAGAGGTTTTCCCATCATCTCTGTCAAGTATGAGTTTATTGCCAGAATAGTTGGATCAGAGGGCATGACCATAGGCTATGTATAGGATTTGCTTTTGGGGAGCAGCATCCATCTGAAGGAAGGTTACCCATTTTGTGCCTTTTGACTGGGGTAAGTTAAGAATCATGAATCATTTGTATAGCCATTTCCTGTTATTTCCTTGCTGGGAGCGTCTTCATGATGTTATTGTGTTGTTTTAAAATGTCTACTATGGTAGTATTTGGGATGTCTGTAGTCAATTACATTTGGAAGCATCTTTGTTGGCAATATTAATTGTGGTATGGCTCGTTCGATATATGTGTGTAGTTGTTTGTTTTGCTTTTCTTCCTGCCCAGATGTGGTTTATTGGGTGCCCTATTGTCTTTTATTTTTCACAGTGTAGTCTATGAACAAATTCAAGGTGTGCCTTTATTGTGCCCTGCATAAGTATTCACCTCCATGTATTTTTATTACATTCTGTTGTGATACAGCTTGGAAATAAAATGGACTTAAACATCCCTGGCATTATTTAAATCTATTATTAAGTAATGGAAATTGTCAGAGAAGACACAGAGGGGCTAAAGTGCAAAATAACGCGCGCTATTTATAGCGTGCGGTAAAAATTTTATCGCGTCTTAATTTTCGCGACTTTTCGCACAAATTTTCACTATAAGCATACTTGCACTATTTTACGTGCGATATTGCATGCGTTATTTAACTCGCAAAGACTATTTCAATGTGGTATTTGCCGGTACATGCGCTAAATAACGCTCGCGTTTAGTCGCTGGATATAAATAGTAGCTTTAAATAGTGTATATAAATTGTCGCCGCATATAAATAGTGTATATAAATATTAGCCACATATAAATTGGTAGCATATAAATGGTAGCATATAAATAGTAGATGCTTATAAATAGTAGCCACATATGAATAGTAGCATATAAATGGTAGCATATAAATAGTAGATGCTTATAAATAGTAGCCACATATGAATAGTAGCATATAAATGGTAGCATATAAATAGTAGATGCTTATAAATAGTAGCCACTAGTGATGAGCAAATGTGTTCTGGTTATCTTTGGTAACAAAATTAGCAAATCTTTCGAAAGATCCACAAAACGGCAAAAAAATTTGCCGTGGAAAAATTCGCTGCACGTCCAAAAGTTAGCTGCGAATCCATGCCTGGCGAAACATTTCATCACTTGTAGCCGCATATAAATAGTCGTGCGAATGAACACACACCATGTTAGCCATACGCGCCAATACTTGCGGAAAATTACTGTATTAAAAATGACCATTTCCCTGCAAACTGCTCATTTACTGTACTTTTCTATAATTGTTATACCTAGTAATGTATTTTGTGCGACTAAATATTTACCGCTATAGTACTGTATATTTTGGCGACTAAATATTTACCGCTATAGTACTGTATATTAGAAGCGAAATTCCATACATGCCAAGACTTTAGTAAAATTGAGTAAAAAGACACATACTTGAATAAATAACACTGTAAGTCCATATTTTATTGCCAAAAACTCATTTACTGTACTTTTCTATAATTTATCGCCTGCCTGTAGTAGGTGTTAATTTTCGCATAGCCTAATGCGATATTTAGCGCGCCTAAGTGTTTGTGAATCATGTGATCGTATTCTTTTCAGCGCGGAAATTAACGCATGCGTTAAAACTAGCGCATGCGGTCGCGCGAAAAAAAACGCATGTGATATGGTGACTTAACGCACGCGATAATACTATGGTGAATCGCACGCTAATTATCGCGTCTATTTTAACGCAAAAAGGCGTGCGATAAATTTTAGCGCACTTTAGTGAATCAGGCCCAGAGGCTTAAGGTATCTCTAAGAGATCCACAGCTGACATTGGAGAGACCGTCCATGTATGGACTTTATGTAAGGTCGATTTAAAAAAAAGTAATTCATTAAAAAAAAACATACATAATATAGTTTGCATAAGTTGGCACTATTTCAAGAAATGATTTTATAGACAAAGAACTACATTACATTATATTTTACAGTGACTGACCTTTTGTTGTTCAAATTGCAGCTTTTTAAAATTGCACCAAGGATGTGAAACACAATGGGAGTCTGAAAGACGCCCGTATGTACATTCTTTTAACAAAATGCTTCCTGTTTTGGAATTGTTTCAGTTTTCTTTTGATTTGATTTTCTATGGCAAAGTCTTGAAGTGCAAAGGCCTTTGCTATTGTTCTTGTCTTTTCCTCTCTATTTAGCTTGCCTTAATGCTTTATCATACTCATGGTAAAGAAATTGTGCAATATAGATTTTAAAGGGTGATTAATTGTGCAGATTGTTCCAGACTCACAAGCTAAATACAGCCAATCTTCCCACCAGACTACTTATCCTTTATATACATAATACCTACATATTCGGCAACACTGTCCCAGCCTCAGTGAAGCTTAAATACTATAATACACATACATATCAGAAGCCAATTAATCTTACTAAATGTTTTTGGAGTCCCATGAGAAACCACACAATAATACTGCCCTGAGGGGCCCAGCGTTGCAAGAAAGCAATGCAAACCTGAATGAAAAATGTCTGCACATCACAGAGTATTCTAGTGCAGACTGTAAACAACAGAGTTTGGGTGTCCAAATCCTGTCATTTTAAGTTTATAAGGTAGAAGGTTCATTAGAAAAACTTTATAGAGATATCCAAGTAGGGTCATAGCCCAGGATGGGGAAACTGATGTTAGTACCAAGACTGAGACACAATCTGGGCACTGGACAACTCTGCATGTTATACATTGTACATGTAGCTGCCAATACTGGTGACATAATATAATGGGAATTTCATCTCTTGATGCTGCATTGCCAGCTTTACAAGTGCTAGTGCATAGATAATTGCAAAATGATTGCAGCTCATTAATGCTACAGAAAATTATGCCAGTTTAGCAAAGCCACATATGTAACCAATATATATTATTGCCAAAAAAGTATACCCACCTGAACTACCTGAAACAGATATCAGTTAATAGAGCTTGTCTAGCAGAATCCTGTATTGAAATCCATTTTTTAAAGCCCAAACAGATATTTTTATATTTAATTTTGAAATTTCACATGGGGCTAGCCTTATTCTTAATTTCCCAGGGTGCCACAACCATGTGACATGAGCTCTGATAAACTTCAGTCACACTTTACTGCTGAGCTGCAAGTTGGAGTGATATCACCCTTTACCCCCAGCAGCCAATCAGCAGGAAAATGGGAAGGGAGCAAGATTGCAGATACCTGTATTGCTAAAAGTGCTAAATAGCAGAATAGCACTCAGTATTAAAAAATCCAAGTCCGGATTGGGACTCCTCTATAGGAAAAAAAGATAAAAATATAGGAAGGCCAGTATTTTTTCTCAGAATAGGTGGCAACCCTACTCAGGCACAATGCACTGAGATGGCTGCCTACACACCAATATTACAACTAAAATAATAACAATAACATTACAACTAAGATTTCAAGAGTAACATTTTAAATGGTAGAGTTTGATATTTGTTTGATATGTAAATGAAATAAAAAGTACAACATAAAAATCATGACTATCATGATCATTCTATTAAGCAGTGAACTACAGCCATCATATACATACATATATTAAGTCATACCACCATATATACATCTGTATGGGAAGTGGTGTTGGTAGCCTCTTCTTGCTGCCTGAGGTGATAGAACTGATGAAATAGCCCCATTCAACCTCTCTCCATTAATCACTAGTATAGTTGGTGTAAATGAACATATGAAAATATATGAATTCTCAGTTAAAAAAAGGGAATTCTGCTTATCTTGTGATACTGGGTGTTTTGCCACCTGAGCATTTAATTGCTCCAAATCCAAGTTTTTGCAACCACCAGAGCTATTAAACAGCGAGGGTAAGGGCACATGCCACAATTCCAGGTGTTCTGCCACACAAATGTATAATAGCTCAGAATTGCAAATCTCTTAAAGTCTCCATAGCCCAGGTATTAATTGTTGTGAATTTGCAGGCACTAATTTCCTGTTTAAACTTTATTTAAACTCCCTGGGGGCCCTTACACACGGGTGTCTCAGTATGCATTTCAGTGCGGTGGCTTTTTTTCATGCGTTCTAACAGGAGTTAATAAAGCCAATTATTTTCTATGTAGATTGTACAGGGCTGCACCAAAGAGCTGAACGCAATTGGAATGCAACTTTCTGCACTGCACCTGTGTTCGGCAGTTCTGTGCAGCACAGCGAGTACAGTCTCTTTTGGTAAGAGTAGGCTCTATTAATAAATGCATTCTAAACTGCACACAGTAATAGGTGCTCAGGAAATAATAAATGACCCCTATAATGTTAAAGATTGGATATTGTTTAGAACTTCTGCCAGAACCCAAGCAGCTGATTGGTCTGTCTCTTGTGATACACCTCAGCAAATACAAAGCAAAAATACAATATGTATCTATCAATGTGTTATTGTATATTCACTATGTACTAAATAACCTCTATACTTAATGTGGGTTAAATGACACGATGGCCTGCCAGTGCTCATGGTGATGCTGCCTAGGGGTAGTTGAATCAGTAAACTGTGAAGGAATGTATTACTGCATTCTGTCTGCACAGACTGAAATATACTAAAATGGTAAAAATGTTCTTTGTTGTTAAGATGTCGGCCCAGACATCTATGTCCAGTTTCTGCCTAGACATTGCAGAGGTAAAATGAGTTAAAATAGAAGAAATCTTGGCTCTGAAGTGAAGGATGAAGTCATAGTCTGGCTGGTCTGTGAAACCCTCCACTCCAGGATCATGTTCTGTAAATAAGATAAACTTTGCCTGCGACTCTTTTGTTTTGAAAAGGGCTAAAACATCCTCATCCCCTTAGACATGTGACCCTCCATTAGTGTTAGGAGACTGGGGCTTTGTTTGATATTCTTTTTCAGCAGGAAGAGGGCAATTCTAGAACAGTCACATACAACACATAAAAAGCTGGCATCACAAAAGACATCACAAAAGGCATCGCATGGAGGGGCACTTAGGGCCCTGCACATCTGTGATTGTTCTGCTCAAACTTTGCATGTGACATTTGTACCAAAATATTATCATTTTTGCTCACTCCTTTCTCTGCAACATATTAAGTTTGACCAAAAATATTTTCATGACTGAATGGATGGAATATCATTGTAGTTTATTTTATGCAGACTTTATACCAGTGCTAAGTTTGTAGATTGTAAGCTCTTTTGGGCAGGGCTCTCTTCACCTCTTGTATCGTTTAATGATTGCTTTATATGTTACTCTGTATGTCCAATGTATGAAACCCACTTATTGTACAGCGCTGCGGAATATGTTGGCGCTTTATAAATAAATGTTAATAATAATAAGCAGTTTCCTTTAGGCTTTTTCTTTGCATTGTTAACCTTTTTTATATCAGTCTCGCTGATAAAGAACTCAAGGTAAAGATAATGGCATTTGGAAGTTTTGACTGCTGATTATCTCCAGCAGAGAAAAGAAATGGTCAAAATACCCCTGTCAGCCTGTCACCGCTCCTAATACTACTGAATAAAAGTTCATTATATATTGGATGCGCAAAGAGAGGTGGCAGGGGGACTTTGATGCCAATATGCTCAAGAGAGTGGTTTGGTTGGAGAAGCTGCCTGACACTTCTCCATTTGTGTCAAACTGGGAGCTTTGCAATTAATAACAGTAGAGATGGTGACAAAAAAACACGTATTAGTGATGTCCAGGTCAGAAAAAACTCAACCCGCACCCGACCCTAATCTGCAAAACCTTAACCCACACTCAACCCTAACCCACAAAATGTTGCAATTGTAGGACCAGCACCCAACATGAACCATTATCTTTCTGCTCAAGACATGGAACTTTGGGAGCAGAAGATGAGTGTACTTCCCCATTCTGACCCGCACTCAACCCAAACGTTTAGTAGTCACCCGCATATCAACCTTAACCTGCCTGACCTAAGGGTAAACCCGCAGGTAGCGGGTAAGTCCACACATCACTACTCCATAAGCCACTGGCTTAAGGGCTCAGAATGCTGCAGTGATATAGGTTGTTAGAAATGGTGTCTGTGACCATTAAGGCTAATGCCACACGTAATGTATTCTCGGTAAGCTGAAAAACACTTGCCGAGAATACGCCCCTACACTTGAAAATCCTCGTACCTGTTACTGCACCTGAAAGCATTGAATACGCTCGGGTGCTGGCACACGTAGACGATATCTGTCAAAAAAAGCGAGACATTGCATTTTCGGCAAATATCAGAGACATGTGCCAGCACCCGAGCGTATTCAATGCTTTCGGGGGCAGGCACAGGCATGAGAATTTTCAAGCTTGCTGAGAATATGCTACGTGTGGCATTAGCCTCATAGCAATAGCACATGGGGGGAATCTAGGGTGATCAAAATGCTTGAAATCACCCACCTCTATTTGCATTTCAAGTGCCTGTACTGGTGCTTTTCAAGCAATCTATGTAAGAGACAAAGGAGGACAATTTTAGGCATTTCAACATAACATTTTTGGTGCAAAAAAAAAAACTCCTTAGTGCCACTGTGTACCCTGAATGTGTACTTCTTGTGTACTTTGTTCCAAATGTGCTAACAAAGAAGTCCAAGATGCAGAGCACACTATTATTTTTATTGAAAGTGGTAGGTGAGTTTGTGCCTCAATATTTTAATAAGCCCTTAAAACATATAACAGTACCAACAGATACTTGATGATATCAGTGATAACATAAGCAAGTGTATGTGTCTGTGAAGTCCTATTTACTATGTCAGTACATTAGATAATTTGCAGAAACTTGGTATGCTGAGAATACACTTTGGGTGAATTACGCTTAAGATATATGGGATTATAGGACTATTGTCTGGTAAAATGAGCAAGATTCTTTCTCCCCAAAGCTTTGCCTTGAATACATTTAAAGCAGAATGTTAATTTATTTCATATGCTGCAACATCTTCTAAAATTGGAACATATCAATCACTGAGGACAGTACTGGCTCTTAATGAATTGCAGTCATAGCTTGGCCTTTGAACAGCTTTAATATAGTACAGAGGTTCTTAGCTCAACCCTAATCCCCCTCTGTCCCCCACAACAAAGTTCTGGGAGATGATTCATTCCCTCAGTACCACCTGTGCTGCTGACTGATTCACCTGTGCTTCTGTAAAAGCAGGAAAAGCCCGGGGCAATATAGGCAGACGCTCCTGGTGTACAGCAAAGTTGTGCGACCCGACAGTACAATTCAAACAGGAGGGATGCAGGTTGGCTATCCCTTACCTAAACAGTAACAAAAATCAGATCAGAAAGTAATGGTTAATAACTGGTACAAATGTGCATGGGTACTTATCCTTAAAAAGCACCCCCATTTTGAGAGGACTGTACTATTGCACAGTTTTTTCCATTTATTTGCACACACATTTAAAGTGATTAAAATTTCCAGCATAATATAGTTAAGTTTTTATTCATTTTAGCACTTCTAATTATAAACAGCTCTCTGCACAGAATTTTCCAGGCACAGCAAACCTTTTTGTTGTAGAGCCTACAATATTAAGTCTGGAGCCTGAAATGGAGGAAGATTAAGTGCCTTGCCCAAGGTCATAGGGTTTTCTTTCTCAGGCATCCCTGAGTCTAAGCTGCACCTTTGTGTATATACTGTATACACTGCACTCAAGCCTAAACCCCAGTTATAGAAAACAGCAGCTGGGTCTCATAACCAAGCTCTTTAATAAATTAAATTCCATGTGAAAATTGGAGGCACTTAGTTACAAACTGGATGTGAGAAATTATGTAAGAAATGTTTAAACAGTGTTGAACTCGGGTGCCAGGGGACCACCAGACCAGGCCCTCGGTGTAATTTGTATAATAGAAGTGTTGTAGCACATTTCTCTTACATGTGGACCATGAACTTTTAAAGTAATGTGCAAAATTTTGTGAACTAAAATGATGGTGTAACATAGTAACTTAAGTTAAAAAAAACACACATACATCTATATAAAAACAGCCTAACTGCTAGTTGATACAGAGGAAGGCAAAAAAACACCCATCTGAAGCCTCTTCTACTTGCCTCACAGGGAGGAAAATACATCCTGACTCCAAAATGGCTGTCACACCTGTCCCTGGATCAACTTTGTAATAAGGGCTGTTTTCAGTAACTCTGTATTTCCTCAATTGCTAAAAAACCATTCAGCCCCTTCTTGAAGCTATCAAATGTATCTGCCAGTACAACTGATTCAGGAAAATAATTCCAAAACTTCTAATCCAGAGGTCCCCAACCTCTTATACATGTGAACCACATTCAAATGGAAAAAGTGTTGGGGAGCAACACAAGCATGAACAACGTTTCTTGGGTGCCAAATAAAAGCTATAATTTGCTATTTGTTAGCCCCTGTGTGGACTGGCAGCCTACAGAAGGCTCTGTTTGGCAGTACATCTGATTTTTATGCAGCTAAAACTTGCCTCCAAGCCAGGAATTCAAAAATAAGCACCTGTTTTGAGGCCAATGTCCAAGAGGTTTGTGAACAACAAGTTGCTCACGAGCCACTGGTTGTGGATCACTGTCCTAATCTCTCACTGTAAAAAAACCATTGTGAATATTAAGACATGGCCTCCTCCCTTATTGTATCCCTGCAAGAGCCTTTTCTCCAGCGTAAACAGATATAACTTTGACAGTCTTTCTCAAACTGAAACCTTCCATACCCTTTTGCAGATTAGTTGTCCTTCTCTAATCCAATAATATCCCATTTGAGCACTGGAGACCAAACCTGCACCTCATATTCTAGATTTTGCAGCTCAAAATTTTGTATGCCCTTGCAGCTGCTGCCTGGCATTCCTTACTACAGCCAGGTTTATCATCTAAAACAGTGCCGCCAGCGACCCCCCTCTGTGTGGCACATTAATGGTAATGTGCTGAAATAGGCGAGGCCTTCAATAGTGGAGCTAAGTTATGGCAGCACACCACAAAATGTTTGATGCAGTGCCTCAAAACAATGCTTTCTAAACTAAGGGCTGTTGGTCTTAGCAACGTTGTTTGCACATGGATAGGAAACTGGCTACAGGATCGGGTACAGAAGGTGGCTGTAAACATAACGTCCTCACTTGAAATAAGTTCCCGATCCTGTAGCCAGTTTCCTATCCATGTGCAAACAACGTTGCTAAGACCAACAGCCCTTAGTTTAGAAAGCATTGTTTTGGGGCACTGCATCAAACACTTTGTGGTGTGCTGCCATAATTTAGCTTGGCTTTATCCACTATTTCAGGCCTCGCCTATTTCAGCACATTAGCATTAACATTTTTATTTACATGTGTCTGACTAGATACAATTTTATACAAGCATTTCATGACACAGTAGCCCTATTAATATATCAGGTACTGGACCTAGCATTACAAAGAAGCCCCAGCATTTTATGACATAGTCCCCCAAGCCTTTCATGTAACAATGGTCCCAGCATTTTAAGAAACAATGGCCCTAACATTTTATGGCATAATGGTACCAGCAGGTCCAGACTGTGATTTAAAATAGGCCTTGGCATGTAAAATACACAGAGGTCCAAACAGTTCTCTACAGGTCCCCTAAATAGTTACTGTCTATGGCATCTTACATGGCATGTCCCAATATTTTATGACACAGCAACACCGGCATTTCAAACCCCAGACACCCAAGTGTACATTTCATCTCTGTATTGCTATTATGTCATTGGACAGAGCAGAATATGTGATCCCAATGCAATGCATGTGATTCCAGCACTGCCTATATACACAGGGGTGCTGCTACCATGAGGTGAGTTGAAAAACTTGGCTTAGGCGGCAGCGCCCAGCAGGTTACCCTAAGGCTCACGGTTGCAAATTCTCTGCCTGCATTTTTCAGTCAGAGGTCCTAGTATGGGTACAGACCTGCAGGGAAAAAATTGATAAATTACCATGCTGTTCAATGCATGCCGGTGGGTAGAAAACTATGGGATGAAAATATTGCAATCATCTGACCGATTCCCTTGGACCGATTCGGCAGCTAATCGGCCCGTATATGGACAGAACAGAGCGGCCTGGCCGACCGATATCTGGCCTAAAATTGGCCAGATCTCGATCGGCCAGGTTAGAAAATCCGGTCGGATCGGGGACCGCATCGGCTCGTTGATGTGGTCCCCAAACCGACTGCCCCATAACCACAAATGTAATCAGATCGTTTGGCCCCAGGGCCAAACGATCGGATTATTTTGTTTTTTAAGTTACTTGCTACCCGATATCGCCCACCCGTAGGTGGGGATATCGGATGAAGATCCGCTCGCTTGGCGAGTGGATATTATAGTGTATGGGCACCTTTACTCATCTGCCTTTTATTCTCTTCTGGGGAACTGTTCACATTGCAATTTGCCTGGCTAAATTGCTTTGAAAAAAATTCAGGTGGAAAATGACCAAACTGAATGCAAAATCATAATATGTGAGGCCAAGTTTAAACGTTAGGAAATCCCTACGTAACATGTTTTCTTGTTTCAGCAGGCACTTGGCAGGTACATACTGCAGTAATATCATTTGCAGATGATGATGAAACATAGAAAAGCCCCCAAATTAGGTTCAATTTAACCTAGTGCTCCTGGAACATTTGCAATGTTTTGAGAGAAGGTGTTCTCAACCTTTCCTGTTTACCTTTTTCTACATATTAAGAATAAAAAAATGTGTCCAAAAATATTGAATAGTAGACATTTAGCAGTAGGGAAGTTGGGAGCGGGAGTAGATTAAACCAAATATATAGCATATGTATATATGTTTATTTAGTTTACATTTCCTTAAAAAAGTCTTGTGCATTTAATCATAGACTACAGCTATACCCCTTTTTATACCCCTTTTGTGAATATTTAAGTACCGAACCATATTGTCCAACCTTATTTTTAATATATAGATTGGAAATGTTGCAAAATCAAGGTTCTTTTGTATCTGCAAGTGCAGTGTGCAATCGCCATGTGTTTTCCCACAATGCACCATTTCCACAAATGATTGATTTTATTGACACAGTTGCACTGTGCCTACTGCAGTTTGCGAAAATAGCAATGAATATATTCAAAGACTGTCATTTCCTGCGTTTGTGTAAGGGATATGTGGGCATTATCCTTTTGGTGCAAGCAAACTGTGCCTACTGATTTAGGGCCCTGAGGGAATGCTAGAGCTACTGCCTAGTCAGGAGGTGGTGGTAGATCCTTGGTTCCCTTACGTCAATAGATGCACAGCGCCTCCTTCAGAACAGAAAGCAGGAAAAACTGATCACCGCCAAGCGCAATTATACGGAAGTGGAAGCATTTTGATGCAAGTACAGTACTTTTGATGAAAGTGGTTTTAAGCACAACTCATTGCGGGGAAAATCGCTTGTTGCCCTCTGCTCTTGCGAATGTAAATGAGCCCTATATTCTTAAATTTGTTATGTCTTTTATCATGTGTCACTCAAAGCAGCGGCTTTCTGAGAGGGCATCAGTTCCTGTGCCTGCCCCACAGCATAAACATGTATCCATCAGCCACTGATCCATAATTTCCTGACACGCTTTGCAGCACATTCCAAAAAATGTCTCAATGTCGAAAGCAGCCCTGTTCAGAGTGACTATTGCTGGATTCATTCAATCCTGCCTCTAGACACAGCCAGATCTAAGAGAAATTTCTAGACTCTGCACAGTGCTTCAAAAGATTCTCCCACTACTTTGTTCTTGGAAAGCATATCCTCCCCTTATAATTACCGTCAGTTCTACAAATGGCTGGAGCCCAAGCCAAATCCCAGATCTGACTATTTCTTCCAATAAGAGTTTTCAGAGAAGATTTTTTTAAACTTTTTTGTTCAAAAGGAATTCTTCCCAAGTGAAAACAAAACTGTAAAAATTCAGTCAATGATAACAAACCTTAATTATATAGAGCATACAACTCTTGTGTTTGAAATCAGAGATTTACCTTAGCCAAGTGACCTTTTCAGATCCACCTAATATATATTTGGCTTCAGAGATTATATACATTAGCAGAAAAATCGCACCAGATAATTGCCTAAACTGATCACCAATTTGGTATTTGGCTTTAGCTAACATATGTCCCTAATCAGGTCTAGTCAGAGCATCAGTTGTAAATGTTGGCAGGTATGTGGGATGTAGCTGGGGCACAGTTGAGCTTGGTAAGAAAAGCCCTAAATAAATGTGACCAAACAGTTTGAGCACAGATGATAAAAATTCTGTTAGGATGTTTTTGGCTATTTAATACAATAGGTTTTTATGTGCATTCTGAATATTTAGCAGTGCTTCAAAAGTATAAATCATATCTATCCTGTTCCTTAGACTCCTTGAGAGGAAACTTCCGCGATTTCACTGAAATCGCGCCGGCCCGTATGCCATCCCACCGGCGATTTACATTTTCGCCGGTGGGATGGCAATCCGGGGAGATTAGTCGCCCGCGAACAGGGAGATTTGTCGCGGGCGACTAATCTCCCCGTGTGCCAAAGCCCTAAGGCTACTGCCAGATGGGGCTGACTCTCAGCCTGTTGATAAAAGGAGGCCAAGAATCAGCCCTACACTCGCATCAGCCTTTCCCTGTGCCTGCACACAAATACTTTGGCCCAGGTGCACGTACATGGGGCAGATTTTGGCTGCAAAATGCACAATTATGCAGTTTGGTGATGAAATCCGCTTTGTGGGACTTCCCCTGTGCTGATGCAATGGCTTCAGGGCAGGGACAGGGAAAGGCTGATTCCAGCTTCAAGGCTGATTCTCAGCCTGCATTTATCTGCTGTCCTAGAATCAGCCCCATTTAGTATTAACCTAAGAACTACTGATTTCAAATCAGTGCAATGGCTGGAAGTTAAACCAGGATTATCCCCAGGGCCAAACGATCGGATTCTTTTTTTTTTTTACCTAAATGCTCCCCGATATCGCCCACCCGTAGGTGGGGATATCGGGGGAAGATCCGCTCGCTTGGCGACATCGCCAAGCGAGCGGATCTGCTCGTGTATGGCCACCTTTAGGTAGCATTGACTGTGTGTCCCCTATTTAGGGAAGTAGGTTACAATAATAATAGAAATTGTTATTAAAAGGGAACCTATACAATAGAAGCAGAATTAATACATATTGTAGAAAATTAATCTCTGCACAGCAGCACATCTAAGGCATGGTGCAGAAAGAGTGAGCATTAAATACAGGACTTTCAATAAGAATTGCCCCAATAGTCAGTTCCTTTTGTGTCTGGTTCATAGGTAAGGGATGTGCCCACTGGCTGCCCCATACATGCCAGAAGCAGTTTGAAGCCTCTACCACACTGTAGGTGCTGCATTAACTAGTAGGGCAAATATTAAGCCACAAAACACAGTATATGTTAATACAGTGTTATATCAGTTATTCCTAAATAATTCATCATATATAGTTTACATCTATTTTTATTTCTAGAAGATATATTTAATATATTAATAATTAATGCCTAATTTCCCTAAAACTCAAAATTCAGCGAAAACATTTATCAGCATTGATCAAAACACTGCAATTATGCAATGGTTGCTATTAAAACATATTTTTAAAACATTAAAAGGAAGTTCAGTTTGTATAGACCTCCACCCAAGAACTGTTTGTTTGTTTTTTTAGCAAAATGAAAGATATGTAATTATAAGCAGCATTCCCATATGCAAATAGTAGTTTTACTACTACGTTTTAGTAGTAAAAGGTGTCAAGGATATGCACATTGACCAGTTTTGGCCAAATTGCTCTGTTTAGTCTCATAAAAACAAAGAAAATACATTGGTCAATGCACGTATCCTTGACATGTTTTACCAGTAAGTCCTTGTTTTCAGCTGCAAACTTAAATTTACAAATTACTTTACCACTGAAAATGTTTAATGTATATTTACATGATGATGGATGGAGCAAGGTTTGTTTGTGGCTCCCACTGTAATACCATATAACAATGAAATAAAGGCTTGTGCTTCATAAATAGGCAATTACTTTTCCATCCATCGCCTGAAATGTCTGCCTATAAAGCAAAGAAAAGTATCTGAAGGTACTTTAGACTTTCACATAATAATCTGTATGACTATAGCACATGGTGGAAAATAAGCACCTTATGTCTGCAAATAAATGCAAGTTCTTTTGAAAGCAGCACAGACTTGAGAACCACACTCCTCTGGACCTAATAGTGTTTATTTTAGTGGATGATATCTGTAACATATGGCATATGGCAAATTTAATACTGAAATTTCATCTTAGGGTTTTTCAGATTCGTGCAGATTGAAGTTGCCACTTGCAAATCAGATGTTCAAGAACAAGCAGGGGCTTCTGTATATGTCCGCCTTCACTGGTTTTCCAAGAAGGCTTGATTACACTCAGCTTGTCTTAGGACACTTGTGTTCTGGCATTCAGGCACACTTAGGAACCCTCCATAGTGGTAGTAAGATACTGGGTCACCTATTACCCCAATGCACAGTGCACCTTTGCTCTCACTAGAAATTTAAGTTCTAAAATCTAATGAAAAAGGTTGATTAAAAAAAAAAGAGAAAAGCAAAGGGAACCTATTTTAACATGTACTTTATAGGATTTAAAAATGGGCTGTGTAAGCAACTGGCACAACTTCTGTGTGACTGACTCACATTTCTTATTACAATAACAGCAGCTTTAAGCAATTATTAGTGTGTAGAGGTGACCATACAGGGGCAGATTTAAGTTGCCGATTCGCCCTCTTCAGACCTTGTATAGGGGTCCATGTATGGGCCCTGTCAGAAAGACTATGTGATAGATATCTGACTAAAATTTGGACAGATTTCTATTGCATGGGTTTAAAAATTCCATCAAGTCCACACTGGCTTATTGATATGGTCCTCTCCTGACAGCCTGCATTGCCTATTATAATCCATTAGTTTGGCCTGAGGGACAAACAATGAGATCATCCCCATGTTGGCAAGCATAAAGTGGCCATATCAAGCAAAAATTCACTCGTCTGCCAACTTAGCCAAGCAAGCTTAAGGTTTATGTCTTTGTGCTTATGAGTCTAGATTACCCTATCTTTGACTGTCAAAAGATCTGGGAGTTGGCAATAAACAACCATGGAGGTCTCTAATGCTACACACCAATGCGTTTCACTGTTATTTATGTATTGCTGTTTTGAGTAATACTTTTATTTATTCATGGCTTAGAGTGTCTTTGGCAGTTTGGCAGCTCAAACAGGGTGTAAAGAATGTGTAAAGGTGTAAAGAATGTTTAAAGGTGTAAAGACTATAATGAATGGTAAAGGAAAATTTGTTGATAGAGTGCAGTGAAAATGGTGCATGAATCCTTATGTGTTATGTTTGATAGCCATGCTTTGTCCCTATTCTAAGCCAGTACATGTAGACACTGTACCGCCAGACTGATTGTCAGTATGTAGACTGACTGATCAGTACAGTATCAGAATTCACTGACTGTATTCAAAACCAGTACATACAGGCACTGTACCTGCCAGTACATAGAATGCACAGTACAGCACCAAAATTGACCGATTGTATGTCAATGCATGGCAGCAATGTCACCCTGACCTACTGGGAAATGTGCACCTAGGGCCCCCGCTGGGCAGAATAACTAATGATTTTGAATTTAATATATTCATTACCCCTAAACCTCCACTCACCTTACAGTTTATTCCACATATACTGTAAATACACAACTAAGTGTTCTACAGATACAATGCCTGTGGATACATTTTGCTTTATCTGACTTAATATTTAAATGGTTAGCATCTAGGCCTTTACACCTTGTTCTTGCAAGAGTCCATATATACAGTTCCACCTCTAAATTTTTACAGTACTCAAATCCTTTTCCAAAGTACCTTTTCTATTAAAATGGCAGCTTCAGGAACTATCCTTGTTTTATGTCTCGTTGGTAGAAAAACTGAGCATAAACTCCTGTCAGCAAATGGTGGCTTGTTCAATGCGGTGCTCATCGGGTGTCACAAGAAACTTGCCTCATGGCAAGGCAGGCACCCCTGGCCAGTGGAGAGCATTCTGAGGGTGACTTAGCCTTTACTATTGCATTACTATTACTACTGTATTTACAATAGCTCCTGTGGACAGCAGATTGTTTAAATAAACTGAGCAGTTCTGAATCAAACACACTATTTTTAAACCATCCGCAGTAACAGTACATTACATATAAAAGCATACAAAACCCTTTTTTATGCTTTACTTTTACTAGTCCTTTAAAGGTTAAAAACGTGAGGGAACAAATAATCACAGATATAGGATAAATTGTTTTTCAGCATGATAATAAATCATTTGGTCTTGACAACTATTCACTGACAGATCTCTTGGCTTATTAAATAAATATTCAGTATCTCTTTCCATGATAACTAAAAGGCATAGCTGCCATAATTATACCACCCGAGGCAGAACAACTAAGGCAAGCCTTTCATTTCATTGTCAGTCTTGGGAGAGATGATGATCTCTTAATTCCCTTGCTTAATCTTCCCATCAAAACTGGAAATTTGCTAAAGGAGAGTAGGTGGGACTTGTGGGAACTGTGTCCCTAAACAACCTCCATGTTCAATATGAAGTTTTGCTGTTGGGCTGGTATTTAACTGAAGCAGAGGTGTAAGGGGGGTGATTGTAAGCCTACTATACAAGGCATGCCATATGGGTATATTTTAACATTTGAAGAATGTTAAATCCTCCAAGGGTGTAACACAGGCTAGGGGTCAGTAGGGTCCTGTCTGCTTTGAAATGACAGTATACTTTTGTGAACAGATCTTTCTTGACTTTAAAAACCAA
The DNA here is from genome assembly GCF_000004195.4 of Xenopus tropicalis. NCBI lineage: Eukaryota > Metazoa > Chordata > Amphibia > Anura > Pipidae > Xenopus > Xenopus tropicalis. Next base: position 58,761,983 of record NC_030685.2, on the reverse strand, counting down.
ACTCCCTTACAGTTGCTTACCTTAACATTGGGCAATTGGTTGGGCAGAGTCGAGGGGGCCAGCAGGATGCCAATTGGTTGGGCAGAATCAAGGGAGCCAGCAGGATGCCACCCTAAATGTGGCCATACACGGAGAGATATAAGCTGCAGATTCAGCTTCATTAGATCAAGTCGTCAGCTCTGATTAATATCTGGATGCTATTCATTTATATTGATCGGGCAAGCTTAAAAATCCCTGTGCCTGAATTCCTGTCACCATCATCAGACTGTTTGGCCCTCGGGCCACACAATTTTATTTGTGGCCCTTTCACTTCAGGGTATTTAGATTTTTTTTAAAAAAGTTTGGGAGCAATTTGTGCTAGTAAAGTGATGCAAACTTCATAATTCATGGTACAGGTTTTCAAATTTTTTATGCATTTTGGACAATAAGGTAACATTCATGAATTTTAATTTGTAAGTTTAGTAGTGGTAGAAAAAAACTACACAAATCTGAATTTTGATAAATCTGCCCCTATGTAGCAGCATGAATTGGATGTAACTCATCAAACAAAATTTCTCCATTAAAGAGATACTGACACCAGAAATTAAACCTTTTCCACATCTATCATAAAACTGTCTTTGCATGCTATTTATAATTTTTCCCATAAAAGTATTTGCCCAATGCTTTTACACTATGTATGTGATGCCCTGTGTTCCTCCATGTGGGGGCTGCCATATTTGTGGAACAGGAGTCCGTTAGCATTGGAAGCTATAACTGACAGGTTGAGAAGGGACAGCCAGGTTGGTAAAACAGTCACTTTTAGGAACTTCAAGTAACAATTACTTATAAAAGCAGCCCTATCAGGGAAAAACAATCAACATTTTTATGTACATTCATATTTCAAAAGAGTCAGTATCACTTTAAATGGGTTGTCCACCTTTGAGTTAACTTTTCATATTATGCAGAGATTAATATTCTGAGACAATTTGCAATTGTTCTACAGCTCTCCTGTTTGGTGTTTCGGCAGCTATTTGGCTGCTAGGATTCAAATTACCGTATATACTCAAGTATAAGCTGATCCAAATATAAGCTGAGGTACCTAATATTACCTAAGAAAACTGGAAAAACGTATTGACTCGAGTATAAGCCTAGGGTGGGAAATTCAGCAGCTACTGCTAAGTTTCAATAATCAAAATAAATACCAATAAAATTACATTAAATGAGGCATCAGTGGGGTATATGTTTTTCAATATTTATTTCAAAGAAGAACAGTAAATTAGCTCTGTAAGTGGAGAAGAGGATCAACAGTGATACCTTAAGAGTACTACCCCCTTAGCTCAATCAGCAACCAAGCTAAAATCCTTCAAAACTGTATATAGTTTTATAGAATATAAAATGCAATATCTAGTGCAGAATGGGACAGACAAGGATGGTAGATAAAGATTAATTTGGGAGCGGGCCAGGGCACAGGAGGGTCTGGTTGCGGGTAACCTAATTTGCACACAAAGGACAGAGGGTGCTAGTCTGGAGGGACCCATGGCACCCGACTCGAGTATAAGCCGAGGGTGAGTTTTTCAGCACATTTTGGGTGCTGAAAATCTAGACTTATACTCGAGTATATACAGTAACTTTGCAACCAGGGTGTGGTTTGAATAAAAGACTGATATATGAATAGGAAAAGACTCAAATAGAAAAACAAGTAATATAAATTAACAATAACAATTAAACTGTAGCCTTACAGAGCAATAGTTTTTTGGCTCAGGGGTCAGTGACCCCCCCCCCCCATGAGAAAGCTCAAAGAGTTAGAAGAAGAAGGCAAATAACTCAAAAACTATGAAAAACAAATAACGAAGACTAATTGAAAAGTTAATTAGAACTGGCGATTCTATAACATAGATTTTAAATAGAATAAGGGTTTGCACACAAGAAATACAAGCACAGTGGTAGTATTAAAAAATATAGTCTTTTATATAATATACAAAAACATTTTTTAACAACAGTCAATTATAATTGCAAAGTTACAAAAAGTACATAGATTAATAAGATAATACATACTACAAAATGTGTATAGGCAAAAAATTTTTAACAACAGTCAATTATAATTGCAAAGTTACAAAAAGTACATAGATTAATAAGATAATACATACTACAAAATGTGTATAGGCAAAAATTTTTTAACAACAGTCAATTATAATTGCAAAGTTACAAAAAGTACATAGATTAATAAGATAATACATACTACAAAATGTGTATAGGCAAAAGAAGACACACAAGTTAGCAGATACACTTGCCAAAGATGAGAATTACCGCAACGTTTCGGCAAACAGCCTTTCTCAAGGGGAATCCTGAGGTAATTCTCATCTTTGGCAAGGGTATCCGCTAACTTGTGTGCCCTATATGGGTGTACTGCTTTTTGGGTTTTTTTGCACCAAATTTCTATGTTGTTGTTTTTCTGCATGCTAAGTGCATATTTACTATATGATTGTATAACATACTAAAAGTTTACTTAAAGGAGAAGGAAAGGCTAAGTCACTTGGGGGTGCCAAAATGTTAGGCGCTTTAAGCGCTTACCTTGTACCCCGGCTGGTGCCCCTGTTAGGAGAAAATGCACCAGCCCGGGGTACCTGTAGCGAGTGTTTCCTCTTCCTTATTTCTTCTGTCTTTGGAATCCCTGGGCTGGCGCATGCGCAGTAGAGTGAAAAGCCGACTTTTTTTGCTAAAGTTCAGCGCAAGCGCACAAAGACAGCAGAAGGGAGAGGAAGCGCTCGCTGTAGGTACCCCGGGCTGGTGCTGTTTTCTCCTAACAGCGGCACCAGCTTGGGGTAAAAGGTAAGGGATTAAAGTCACTGGGGGGTGCCTAACATTTTGGCACCCCCAAGTGACTTAGCTTTTCCTCGTCCTTTAAAGGGGTTGTACAAACCATAGAAGAAAGGTCTATGGTAAAGCATCTGAGCAACTTCAATTGTATTTATTATTACTAAATTTCTGCAGTTGGCCAAACAATTTCTTCTAATTAAAATGTAATGATGCACATTATATAGCTAAAATGTTCCAGTCCTGTTATTACTCAGTTGTACATCAGTCGATTATAATGGCATCTCATATAACCAACTGATTTACTCAGCTCATATGTCAGTGGGCTCTAAGGTCAAGTATTCTATGAAATTCAAGTTCAGTGGTTGCATTTAAGTACTGAACTCAGAGAACTTTGGCTTAAACCTTAATTTCTAGTAATTCCAGTAAATCATTTTAGAGTGATAACCTGCGGCAGTGAATGTTTCACTTCAGCTTCTTTCTTTTTTTTTTTTTACAATAGCATTTTCTAAGCAACGATCTTACATAACTTTATCCAGAAAAAACATAAAGTTTAAAAAAAAAAGAGTGAAAAATAAAGGCTCAGTCCAGGTCTATGTGACTCATTTGACATGATATTTAATTTATATGAGTTGTATTTTATAAAATTCAATACCAAACTTTTATAGTACAATATACATTATCACTGTATCAAGAGAAGGTTTGTTGTGGTAAGCCTTTTCTACAAATTTCACTATGTGGTAAACACTGGAATTAAAATAAGCTTATGGGCTTGAAAAGAATGCTGAATTGCTGAACAAGAAACTTAAAGCAATACTGTCATGGGAAATCATGTTTTTTCAAACCACATCAGTTAGTAGAGCTTCTCCAGCAGAATTCTGCATTGAAATCTGTTTTTTTTTTAGCGCAAACAGATTTTTTTCTATTTAATTTTGAAATTTCACATTGAGCTAGCCATATTTTTCATTTTCCAGGGTGCCACAGCCATGTGACTTGTGCTCTGATAAACTTCAGTCACACTTTACTGCTAAGCTGCAAGTTGGAGTGATATCACCCTCTTCCAAGCAGCTGATCAGCAGAACAATGGGAAGGGAGCAAGATAGCAGCTCCCAGTAGATATCAGAATAGCACTCAATAGTAAGAAATCCAAGTCTGGCTTGGGACTCCTCCGGTTACATGGGAGTAGGAGAAACAATAGGTTATCTGAAAGCAGTTCTAATATGTAGTGCTGGCTCTTTCTGAAAGCTCAGACTCAGGCACAATGCACTGAGATGGCGCCTACACACCAACATTACAACTAAATTAAATAAATGTGTTGGTTCGAGAATAAAATTTTAAATGGTAAATTATTTGCTATATAAACAGTGTAATTTAGAAATAAAAATTACACCATAAAAATCAAGACAGAATCCCTTTAAATCTGCCTGAGATCAGGAGGCTGCAGAATAGAATCATAGCAAATAATGGGCTGAGTGAGCATTGGAAAGTAAGGTTTGTACTCACTGTGCTGCATGGAAGGAAACAACACAGATGGAAAGCAACTTAATTGACATAAGTGATAAGCTAAGGCCAAGTCTTGTCCAAGCTTTCTATGTCCCTTTACCTGTTTATTTTCTTATAGTAAAAAACACTTTGAAGTCTGAAAGGGTGATATTTGCTGTCACACAGAGTTGCATGCAGCGCTAATTAGATAAGTGGATACATGCATAATTAGATGTGCATGTGTAAATAATTAGCTGCTGGTGGTTAAGCCTTTGAATAACATTAGGATTTAATTGTACCTCACATACAGTCAGAAGGAATTTAGTCTGAAATGTGTTCCACATTCCTAAACACTATTTTATTTTACCATTTTACCAGACCTGTAGATGGCATATTGCATTAAGGAGGTAGTGAGAACACGATTGGTCAGTGTCCAAGTAAATGGATATAGTGCTTTACCATTGGCACAGTTTGGTAGCAAATGTCACTGCAACTGCATAAGAGTTTAAATTGGCTTCTTGGGGATAACAATGATGTGGTGAGGCCATATAGATAGCTGGAAGGAAAAGTTTGCTTTTTGCTGATAACACAAAGATTTACACCAGAGTAGAGATTCTGTTTTGTTTTTTATTTGCAACCTGCACATGGAAGCAGCGTAGAAAAACACTGGATTTGTCGCCTTTCATTTCCCTTCTTAAACCAAAGTGAATCGTTTAAAGTATGGCATAGGTTTATATAAACAGCCTTAGCTCCGGATTTGAGCTCCGATTTTCCACATGCTGAAAGACTCCATCTATGGATATATTTTTATGCCCCCATAATTCTCAAAGCAGTTAAAAATCTGATGCAGATTACTAAAATCATAACATAATTTTTTTTAATATATACAAAGAACCCTATCTTAGGTAATCACATTTGGTCACATACTTCAATATACAAGTTTTATATGTAGGACCTTGAGATCCAGCTCTAGGTATCAAATGGCATTGGCAGAACAGTTTTAATAAATGGGCAAACAGGGTATTTGCTCAGGGACCAGCAGAAGGGCTTTACCATCAGACCTTTCATCTTCTGTAACTTTTGCAAACAACATAAATCATTGCTTTGTACTTCTTGTTTTCAAATTTTATATTTAGGGCAGTGACACACGGGGAGATTAGTTGCCACGTGACAAATCTTCATTGTCGTGGGCAACTAATCTCCCCGCAATGCCATCCCACCAGCTAGAATGTAAATCGGTGGTGGGATGGCATATGTGGAGTCGCGATTTGCCTAAGTCACCCGAAGTTTCCTCTCAAGGTGACTTTGGCAAATCGCGGCGCTGCATATGCCATCCCACCGCCAATTTACATTCTAGCCAGAGGGATGGCATTGCGGGGAGATTAGTCACCTGCGACAACAGAGATTTGTCGCGGAGCAACTAATCCCCCCGTCTACCCCTGCACTTAAGGACAAGGAAAGGTACACTCACTTGTGGTGCAACGTTGTTACCCACCAAGTGATTCCAGTCACTTATTCATACCCTCGGACACATGTGCAATACATTAATTCTTCCCTTATGTCTGCAATGCATGCACAAGTAGTATTATTGTGCAGCACTGAAAAGAAAGGTACCCCAGGCCGGTGCATTTTTTTGAAGAAGAGAAGCCTGTCTAAAGGTCTGAAGTAAAATCACTGTGGGTCCATTTTCTTATCCTTTAACATTCTGTTAGAACAAATCTTTCCAAATCTGGTACCACATCTGGTATCTTGTAGTGCCCCATGTAGAGGTGTTTTTCAGCAATGCACACAAAATGAGGAGATCCCTAGTCTTCTGGACCCAGTGCTGGTAAAAACTGAGGGTCTGATTCAGAAATTCTGAACAGTTTACATAAACAAGCTACTATCTAAAGGTATTATGGGCACACATTTTCATAGAAAATAGCACATAAGCTGTTAAGAGAATATGGTTCTCAGGGTCCTTTTTACCTCTTGTATCAGTTATTGTATTTACAGTAAATATGTATGGTTAATGTATACACTTTATTTATTGTACAGTGGTGTGGAATATAGTGGCGCTTTAATACATGATAAATAAAAGTTGTAATAAATACAATTCATGACTCTGCATATATATATATATATATATATATATATATAGGTTGAAATATTTTCTATAATATACAGTAACTAGCAAGAATGTTTTATTTGCAGCTGCTGACAAAAAGGTATTTATCTATAAATGCATATGACATGTTTTGGGGTATTTTAATGTTTTTAGCTCTCTAAGGCACCACTCACATGGTGCCTCATTATAACCAGAGGTCTCTCCAGGGATGAAATGGTATCCATGCAGATTTTATGCTATGCAACCAGTCATAAAATAGAGGGTATGATCTATAAAGAGGAAAAAGGAAGCTTTTAGACTCAAATTTTGCAGAGTAGTGCACAATTTATTTAAAGTGCCTATACATGTATACTGTATGTAGGGTTTTGTTTTTTTTTTAATTTTGTCTCAGAATTTAAATCCATCTTTTCCCAGACAGACTGACATGTTTTTTTTCAGCTAAGTGGCCCCTTAATTGTTTTCCCTTCAGGCTATTATTCTAAAATCCTTCCAAATCTACACAAAGGAGTCTAATTTCACTATTAACGACTCACCGACAGAAACCAAAACTTTTTTCCCTTTTTTTGAATTTTATCTGCCGATTTTCTTTTTTTTAAGCACTTGGACTTTGTGGTCATGGTAGTAGTAGTCTAGTCTAGGAGTAAACAAACAATTTCAGTGGAAAACAGAATTAATCATTCTACCCACATCTTTGTCAATTTACAAGGAGTAATATTGGACACTGGCTGTGATATAGTCAGGCAGGGTGGGGAGCTAGTAGATCTTATGATTTATCATTATCGTATGACGTTAAGCAAAGTGGTTGAGCAACTAGTCTAGCTGTCAGAAAGTGTATTTTACACTTCCATAGGCTGTAAGCTACAGTGCAGTAACTCACAAATGTTGCAGTAATATACCACATTGTCCATTGGGATCTAACTTTGCTGACACTATTCTGTGCACCGTGTTTTAAAAAGACCTTTTTACAAGTGTCTGAATGACAGTCTTTAGTCTTTAATTGTCCCATTGACATTAACCTTCAGACCGGGCCTTGCAGATAAAAATAAGTGGCCTGAGGGAAGATCAAGCTACATAGAGAAGTGAATCCCTGTGGGCTGTGGCCATGTCAGCTGTTGATCCATAGGGCATCATATATCACACTGACTTTCCTTACAGGCCTAAGGCAATATGTTTTATTAAGCATGAAATATTTGATCTAGTTAATTCCCTATACTGGCCGCAGTGGCTAATGAGTGTTTCCAATGAACTCTGCCTCCAGCTTTTATGAGTGAATGCCTCAGCTAATGCTAAAGCTGGCCATACCCCATTTCGTTCGATATTCGGTGCGTGTATGGCAAGTCGGCGAGTCGACCGATATCGCAGGAGGCTGCTGATATCGGTCGACTCGCCGATCGGGTGGTTTAAAAGATTTTGATTGGGCGCCATAGAAGACGCCTGATCAAAATCTGCCTTCAGGGCTGAATCGGCCGAAGGAGGTAGAAATCCTATTGTTTCTACCTCCTTATCTGCCGTTTCAGAGGCAGCTCCTGCAAAACGCTGTCCGTTGTTGATGACACAGAAAATGAAAAGAAGGATCAGCTAATAGTTTTAACAATGTTACCTCCATTACGAAATAACTCGCTAAGTGCAAATGGGTTGCTCCCAGAGTGGTTGTTGGTTGCTCTTTTTAACATGAACTCTGATTTTACTGTTAACAGAAATGCAGCTTTCTTCCCCTGCCCCTGCTCTGCATCTATGTGCAGTTTAAAGCTGGTCATACACATTAGGCTTGGGACCCACGGAGCAGTTCAGTCGCCCACTATAGTTCTGTGCGATCTCGGTGGAAAGGCATTTTGGAGCGGTTAGTTGCCCGCAACAGCAGAGATCTATTGTGGACGTCTGAATTGCTTCGAGGGTCTTTAGCCTAAAGGTGGCCATACACGAGCAGATCCGCTCGCTTGGCGATGTCGCCAAGCGAGCGGATCTTCCCCCGATATCCCCACCTACGGGTGGGCGATATCGGGGAGCATTTAGGTAAAAAAAATAATAATCCGATCGTTTGGCCCTGGGGCCAGACGATCGGATTATGTGGGCGGCAATGGGGCAGTCGGATCCCCGATCCGACCAGATTTTCTAACCTGGCCGATCGAGATCTGGCCAATTTCAGGCCAGATATCGGTCGGCCAGGCCGATCTGCTCTCCCCATACACGGGCCGATTAGCTGCCGAATCGGTCCAAGGGACCGATATCGGCAGCTATAGTCGGCCCGTGTATGGCCACCTTAAGACTTTTAAAACATCTTTTTGTTATCATAGGACCAAACTTATCCTGAAATGATCATTTAAAAGTTTCAAGGGATATAGTCTAGTTGAAGCTAGGAAAACTACCTGCTTGGTCCTACAAACAAATGGACAATGACTACATTTCATTAACGTCAAAAATTTTCAAACCTGCCGAATTGATTTTCATACCGACGTGGGATGAAAAATTGTTAGATGTACGATTGATCAGTACCCACTAACCTTACAATAATTTGACGGATTTGTCAAATCACACTAAAATTTAGAGATAGAAAAATCCTAACATGTATGGCCACCTTTATACAGATTAGTGTAGCAGAGTTACTGATTAGAAGGAAAAGCTGGGAGGCCTGGAAAAAGGGAAAGGTCTGGGGGGCATCATTGCTGCAGTATGCCTCTATGAAAAGACACCATAAAACAACATATTTTGAAAACACAAGGTAAAGCCACACAATTGCAATTTTTTTAGCTTCACATACAGGGCAAAAGTAAAGCACACCACAGGGACATATATCTTTTCACTAGTAGAGGATTTTTAGGCACATACAAGTGAAAGCTGTGGAATTTACATTTGTGACCTCTGTTTTCAGCCTGATAAATATGTCCCCTAAAGATGTTTCTTCTAGTTTGAGATATTGTAATGTTTCATTACTGTGTTCCTCATCCTATCATTTTTCCTTTTTACCTTGGTGCAACCAAATGACTCATGCTGCATTGCTTGACAAACAACATGAGTCAGTAAATGAAAATCCCAGCTGTTTTCCAATCATTTAGTTTGTCTGGTAAATGAATGCATTATTAATTGCACTGAGAAAAGTTTGGGGTGAGTACATTTGCCCCTTATAAAATGCTTCCAAAAAGCAAGACATTCATCTCACCCTATGAAATGACCAGCTTTATATAATGTAGATAAACATTAACAGAATAAACAACTTACATAACATGATAAAAGTGTACACTTAATTGATTATAGGAAATATACCCAAACTACCAATAAACATTCCACCCTCTTGTGATTGGCAGTTTTTCTTGCATTCATCTAGACATAGCCAATGAAAGAATTATAGCAGTAGGTGAAAATCAGCTAATTAAATATTACCATCTCAAGTTCAAAATCAAATGACTGAGTAACATTGACCTTAAAAATATTTATGTTAATGTGTTGCCTTTGAAATTCTGCATATTCCACTTCACAAATGATGCTTTCTTCTATTTGCCAGGTGCAGTGGAATGGCAGCTTGAAAAAAGTCCAAAGAAAGAAGAAAATAAATAAAATAAGAATCCAAAACTGTAAGTTTAAAGGCAAAGGAGGTGCTCCACCTGGAGCCTGACACTCATATTGACTGAGCTGCAGCACAGACCCCCCCATATGCACAAGGCCTAGGCAGCAGGTTTGTGCAAAACATCATATAAAAATCCTGACACTGCTTTAAAAATTCTGACATTTTGTACAAAGATGTTACTATCACTTTCTTGTTATGTGTGGGTTTTGTCCTTCCAGCTTTTCAAGACCAATACCAAGACCATTCTAATCAATAGGGATTGATATAGGAAATCATTACAATTCATAAATGCAGAGAGAAACATGAAATGTGAAGCCATTTTTGGGGTCCAATGAATATGTAAAGCCTGTTAAAGCACACATGTTGCAGATTTAAGAACCTGATGTCTGTTTTTTTTTTACAATGAAAATTCAGCTCTTCTAGCAGTGCAGTAACTAAGACATGCCAGCCCCTATTGCCAAACAAATCTGCAGAGGGACCCAGAGCACACAGTGACAATAACCCATCCCCCATAGCCATCCACCTGCCCTGCTTGTATCCCCGATTCCCATCAGCTTGTGTTGCCCACTCACTTTTAAGTAGGAGAGCAGCTGGGGAGTAGAAGACACAATCAGGTGGGTGGCCAGGTACTGTTGTTTCTAAAACTATAGAGAAAGCAGACCATGTAGTCCGTGCCCCCCTTGAAAGTGGGGTCTGCTTCCTCTATACTCATGCCACTATCTTCTATTGCTATGACACAGAAAAGGTAAGCTTTAGGGGGCAACAGGCCCTAAAGTGCCCCTGGGAGTGTTACCAGAGGTATATGATAAATAGGTGCTGGGAAGCCACCTATATTAGGCAATATACATAGGAAATGCATTTCCCTTTGCACTCTTCACTTCCTGCTCTGCAGAACTTCTAACCTACAAGTGTAAGTCAAATGGCATACAGCCATGCAAAGAAGCTACATTTAACTCCCATTGACTTTAATGGATATTGCTGGTACAGAGTCCAAAAGTATATGTAGGCTGAAAACAGCTGGACTATCAGCATAAGCAGCCTGTTTGTTGTGCATCCTGTGTGGCCCCACAAGGTGCCAAATGGAGGAATTCCATGAATAACTGCCCTTATTGCTGGTGCCATGAGCTCTAACTAGCATTTCCTTGCTCTTAGCTCTTTTAGGAGCTGGCCACTGGTGCTTGCCCATGTTGTAACCAATATGTCCATTTCAAGATCAATAGGCAACTCAGTTGGGTTGAAATGTTTTCTCACAACCCATAGCATTAGTGACATTGATTACTTTTTCCCCCTGAAAATGAGTTCTCGTCTAATGGGTCTTCAGAAGCCCGCAGAATAATCTGTTCTTGGCCACAGTTGGGGGTGACCCGGTCAAAAGAGCAGATCCAAACATGCAGGGCAAGCTTAAGACCAGTAATGGCTGGGTCTTTAAGGTAAGAGGGAAGTAGCATGGGTAGTAGCATGGGTACATGCTCGTTATGCTACTGGCTGAAATATACCAGAGGAGAAACTACCTCATGTGTCACAAGCCTTTGTAAGTGGCATGTGGGGCATTTTGACTACTGCTGCCATCTGGTGGAAACCAGTAGTGATCAAAATGGCCCTGTCCATCTGTCCCCACTCCTAATGTCACTAAATGATAAGCACTCTCCCTGCCAGATGGACTTATAATGGTGACAGGCGGACCCCTGCCAAACTTCTCTAGCCTAAAGTTTTTTCTCCTAGCTGGTCATTAAAAAAACATGCATTCCAAAAGTCTTATGTTCTGCAAAAGCAGGGAAAGTTTTATGTGGGTGAATTCCGATTTCCCCACATAGGCGGAAGCAATTTGTTTGACAGCTATGGTTTTCTATTTAAGACTTGGGAGTGGGTGGTTTAGTAAATGATGTAGAATCAGATTAAAAAATAGTGTATTTATTGAAATAGAGCAAGACAGGCTAAGGGGAATACTTATACATTAAAATAATTTGGGGCTACTGGGCCCCCAACAAAATCTTTTTGGTGCCCCTATAAAAACCCAAAGCAAAGAAGATACAATGATTCATGCATATGGCTTCTAGCTATATAGAAATACCGTCCTCTATACTGGTCCCCCAGCAGGCAGTAGCCATTGGCTTTATGGACTTTTTTTTATAGCTTTCTTACAAAATAAATATATTTTTAATGGGCCATTAGTTTGGTGGTGAAGCTGTTCATAATAAGACCAAACATAATCATGTGGAACTGCTATGAAACTACAGCTCAGGGTGCGTATGAGCACGGCCAGTACCACACTGTGTAGCGGTAGGTGTTCTCCTCCCATTCACTCGCACACCTGAGTGTGAGGCCATTGAGTAACGGGACTACTGCTGTTGCTGCTGTCTGCTCTAATGTCTGGCCGAAGAAATCTCAAACGCTAAACACCCTTTCACGAACCACCCAGCGCCCCCACAAAGCCCCACATTTCTACTTTCCCCGTCAGTACGGGAGCCCGCCCCCTACTTATTTAGCTCCGCTCCAGCCAATCACAGAGTAGCCTGACAGTTTGCGGCTCGCCCCCGCTCCCTCTCCTTTCTGTGCGTATATATATACTGCGCTGCCGGACTCCTGCCTCTGTCTTAGCGAAGCTTCGTCTCGCACCTTTTGCGCTTTTATCGCTTTCTTTTCCTTTCCCTCAACTGCTAGTTATTCCTGACCCCGCTTTGTACCCTTTATTCAGAACTTCACTGGGAAATGCGTCAGTAAATCCGCACACCATAAAAAGACTTCGGCTCCGCGGTTCCATTGGTTTTATAGTCTCCGGGGCGATTTAAAAATGCGCTGGGGGGCCCTGACCGGGCTGCTCCTAGCCCTGTGCCTGTGTGCAGTGGTACGTTCCGCCCCATCAAGCAAGAAGCGCAGGCAGGCGCAGCAGCAGCAAGTAGTGCAACCCCATGGATCACCGGACAGCCAGCAGAGTAAGGAGGGGGTCGGGGGTCGGGGGTCTGCCTGGGTTCTGCTGGGGATAACTTATCTTTGTCAGGGTATCGCCTGCTTTCTACATGGTCACTGCATAAAGTGATGGATACCTGTTTACCTTAAAGGAAACCTTAGCCAAAAAACTTTTTTTTAATAATGAAAGCACATGTAATTATAATAAATTTTTCAATAACATTGTCAGTGGCCTTGAATTATCTGTAAATGTAATTTCTGTTGAAAGCATTATCCCTCTGCTGCCTCTGTAGCATAACCCAGCTACTTAACAGACGTGAAGGTGTGCCATCTTATACATTGCTTTCAACTGCAATTCCATATACAAATAGCATAACATAAATGTTCATTGGAAAATTGCTTTGAATTACACTTTCTTTCATTCTGCAAGAAAGTGTTTTTTTGAGAGGAGATTTCCTTGAAATACTTTTTTAAATATGATGCTTTTTAAGGATACAGGCATCTCTGAAATGGAGAATACAGTGCACATATGTACAAAGAAATCTTTGTCTGTGGTCGTTTTGCAGCCTTGCATTGACTTTTTATCAGTTCCCTACATTGTAGTCTGACCCCTCCCTGTGGCCATGCCTAATGTCTATTCCAGACTGGTGAGGGATTCAGGCAGGATATCAGGCTACACCATAGTACTACACTGTGTGCCTGCCCCACACACTAATTTACCTCTCCACTCACCCTGTTTCTGTGCTACATATGGGCTGCTGGTGAAATTGTGTATTTAACAAGGGGATATAGCTTGATCGCCAATTTTTAAAAAAATATGTTTTCTGATGACTTTTGGTCCAATGGCCAATGATATGGCTTGTCATTATAGCATTGTGGTAGCAAAACTGCCTTGTTAGTATACATTACAGGGCATACAGACTTCTTAGCCTTTCCTTTACTAGACAATTGCATGTATTATGCTGATTGATTGTTGAGGGGACCAGATTTTATTAGTTTTGAGAATACATGTATGTGGCAAGTTGCCACTACCAGAAGATTTGTGGTTAGTCAGTGGTCCAATACAAGGACTTATGACTTCCAAGACTGGAATTTCTATTTTAAGCAGTTGCATCTAATGTGATTTTTTTTCAAGGGATGAAAGCAATTGGTTGGAGGTGCTCCACAGAGTAATGGTTGGCCAATTTGATCTAATATGATTTCATCTTTTCTGCCTTACCAGTGGATCATAATTTAACTGTTAAAAGGCTTGTACCCTCAAGCATTTTGTACTGTGGTAGCCATGCTGAGTTCTACAGCCCTGCATATTAATGCCTGTGGATACCAAGCAATAGGAATGATTTGGAGTTTCTGCAGTTGATGATGTGCAGTGGAATTCATAGAAACACTGTATTAATCTCAGCACAAAACTTTTGTGGATTTGAGGTTTAAAATATAGTTAGACTAAGCTTTTTGGTTCTTTTGCGCTGTTTATACGGCTTCCAGTGTCTGGTCATTGTTTACACATTGACTACAGATCTAATGGAGTTTGTGCTAATTAAAAGAACTTAGTTGGTACAGCCAGGGATGAGCAAATGTATTCCTGATCTGTACAAATGGGACCAATTAGTAATGGTGTGTGCTGTGGGTGTTGCTCCTCAAGGAACGTTCTGGCACAAATACATTTACTAAAAGGTCTGGTACAGTGTAAATCTGTTATGCATAAGTTCTGTGTGCAGCTAATGGGCAAAGACATTTCTGGTGAATCATACATCAGATTCACTGTATCAAGATGATGGTATATTTGGAGGAATTTGTTCTTTCTTATAGGAACAACTGTAAGTCTGAGTAAGGAGTGGCCCTGTAAATAATGAATATACATGGTTCTTTTCTATTGACCTTTGGTAGGGCTAAAGCTTCCAAAGCTACAGAAACTCAGACTAAAAATCAGACTACTAACCTCTGTGTTGTGGCCAATTAAATCTAAGTTACCAAAATATTTCTTGTTCTGGTTGGTTTATTTAACTACCCATTGGTTTATTCTAAAACTTTTTTTTACCTGTCCTATTATTTAGCTCTTAGCTCACTGCTGTTTCAGTACATAAGCACTGACCCAGGTAGTGCTTTCACACAAGTTCCTTCATAGTGTCCTAGGACCAATTCAATGTATAATACCCTGGAACACCCAAGTAAATTGCACCCGAACGCCTTTCTGGATAAATGTAGTGCCATTTTCATGTATGATACTCAACAGCATGTGGCAAGATAAAATACAGATTTTATACATCCCTGAGCACATGGCTGGATAATTCAGTGCCAGTTCCATATATAATTTTCCCAGCACAGATTATAGTAAAAAGTACAGTTTCAATTTCCTGTTTAATGCCCCAGACCACTTGGCATGGTGGCATAGATGCAATGCCATTATAATGTATTATACCACCATCTTTGGCTTAGCCTTCCCAAGTCTTCAATAAAATCTGCCTACAGGCTTTGCTCAGCGGAGCTTATTTTATGCTTTGTCTGACAAATATTTGCCATCATAGTTTCAATTTATTTCAGTTGGATAAACCCCAAGCCACTGTCTCAGGTCTGTTGTTTTCAATGTTACTTGCTAGGGTTTCAGGTGTGACTAAGCAGCACTGCGAGGCCTTATGTGATGTAGTCTGATCTGGTGCAAAGTCAGTAAAGACTTACTTTGGCACCATTGCTGGTATGTTTCGTGTGCAGTTTTTGGCTATAAGCCATATTGTGTGTCCATGTGTATTTAGCAATTGCCATTTAGGAAATGTGTTCTGCTGTGAGTGCATCTGTTGTACTCCTGCTTGGGCACTGGGTTTAAGTACATAACACTTTTGCTTTATTGAAACTGCCAATAAATTGCGCCATATGGTCTACAGTATCCAGTTAATATTATATGAGTAATTCTGTAGAATGTATCATGAATATTTCTCTAGTTTCAACCCGACTGTGTAGGGTAAAACACACAGAGCTACTTAGTAGCAGCTACTTGTCACGTCTACTAAATGCCAGAAAATACCTTGCCATAGACCATTCTGAGAATTGCCTCTGCTAAAACACACGTAGGGACAATTATCAGTAAATAATCAGCATTGTCTGTTTTTGTAGCCGTGACAAGTAGCCGCTACTAGTATCTCTCTCGCAAAAGGCTTTCCACTGGCGACTTCTATTGCTGCCGGTGGAAAACCATTTTGCCCTGGTTTAGTTACCCCGGATAGCAGAGATGTATTGCGGGCAACTGAACCGCTCTGTGGGTTCTTCCCCCTAAAGTTTGTTATATAGATGCAATAGTCTTACTTTCTATGATATTCAACCCAGCCCCAGCAGTTGTCCATGGCTGTTGATTTACTAGCAAAAGCTTTTATTTAATATAGATTGTATTTTCTTTTTTTCTAAAGTATGTGTTTTGGTTTTTTTTTCAAAGAAAAATAATGAATCCAGAAGCATTCCATTTCTGAATCATAAGTTAACGCCCACATAAATGGGTGTAGTGTTTGTCCCAGATGGATTAAGCTATTTTTCTTTACAGATTTGGAATTACTAATTAACAAAGCATTGGTATGACCCCTGCAAAGAGAATTAGGCAACATTTTATTTTGCCAGGCTGCTGGAAATTGGTCCTCCTGTGTATGACCCAGAGGGGCTAATAATGTTACATAGTACAGGTCAATCTCCCAACTCATTCATCATTGGAACTCCTCTGTTCATGCAATACATAGCTTCTGTGAGGTTTTGCTTTCACTCAATATTAATAAAGGACAGAGAAGCTTCTGGTAATGGTTTCCTTGGGACAAAGAAGAGTTTTCATTACATTTAAATTAGAGTTTACAAATGAAATGGGAAATTAAATTGGAAAGATCTTTTGAGGTTTTTCTTTTAAATATAAATCCTATTAACTATCACATCCTAAGCCATGAACTTCTTAAATACTCTTGTAAATGATCACAGATACATTTGGTCGGGCTTTGTGAGTTAACAAGAACTATTCTGCAATATAAGGCATGAGGGGGAAAACCAGCTCTGCACTCATATTTGATAAGCAACAATTAATCACCGTTGTTTACGAATATTCTTTTTTCTGTTTTTTTTCCATCTGTTTATGTATTTATATGTGAATTCCTTGACTGAATTTATGGCTTCAAGCAACACATTCATTCATTAGTGGGTCTCATTTATCAACACTGGGCAGTTACTGGCTTTTTTTCAGCCATCGGCATGTAGAACCAATGAATACAAAAATTTGATTGGTCACGATGGGTCGCCCATTAGTAAATTTGCCCAGTGTTGAAACATTACTCCCTAGTGTCTGACAGACTGCACTTGCTCTGATTGGCTGATTCCAGAATCATTCAGCAATTTGCAATGCACTATTGACAAACCGATTTTTTTTTTCTTTGCCCAATAATCTAGTGGCTAGGACTACTCTCAGTGCTTCCCTGTGCCAACAAGTAAAGGGTGATTTGTGTTTATGGAATTCATGTGACAAGGCAGAGTGTTAATTAAATTTAAAAGTGGACATTATAATGCAATTTACATTTTATTTTATTTATATTTATTAAGTTTTCCTTTTAAATAGAAATTTCATTTTGTAGGGATGTCCTTACCTTGTTATGTCATAACCTATGTGCATTGAGGTAAGCCAGTGCAATATTTATTGGCCGCTGTCTTACTGAATAAATATCCTGTTTCTGTGGAACAATACTGCTTTTAATGACTGTTTATTGTATAGCAATTGAGGCTATCCAGACTGCACGATTCACATTTGGCTGGCAATTTAATTTGTCTTAAAAAAAGTTGCCTAGTGTGAACCTGCCCTAATATGGCTCAGAACTCTCAGGGAACCACATTCTTCAAAAAAAAAGTTGACCTGTTACTGCTAAATAGGCAGATGTTTCCATGTATGCGGTTTGGCGTTGTTTTTGTTCCCTATGCTGACCTGCTATCAGCTGAGCACAGAGCATTTCATGCTATAAATACATATTAAAAACTAGAGCACGCTGCAGTGCAGATTGGCAGGCTTTGCTTGTTGTTCTTGAGAAGAAACTAAAGAAAACTTGATCCCACATGTCATAAGGGTATAATAAATCTGCAGCCCATAGCATTTATAAATCCTTATTTGATTGCTCAAATAAATAAAAAAAAAAAACCTCTTATCTTGAATATAAATAAAGAAATCTTACAGTGTGCTCTTAAAGGGGTCCTGCCATTGCATTACTAAAGAAGAGTATCTACTTGGCATCAAATAACATGTACAGCACTTTATCTGTACAATGCAGGAGTTCCCCATCCCTTGTGGCTTGATACTGGCAGTTAAATGTGCATAGTAATTGCTTTAGCAGGCAAACAGCTGGCGGACACTGATCCGGTGCCAAGGATGTAGAGAACTTGGTTTTAGCAATGTCTACAAATAAAGCACTTTGCGCTCTTAAATTCTTGGTGTTTGGGTAATAAGGTACTTGCATGAATGTGTGTACTGTTTTCCCAACAACAACATTATATAGCAGAGACTTTTATATTCCTGTGTTCCTGTCCGGAGGAAATGCAATTTTGTAAAGAGTGGGTGGGTTATCACTTAACAAGGGCTTATAAACTACTAAAATCCTTGGGAAAACTCTGTTCCTCAGGCATGTTAATGGAGGAGAAGAACAATGAACAAGGCGTAACCAGCTGTGCAGAGATGCTTACCAATAAACTGCTTTTGTTCACTGTTCTGTCATTAACTTTTTGTAGCCAGAGGTTATCTAAAAGCCACTACTTATTACACCTCTCTTAACACCATTACTTTATGGCTTTAGATCTAATGACATAGCAATCAAATTCAAAGGAACTGTCTTTGTTACTGCTTGCAAGAAAGTAATTCTCTCAGTATTAATAAACTCTGTGCAAAATGCATCTTTTGTAAATTGCGGCCCTCTTCTTATCAGATTGCATAGGTACGATCTGGGCATTCTTCAGTTGCTATTCTAGACAAGACTTAGGGTGAAGACACATGGGGCGATTAGTCACCCCGACTTTTAAAAAAGTTGGTTGCAGCAACTAATTGCGGTGCCTTTCCCACTGTAGGATACTGTATAAGTTGCTGTGACTAATTGTGCACAGTTTTTTGCTTCACAGATTAGTCACTGCAACTTTTTAAAAATTTGTGCCGAGTAATTGCAGTGTGTGTCTTTGCCCTGAATGTTGGTTGAGGTGTTTCAAAGATAAGGTGTTTGGTCTTTTTCGTAGCTGCAAAGATGACCCTTTCTGTGTTATGCAGCAGTAATATATTTTTGATATGCTGAGTACTGTCCCCATTTACAGTCAAACTTCTGTAGTGCAGAGATTGCTCTGCATTGAGGATGCAGCTGCATTTTACATTGTATTCAGGTTGGCAAAAACTGGTATGCGGTCTCTAAATCTGTTCCCAGAACTAGCCATGCCTCATAGTCAGAGAACTACAGATCATACGTTAAGGCCTATGGTGTGCTGCTGTATTGGAAAAGAACTGCGGCACTCAAACTCAAAACACCCTTTTAATTCAAATAAATGAGATGCTTTGCCTATGTCATGCAGGGATGAATTGTGTATACACTGAAGCATGCCAGTCGATGAGGTGATGCAATTTCAGTGTGAAAGCTGTAAATAAGATTGGGCAGTCTGACTAATGTGCTTCTTACTGAGTGTTAACGTGGTAGTCAGAACATCATGTGTGCCATTGACCTAAAAGGCATTTGCTAAAAGCCTGTTCAGGAGAATGTGAACATTTTGCCACTATTTTACAATTTCAGCAAAGTTTAAAGTTTACAAATGTTGCAATTTGTTCTTTGAAACATAAAAAGCAAATTGCAGTGCAGTTATCTTATCAAGCACATATTGTAACCGTTATTTAAAGTACGTATATTTTTCTGAACAATGTGTCCGTCATCAAGGCCTAAAACTGTGGGAAAATATTTCTCTATAACTTTTACCTAAAACATCATATTTCTCTTTCAGGGACATAGGTTGTTTTGTAGTAGGAAGTAAAGCTAAACTATTTTCTTTGTAACTGAGATTTTCTGTACTTCTGTAGAAGGATGTTATGACAATGGCAAGTACTACCAAATCAACCAGCAATGGGAGCGCACCTACCTAGGGAACACACTGGTGTGTACTTGTTATGGCGGAGGCAGAGGTTTCAACTGCGAAAGCAAACCAGAGTGTAAGTGACCTACAGTTTTAGAGAAAAATGTCAGAGACACACAACTACTGTATGTAACAGAATAAAGCAATGTTCTGAATCATATAGTTTTGTGGGTATAATGCCTCCCGATGGAAATCAATGATCCTTTACACGTATCCACAGCTACAATGTTATTTCTTTTTCTCGCACAGCTGAAGAGACCTGCTTTGACAAATACACTGGTGTTACTTACCGGGTCGGTGAAACATATGAGCGACCAAAGGATAACATGATCTGGGACTGTACGTGTATTGGAGCTGGAAGGGGACGCATTAGCTGTACAATTGCAAGTAAGTATGTGGTTCTAATTTAAAAATGTGATGGTGTGGTTACATAGTAGCATGATGGTACCTTGTTTAACTTGTAGATCTGTTCCTCTCTGCTCAGATGGCTATTTGTGTTATTTTGAAATTTGCACCTTCCTGTACTTTCCAGACAGCGTTCTAATTAGTTTAACCACAGTCCACTAATTTCCTCTTTTGAGTCCACCTTTTGGCCCATTTGACTTCCCAGCGGCATGTTAATTCGTGCCCAGGGATTTCTGTGTCGCATGCAAATTAGGGAGCTTGTTTTGGGAGTTAAAGGTGCTAATTTGTTCTTCCAGGGGGAGATACCAGATGTTGCTCATGCAGGGGTGGACTGAATACAGATTTCATAGGACTTTTCATTTTTTTTTGTAAAAAATGAAGCTTAAGCTATTTGTCCTAACATACATTAGCTTAGATTAGTTGAGCCAAGATAATTGATGCATATTGTGGTCTGAGCCACTGCAGGCTCGTAACATCAAAGAACTGTGGAGTAATACTTAAAGTAAAACTAGGTTTATATCCCTGCCTAATGTATAGTGTAAACCAGAAAGCTCTCAGGATTAATTTAGATGATATAGTGATAAAATATCACTGTATTCTCTACTGGCTTTAGCATAGTCCTTACAGCTAAAATTTAAACTTATGGACTTTATCCTTAGGCTTCACAGGACAAAATTAAATCACAAGCTATTGTTATGGGGTTACAAGTAACTCGTGTCTCATACAACAGAGAAAGTCTTGTATATCATTCAGTTTCTCTGTCTTTAATCTAGCCTTTTGTGCCATTTTATTATAGATCGTTGCCATGAAGGAGGTCAGTCTTATAAGATTGGGGACACCTGGCGCAGGCCACATGAAACTGGGGGGTATATGCTAGAATGTGTCTGCCTTGGAAATGGTAAAGGAGAATGGACCTGCAAGCCCGTTGGTATGTATCCTTTTTTTTTTTTTTTTCCCCTCTACATTTTACCTTTTCTTTCAGTGGGAAACATGCTAGTTTCATTTTTGCTTTAACTAAAAAGTAGGACCCATCATGCTTCATGAAGTGTCAAGCCAGTGGCAGCTTGAGTGTTTCAAGATACAGTTTAGTGTGTGTGTGACAGTTGTAGCACACATGGGTAGTGGAATCATTACATTTTAGAAGCATAATTAAAGGTACAGCATAAGGCAAAGAGATTGCTTCTAAAGAACTTGTTCTCAGACAGTGGTTTTTACAACTTTTGTAATGCAGAATGTTTGAATAGATATTCAGTATACTTTTCAATTTAACCTTAGGAACACTAACTTTTTAACAATTTAATAGGACATTATATATAATATTTATTTATTTTTAGGCTCTTTTTTTTTTTTTCTTCAAATAACAGACTATGAGAAGGGATGACTGTATTCTGGTGTGTTAGTGATAGTCAGCCATGTAAATTCCAGATTTTTAGAGTAAACCCCAAATACGATTTAGCTTTTATTAAACCACTGTAGCTATGACAGACTTGTGTTCCTTCTTTCTATCAGTTTTGCAACCCTTGTGTGATGTTTTACACTTCAGTGCTAAATATTTAAGATGCAACTTTCATGCCGACAACGGCCTTATCCTACATTTTCTGTTTACAAGCTGTAAAAATATTAAGTGTACAGGGCAGCAAACCTTGGCTTGCTTTAAAAGTGAGTATAACTGGTATTTTTTGCCAGTTGAAAACCAATTTACAGATCGACGCAGGAAGTGCGCTGCCAGAAATCTGTTACTATAAAAATTAAATCTGATAAGATGAAATTTCATTCAAAGATACAGCGCATTGTAGGGTTCCCTAGTGCATACATCAATATTATGTGTAGAAAACAATTAATAAATTATTTACTGCTTTTTCTACCTTGTTAATAACAGTATTCAAGTAATTGTGGTTTTATTGTAAGGGTAGGCAGCTGATTAGGGCAGACGCGGCGGGGCGATTTGCGCGAAATCGCGCCGCCGCGTCTGCCATCCCGCCGGCGACTTACATGTTCGCCGGTGGGATGGCAGGGGTAGGCAACTCGGGGAGATTAGTCGCCCGCGAACAGGGAGTTAATCGCGGGCGACTAATCTCCCCCGTGTGCCAGAGCCATAAGAAGCAATAAGCAAATCTGCCAGAGTATAGTGAGCAGTCTGTTGGTTAGCTTTGATCAGGTCATGGCTTGTGGAATAATGAAAGTCAATATTTACATAGTTACATAGTTACATAGGGTTGAAAAAAGACCAGTGTCCATCAAGTTCAACCCATCCAAGTAAACCCAGCACACCTAACCCACACCTACCAATCTATACACTCACATACATAAACTATAAATACAACCACTAGTACTAACTGTAGATATTAGTATCACAATAGCCTTGGATATTCTGATTGATCAAGAACTCATCCAGGCCCCTCTTAAAGGCATTAACAGAATCTGCCATTACCACATAACTAGGAAGGGCATTCCCCAACCTCACTGCCCTCACCGTGAAAAACCACCTACGCTGCTTCAAATGGAAGCTCCGTTCCTCTAATCTATAGGGGTGACCTCTGGTGCGTTGATTGTTTTTATGGGAAAAAAGAACATCCCCCATCTGCCTATAATCCCCTCTAATGTACTTGTACAGAGTAATCATGTCCCCTCGCAAGCGCCTCTTTTCCAGAGAAAACAACCTCAACCTCGACAGTCTCACCTCATAGTTTAAATCTTCCATCCCCTTTACCAGTTTAGTTGCACGTCTCTGCACTCTCTCCAGCTCATTAATATCCCTCTTAAGGACTGGAGCCCAAAACTGCACCGCATACTCAAGGTGAGGCCTTACCAGGGACCTATAAAGGGGCAAAATTATGTTTTCATCCCTTGAGTCAATGCCCTTTTTTATACAAGACAACACTTTATTTGCTTTAGTAGCCACAGAATGACACTGCCTGGCATTAGACAACTTGTTATCAACAAAAACCCCTAGATCCTTCTCCATTAAGGATACCCCCAACACACTACCATTCAGTAGATAGTTTGCGTTTATATTATTTCTACCAAAGTGCATAACTTTGCACTTATCAACATTGAACCTCATTTTCCAGTTTGCTGCCCAGTTATCTAATTTTGTCAAATCGCTCTGCAAAGCGGCAGCATCCTGCATGGAACTTATAGTTTTGCACAATTTTGTGTCATCAGCAAAAATAGAAACAGTACTGTCTATGCCCACCTCCAGGTCATTAATAAACAAGTTAAAAAGCAAAGGACCAAGGACTGACCCCTGCGGTACTCCACTAACCACACTGGTCCAATTAGAAAATTTTCCATTTACAACCACTCTTTGTACTCTATCCTTCAGCCAATTCTCTATCCAATTACAAATATTATGTTCTAGGCCAATATTCCTTAATTTGATCATTAATCTTCTGTGATGTACTGTATCAAACGCTTTAGCAAAGTCCAAGTAGATGACATCAACTGCCATTCCAGCATCAAGGTTCCTGCTCACCTCCTCATAAAAGGCGACTAAATTAGTCTGGCAAGATCTGTTACGCATAAAACCATGCTGGCACAAACTAATAGTATTGTGAACTGCAATGTATTCAAGTACCCTATCCCTTATTACCCCTTCCAAAAGTTTTCCTACTACTGATGTCAGACTAACAGGTCTATAGTTTTCAGGCTGAGAACGGGATCCCTTTTTAAATAATGGCACCACATTTGGTTAAAGTTATTTACTTTTGTGAAGAAAATTTGCCGATTGTTAGTAAATGGGCTCCAGTGCCCAAAGTCTGTAATATTTATGTTCTATTTGTATTCTGTAATTCCTTTTGTTTCTTATGCTGAGCTACAGTATTCTGTTTCAGCACACATCTGGTTATAATTCTGTTTTGACTTAAAATTGCGGTTCACCTACAGTTTTGTAATTCATATGGCTTTCTTTTAACAATTTTCCAATTGTCTGTCTGGTTCAGACAGACTGGCCTCATGTTTCTGTCATTTGTGACTTTTCCCCCATTGCATTTCTGCCTCTCAGCTATAACTCTTGGCTCCATTTATGTTTTGTTAGCTGAGAGATGCTATGATAACACAGCTGGGATATCCTATGTAGTTGGTCAGACCTGGGAAAAGCCTTATCAGGGCTGGATGATGGTGGACTGTACATGCTTGGGAGAAGGCAGTGGACGAATCACATGTTCTTCCAAAAGTAAGTTTCTGGTCTGGCAAACCCAACCAAACCCAAAATAGTGTAACATAATCTAGTACAGCCATTTAACTTCAAGTAGTCCAACCTTTCCTACATACCTAGGGACATAATATCCATGTTCTTTGTAACCTGAATACAGTCAGCCTTTATCACAAAGTGGGTTTTTCTGTGCTTTGGCAGACAGATGCAATGACCAGGACACCAGAACTTCTTATAGAATTGGAAATTCATGGAGTAAGACTGACACCAGAGGAAATCTCTTGCAATGTATCTGTACTGGCAATGGGCGAGGAGAGTGGAAATGTGATAGACATTCCTCTGCACAAGCAACTGGTAAGCCATAATACTAATTTGTTTGATTAAAGTTCTGCTAAGCTGTGTTCTATATACAGTAACAATGTTCCATATTTTCTCCCCTCTATTTTAGGTACTGGCTCAAACCCCATCACAAACATTCAAACTACCCTCTTCCAGCCTGATTCAGAGCTGGAGCCCTATGGTCACTGTGTGACTGACAATGGGGTCTTGTATTCTTTGGGTATGAGATGGCTGAAGGCACAGGGCAGCAAGCAGATGCTCTGTACCTGCCTTGGTAATGGTGTGAGCTGTGAAGAAACTGTTGAAACCATCACATTTGGTGGTAATGCCAATGGTGAGCCATGTGCCATTCCTTTCACTCATGATGGCAAGACCTATTATTCCTGCACAGGAGAGGGTCGTCAGGATGGAAAATTGTGGTGTGCAACAACCTCCAACTATGACACTGACAAGAAGTATTCATTCTGCAATGAGCAGCGTGGTAAGTAACTGTAAAGTTAAAACAAACACATAGGGAAGAGTGCACATTAGTGCACATGTTTTGTTATTTTTTTTATTAATGTTTTTTTTTTGTACATCACTGGAACATAACCTCTAAGGAAATAATGTCGCAAATGAATACTGGCTAATCCATTTGTACTGAAATCCCCACGTTCTTCATGAGCTGTAGTGAAAAATGTCAGATATCCTTTGCTAAATATTTTAATTATGTTTCCCAGCACTTGTACAGACACGTGGTGGTAACTCCAATGGAGCTCTTTGCAACTTTCCATTTTTGTACAACAACCGCAACTATACAGACTGCACCTCTGAAGGTCGGAGGGACAGTATGAAGTGGTGCGGGACTACTGCCAACTATGATGCCGATCAAAAATTTGGATTCTGTCCCATGGCAGGTGAGGAGGACCACCTAGAATACATTTCCTTGTTTCAAAATTTTCTCCAAAAAATATCCTAGGATTTAATTAGACTGAAGAAAATCAAAAGTATGCTTTTTTTTACGACTGCCTATAAAATGCGTAACCTCCATCGTCACATTCATTATGGTGTTAGTCTTAAAGGAGAAGGAAAGGCATTTTATTGCCAATAAATTTAGTCACAATAGTGCAAGCTAGAACATTATATTTATTCTGAGGAAAGCTTTACCATTCCTGATAAAGCTTACTTAGTTTTTATCTTTCCTTCTCCTTTAAATCTGTAGACACTAGCTTGTAAATGGAGTGCCTGTAAAGAGGACCTTCAATTGTCCAGTGTTTTTAATTGTCAAATATGCTTCTCTTTCCAATAGCTCATGAGGAAATATGCACTACTAATGAGGGAGTCATGTATAGAGTTGGTGATCAGTGGGACAAGCAGCATGATCAAGGCCACATGATGCGATGTACTTGTGTTGGAAATGGTCGTGGGGAATGGACTTGTGTGGCTTATTCTCAGCTTAAAGGTAAAAAAAATTTTTTATTGGTTTCAATTATTGTAATTTTTTTTTATCCTTATGGAGAACAATATATGTCTACAGTAAGTTATTTGCTTCAAAGAAAAGGGCTATGGAATAAGAGCAATTATTGCTCAGAAATGCTTTAAAGCATTTTCAAGTCATGATAACCTGATTAGAAAAGGAATGTGCATGCAAAACATCTATTAAGGTGACCATGTTTTCTGCAGGTGTGCTACAATGCGCCCAAACTTGCCATGTGTGCCAGTGCCCTAATGCCCTCTCTTTTTGCTCTCTGAAACAGACCAGTGCATTGTGGATGGGATAACTTATGATGTGAACAGTTCTTTTACGAAACGCCATGAGGAAGGACACATGATGAACTGTACCTGCTATGGGCAGGGTCGTGGCAGATGGAAGTGCGATGCTATAGGTGGGTAAATGATACAGAAGTTTCTTTTACTTACACTAACTTTTTAAGTAGCTCTTTGTCCTAGTTTATCTTATAAGTTAGTAAACTGTACATAAGTCACTTACTGTTGATATAAGGCAGAATTTTTTCTTAACTAAATATATATGGCTTGAAAAACAATGTATAATAAAAAAAGGAAAACTACAAATTTATTTTGGCGGGCATGTTGCAGATAGGATCATTTTTAAAACATATTTCACATTTTTGTGTGGGGCGTGCCATACTTTCAGCATGTCTTATGGGCACTAATGGGATGTGACATCATTCATTGATTGTATTTTACCTTATATATTGCTTTAAGGAAATGTCCTATTGTGATGGGATCTAATCTTTTCCTGCATTTGATAAACTCTCTAAATCTCATAGCCTTTTGGCAAGCTTTTACTGTTCTGATATAGGATATTATAATAAACGTTGGGGGTTAATAAATAGGGTGCACTTAGCTGTCTGGAAGATGGATTTTTCTTTTCTGCTGTAGTTCTGTGCTACATATCTGATGCATTAAAATGTATAGCAAAGTAATGTGTAGGAAACATTTTATAAACTTTTTTAGTTAATAGTCCTTCCTTAATAGAGGAGGAAACCTACATTTTCAAATATCTGAGAAAGGGTTTTTTTTGTGTGTGAGGTACAGTCCCTGTCTGCATTACTTTTTTTACCATTTAAAATCTGTTTAATACCATCTGGCTCTTTGATCTGATTTGTATAACTTCTTTCAGACCAATGCCAGGATACTGAAACCCGACAGTTCTATCAGATTGGAGATTCCTGGGAAAAGCATTTGCAGGGAGTACGGTACCAGTGTTACTGCTATGGCAAAGGAATTGGTGAATGGCATTGCCAGCCTCTATCAACATCCCCAGGTAAAAACTCTGTTGCATGTTGCAGTGAAGTGGTGCAATAATTCTCTCTTCAGTCCTTGTCTAATTTGCTAAAAGCTGCTGCTGCCTAGGGAATATAGTTTAGTGGCAAGTCAGAGGGGATCTGTTGTGCTCTGTTTCCAAGATACCTTATTAAAATATAGGTTCCAGCATCCCACTAGCAACTGAAGGTAAAGAAAAAAAGTACATAAAAATCATGTAATCTTAAAGAGAGGCAAGTGTTTTTTGTTTTTTTTTAAAGGAGTCTATCAATATTAGGTTTTCTAATGGAGAACTTATAATTATATCTCATTCATATGAATATATAGCAGTTTTTTTTAATGCTAAGCTAACTTAAGCCTTTTTCTTTACCTGTGAACACAAAATTATAAGGTTTCAGCAGCACATTAGTAAAGCTAATACCGAACACAAACTGAAGGATTATGAACTTTGCTTTTATGAAACTGGTTGATATTGTTGTGGACACATAGAACCAGCTGAACACTAGCTGATGGTTCAGTATTAGGAATACTTAGTCAGCACGTAGCCACATTTTTAATGTGCAGAGTGGTAAAATCTCTACTGCTCACCTACACAGGGTATTTCTCAATAAGCTACTTGATCCAAATTCAAACCTCCATATTCTGAGGAAACTTGGTCCAACGTTCAGGGTTTTGTCCCTTGCATGACCAGAAAATATTTGGATTAATCAGTCATGCTTCCAGGAACCTGCAGCCCAAATTTAAATCAGTAGCTGAAAAGTATGTCCTATGTCCCCTCAATGAAATGATAAGCAGGTTAACTATTAGCTCATGTACTATACCCTCCTACAATCTATTGATCAGACCTAGAAATGAGTAATCTGTTGCAAATCACTCAGTAGTTAGTACTCAGGATGAACTGGAGGTCATTGATAGGATTGCAATCCCTGACATGATGGTTTATACAGTAAGTTTTAAAGGAAATAACAGTGTAATGTTCAAAGAAGAAGTGTAAAAAAGCAGCAGATGGGTGCAAATAAAAATCTAGAAGATGATACATGTAGTGACTTTACCATCATTTAGAATTACATCTTGGAGGGCACAGTTTCAAAAGCCTGAGATTGCATTTTCAAAGTAACTAATGTGGCATAGTCCACATAATATTAGATTATGCAGATAAAGAAGTCTTCCTGTTTAGAATAAGCTATGCCCATGTTTTTATTGTATGTTTAACAGTAGCTGTAAATCCAACATTTCAGGTTCTTGTATTTACATTAACCCTCATTCATTAAAGTGGACCTGTCACCCAGACAAAAAAAGCTGTATAATAAAAGTCCCTTTCAAATTAAACATGAAATTCATTTTTATATTACCACATCCAAACCCATTATAAAGGCATTTAAAAATCACAGCTGTCAATCATATATTGCTTGCCCCGCCTCTATGCCTTAGGCATAGAGGAGGGGCAGACAATAACTTTAGCTTTCCATTCAGCACTACCTAGATGTCACTGCACATCTCACTTTTTCCCCTCCCTCCTCCTCATCTAATTGTGCAGCCAGTGCATGGGCATCTGGTCCTCCATTCTGGCACATAAACAAGATTTTGGCATGATACAAAGCTTGTCTTAATATCAGTGTCCACAAAATGGCGCCTGCCTGCTTGCTTTGATTATGTAATTCCAAGACAGAAGGAAACAAGATTTATATTATTTATATAGAGTAAGTAAAGTTTATTTTTCTTAACTAACAATATAGAAAATAATTTGGAGTTATTTCTTAGGGTGACAGGTCCGCTTTAAATGGACCAGTGGATCATGCTAAGTGTAGACCCAACTCACTTCCCACTAATACAAAGATTAACAGGATTGTTTTTGTTACAGTTTTAGAAACTTTTTACATGAACTTGTCCTGCTTAAAAAAATATTTTTTACACTGGCAATCAAAGCCTTGTCATATTTACTTAAGTTAAAATTGAATTTCTATTCCCTGCTTACTTCTCTTCTCGTCAGCTCTGTGAAGGTATGCATGTATGTTGCTCATAACTCAAGGGGAGGGTTCCAAAGAAAACAATGTGCTGTGGGAAGCTTTAGACCTGTTTTCAGGCAGTAATAAAGGCTACAGGACTGTCCTTAATTTTTCTATTGCTGCCTGAGAAAATTAACCCACCCATGATTAATCTGATCAAATTCCTAGGGTTTTATAGCCATTTTTCATTATTCACCTCTAAAGAACTCTTATTTTCCTACAACTGTAAGCAGAGCACAATGTTTGCATGTTAAGCCAAGATACCAATTTAATCTATTGACATCAGTCAATTTATTTAAACAAAATATACATGCTAGGGACATTCCAGAGCAATGTATATAGACAACATTAATTATCCTTTTGTGTATTAAAAAATGCTTTTTAATTTTACATGGAATTATTTGAGCCTTTTTTATCCTCAGAAATCTTACACAACCAATATGTTCACATAGTCCAGAGCCAACTCTGAGAGTGGATTGATGACCATATAAAAGTGTTTGTCTGTCAAACAGTACTCTCTCTATCTCAAGGTCGTAGGGACTTTGCCCTTATGTTTTTAGTATTGCAAGGGAAGCTCATTACAAGGATGCTATTGGCAGCATTCACCTGTTTCTATCCTATTAATCTAGCTCTATCTCAAAAACATTGTTTCTCAAAAAGTCATTTTTTTTAACAAATTACAAGGCCTACATTTCATTTCTGAAGAAAGACTTAACTCTGTTTATATATAGCCCTAAGATTAAGATTTTGACTTTACATCCCCCTTTAACTCAGTTTTTTTTGAAGACATCAATCATAGAATGGTGCATGATATGATAGCGCAAATAGTGGCTAAGTGCAGGTATGGAACCTGTTATCCAGAATGCTCGGAACTTTCCGTAATTGGAACTCCATAATTTTGTCTACTAAAACATTTAAACACTATATAAACCCAATAGCATTGCTTTGCCTTCAGTAAGGATTGACTGTATCTTAGCTTGGATCAAGTACAAGATACTTTTATTATTATTATTACAGAGAAAAAAATAACCTTTTTTTTTTAAAAATTTGAATTATTTAGTTTAAAATGGAGTCTATGGGAGATGGCCTCTCTGTAATTCAGATCTCTCTGGATAAGTGATCCCTTACCTGTGCTACGAATAAACACACACACAACAGCAACCATAATAAATTCTACCTGCTGATTGCTTGCTACAGGTTACTGCTCCTGGGCAAACATAGTGCCTTTTATTACATAAACCCCTGAGTGTAAGTAAGTACAAGTAATATACAAAGATTTCAAACTCTATATTCTACATTTTGTTTTATTAATAGTGGATTTCTCCTGTATCCTGTATATTTTTAATTTAGGTTTCTGCCATGTGATCTCATTTGCAGTCTTTCCTTAAATTTTGCTGCACTATGCACATAGGTTGTATCTGTAGTTGTCTTAACAACTTTGTTTTTTTATTCCTCAGCTGGGACTGGACCCGTTCAGGTTATTATCACAGAGAGTTCCAATTTCCCTAATTCTCACCCTATACAGTGGAATGCCCCACAGCCATCACACATTAAGAATTACATCCTGCGCTGGAAGCCTGTAAGTCTGCTCACGTTTTTGGTGTTTGTATTGGCTTTTGTGGTAGCAAACTGCAGGAAACGGTTTTCCCACTGTGGGTGTGCATATCTGATTTGGAATGTCTGTATAGTTAAAAACATATATGTTTGTTCTGCATTTTGTAGTCCTAGCTTAACTTCACTGTGTGTGGGAAAAAAATCTCCATTAGTTCCATGTTTCTTATTTGCATTTGCTCTTCTCCTAAGAGATGAATGCCCAGTACAATAGGTAACTGCTTTAATCACTAGCTGGTACCAGTTTGTTAGTCCCTCCAAAACATACCACTCTATGGTACCTGGCTCCAGAGTACCATGCCCCACTGTCTATCTTTATTTTCCAGGGAGTCTTTGCATGGGCTTGGGCTGTACACATATACAGCAATTTTAGTGAGTCCTCATATGCTGTGCATGGACACCCCAAGCCTGCGCAAGGACCCTCTAGGAAATCAGGGTGCGTGGCCATACTCGCCAGTGCAGGTGAGTGCTTATTTTTGTTAGTTTGCACAGGATGGGGATATAATGGTTGCTACCCTGCAGTGATTTTCAGGTTTAGTCCTTCTTTAAATTCCATCCCTTTACATTTTGATCAATGTAAAAAGGTCACGTTATGTTTGTGGAATGCATCCTCAGAGCTGAAATGTTTGGCTATACTAACTTTTCCTGCTTTTCTTTCACACTCAAGCATAAATGAGTGCAATCTTGGCTAGGTCACACAAAGTACAAGTGGGTAATGTTATCTTTGGCAAATATCGACAGATAAATTGCAGTGATAAGCTTGTGAAGGAGCTTACTGACCACTTGAAATTGATCCTGCTTGGAATGGTCTTTGGTGCCTGCTGTATTTGTATATTTCTGCATCAGTGGTCCAAACTCTGTTTAGTATTTGGTTTCTCTTGGTCAAAAGGCTCTTGCTTCCTTTATAAAACACTTGGCTGGATATGTGCAGAGATAAGAAGTCAACTGCACATCTGTCTGAGCTCCAAAGCTGCGTGTTACTGAAAGGAATGCAGGTTTAACATTTTTGGCTGGCAAACCAACAGTATGTGGTCTTTTCTGGAATAGGTTTTTAATGCAGCAGGTGTCTCCTGTTGGAACTTCAGGATTTCCCATATTGTTCTCATTTATTTCTTGGGTGTGTTTTCAGTAACACACAGAAATAAATTTCATTGGATTACTTTTTTCTTGAGTGTGTAATAGTGTGTTACTATTGTTTTGGGCAGGAGCAGCAAGCAATGCTGTAATGATTTCAGCCTGCTTTAACTCCTGCTGCCCTGAGCAATTGAAAAGCTGTTCTACCATAATCCATTGACTGCAAAGCAAAAACAGAATTTTTTTTTATAGAAAACCATTATATGTGGAAGTTTTAGTCTTTTACTAGTTAACGTTGTTTCTTCATGGGTGGTTATAACCTTTCTTATAACCTCCTATATTACTAACACTATAATGAGAAACCTTGTTTCCTGGGGACCAGTCTGACATCATTCTGGGTGTGACTTGCTGAAGTGGGCCGCAAATGGAATCCTGTGTACAAAAAGCCATAGGTTCCCCACCATAGTAAGCACCACGAAACTAAAGCATATAGTGACATAGTAACACTTTTGTCATGTTTGCTCATTGATGTGACACTGTAAAAAACAAAACTTTTGTTTTTGCATTTTAAACAATATTATTAAACTGAAATCCTACAAAACTTGCAAAGTTACTTGATTGCATGCGCTTTAGGAATACCCATTTAAAGGAGCAGAGTTCAAGTGTTCTTGGTAAAATAGGGCCTGGCAGCAAAGTAGCTGTGAGTTGTAATAGCTTTCACATAGGTCAGGATAGGTCTCACAAGGTTATTAAATGGCTTCTTTTATTTACCAGAAACTGAAGACTGGCCCATGGAAACAAGCCACTATTCCAGGACACCTGAACTCTTATACCATCTCTGGCTTGAAACCTGGAATCCTGTATGAGGGGCAATTGATCAGCATTCTGCAGTATGGAAACAGGGAGGTCACAACCTTTGACTTTACCACCACTTCTACCATTCACCGCTCCAGTGAGTTAGTTTTTCTGTATATTTTTTTTATATATATATTTTAAAGTCACGTGTTCTTTTGGGTACATGGGAAAGGTACAATTACCCCAGTGGAATATCCTACACCAACAAAGTAGCAAGTTACATTTGTTCTGTATTTGTTCTGTTTAATATTTCAACTCAGAACCCGGAATCTGAGCAGAATTTTTGTAAAAGGGCACAAATTAATTAAATTTGCTTGCCAATAAAAAATACTAAGATTCGCGGATTAACTATCCTCCAGTAAATTGAGAGTGAGAATGATCCCAGTAGTCTGCCAAGAAAACGGTCACCAGCTGTGTGTCCATCTTAATCTGTTAGGCCCAAGACTACCTAATAAAATAGAACTGATTTCAGTCAGGGATATTGGGAAATGTGTTCATATGATCTTCAAATAAGCCTTCTAAGTTCTCAAAGTATTGCAGAGAAATGCTATAAATGTTACTGGTTGTGCCAATGGCGCTGACAAAGATCAGCTTTGCAAGTTGCGTAGTTAAGTTGGGTTAAAAAAAAGCCCAAAGTCCATCATGTTCAGTCCTTCCAAGCAA
Organism: Xenopus tropicalis; assembly: GCF_000004195.4. Lineage (NCBI taxonomy): Eukaryota > Metazoa > Chordata > Amphibia > Anura > Pipidae > Xenopus > Xenopus tropicalis. The sequence continues at coordinate 58,728,159 of NC_030685.2, read as the reverse complement.
ACCCCAACACACACTGACCTATCTATAGTCTAGATAACTGCAGATTAAAGAGAAAAGTTACATAACAATGTTCACCATGTACAAAGGTGCACAAAGGTTATTTCTGGCTGGCGGGTACACGCACACTATTTTGTTTTCAGTAGTTTTGCTGTTTGGTCTCAGCATCTGTTTCCGTTAATTGTTTGGTTTTGTATGGTCAAATTCAAATGGGGGCTTTATGTCTAAATGATATTATCTGGTTCAACAATAACAGACACATCTTGCATTAAATCTATTTTGTCCCTTCTGTGTGCAGTACTATATTGTAATGCACTGTAAAGCTGAAAATACATGGTGAGTTCAACCTTTCCACATGATTAGTTCTTAGTGCTTGTTTTGGCTAAGGTGAAAGCCAGATTTAGACAGACACCCTGGAATCTTAAGGTGGCCATACACGTACCAATATTTTCATACTTTGTTTCGTGTTATAATCGATAAATGGTATGGCAGGAGATGAAGCAACCGATATTGGTAAAGATGGATATTGGAAAAGATGGATATTGGTTGTTTTATCGATCAGGCTGCTTGGAAAATTTTGATCATGCGCCACTGAAGGTCGGTCGAGCACTGGCAAATGTTTAGTACTGAATCATCAGAGGTGGGATTCTTTAGTTTCTACCTGCATATCTGATGGTTCATCTCTGAACAGTGGTGTAGGCTACAAACAAACCATTGGTCGCTGGAAAGATCATAATTGTAAAGTGTATGGCCACCATTATCCCAAAGGCACTGTCCAAGTCTTGAGGGGAGCTAATCTTTGAGATACTCTAAAGGTGGCCATACACAGGCAGGCTTAAGCTGCCGGTGGAAGTACTTTAGACAAATTTGGCAGCATATTTGCCCATGCATGGTGCCCCTCGACTACCTCCCCGATTGATACCTGGCTGAAAAATTTGCCAGGTGTTGATCAGGCAGGTTTGATTTTCCCATTGGATTGGGGACCACATTAGCTCATTAATGTGGTCCTAAGTCTGACCACCTATGCCTGCCGTTGTAATTTGATTGTTTGGCCTAGGGCCAAGCAATAAAATTAGCCCAATATTGCCCACCTTATCAAGAGAAGATCTCAACGTGTATGGCCACCTATGGTGAATTCTCTTGTGTGTTTTTTCTTTCTTTTTTTTTTTGCTGACTGAGAACCCCTTAGACTGCCGTGTGCAGCTTCCATTATCTGTATGGATGTGCTGACTTTTGTGTATTCTCTGTATTTCCCATTAAAGATATATACTGAAACCTGCGTTCAGAGAGCCTTTTGGTCTAATGTCAGCAACTGATTTTGGTTGTTTACTTTCTCATTGTTTTATTTTCTTTTTTTTCTTTTTAGAATAAATGCACTCATGGATGAAAAATAAAGTAAAAACCACTACATATACCTATTTTCATCCACTAGTAATTATCAGTAGGATGTGACCCTGATGACAATCCCTAGTGAACTGAAATGCATGTATGTAGTGTTTCTTGGGAAAAGTGTTTTTTTTTTTTTTTGTTTTTTCTTTTGTACATATAATTTTTATTTTTAGTTGGTGAATGCATTTATTCCAAAAAAATCTTTTGAGTTGCACCCAGACATTGCCTAGTGGATTTCCAGCATCTAGATTATTTCTAACATATCTAATTTTTTTTTATTTTTATTTATTTTATTTATTTTAGGTCAAACTGAGACAGGAGAAACTACCCCACTTCCACCATTGGTGGCCACATCTGAGTCTGTAACAGAAATTACTGCTAGCAGTTTTCTGGTATCCTGGGTCTCTGCATCTGACACAGTGTCTGGCTTCCGTGTTGAATATGAGCTGAGTGAGGATGGAGATGAGAAACGCTACCTAGGTGAGTATGCTTGTTCTATCTAATTTCTTTGTTCTGAATCAAACTGCAGCTTTTTAGTGTGAAACTATATACCCAGTTATAAGATGGCTATTGTGAATATTCAAAATAAAAATAATATCTCTGTCTAGTTAATCTGGTGCAGACTTACCCAGTAGTAAAGATTGAGCACTAGTGTGTATGTAAAAACTGTTTAGGAATAGCAATATAGTCTTGCTAATTTCCCAGCGCAAAATGCCATATTTAGCCCTTTAACGCAGTTAATTAATTTAGTGTATTGTGATCTGATATATTCAATTTTTGTGTTTTTTTTTTTTTTTTCTTAAAAGAACTTCCAAACACTGCCACTTCAGTCAGTATCCCAGACCTCCTCCCAGGCCGTAGATACAATGTGAATGTGTATCAGATAACTGAAGAGGGTGAAAAGAGCCTCATCCTATCAACTACTCAGACAACTGGTATGTCTAGTAGAGAAATAAATATTTTTGGTTGACTGTCTTTAATACTGTAGATGCTAAGAAAAACAATTCCTGCATTTGTTTTTCTTTTTACTCTGCTTTTTGTATAAAGTACTGCATACTGTATATAGTCTATGCATAAGGGGATAAAATGTCCTGAACAGTTATTATTTAAACTTTTCGTTTGTTTTTGTATGTAGCACCTGATGCACCCCCCGACCATAATGTGGAAAATGTTGATGACACCTCCATCCTGATCAAATGGACCAAACCTCAAGCTCCCGTCACAGGTACAAACTCCTTTCCTGAGACCAAAGGATGTAATTTGCCAAGGTACCAAGACTTTAGGTCCTCTGACTCCATGCAGTGCTACCACTATGGTCTCCTATTTTTATTGGGCGCTGGACACTCCAGGCTGCTTTGCAACCTAAGCATAAAGAATATTAAAAAAATAAGCTCTACCAATCTGCACATTTTTTCATTGGTTCAAAACAATAAATGGTTTGCATTGATTAGTGATTCATTTTTAAAGTGTCATATTCACCTATTAATCACTAAAATATCCTTCATATGCTGTTTTCAGGATACAGGGTTGTATACAGTCCATCTGTAGAAGGCAGCAGCACAGAGTTAAACCTCCCAAGTACTGCAACTTCAGTGAGCCTGACTGAGCTGCTCCCAGGAATTGAATACAATATTACAATCTATGCAGTGGAAGACAGTTTAGAAAGTGTTCCCATCTTTATTCAGCAAGGGACAACTGGAACTCCACAGACAGGTAATGCCTGACATGTTTGAATGCCAAATAGCACTGCCTTGATTAAGTATAAACCATTTTTTTTCTTTCTTGCTTAGTCAAGTGACGGTACCAAAGGGGATAAAAATGTACCTGAAATACCCATGAAATGCTGAGAAAGAGTAGTATGTAGGGAATGCATTAAAGTGATACTCGGTGTAGACTGAGTGTGATAAAATTCATGTGGTCTGATTTCAGATCCTACTACTAAAATAAATTGCCAACATTCCCATGGGTGGCAAGGGCTTACACCAAAGTTTGGCTATTAAAACGTGCAGTGGGCAATCACTGCATGCAATTGTATCAAGAGTTCAGTGTGATGTGCAGAGCAAAGATAAGGGGAAAAAGTTGATATGGGGGGTATAGTTGATTTATGTGCTAGTTTACTGCTCACTTGGTTTTGGGGATTCCTATTATATATGAGGGGTAAAGGTGTTACTTGGGAATAAAAAAAAAGTAAAGCTTAATCTGCAAGAAAATTGCTGAAGACATTGGATGTTTTGTAACTTTGATAAAGCTCAAACATTTAATATATCTAACTTTTTTTTTTTATAAAATCTGAATACATTTTCTTAAGGATTTACTGTTCCACTGAATCTAGAAATAATGAGACTTGAGTGGATTTGTTTAAATCTTGTGCTTTTAATTCCTGGAAATAAGTGTGCTTCAAAAAGGCTGTATTTGCTTTTTTGGAATCTTGGTACCCTTAAATAAAGGCTTGTTGCGCTTGGCTGCCTGTCCTTTCCTCCAACAAGTCTTGCATCCCTGTAGGTGTTTGTGGTGGTGTAAAAATCCCAGACCTATATTTGTAATTCTGTGGCCTAATTTTAAAGTTCTGGGAGTAATCTAAGGTATGCTTTTATTAGCCAGTGGAGAAGCAGAAGAGAAGGAGGGTTTGTTGCAACCATGGGCCAGTTTTACAAATTAAAAGGGAACAAGTTTCTTTTAGGACCAGGTTTGACCCCTGTCAGGAAGGGTGTGCGGTCCTTGGCCAATATTAAACTGCGTACATGGGCAGATCTAACAACATAATTGCTGAAGTGTACTCTTGCACCAGTCTGAATTTAGATTTGAGCAGTCTACTATAAGTTAGTAAATATAAGCACAGAAGACTAAGTACATACTAATTGTGTTGGGGTTTTTTTTTCTATTTTTTTCAGTTATAGTACCATCTCCCACTGACTTACAATTAGTGGAAGTTACCGATATAAAAATTACCATCATGTGGAACCCCCCACAAAGTGAGGTTTCTGGATACCGAGTTGTTGTGAAACCTGTAAGTCCCTCTGACCGTGATGTGCAGAATCTCCCCGTGAGCAGGAACACTTTTGCCGAGGTGGTTAACTTGCACCCTGGCAGGACCTATACCTTTGAGGTGTATGCAGTTAATCGTGGACAAGAGAGTGAACCCCTGGCTGGAGACTTCACTACCAGTAAGTCATCTTCAGTCTCAGCTGCCTGCAGAGATGATCCAAGTGCCCATTGTGTCTTTAATTTTTTGTGTCAAATATTTTCCAGAAAGTAGCTGGCTGTGCCCAATCGTTTATGCCGTGCACGTGTCCACAGCCCTGTCCAATGGTGTTGACTAAAATCTTTGTTTTTGCATCCAGAACTCGATGCTCCATCAGACTTGCAGTTTACAGATGTAACTGACTCTACAGTTGTTATTATCTGGAGACCACCCCAAGCCAAAATTGGTCGTTACCTGCTGTCTGTAGGTCAAACCCGGGGAGGCCAGCCGAGCCAATTTCACATTAACCCCTCTGCCACAAACCACAAGCTGGAGAGTCTCTCCCCAGGCACAGAGTACACCATTTCACTTGTTGCCCTCAAAGGCAATCAGCAAAGTGCTAGCACTACTGGTGTCTTTTCAACATGTAAGTTGTGAAAAAGGTATTGTTTTTAAGGAATTTACTAAATGTGTAATTTTTGTTTTTAACTGAATTTCATTCTCAATTGGATAACTGGATCTGTATAAATTGTTGCCCTCATTTATTCAGTGGTAAAAGTCATGTGACTAAGGGTTTGGGTTTGTTTTGCTGAGCAGTATAAATTTGCAGGGATCCCAAACCAAATCCTGGATTCAATGCATCCCTTTCATGTCAAGAAAACATTTTCCTGAAGAGTATGGAATATAACTCATAAGTTTATAGTAGAAATTTTACTACAGTGGCAATGAAACAAATTGGTCTTGTAGAATTTAACAGTGAATTGGTTAGCAGTCCGAATAGATTTAGCTCTTCCTGTCAGTGAATGGGTTAAATATAACAGTATTCCAGGAATGTTTCACAGCCTCCCTTTAGCTTTGAAGTGTGTCCTTCTGTGGCATAAGCAGGCACATATGGCCTTTTTCAAAATTATATTTGATAATTTGTACTCTTCAAGATGTGGAGTGTATGTTTTCATCCATACTTCAATATATTTTAAATGGCACAGTGGGTTTAAATTCTGCAAGCTCTGTTGGACATGAAAAGCCTGGAGGAATATTGTTAGCTGCGGGTGCCTAACCACTTCAAGCGATTTTCTGGATGTAGGCTCAGGCAACTTCCAGGGATAATTTTTTTCAGTACAGACATAAATAAGCCGAAGAATTCCCTTGACTGAAAATGGAGTTAATATAAAATCGCCTCTCCACCATATAATCTTATTTAACTTTTTCTACCACATGCCAATAAAAATTCCTTGCACTATATAGTGGCTCATTATTTTGCTTTTATGTCTGTTTTTTGTCTAGTGGAACCTGTGGGATCAATTCCACCTTACAACACTGAAGTCACAGAGACTACCATAGTGGTAACTTGGACCCCTGTGCCCAGAATCGGGTTTAAGGTAGGTGATACATTTTTCTGTCAAAGTTATGAATTTACTCTACTGCCCATTGTATCACAGGCGATCCTTGAGACAAGATGGCAGTGCAGCAGTAGTTTTAGAACCCTGGGAAGGTGCATTTTTAGAAAAGAGGAGCACTGCTGAGCTTGTATGGTGTCCTGGCTGAAATCGGACTCCTTTGGTCAGATAGGGTAAAATGATGGTGTAGTTTGTGCCGTATTTAGCTTCATCTATATGATCAAAACCTCCAGTGCAAAAGCACAGACCTCGTTTATTTTATGAACTGTTTATACAACATATTAAAAAAACCTCTTACCAGTACAGCATCTGCAATTTTGCAAACTGCAAGTTAAAGCCTTATAAAACCATGCATGGGTTTTTCTTAGACAGATTCACCCTAAGACTGTAATAAATATTCAGTATTTTTCCTTCTATATCATGCTTTCTCCTGCAGATGTGTGGTGAGTATCTGTTTTCCGATCTAACCCCCCTCCTTATTTTATTGTAGAGGACCCTTTTTGTAGTATTGCTACAATAAAGATATATTGCTTCCTTATTGCCTTCTCTTTCGTCTGTAGCTGGATGTTCGACCCAGCCAAGGTGGGGAGGCACCTCGGGAAGTCATATCCGAGTCTGGCAGCATTGTGATCTCTGGCCTAACCCCTGGAGTCGAATATATGTACAGCATATCTGTTCTTAAGGATGGCGTTGAGAGGGACATTCCCATCACCAAGACTGTTGTCACACGTAAGTTAAATGCATACTAAACTTAGTTGAAGGCAGCTTCTAGGCCTCTTTATCACAGTCTTTTTAGATTTAGAAACAAATTAAAGTATTTTGTTTTCCCATCCTTTTATTACTTCTGTGGCAGCACAGTTATTTGCTCTTGCCTTTCATTGTTTTAACTTTTCTGTTTATAATTAACAGAAGACAAAAAAGCATCTTGCCTTAAATAAAAAAAGACAAAACAAATCAAATATAATCAGTTTGGATCTAGAGGTTTAGGTAACAGAACATTTACAATGGACTGGTTTCAGATCGCTAATTATTATTATTTTTTAACTTTGCAGCTGTCGCTCCTCCAACCAACTTGCGCCTCCAACCAAGCAGAGATTCTGCTACACTTACTGTTTACTGGGACAGTAGCATTTCACCAGGTAAACTAAGCCTCCAAATATTCAGAATAAAAATCACATGTCCACCACGTTTATTGGAATTCCTGGAACCCCTTGAATATTCATTTGCTATAAATTTTGCCTGGTTGTCAGCATTGTATAATAGGTTATGTTCAGTGTGATATGGCTAGGTTAGATAATTTCAGTGGGACAGTTAATGTAAGGTGTTTGACCCCCACCCCTCCCCACCACCAGTGCACTTGCCATTAAATAATGCTGACCTGTTGTGTTGCCCTCCTTCCAGGAATCACTGGATACAGAATTACCACTGCACCCACTCCAATGCAGGTTGGCAATTCCCTGGAAGAGGAGGTTGGTCCAACTCAGACATACTGCCTCTTTGAGAACCTGAGCCCTGGTGTAGAGTACAATGTCAGCGTGTATGCAGTAAAAGGGGAAGAGGAGAGTTCACCTCTCTCCCAGATCTTTCTTCAAGGTAACTTCATAATATACAAACCAGAGAGACCTTGTTTGTATGTTTTTATAGTATTGCATTGGTATTGATGGGTCTAGCACTGCAGCTTTCCAACCCCATTTTTTTTAATGGCTTTATATAACTGCTTTGTATAATGGCTTTTGCTTGCTTTTGCCATAGTGCCTTGTTGATTTGCAGCTATATGCTGTCTGGACATGTATTTTCAGTGCATACCTATAAATCTGCTTACAAATCAGTCTGTATGTGCAGAATGACCTTACAAATCAGTCTCCTTCACTGAATGAGAATAGTAGACTAATTCCCTGTTAAAGGGTGAGTTGTCTGCTTGAAACATTTACATTCTGCACACTTCAGGACTGACATTTGCCATTGTGTGTCTGGAAAACTTGAATGTTAAAATTGCAGAATAATTTATATTTTGGCTCAATTTAATCCTTCAGTTGTACAGCTGGCTTTGCAGTGTTGAAAAGTTTGCGTGTAACAAAGAGTCTAATAAGCATTAATGCTTTGACTTACACACTCATGCATTCATGCTTTGACAGCACACTCTCAATAGATGGTTGTGTCTCACTAAGCCATCTTGTGTCCTTTTTCTAAAATATGTCTTCTAAAGAAGACAGGAGAAATGTATTTTCTGTAATGCTCTATCTGCAGTGCTTTCAGTCATGTGACAACTGCATCTTAAACAATGTAATGTGGCCACTAGAGTATATACTTTGTAAAAAGCACATTGTCTAAGCATATTTAACACGTGATCTTTTAAAGGGTAAGCCCACTTGGGATAAAACATTGGCCTGTATTCTCTAGCCCCACAAGGTATCTCCCACAGGATAAGCAAATCTAGTACCTCCCCAGCAGTAAGACAGAACTGCAATTATCTTCATGGGCATTTACTTGAATCTTGGAGCTGACGAACAAATTCAGGCTTTCCTACTTGTAAAAATGTTTTCCTGGAGCAACTCCTATAGTGGGCAAAGCTCCTTCAAACAGCTTTACATAATAGAAATCAACACAGATCTTTGTCATGTTCGGTCCTCCCATCCCCTTCTTAAGAATAAAAAGGACCACCCGCTAACAGGAAATGCAGACAGTGAAAGCTTGGGTAAGTAGGGGGACAGAGTGGATCACTTACCTAGCAGGAGGTTTCTGCTGAAGGCTAGAGAATATGGCCAACTTTTAGTGGATTTAACCTTTAAGCAGACAGTCAAGCAGATCACTTCAAAGCCTTGTGCAGTGAAAACATCAATTCCATTAATTTAATTTTTACTTAATCTTGACACACTGAACATTAAAAAATGCTTTTGATCCTTGATCCATGTTGCTTTCTGTAATTGTATGAATGAATCTTAACTGACCTGCTTTGCCTCCCCCCTTTTCTGCCTCCACACTTTCTGCTTTTTCCCTGCATCCCCTATGCCAGAGATACCCCAACTGACTGACCTAAAGTATGACGATGTAACTGACACAAGCATTGACCTGAGGTGGACGCCCCTTAATTCCTCCACCATTATCGGCTACCGAATCACGGTGGTTGCGGCGGGAGAATCCGTCCCTATCTACGAGGAATTTGTGGGCCCCACAGATGGGTATTACAAAGTTTCAGGATTGGAACCCGGCATTGACTATGAGATCAGCGTGATAACACTTATTAGCGGCGGAGAGAGCGCCCCGACCACAATCGTACAGCACACGGGTGATTGTAAAATGCTGACTATTTTGCAAGGGGTGGGCACTGTTGCATGAGCTTACCAGATTAATTGATGATGGAGTCTTTTGTACAGGCCTATGACGTGGCACCCAATTTGCCCTCTGTTTGCAGATTTCTTAGCACATTTGTTGGCATTATGTTTGTAGACTATTTATTAATAATTAAATGCACTTCTGGCCACAAAAGTCTTGGATGGAGAATAAAGTAATCTAGTTTTAAAAACCTTAAAACATATATTTTAATATCATCTAAGCCTTCAATACTAGGAATATAATTTCTTAAAATTCCATCCAGAGTTCTTTCTCTTGTTTGTGTTTTGTTTATTTGCAGCTTAAAGTCCAGATTTACTTTCAGTTAAAAAAAATATATAATGCTGGTGGTGCATGGGAGATTGTGCACCCTCCTTAGTTCATGGAACAGTGGGTGGTTATTGTTGCATGAAGGTCTTTTCAGACTTTGTGTGGGTTACACGGTAGCTCTATGTGGTTTGGAATTTTCTGCCCAAATATGGATGTTTTTTATATTGCATGTTATTTTAGTTTGTAATAGTCTGACAACTGCCTCATACACCCTACAGAATTTCATTTAACTCGGTTGTATTAAATTGAGAACTGAAAATCAGTTGGTCATGCTAGTCAATTGCAGATACAAATCGATTTTTGTGCTCTGTGATTAGACTTGATTGGACCAGAATACACAGGATAAAATGGATCCAACCAGTGAGACCAAGTGTCCTGGATGAACAATGATTGTCACCAAACTGCTGGAAAATCTGTAGAGTGCATGAATGCTTTGTAGCGTATAATATGTGCATGCACGTTTTGACCATGAAGAACTGGCTCCGATCCATCCACATATTGCCTTTTAAAGTTCAAATTTCATTGGTGCTAATCTTTTTATTTTAAAATTATAGCTGTTCCACCTCCAACTAATTTGCGCTTCACCAATGTTGGCCCTGACACCATGCGCGTCACCTGGTCACCTCCAACTTCTATCGAACTATCAAGTTTCCTGGTACGATATTCTCCCGTGAAGAAGCCAGATGATGTGACAGAACTCTCCCTCTCTCCATCTACCAACATGGTGGTTTTATCAAGTAAGAACCCAACTAGAAGGCCAGTGGAGAAATATATTTGCAATCTTCTGCTTAGGCTGTTGAGATTAGCGCCTTCCAGTGCTTAAAGGAGAAGGAAAGATAAAAACTAAGTAAACTTCATCAGAAAGGTCTATGTAAATACAGCCATAAGCACTCCTAGAAACGCTGCAATGAGTCCTCTATCAAAAGAAACACAGGATTTCTTCTTCTTTTGTGTACACATGTTCTTCGGTATCTTCCTTCTCTCAGAAAAATCCTTTAGGGCTCGGCACAAGTCTGCGCAGCTCTCTCCTCTCTCCCTCTCCCCCTCCCTTAACCAACAGCCAGAGCTGCAGCATGGAAGATACTGAGAATAAGCTAAAATGGCAGGTACTATCTAAACAAACAGAGGGAGCTTCTAGGGCTGTTTACTCAGGTATGGTAAAGCCTTCTGCAGAATAAATGTATTGTTCTAGCTTGCACTATTGTGGTAGATCTATTGGCAGTAAAATGCCAAAATGTCTTTCCTTCTCCTTTAAATTGCCATGGCAAAATATAGAATGTTTGGTTGGCGTTACACGAAGTGCAATAATAAAAGCCACGCAGGCTTTTTTTTAAATCCTTCATTGCTCAGTAATTAACCTCCTGTAATTTACTTATTTTTTCAGACTTGCTTCCCTTCACCGAATATTTAGTCAGCGTTCATTCTGTTTATGAGGAGCGAGAGAGTAGTGCCCTCAATGGTGTAGCTAAGACTTGTAAGTAACACTTTTCTGTGTTTGTTTTTGTTTCTTGTTTTGTTCAGTTGGAGGACAAATCTAATGCTGTTATTTTTCAAGTTTCATCTTGTTTCAAAAACAGTCATTTCCAGTGTAGCAGAGCAAATAAGAGCTTATTTAGGTGTCTGTAAAGGAGTTGGTAGTTTAGTTTAGGTGTCTCATGTCTCATTTTAAAGGACCCCACAGACCCCAGAAAATGGGTGTGTGGACTTCCTAACAGTGAATTATTTATGTGCAGGATGCCATGTATGTTCTACTTTGGGGCTCCTGCGCCCAGGGCCGCCATCAGAAATCATGGGGCCCCTCACAACAAAATTTTCTGGGCCCCACCCACCCAAGCCCCCAATGGCCCCTCCCATCAATACAAGGGACACACAGGCATTGGTAGCGAGGGCCCACTAAAACCTTGGTAGCCAGGGCCCCCCTAAAACATTTGTGGCCAAAGATTACTTTTGCATTAGTGCCAGTGCCACTAAAACATTGCTAGCCTGCCCAGGGCCCCCTAAAACATTGGCGGTCCTCCCCCAGTGTCCCCATACAATGGCCGCTCTCCGCTGCTTCTTGCCGCTCCCCCCCACCACCCCACAGAATCCTCCTGCTTCTTCCAGGGTCCCCCAAGCATCCTGCTGCTTCCTTCAGGGGCCCCCCCAAGCATCCTCCACCTTCCCCCAGGGCCCCCCCAAGCATCCTCCACCTTCCCCCAGGGCCCCCCCAAGCATCTTCCACCTTCCCCCAGGGCCCCCCCAAGCATCTTCCACCTTCCCCCCAGGGCCCCCCCCAAACATCCTCCACCTTCCCCCAGGGCTCCCCCAAGCATCCTCCACCTTCCCCCAGGGCCCCCCCAAGCATCTTCCACCTTCCCCCAGGGCCCCCCCAAGCATCTTCCACCTTACCCCAGGCCCCCTCCAAACATCCTCCACCTTCCCCCAGGCCCCCCCCAAACATCCTCCACCTTCCCCAGGCCCCCCCCCCAAACATCCTACACCTTCCCCCAGGCCCCCCCAAGAATCCTCCAGTCCTCTTCCCCCCCCCCCCCCCCCACTGCCAGCATCCTCCGGCTCCTACTCCCCTGCGACAGTTGTCCAGGGCCCGGGCGTTTAAAGGGGGCCCGGCCGGGCTCTGTTACTGTTATTGCTGGTATCCGCTGTGATGTCCCGAACTCGCCGCTACATGTGCGCTTTTATAGGGTTGCGCCCCGTGCGTGTGACGTCAGTACGCACAGGGCGCAACCTTATAAAAGCGCACACGCAGCAGGGAGTTCGGGACATCACAGCGGATACCAGCAATAACAGTAACCGAGCCCGGCCGGGCCCCCTTTACACGCCCGGGCCCGGGACAACTGTCCCCCCTGTGCCCCCCTGATGGCGGCCCTGCCTGCGCCCAATGTTCCCTCTAATTACTAATTACTATGTGCGCAAATAAATTCTTTGGGCACACATTTTAAACTTGTGTGCGCATTTTTAAAAACAGTGTGGTCCTCACAAAGAATTTTGTATCTATTCTGACCTGAACACAATTTGTTGTGTGCAATGGCACAGCTTAGAGCGAACATGTGCCATGTGCCTGTCCCATATAAGTAACCAGAGTATGTATTCATTCAATACTGTTTTTTTTTTTTTTCCCCAAATAGACTTGGACTCTCCAACTGGCATTGACTTTTCTGAAATTACTCCCAATTCATTTACTGTGCACTGGATTGCTCCACGTGCCCCTATCACTGGCTACAGAATTCGGTACCAGTTAGAAAGTGGAGCTGGGCGACCCAAGGAGGAGCGGGTACCTCCATCCCGGAACTCTATTACCCTTACCCACCTCATTCCAGGTTCAGAATACATTGTCAGTATCATTGCATTCAATGGTCAACAGGAGAGTTTGCCACTTTCTGGACAGCAAGCCACTGGTAAATTATTTTTGAGCTGAAAGTAACCTTCTCTTCATAACCATTTGAGAATGTTCTTCCTCTGTTAATAACCTTTCTTTCTGTCACATAGTATCTGATGTCCCAACTGATTTGGAAGTGACCTCCTCCTCTCCTAACACACTCACCATCTCTTGGGAAGCACCTTCAGTGAATGTACGTTACTACAGGATCACCCATTCCCAGACAGGTAAGGCAGGAACTTATTGTTACTATTGCTACGCACTAATTAGCTTGCATTTTTCAATCAAGACTGAAACTTGATCAATTTGGTATAAAATGCACGTATATCTTCATGTGGTGTTTAACAATTTAATTCGGCAGGTAATAGGATTTCTTTATAAAATAACTCTAATATAAGGTAGCCTCTCCTTGTATTCAATTTGTTAATAGGCAGTCGGACTTGGGGACGGTCAGAGGCACGGACTATTTATGCATTCTATAATTTACATTTTTTTTTTCTTCAATTCCCTTGTAGGAGGTCATGGTCCAGAGAAGGAGTTTACAGTTCCAGGAACATCCAACACTGCAACCATCAGAGGGTTAAATCCAGGAGTAAGCTACACCATCACTGTTTATGCAGTGACTGGGCGAGGGGATAGTCCTGCCTCTAGCAAACCACTTACCATTGTTCACATGACAGGTAAAATTACTGCCTTATCAAATGTCTTTTTATTTTAGGCATAATTAAATGTCAACATGAAGCTGTTTGTTTGTGCCACCAGTAAATTAATCCAGTTGTTTTTGGCACCCAGGGAATAGAGGGACCCTATTCTGGCTTTCCTCAATCAACAAAATGACAAAAGCACTCACTGCTGTTTCTTTCTAAATATTTGCAGATGTTGACCAACCAACTGACATGGCTGTCACAGATATCCAGGATCACAGCATTCATGTCAAATGGTCTCCTCCTCCAGGCCCAGTCACTGGTTACAGGGTCACTAGTGTCCCAAAAAGTGGCCAAGGAGAAACCTTTTCCCAGGTCGTTTCTCCAGGTACTTTTCCTGAATACATTTAATCTTCATTTCGTAAGAAAACTTGACTCCATTTTCATATGTTTTCATCTGTCCCTTTGCCAGTATTGGTTCATTATGTTGTTCTCCCATAGATCAAACTGAAGTGACGATTGTGGGCCTGCAACCAGCTGTGGAGTATGTGGTGAGCATATACTCACAAGGTGAAAATGGCGAGAGCGAGCCTCTGGTTGAAACTGCAGTTACAAGTATGTTAGAATATGTTTATTCATACCATTAATACTAAATACTTCACTTCAATTTTTTGATCCAGGATACTCAAGTGGCTGTCATCTACAAAATGTTTATTATAGATGGACCCTTTTTTTTTCATCTTTAATATTTGGCCCTGGCCAAATCTAGGAAAGCTGCAACTCCAGCTGCTGACTCCCTGCTTTCTAGCTTAATTAATCTGTGGTGTCCAACACATGCAGTAAGCCAATCAATATGCTCTTCTAGTTAAGATTGCAATATTCCATTGCAGTAGTTCTTTAATTTCTCTGGCTCTCTGTGCTTCCCGTGTAATGCTTCTTTCAGTGTTTTTATCTCTTAAAAACTAAATTTTGAAGCTTTGAATTTTGAAGGTCAGCTATACATATTTCCAGTGGTTGTGCTTGGCCCATGGGGCTTGCAAATATAATGTTATAATAGGTCACTAAAATTTGAGACAACTTAGGAAACTGCGCCAGACCCCTGATGGAGTTTTGTAGGGAGATTATACCACAATGGTAGGCCTGTGGGCATTAATATAGACATTAGCCAACCAGCTTAGAAAGAAACTGTTTAGTCAAGACTACAATTGTAAACTGTGTGCTTAATAGCAGACAGGGAAAACAAAACAAGTGTAATGTATATAAATTAACCCTTTTTCATTAGGGAAATACATAGGCATTATTTTAAATGCTTGTATAGTGGCTCTGTAAGAAGGCTGACCTCACAAGCTGCCAATCATACCTTTTTGTGTATAAAATGTAGTTTATATATCAAGGTGTGCTTTGGCCTCCATATTAATGCTGATTCAATTCAGCCACATTAAGCAACAAGTTTTTTTTTTTTTTAAAACCTAATGGGGAGATATTAGCTAGTGCCTACTGAATTTCCTGTTAAAACAGGAAGTATTGGAACTACAGATTTCCATTAACGTATGTGAATCAGTGTTTAAGTATTTGAGCAGAAACTGTCA
Organism: Xenopus tropicalis; assembly: GCF_000004195.4. Lineage (NCBI taxonomy): Eukaryota > Metazoa > Chordata > Amphibia > Anura > Pipidae > Xenopus > Xenopus tropicalis. Next base: position 58,712,926 of record NC_030685.2, on the reverse strand, counting down.
CCTCTTAGTCTTATCTTTCTTGTTAACAAATTCTAATCTATGCCCCTAGTGTAAATCTTATTTTCCATCTGATACCAATCTATATTTACAAAAATGCATATTTACCATTAATTGGGTTGCAAGGGGTTTACATCTTTGCTTTTAAATGCTGCTTTTGCTTATCATAGATTGTGGGCTATTATTGGACTGCTTGAGCTGTACAAATGTAACTTGGGGCTAACATTTTTTTTCTCTTGCCAATAACTGCTACTAACTGCCTTCCTGGTTAATTTGCCTGACAGACATTGACCATCCCAAAGGACTGACATTCACTGATGTGGGTGTTGATTCCATTAGACTGGCTTGGGAGGTCCCAGATGGGCAGGTCACCCGCTACAGGGTTACCTACTCAAGTCCTGAGGAGGGAGTAAAAGAGTTGTTCCCAGCTCCAGAAGGGGATGATGACACAGCAGAATTGCACGGTCTGAGGCCGGGCACAGAATACACTGTGAGCATCGTGGCATTGCACGATGACATGGAGAGCAAGCCGATGATTGGAATCCAGAGCACAGGTATCTTGGCCACATGGCAAGGTCATGGTTGGAAGACCTATGTGGCCCTTCTAGTGTCAGTGTGTAGGGTGCATGCCCAAGTACACCCCTCACTCGAGTTGTTGTTGTTCACTCCTCCATGTCTGTTATTAACGTGCATTTCTCTGAAGTCTAGTGATAACCAACAAGGCCAAGCTTCACTTCAGAACCTGGCAAAAGTTTATTGGCAGGCAAAGTTTTCTAATCTTGGTTGAGCTGTTCAAGTCTGTACCTGCAGCTATTTCACCGTTTGATTTGTAAATGTCAGCGACCTTCCTAGTTATTACGAACTATGTCTGTGTGCATCTACACATGGTATGTTTTGTCTCTGGAGATGAACAACCTTAAGTGCTAGGAAATAGTATATATTTTAAATGTAAACTATTCTAAATTTAATCTGGTGCCTGGTAATACTTTGCTTATCTGAAGGATTGGCCTAACTCTGCCTGTTGAACATATTAGACTGAATCCTGTCGTACTGCATGTTTTGTTATGCATGCTTATGTTGCCTGCAGTTTGCACAAAATGATTTCCTGTTGGTCATAATTCTCTGTACCCATTGTCTGTGTATTCCAGCAATTCCAGCACCAACAAATCTTCAGTTCTCTCAAGTGACACCAAGTGGCTTCTCTCTTAGCTGGCATGCACCCACTATCCATCTCAGTGGGTACCTTGTACGTGTCAACCCTAAAGAGAAAACTGGGCCTATGAAGGAAGTTAGACTTTCACCTGGTGTGACTGCTACAACTGTAACTGGTCTGATGGTGAGTAGTAGGGCTAACCTATTTATACAAATTTATACATTTTTATTTTTGGTTATACTTTTATTTACAGTATTCAATAAATGAGAACTCCATCATTCTCCTTTAACAGGTGGCCACAAAATATGAAGTTAATGTGTATGCTCTTAAGGATACCCTGACAAGTCAGCCACTGCAGGGTTTAATCTCTACACTTGATAGTAAGTATTTACTTTCAGTGAAGGCAATGGTTCCTAAGGTGTTTCAAGCGTTCATTTCAAGGAGAAGCCTTGAAATGGGGGGGGGGGGGGGGGGGTTATTTAGTGGGATATGACTACAAGCTAAATAAATAAGAAGTGCATTATGCCATATGTTTCTAAACATAGCAACCATTAATGTTTATTATCATATTGCAGCTATAATAATATCTGAATGCTGTGAATACCTGAAGTGGCTTTCAATATTCCAACTAGAATTAGACCATTAATAGTTAATATGTCAGTGAAGATTTTTATTCATCCAGGTCACTTTATACAGAATCTAGTGAAACTAAGTCTAAAGCAACTGAACTTTCTAAATGTTTTTTTTTGTTTTTGAAAATGTTTTATCACTCATCCAAGTGGCTTCTTCAGTTTAAAGGAGAAGGAAAGTCATTTTGGCATTTACTGACAATAGATTTACCACATCAGTGCCACCTAGAGCACACTATTTATTCTGCAGAAAGCTTTACCATACCTGAGTAAAGAGCCCTAGAAGCTCCCTCCGTTTGTTTAAGATAGCAGCTGCTATTTTAGCTTGGTCTTAGGAACTTCCTGCTGCAGCTCTAGCTGATGGTAGCTCAGATCACACATTCTGAAGCGAGGGGGAAGCTTACTTAGTTTTACCTTTCCTTCTCTTTTAACTGAGTGGTAGGGAATGTATTGCCCTTTCTCAGTTGAACTGAAGTAGCCACTGGGATGACTGGTGAAACCTTTTCAAGAGCCTCATTTATTTATTATTCATGATTCAATTGTCAATTCTTAGATGTAAGTCCACCTCGAAGACCTCGTGTTCAAGATGTGACCGAGACCACAGTTACACTGTCCTGGCGCACTAAAACAGAGACCATCACTGGCTTCCAGATTGATGCTATACCTGCCGGAGGTCAGAATCCCATCAGGAGAACAGTTGATGCAGATCTCCGTTCTTTTACTATCACAGGTAAAGAAGAATTTCTGATTTATAAGGTGGATGGCGCGTTATCTTTGGGATCTTTGCTCCATGTGGTTTTAACTTGGTTTTATTTTTCATCTTCTAGGTCTGCAGCCTGGCACAGACTACAAGATCTATCTGTACACCCTAAATGACAATGCTCGTAGCTCTCCTGTGATTGTTGATGTCACCACAGGTACGTAATGTTATAATTGACATTTACATTTGCCAGCAGCCAGATTCCTATTGCCAGAATCTAATGAGGCACTCTCCATAGACTTTTTAAAGTTTAAATTTGTAGATCACTTGTTACTGCTTATAAGAAAACCTTGTTGTATCTGTGTTTTCAGCTGTGGACTCTCCATCCAACCTGCGTTTCCTGACCACAACTAGCAACTCCCTGCTGTTCACTTGGCAGCCACCTCGTGCTCGCATCACTGGCTATATCATTCGTTATGAGAAAGCTGGAGGGCTACTGAAAGAGCACCTCCCACGCCTCCAAGCAGGAACCACAGAGTCTACCATTACCAGTGAGTGGCTGCCACTTTTGAATGTTAAGAAATTATTGAATCTGTTGAAGTCAGGTTTCAATTTTTGTGTGTTGTAGATACGCCAGTAAGTTTTAGTGCTTGCCTTGTATCGGTGTATGTCCTTGCTTTTTTACACAATGGTTCAGATCTTAAAACTACTAATTCTGCCTTTATTTTCACAGACCTGGAGCCAGGCACAGAATATATTGTCTATATTATTGCTGTGAGAAACAATCAGAAGAGTGAGCCTCTTGTGGGACGTAAGAGAACAGGTATGAGCAAATATTCAGTCTTTTTAGCATAAGAAACAGAGAGTTTTGTAATACCCTCCTGGCACTGCACATCCCAAATACCCCAAATAGCATGATACAAACCCATTTTGCCAAAAGTTTAGTAGGCTCCCTTGGCCTTCATGAAGAATTATGAATGCTTTTGTATGCAAGAAGGAGCAACTTGTAAACGATAATGCTTCTATCTTCTACCCAGATTTTCTTAATGTGATATTGATTTTAAACCAAATGAAGCAGGAATTACAGGCTGTTTTTCAGTCATATTGATTCTATTCACTGTGCATTTTCCTTAAGGCCTAATTCACAGTGGTGGTTGTAGCTAGTGGGATCCTAATGATCACAAAATAATTGATCTGGCTGTCCTTGCAAGCTAATGCTTTTCTGTTGTGATGTCCATGTACGCAATATGATCTGGCTGTGAGTGTTTGAAACTTAGATGGAAAGCTCTGCATTCAGCTTTGAACTGACTGAACAGTCAGAAAAGAACACAATCTATATAATGAAAAATGTTTTTCCTCCAAAAAAGTTATCAAACCATATTAAATGGACTTAAAAATGGACTTCTAAATTTAACAGTCAATTGAGTTGAATGCAATTTTTCCAGACAGTTGCAGTAGAATTTCAACTTTTTAGCTTAGTGTAATTCATGCTCTAACATATTAAAGGGTAAATATATCCTATTTATGATTTTCTTTTTTAAAGACAGAGTAAAGTATGAAGGCATCTTTTGTTCACCAAAAATTCTAGTGTAATAATCAACAAAACTCACCTTCATGTGTCTTGTTCTATATATTAGAGGCAATCGATAAAGTTACCTAATGCCAGTAAATCAGATATACAGGTCACAAACTCTATGCTGAGAGAAATTATGGCCTCATAATTTACTGTGTATTTAAAGGCAAGTAAAGCAATGATGAACGGAACTGGATTGTGGGTATATTTTCCCTTATCAGTGCTGTTGCTCTATAAATGTAATTGGTTAGATGCCTGATCAAGAATGATTTGCTGGAATATATTGATCTCTAACTTGGGTAATCATGGGATGCCACTTGATGCTCGGCAGTAAGCAGATATCTGCAATAGTAGGTACGGTTGCAACCATGTTGTTCATGGTTTCTATGCTTGATACTTGCTCATGTCATCATACATTTGTAGAGTTTGATATGAGCCGTAAGGGATTAATTATACTGAAAGTAATGTGGGTGCAAATGGCACCAGTTCTGCAACCAAAAGCAACAAATCAAAAATGACATTTGGTCAGTATGCTACAAGTTAGAAAATGAATCTGATTGGTTGCTATGATTAACTGCATGTTAGTACCTGTGTTAGTAAATTAGCCCTTTGGCCTTTTTTTAATGCCTAAAAGTAAATTGTCATCTTTAAAATATTGTAAATGTTTTGGAGGAGCCATTGTATTGGTATAAACTGACCATGTCTTTCGATAACTAAACTAAGAAAAAAAACGGGTCTGTCTTTAAGGAGCTTTCTTACAACTACCACAAAACCTTGACATACCAATAGATAATACCAAGATTGTTCTCTGCAAAGCCTCTGTTCCTTAAAGACACTTACGTTGGCTTCCTTAAAAAGTGTTTCTAGTGGCAGATTCCAGTTTTATACTGATTTTAGTAGGCAGTTAGATCAACTTCTTTACCTACTGTTGACAAATCTGCAATGATTGTTGCAGCTGCTGGGTTTCACTAATGCTTTGCTTCTATCGCTTCTAACACTTCTTCAACCAGACGAACTGCCTCGCCTGGTTACACTTCCACACCCGGGCAAAGGCCCTGAAATCCTTGATGTTCCCACTGATGAAGAGAACACACCCCACATCACACAAATCAAGTTGGACAATGGTAATGGTATCCAACTGCCAGGCTCTAATGGACAGCAGCCCAGTTCTGGCAATGAAGGGCAGCTTATAGAAGAACATGGTTTCAGAAGTCCCCTTGCACCCACTACTGCTGTGCCAGTGAGGCCAGGGAAATTCACCCCTGGGCACTACCCACAGGAGAGGGTTGATATTGAGCTAGACACAGAGTTCCCTGTGCAGCGTGGAGATCTTGATGGTCCTTACCCTCATGGCTTAGGACCACAGCTAAATGATTCTGGCGTCCAAGAAGTGGCATCCCATACTACCATTTCATGGAGACCTGAGCTGGAAACCACTGAATATATCATCTCTTGCCATCCTATTGAACATGATGAGGCCCCATTGCAGGTAAGAGACAACTAAACTTAATGACTCTTGTTTCTTCAATGGCAAGTTTCAAATCCAGACTTTGCACTGCAAGTCTGTTAGTTTTAAGGTCATACCTTTTTTAAGCTTATTTTATCTTGTAATTTTCTATATAAGATCTAAAATCTCTTGCATATCTGCTGCAGTTTAGGGTCCCTGGAACCTCCTCTAGTGCCACATTAAATGGTCTGACTCAAGGAGCCACTTATAACATCATTGTGGAAGCGCAGAAGGGGTCTGATAAACATAAGGTCTTCGAGAAGCGTGTAACTGTTGGCAGTCCTGGTTAGTATTAAGGAAATCTGTTTGTATGCCCCAAAACCACCTGTTTATCTTGAGAGCTCTGAAATCAAAGCTGTTTATTTGAAGGCATTTGTATGAAAATGAACAGCTGCTGCTTATAACTTGCTGTGGTAGCTAAAAAGCTTTCTGTATTCAGTCAGTAGTGGAACACCCTAAATGCCAGAAAGAAATGTTAATGTTGGTCTAATTTCCCCTAGGTTCCCCTGAGGGGGTTTTACAGCCAGCTGAGGACACCTGTTATGACACATTCAATGGAGCACACTATTCTGTGGGACAGGAATGGGAACGCATGTCAGAATCTGGATTCAGGCTCTGGTGCAAGTGCCTGGGCTATGGAAGTGGACACTTCAGATGTGACTCCTCCAGTCAGTGTTAATCCATTTATATTATCCCCATAATCATACATATTGTTTCTGCAGTTTTCTCTTTAATCAACGCTTAATACTTTGCACTGCATTATGTTCTCATCTTTTACTATTTATTGATCTTTGATACATGCCTTGTTTTTATCATCTTGCTCAATATACACCCCTTGATGATTTAGTCAATGGCTTAACTGTCTAGATATTGGGGGTAAAAAGTGGTGAATGGGATTTTTCTCTGAGGAAGAAATTGCTATAAAAAAATGGACCCCTAACTTTCCATTAAATGGCACACTGGATTTCTCTTGCAGAATGGTGCCATGATAATGGTGTCAATCACAGGGTCGGGGAGAAATGGGACCGACGAGGAGAGAATGGTCAGATGATGAGTTGTACTTGTCTTGGCAATGGAAAAGGAGAATTTAAGTGTGAACCTCGTAAGTTAAAAAGTCCATCAACATCAGTGTTATAAAGATGAATGTTAACTGGTACCATTTGTCAAAAGACAGGGATGGTATGGTGCTGTAATGGGGGGATAAAGAGAAAGTACTGCTAATATTAGAGCTCAAAATGTCTATAGACACGCTGGAGACACACATGCTTACAGAATGCCAAGAACCTGCAGAACATCTCTAACAGTGCTCTCTCCTCCCCTCTCTCCTTTCTTGCCAGATGAAGCCACGTGCTATGATGAAGGGAAGATGTACAATGTTGGAGAGCAGTGGCAGAAGGAATATTTAGGGGCAATCTGTTCATGCACATGCTATGGAGGACAGCAAGTAAGTCACCTAAAGTAAACTCTAAATTGAACATAAGTAAGGCTGCAACATCTCCTTAATCACTTTGATTTCCGTCTCCTCCTGTAACCCACTCGGCCCCCTCCCTCAGGAATTTGCTTTGGCTGTTGGCTTGTGGGCATGCTCAGTTGTTCTAAGCTCAGATTACTAAACATGCCCCCCCAGTCTAGCAGCCAGTGAAGAGATGGCATTGCTGGTTCCCATAGAAACTCAGCTCTAGCTGTCTGCTTCCATTTTTTTTCTCCTGAGCTCAGCTTTACCTACAGTGCTCAAACAAACCAGAACTTTTATCAGAGACAGTTGTGCCTGTGTGAGCCTGTATTCTTGATGAAATGTATGCTGAATAAGGGTCTGTGTGTGTGTATGCTGTTTGCAGATTTAAATGTATCAGAGGAAAAATGGCCACCGGGTGAAAGCTGCTATTTGCTTTAGGAAAATATGATGGTGCTGGCAAGCGGAAGGGATATATGCAGTACAAATAATGCCATTTGGGTGGGGGAGGCGTGCCCAACTGATATATATTGTAGGCAAATGTAGGATTTATATGTCCTTTAAGTCTTTTCCTTTACTATCCTGTTCTGTTACTGCAGAATGAAAAATCAAGGTCTTTAAATCCAAAAACCAAGTATTCTTACAGGGATACTATTGCTTAATATTATATAACCCTACTTTCCTACTCCTTATTAAAATACAAAACAAAGTATTAAAACCTTTTGAATAACTTGAATAAAAAAAAAGTCTTAAAACCTTATCTGCAGTAAACGCTCTTCATGTGAAACACTAGCACAGCGTGTAAACCAGCGACTATGCAGAAAAGCTGATTTGCACTGCTATAATATGACTGATGCAATTTTTGTAAGCCTTTTATGACACAAGTGTCTGTAGATAATTGCTGTAGTGCTGGGTGGTATATGTTGAAGCTTCCTGTACTGTATGAAAGCCTTATCCATATGTTGATTATTTAACTGTGTAGAAACCAAAAATGCTGTATTGTGGTATTGTTTCTCAGTGTAGTAAGTTGCATCTGTTTCTGTTCCCTAGGGGTGGAGATGTGACAATTGCCGCAGACCAGGTGCTGTTCTTCCCGATGGCACTGCTGGGCATACAGTCTCTCAGTTTGCCCAGAGATACCAACAGAACTATGTAAGTGGCATACAGTAATAACTTTGTTTTGCATATTTGGGTACTGGTCAAACTGGCTGCATAGAAGATATTTATCTCTAAGCCTCAGCCAAGGCTAAAACTAGGTTCTAACAGAAAGCATTGTTACTTCCAAAGCTATGACTGAGTTTATTTTGAAGCAAGTATCTGTTCTTACTTTTCTTTCTCTGTACACAGAATTTGAACTGCCCCATTGAGTGCTACCTTCCCCTCCAAGCAGATATACAGCATTCGGAACAGACCCAGAAGTGAGGGACATCACAATACAGTTATGGCACCACACGAGTGCACAGGGAGTTCAGTTGAAGGGCAACTTTTGGGGGATAAAGTGCCTTTACTAACTGACTAAACATACAAAATACTTCAACCTTCACTGGAAGTATTTGATGCCATTCAGTATTCAGTGATTGTAATTTTTATGTTAACTTTGCTTTTAATTAGATTTGGGAAATGGTCCTTTTTTAAATAAAATAGGTGCTTTTATTAGTGCCTTGTTTTTTTGTTTTTTTTTGTTTAAAACAAAATTGGATTAGAAATTAAATCTGTAAAAAAAGGGCACCACTTGTGGCTGGGCGAATGTGTAATAGTTAATTCAATGCCGGCTGAGCTGGCATCAGTGGACTTCAAATTCCAGGCAAAAGTCAAAGGGACCATTCTGTTCTTTTATATTCCTGAAGTGGTGCTAGACTTGCTGCTTCTGACACGATTTACCATATGCACAATCGTAATTCCTTTTCCGCACAATCCTTACTAATGCCCGACCTTCCTCTACCTTCAGTGTTATTTATCAATGTCTGCTTCTTCATATGATTCCTTCTATTTTACTACAGAAAAGTGATTCTAAAGTCTTTCAAAGTGATGGCAGTTGAATTTGATGTAATTATGGTTGGTGATTTTATTTTATTTTTTTTATACTGTATGTGCCAAAGCTTTTACTACTGTGGAAAGATAATCATTCTTTTAATAAAAAGACCTTGAAAAATATGGATTTGTGTCGTCATTTATTTATCGGTAGCAAAAAAACATTTTCATTCAAAGAGGAAATAATCATAAAAGTCCAATTCTAATATGTTATGGAATCTTTATATTTTTTTTTAAGTTTCAGAATACCTTTAAGGAAAAGTAAACCTGGTTTTACCAACTGGCCTGACAGGAGAAAAAAAAAAATCTTCTCTTCTAAGCAGAGCAACATCAGACAATGTTCCTTTCCTCTTCTATTATAATATTCTCCTGTCAGGCCAGTTAGCAGAACTGACCAGCAGGTGGTGCTACTGGTTCAGTTTAATTGTACTGGCAGTGTTAGAACTGTTAATATCTTAAGTGTATATTGCCAAAGTGCTCATCACTTTAGGTTGCAGAGCTTTTCTGGGATTTCCTTTTTTTTGTGTGTGAAATGAAAACTTTAATAGACAGTTTGATCAATCACTGCAAATTCTATTAAATCAGTTTGTCTGGCCTATAAAATGAAAAAAAAAAAATGTATAATTTTATTTTTTAATTGTATTAAATCACATTGAAGGCTATAGGCACCTGTGATCATTTTTCCTGTTAATTATAAAAATACTAATTGGTAACTTAGTAAATAAGTTTCCTGAAGGATATATCTGATTAATTTCAATTCAGATTGATTTAGTTCTGAATCAACCACATTTTACAAAATTAGTAGATTTCTTTTATAAATCCAAAGATGCAATCAGCCTCGGGCAGGGCTATATTATGGTCTGGCGCTACTTTATGAACCAGACCTCTACCTGCCCCCTCAGTCCTCCATCTAAGCATGAGCAGAACAACCTGATGTACGGCATGTGCACCAATTTGTGGTTGCTTTAGATACGGCTATCTTTTCCCTCTAGCCCAGTGATCCCCAACCAGTGGCTCAGGAGCAACGTGTTACTCGCCAAACCCCTTGAATATTGCTCCCAGGGGCCTCAAAGCAGATGCTTATTTTTTTAATTCCTGGCTTGGAGGCACATTTTGGAGGAATAAAACCATGTGTACTGCCAGACAGAGCCTCCTGTAGTGTGCTGCTCCACATTGGCTATCAAATAACCTATCGCAGCCCTTGCAGTTGCTCCCCAACTTTTTTTTTATATTGTTGCTCACAAGTAAAAAAAGGTTGGACCCCTGCTCTAGCCCCATCCAGCTCTGCCACTGGATTCGGCCAGGAAGTATCCCCTGCTTCTTTATCATATAGGCACCTAACAGCCACCCCTAAAGCTGCTGAAATAGGCCATGTCCGCAGGTGCCTATATGGTAAATATGTTCCTGCTGAAGAATATGGGTGAGGTTGTGTGTTCAGGTAGGTTGATGTCGGGGCTCTGTGCAGGCTTCTCCAAAGTTTAGTCACAGAGCAGGAAGCACAGATTTCTCGAATGTGTTCTGCATCCATCAAACCCAGGCTTGCCCATCATGCTAGATGCTGGAGCATGATTCATCACTTGACAAAGTACATCTCTACTTCCTGAATCCAATAGCAGCTGCCTTTACACAAAGCCAGCCAACACGGGAATTGTGCACAGTGATATTTGGAGTTGTGTGTTTAAGAAAAGCCATGCTGCTTATGAATAGTTCTTGTATAAACAGTTTAAATCTTAGTTATGCAGGCAAAATGACTGTGGCCAAAAATCGGCAATACCATACACTTCTCAATATCCTGCTTCTGCCAGGGACAACTTGGGTTAGCCGGAATATAAACAAATGCTGCCCTGATATTTATTGAATAGATGTTGCAGTACATGGCATACCATCCTTATAAAACAGCCAAATAAAAATAACTGCTGACAAACTGGCACTTTTTCCCCTGGTTCATTTTTAATGTAGAATTAACATACTGTATAACAAAGATGGCTAGAAATACTGTATTTTATATACTGATCTTACTATACCAGCCCAGAGAGGTTCAGCAGCCCTATAACAAAATCTAGGCTTTCAAATTTGTCCACAGGATCTTTGCTTAGTATCTTGGATTGTGCTGGGACGCTCACATCTGCTTTAAAAAGGACCTCTCGCCCTAAGAAATAATTCCAAATCCTTTTCTGTCATGTCCGTTAAGCAACATAACCTTTACTTACACTTCATCAATTATTTCATTTTTATTCCCTTTAGTCTTGGTATTTAGTCACAGCAATAAGTGAACACTTATTAAGGCAAGCTTAGTACCACCCCAAAATCTTATGCATTTGCCATCTAGGCAATATCTATGAAGTGCCTCAGGCATAGAGGAGGCGGAGCAGGCAGTATATGATTGACAGCTCAGATGTTTAAATTTATAACAGGTATGGGATGATTTAATTTAAAAAATATGGGTTTAATTTTTAATGGATTTTTATTATACAGCTTTTTATGGATGACAGGTTCCCTTTAAATCTAAACTAAGGAATTGTGGGATATTGAGCAGAAAAAGAAGTTTTGGCTGTTCTAGAAGCTGATGATACATTCTGATGCAGAAAGTACTAGTTTCTGAGCTGCTGTACTGGGGGCATCTTTGAGACACAGATCTTCACTGATAAAGGGCTGTGGTTGCCTTGGGCTGGTACAGAAGCTCAAAACATAATTGCATGTGTAGTCTAATTGTACCTTACATGTGACATTAAAAGTACTCTATTTCAAACTGTTTAGGTTCTCTAAACTGATTGTGAGAGGAGAAGGCAATTAACCAATACAATCACAGTTAAACTTCTTGTACAACAAATTTCCATGTGGCATAAATTGAAACTGAAGTTAAAAGAATATCACATTCACAAAAGTCCATTTTTGTGTTTGTGGTTTTTTTCCAGAATGTCACTTTAGTATCCATACAAATTTTGACCAAAATTTATGACAGACTGCAGTTTTTAATTTGTCATTTAATGATATTCTGGCATCATTTAACTTCACTGTTCTGAATCCCCCCCCTCCAATATAATACTACAGTCTATATAGGATATTGTTGTGTGCTGTGCCAGCAGCCAAAAGCTTCCAAACTGCATAGTCTATCTAGCTCCTTACTGGAAGTGGCTAAATCCGATTGATTAAGTGCCCCATACGCACGAAACGCGTCAGGCACTTGTTTTTAAACATGTTGGAATAAAGTTCAAGTTTTAACAGATCCCTTTGAGTCCGGATTGCTTGTCGTCCTTTTTCAACATTTAAATCCGATTGGGCACAAGTGTTTGGATTTTGGTTTTCCCTTAAGGGCTGTGGCACGCTGGGAGATTACTTTATACATGTTAATGTGCCATGTGATAGAATCCCTGAGGTTGCCTTTGCCTTGAGTAAACTACTGCTGCCAGAACCCCCATCTTGCAAATGATTAACTGCTGATGGATCAGCAGAACTAATAATAATAATACTATACACAAATGTTAAGGAATCAAGACACCAGAGAAACACAGATGGATGTGCAAAAGCTTTTAATAGGAACCATCCATATTTTACTGCATGAGCACAACATGAACGACAGCAGGAATGTCAGTGGTGGAAGAGCCGGAGGTTTGTGTGTGCTAGCACTATACCCAGCTCATTGCAGGCATCGATCACAATCTTATCTGCAGAAGAACCAGATGGAGCAGCAATGAACTGAACCCCACTCTGAGGAGAGAAAGAATTCCATTAGCAATTGCTAACCAGTGCAGGTTTATTGCCTACAAATTACATTATAAAAGTTTTTGCTTTAATATATATATTTTAAATAAAACATATAGGTTCCTTTTTTACTGCCACAGTGCCTGCTACTAATGATTGGTAACAATCATGTTTACAGTCAATTGTTATACAGTTAAAGGTGCATATTAATTTAGAGATAAGCCTTTTAACAGTCATAACAAATGTGGATACAGTGCTGTCTTTCCGTGCATACCCAGGCAATCACAGAGGGAGATTACTCAAAGCATTTTGGGGTTTTTTCTATGATACAAACACTGCCCTTTAATATGGCTATTGAATAACCTAACTTTTTCATTTGCAGACAATCTGGAATTTAAACTGTAGTTTAGTTGCAAGGGTCACTGACACAAACAACCAGGCCCTGGTTTGATGTTTATCGTGGTACTTATTGTACAGCGATGCGGAATATGTTGGCGCTTTATAAATGTTAATAATAATAATAATAATATGTGAATAGGTATAAAGGAGATTGTGGTTTATCATTAGTTACTTTTGATTTTAACTACTAATATCAATTCAAAAGTTGTGTCAACTACTTTAATGTAATAAAAGTTTATACTCATTTTATCTACCCATTTAAGCTGCCTTCACACAGACCAACCAGCTTTAGTGCATCCCCAAGCAACACAATGCTACTCACAGACTAGTAGACACTGAGCACATCTTTGGTGTAGTTCTAAGACACGGGGCAAATAGTCCATTTTGGAAACCGACAATAATCAACATAACAAATAGGAATGTGTTAAAGGAAAACTTTACCCCCAGAATGAATACTTAAGCAACAAATACTTTAATAGGTCACTTCTATCTCGCCAAACTGGAAAATATATATATCAGTAAATATTGCCCCTTTGCATCCTTTCCCTTGACCCACCTATCGGAGGGAGCACACAGCCCATCACTAAATAGTGTGCTCCCTCAGATCACCTAACAGGAAATAATGCAGCTCTAACTGTTACAGGAAGAAGTATAAGTAAACCATATATTTTAAAACCCCTAAAAAAACAGCCCACAACATGACCTTTCTCCATACACGGAGTCTGGTGTCTTTGTCTAGCTAGAAGCTCCACCCATTTAGTATACAGAGCCTTCCTTCTTTGAATAGGAAGTTGGTCAAAGAGCTGTCTACTGCGTATGCTTGCTGCCTTTTGCTCCCATGGAAATCAAGCATGCACAGAATATATTTCTATCATTGGCTTCCTATACTAAAGGGGGGAAGAGCTTCATGCTAGTGACTGGTTTCTGCAGCATGTTTCATCTTCTATTATAGAAAGGACATCAAACTTAATGTAGGGAGTAGGGATGCAAATACAATGGATTCGGGGGTTCGGCCGAACCCAAGAAACTGTAAGAGATTCAGCCAAATACCGAACCGAATCCTAATTAGCATATGCTAATTAGGATTTGGAAGGGTTAAATGTTGCCACACACTAATTTTCCACTTCCGTGTTAACATGACAAAAAGTCATATGATTTTTAGGAGTCGGATTTGGTTTGGCCAGGACTGTGGATTCGGACAAATCCTGCCAAAAAAGGCAGAATCCTGGCCAAATACCAAACTGAACAGGACAGAGATTCCTGGCTACTGCCAGCTCCAGCCTACTTCATAAAAGAATCTAGACTAATAGAAAAGCCTAGTGCAGTGCCTAGGAGGGGGTAGCATCATGTGTTTCAATTTGCTGTGTCTTGTCTCCCACAGAAGAGATTTTGCCTCTCTGTTTGGAATAACTTATGAAAAAGTGTGGTCACTGGGTTAAATCTAAGAAAAAAAATTTGCAAATTAAGAACCAGATGTGGCAGGTTACAAAACTTCGTCATTTCATGGCAGACAATGCAGGTTTCTTTACACAAAGCAATGTAGCAACCCTAAATTATGCAATGTTAGCCTCAGGCCAAGTTCCAACTTCTAGCAGAGCAGCCCAGCGTCATTGACCTCACCTTCTTTGCTCGCTCCAAGTTATCCTTGAATGGAAAGAAGGCGTCTGAACTCAAGGAAACTCCACTGAGTTTAGAGATCCAATCCTTTTTCTCTGCCAATGTCAGCTGCTCTGGAGGCTGATCATACAGGGCTTGCCACTGTGGCAGATCTTCCTGAGGTGGCAAATCAAACCAAAAAAAAAAACTGTTCAATTCACTGCAGAAATAATTATAATATAAACTTTAAATATATAAATACAAAATAAGCCATCAAAAAAATTATAATGCAGACCTTAGATTCGGTCCCCACTTACCTCTCCCAAGGTGCCGCTCACATACTGATCAATAGCATTTGAGATATCGGCCCTCTTCACCCCAGCTTTGAACTTCATGCCAAGGACACGTGGGTGATGCCGCAGCCACCAGTTATCAGCTTTGTCCCCTGCTAGTCTGGTACAGTGGATACGGGATTGCTGTCCCGCACCCATACCAATCACCTGTCATTGAGAGGAAAGAGCCAGGGATACATGTTATTCACCAAGAACAATGCTACTGCAGAACATGCTATTATTGTATCACTCATAAGAGTTTTATTCAGTGCTTTGTTTGAGGGTAAACTCAGAATTAAGCATCAGAAATCCTAGGCTTGATTTATATCAAACATTTTAAAGGAGCACAAATATTTTTTGGTTGAAGCACTGAGCTGCTAACAGGAATCACAGATATGGAAGCCATACACAAAGGGCACCACATCCCTTTAACTACAACATCCCCTGCTTAACCCTAGGCCCCACCCTCCCTCCATTTATCATATTCTGCCTATATTCATAATCTGGCTGCTTTGTGCACCGTTAGGGTAGAGAGACACAGAGCTACTTAGCAGCAGCTTCTTGTCACAACTACTAATCACCAGAAGATACCCTGCCATTTAGAATACTGAGAATTGCCTCTGCTAAAACAAAAAATAGACAATACTGATCATTTACTGATTATTGTCTCTACGTGTGTTTTAGCAGAGGCAATTCTCATTACTGTCTATGGCAGGGTATCTTCTAGGGTTTAGTAGCCATGAAAAAGTAGCTGCTACTGTTAGCTCAGTGTGTCTTCACCCTTAGCATTTCTAAATATTGTGTTTAACTCTTTAGGATTTGGAAACGGATCTTAACACAATATGAAATCTATGGAATGGCTCTACACAAACAATGACACAGTAATATTCAGCAGTCCAATGAGAGGACATTGGGACTTTTTTAAAATCAAATTTAGGTTTTGAGGTAATCATAATCAATCATATAATTCTGGATCTGTCTGATCTTAAGTATAAAATGTGAATGTTACCTGCCCATCTTTAGCATAGCAGACAGAATTAGACTGTGTATACTTCAGAGCTATTGTGGCCACTATGAGGTCTCTGACAGCAGACTCTGGGATCTGAAACAGACAAAACAAAGCTGATGTCAATAACACAGACACACAGTATATAAATGTGTATTTGCTACACAGCAAGTGCTCACGCAGCCCAGTTCATTCATTAATTTCAAACCTCTTTGTTGTTGGTTACAACGTTGTTGTACAAATTGCGGTCTATCACTGCATCATTTCTCTTCTGCTCAAGCTGCAGGCCAAAGATGCTCCGAATTTCAATGTCACTGGGCTCATACGAAGGGTCCATCTAGTGAATTTAAAGAAGCTGCTTATATTAATTGTTCCTTATAGCTAGTTGTATTTCCTTTACTAATTCGTTTTCTGAAGTCGCCTGCAGGAGGAATCTTCACGCAACTTTGGAAAAATGAAGCAACGTGTATGCTGGTTGCCGATGGAAAGGCATTTTGGAGAGATTAGTCGCCCTTGGTAGCAGAGATTTATCGCAGGTGACTAATCTCTCGGTGGGGCAATAGCCTTAAAGAATCCAAGCTGGGGAGCTTCTGTGATAGCTCTGAAGACCTGAATCATTACTATTATAAAGGTTATAAAGCTTTAGTTTGGTGCAATAAGTTAAATATATTTGTATATGTATATGGCATTTCTAGTCATATTCATTTTTAGGTGTAACTGAAACTTCACCTGCAGGACACAGTAACTTCCGTTCTTCTTCTTAGAAAGGATTTTGAGAGCTTCATCCTCATACCCAGGAGCCACAATACCATCTGATACCTGAGAACATGTGAAACGGCAGCAGAGTTTTCGTTAAGTAGCAATAGCTTGTATTTCATTGCCTAAACTATATAGGAATAGTATTAGTATTAGTGTTAGTCTACATGGCTGCAGTGCATTCCTTATGGTTTCTGCACACAAGGGTTTTAAAGGGGTGTTTCACCTTTAAGTGAACTTTCTATGGTTTTAGTTAGTTTGCCTTGTTTACAAGTTAAGCTTAAATAAACTAATAACTCTCCTTTCTTCTTACTTTTCTTTTCTCTATCCCTTCTTTACTGTTCATGTTATTGTATCAAGCTTTATTTGATAAAGGAATAGTTCAATGTAAAAATGAAACTAGGTAAATAGATAGGCTGTGCCAAATAAATGTTTTCAATATAGTTAGGCAAAAATGTAATTTATAAAGGCTATAGTGAACAGATGCCTAACATAACAGCCACAACACTACTTCCTTTTTTGCAGCTCTCTAACTCAATTTACTCTGTTTCATTTTTAAACTGAACTGTTCCTTTAAAATAGAAAAAAATATAAATTAAAAAAAGTTAACTTTTAGTATGTTATAGAATTGCCTATTCTAAGCAACTTTTCAATTGGTCTTCAATATTTATTTCTTATAGAAATAGGAGCCTTAAGGTAGCCAAAAAGAGATGGTGCTGTGGGGATGGCTCTTCTTTGAGATCACATAGGGTATAATTTGAGGGTCAGTGCTTATTTACTACTTTGGGTATCCATGGAACTACAGGAGAGTAATTGTTATTGACCATGGTTTTATACATCTGTTACTCTTCTATAAGTTAAAAGGGAAAATGAATTAAAAAAGTGCAAAGAATTCTGCCATAGTGGGATGGGGACTGTGCTGTACAGCCCATCCATGAGCACTTTATTCATGCCCAAACTGAACCTATGACAAGTTCTACTTCAAAGTAAAAAAGTATTTTGGGATGGGGGGGGGGGGGTTATATATCCCATGTGCCTTATGCCTTAAAATTATTGTTGCAGTGAAATCAATGCACCACTCAAGTGGTTGAGCTACTTTTTGTTATTATGAATTAAAAACAAGTCAGTTGCTAAATAGGGCTAAATGACAATTTATTCATAAATATTAATGGTTGGAAATCAACAAACCCCTGCAATACACATTTTAAAATGGATGTGGAAAATTATACAGCTGTATCTGTTTAACACAGAAACGTTTCAAGAAGATATCAATGAGATTTAAGTTTTGCTTTAAACCACAACATATTAGCTCTGTTATTAGCAGCAGGGGCCTTTTAGTTATTACATGGGCTGTTGAATTTATGTTTAAGGCTGATATTACCCCTTTCATAAATCTCAACCATTTTTCTAAACAAAATAGGTGGCCCATGAAAATCCTACCTACCAGTCAGCCATTTTGCCCAACATGAGGATATTACTGAACAGCTTGGTGTGGGTTATTACACTGCAGCTGAACACTGGAAGGACTAATGCAGTTGTTTAGGTATTTAGGGAATATAAGGACCACTGATCTTGGAGAGAATATAGAGTAAGCAATACCATTTATTTGATAAATTAACAGATTATGGCCTTAGAAAGCTCAAGAAAGTTTTATTGAGTAGTATTCCAAAAAGAATCCATCCCTTCTGTTGGTGGACTACACTGCCAGCATGCTTTAATCATTTATAACATGTCAGAATATACTGTAGGATGTATTCTGGCAATATTAGGAATAGCCATAGTTAGTAACCTTTTTTATTCATGAGCCACATGCAGATGTAAAAAGTGTTGGTGAGCCACACAAAAAAGGAAAAAAGTTCTTTGGGGATGCCAAATAAAGACTGTAATTGGCTATATGGTAGCCCCATGTGGCCTGTAGGAGGCTCTACTTGGAGTAAAACGGTGTCTTTGTGCTTCCAAAACTTTCCCCCAAGCCAGAAATTTAAAAATGGACACCTACTGTGAGGCCACTGGGAGCACCATCAAAGGGGGTTGTGAGCAACATGTTACTCATGAGCCACTGGTTGGGGTTCACTGGTTTACATGAACTGTTACAATATAATGCTTCTGTACAATTACTACAGTATGTAAGGGCTTTGTAAACGTCTCCTGTACTAGTGCTGCCCTCTTGTGACCAAAACAGGTTGTTACAGTTAAATGTTATTAGCAGTTAAAAGAAAACCAATGACGGATGGGAGCAAAATCTTACAGCTGTACAATATAAGAGTTGGCACATCACTTCATACAAGCACTTTAATGTCAGTGCCTAGAGTGTTACCTCCATAAGTATTTTTTTTATTGCATATGAAAAATGCTCTTCTCTTACCTCCCGTGAGATGATTTTTGCTGTGGCGACATCACACACATCAGAGACAGCGATGAAGTCACCAAAAGAGGACATTCTATCTGCCCCTGGGTACACAAAGCAAACTTAGAGATATACTGGTGGCATGAAGAGCTTTGTGCAAAATGCAAGAACCCCAATTCCAATGTGTTACCTCTGGCTCGAGCATATGCAGTGGCTAAAGGTGTAAGTGTTGGGAAGAGATCTTGGACCATACAGACTTGAGCTTCTTCCTCCGTCAGGGGCACCCCGACAGCGGCACCTGTAGGACAAATATCTGTCACTGTGTTCACCAGGGTTAAAATTTTTCACTTGACAGATCAAGCACAAGGCCAATTTGCACCAGAGGACAGTTTTTTTAATACTAATCTAATATAATCTGCATAAGTCTGTACATATGTACATATCTCCTAATACTTTAGGCACTGGTAAGACTAACAGGGCACATATCATGTTGCTGTAATGTTGACGGCTCTGTATGACAGGAAATCTGCAAATCATTTAATATGGGTTGTGAGCATCCAGGGACAGTTTTTTTGTACTCTGCATACGTACACAAATGAATGCAGCAAATCCTGGCTTTATGTATGCTTGTTTAAGTGACTGGTCTGAGAAATGTAATTGCAAAGCAACTGGCTCCTTTCTGCAACTGGCAAAGGGGGAAATTTCAGTTTGACCCAAAGAAAGGAGAAAATTACCACAACATACTGTGCCAGGTCATTCTACCTGCTGCTTGGTTGTTAGACTTTCTGCAGACTTTATTACATTAGTCCTTTGGATTTGATTAATGTTGCAATTAGCTACACCCTTGGTGCACATTAGTTATAACAAGTTTCCCTGAATGCAGATGCAAATAACCACACCAAACTTGAAAGATTACTTGGTACTAACAGTGCATATGGTTATAAGTGTCTTCGGTCAGTGTCAGCTGAATACATACATTTGCTGTTCTGCTTCCCTAAGTTATGATTGAATACTACTAATCAAGCAGTTAGGTCCCATGTTTAGATTTTACTGTACCTGCTGGGCTGACATGTTTGAAGGATGTGGCAGCCGGTAGTCCCAGTGCATTTTTCAATTCTCTAACAAGCTGCCATGCATTTAGAGCATCACACAAGTTAATGAACCCAGGAGAGCCATTCAGCACTGCAAGAAAAGAGTTAAAGAAGGGTGGTATTCATTTATTATAGCATGGCTGGTTTCTGTGCTCCTGGACCTTGTGGAATGTAGCAAATAAAATATTTGAAGGTCACAAATATCATATAGGTTCTCATACAAGCAATTGTATACATATGACTGCAGAAATCTTATAAGTTTTTGATAATTGTTACCTCTGTGTTTTATATCTTTTACATTATGCCACTAATTTCTTGCAAAGGACCATCTGTATATTATGGATTATCTATACCTGTAAGTACATCAGATTGCTGTACCCACTACTGTCTGTTGACTTGCAAATAACAGTGGAGTTCTATGAGAAGTGAACTAATGTACATGTCACCTTAATGCAGAGCGAGACACAGCTCTCTCTCTGATACAGTTACTGGGGTCTGTCACAAATGCATTAGGTAGCTGTAAGTGGAGTTTCAAAGTATAGGGCGACCATTTGCAAGTGGCTGTGGTTACCCTTTATCCATCAGGCAATAGTTAGCGGCTGTTTTTAGGTATCATATTTTAGATTCTATTGAAAACTGAAGGAAGTGGCAGGGCACGTTTTTACTTCAGATACTGGGGCAAGGAAATTGGTACCTGCTGAAGCAGTCAGTTACAGAATAAAAATGTTAGGTTCATATAGGACATATTACAAAAAAATAATCCTGTCAATCATAGCTATCCTGGACCTCACCCAATCACTCACCTGTGAGGGGAAGCTGTGGACCACGGGTATAAATCTGAGCAGGAACCTGATGGGGGTTAATTCCATAGCGCAGAGGAAGCTGAGAAGTGCCCTTACTGTACTGCTTCCGAAAATAATCAGAGATGGCGTCATCGTACTGTGCAGTGTGGGTAAATGCCTACAAAGGATACAGATGTTACACTTACAAACACAAACAATACTCATTCATTTGCTACATATTATACTCAAGGGCAGAGAAGCGTTTGAGAAAAAGCAGCTTTAGACACAATTAAAGATCAGTTTATACACTGTATCAAGATCACCACCTGCATTTTTGGGGTAGAACACGACTTTCTTAAAACCTACGTGGACACACCTTAAGGGCCAGCTGACATCGTCTCTCTGGAGTGGTGTCCTTCTTATCCGATTTCCCCATCTCCTCTGCGATGCTCTTGTAGTCACTAGGGTCGCACAGAACAGTGACACGGGCATGGTTCTTTGCAGCAGCACGTAACAGTGTGACACCACCTACAGTTAAAAGAAAGGTTTGTCTATATTAATCAAAGATCGAATTCTGAACTAAAATGCCAGAATGTTATCACTTAAGGGAGTTTGTACATGGAAAATATTTATCAGGTGGGAACAAGTCATCCCTGCAAACCAAAACTTGGTTCTGTTATGTATGGCACTAGAAGCCAACAATATTACACTTAAAGGAGAATGCAAGTCAAAATTTAAAAAGCATACTGCCCAATAGTCCTCCTATTGTTTAGTAAAAACGCCACACTTTTGGCTCACCTAATCAAATATTTACTCAGTCACACTTACTTCACATTTTCTAGAACAGGCAGCCATCTCTAAAAAGGTATTCTCCCTTCCTTTCCCTCCTTGCTTCATACTGCACATGTGTTTTATTCCCTCCCCCCCTCCTCTCTGCCAGATCCGCTTCTGATTGGCTGGTGGGTATGTGTAGCTCAGTACAGCAGACAGGATCAAGTTATACACATGCTCAGAGAATAGGAAGGCTGCCGCTGGCAGCCTACAGGAAGGATAGAGAGATTTCAATGATGTTACTGTAGTCTTCACTGCTGTAGGCTGCCAGCACCATATCTCAGAGAAGCAAGCAGGGATCTGGGAATTTAGATATGCAGTAAGTACTTAAAAAGAATGCCTTTAGACTTACTTTTCATTTATATTAACCTTTCATTGTCCTTTAAACAGGACTGGACAGAGGGTTCTGCTGGTAGCCCTAAGCACAGACAGACAGCCAATAAGCAGTGCAAAGGGTTACAGAGCTAACAATGGATGGCTAGAGATCATAGGTGCATGGGAAGTGATAGTTAACAGGTATATATCACTAAAAACAGTGCAAACAATTATTGTACAAATGTGTCCGGTTTATTCTAATGTTTATTACTGCTGCCTAATAATACAGCATTATATATGTACATCCACAAAGAAAGACATCAGTTTATGTAAACCCCCAACAAAACAGTAAATTACATATAAAACAACGATTCAACACAAAAGTGCCCGAAAGTATTAAGGTTGCAAAATAAATATAATTTTTGGGTTATAGTTCAGCACAAATAATCAGAAGTATACAGCTGCAGATTCCAGGTGTCTGTAAGCCACCCCAACAGTATATCATAAGATCAAAACGCAAAAAGGAATCAAACAGCTCAAGGCAGCATTTGAAAACTGCAGTAAATTTAATGGCAGTGTCAGCACACTACATGTTTAGGGCACTTGTTTTGACAGTTGAGAAAGGGCTCTGCCCGAAACATGTAGTGTGCTGACACTGCCATTAAATTTACTGAAAAATAAAATATAATGTATCACATATGCAAAAACATAAACATGTACTAAGAATATAGCAAGTAGGGAGCTTATATACCTGGCAAGTATAAAAAAAATTGAGAACATGGCATGGGTACTATCTGCCAGCTGCCACATCTGGTAGACAACCATTCAGTGGAACTAAGAGCTCATATTAAAGGCTTATTAGGAAAACTGCATCCCAATCAACACATCGCATGAACAGCACACTGCAAGTAAGTTAAGGACCCATTCCCACATAGAGCCACCAAACAGCAGGAGATAAGCATCGCAATAAGTCTGAAACAGCTCAATAGCCATCTTTAAAGCAAGGAGGTAGGCACTTCCCCTGAAGCCCACAGACCTGGTGGAACTAAGACAGTAGAAGCCACGCCTCCAACCATTTATTGGCTAATGTAACCTAAAATGCAAGTTCTGTAACAGGAAGTATAATAGGATTTATTTTAGATGAATGAGTATCTAGAGTATAGACTATTTTATATTACTTTTTTTTATATGAGGAATTCACGAAACTACTTAACGCTGGTGGCCTTCAGATTATCTCATGCAGACACAGAAGGCTGACAGTTACTGGTGTACAGGCACAAACGCTAGGGTGGAAGTATTTAAATAATGAAGCTGACCTTGAGCGCAGTTTCTAAACAATATTGTAACAACAACAGGTTGTTAAATGCAAGTAGTCACAATGTAAAAACTGCTCATTTCAACATATTAAACAAAAATAGGGAAAGCCATACACTATCTGCCCAAGGACAAGTGCGCAAGATACTGCAAGAGTCCTTGGTTCTCATGGCTCTTGTGTTTGGCAGTGAATTCCCCTTTGATTTTAAAAGAGCAACAATATGTGAGTTTGTACACTCCCTCACTTTTTAAACTTACTGGCCTATGTTTCCATACAAAGGAGCAAATATGATTATTTAAGAAGACAAGAGCAAATAAGAGGTTTCTTTCTTGTTAAAGCTTCTACCCTTAAAAAACAAAGATGGAAGCACTTATATCAAATTACCATTGTGCACAAACAGTGGGGGACAGTACAGCTGACTTCTGCAGTTGCCCACCCCCAGACCAAGTGGTGCTGGGGACAGGGACATAGAGGCACAGTGAGGAGCTGTACACCATGTAAAAACAGCAATGTACTTTGTTACATCCTTTCCAGTGAACATTATTCCTATCTTTGATGCCTTTGAGAATAACTTAACAGGAAATATAAAGACAAAAAAACTCACCTGCTATGGGGGCCAAAGCCTAATTATAAAATATATATATTTTCACCACAGTTGCTGAGAAAACCTTTCAATTACACTAACATTGATGTTTTAATCATGGTGCTATATATTATATATGTCAATTCTGGCTGGCCCTGTGCCAGAATTGTTATGTGTTATTTGGAACACAATTAGAGAATTGTTAAAAACCCAATAAAAGTTCATTTTTACCAATATCAATTTGTTCCACTGCTTCCTCCACTGTAACGCCAGCTGCAGACACAGTCTTCACAAATGGGTACAGGTTACACACTACAACTCTGCAAGGGGAACACAAGAGCACTAAGGAAAGGTCTAAAATTATACAGAATATATAGGACAAAATAACATTGAATTGGGCGCCCATGTACTGAGCAGATTAACTGTTATGTTATGCTTTATATTGGCTCTGCTATTACATCCACCCAACAGATGAGCCCATCTCCAGTAGTCTATTCACATGCCTGCAGGAACACATTTTAAATCTTGTCCAAGCATCCCCTTTTCCAACCCTAAGGCCCACAATCTGTATCGCTGCCAATCAAGTTACTCCTTCCAACCATTCATATCACTTGATCGTGTCTGCCATAGCCTCCAGTTGAAGGGGGGAGTTAATCTTTGAATTTGGTGTAAAAGCTATTTTAAACCCTACAACTCTAGCTCACCAGTCCTGGGATACCCACATGGATATTCAACTATGCATTCTTTATCTCACACAGTGACCTACCTTACATAGCTGAAGCCCAATTTGTTTAGATCAGCTTGATCTTCAGGGCTGCTTCGTGCCAGGATCCCTGGTAAAAGAAGCAAACAAGTTGGGATTTTACTACATGGGAGTTATGGCACCTACCCAATTTTGCAGTCTGTAAGAGACAATAACTATGTTAATAATGGCTGCACATTACCAAAAAAATTTTTCATAATCTAACAGGGACTTGGTAGGCAGCTGACACATAGTGAGCATACTTTACATTAGGAATATTAACTTGAGTTCAAAACTATACTTGTACCAAATAGAGTTAAGAAACTGCCTTGGTCAGATATGGCTGTCAGCCTGGGTAATGGCTCTGCCAAACCAGTTTTCAAAATGTAAAGCCAAAGATATTCCGTTTATTCTTTTTATGTAAAATGATATAAAGTTTATGAACAAAGCATCAAGAAGAATGTGTATAAAAATGTATTTCATTATTATATATTTCATTTATACAGTACATAACTGTAGTTATTGTAAGGTGCATAACCAGTTCCAAAACATTTCTGTGTAGTGAAGATCATATGGGACCTAATCTGGGTCTCCAATAACAAAAGCTTTATAAAGTTGTCTATACAAAGACTTGCATTTTGAGTGTGAAGGGTCCATTGCTTGAGCACAGTGGATAGAGTGCTTGTGCTTGGTTCTGACAGACATGAGTACCAGACATTAGAATTGTGTCTCCACAGGCAGGGCACAAACTGTCCTAAATCTGTCTCTCTGGAGAACACAGCAAAGACTCAATGCAGAGAGTAATTATATGTACATTTGGAAGTCTTGAGAGACACTTAATTTAGCTGTGATCAAGATTTGACTTGCCTAACTTATTCTCACGTGCAATTTCCCACTTAGCTTTATAACTCACCTGCGTGAACTGCAGGGTGCAGAGTTTTCACCCGGCCCCCCAACATTTCGGGAAACCCAGTGATCTCAGACACATCCCTGTAACAGAAAACAAAATGTTATTTGAATATTGCAGCTTTGTCCTCATCTGTCAGAACGTGAACAACTAATGCTTATGGGATCTCAATAAAATCTCATAGTAATCTACAGCATCTTCATTTTACTGAATATCCTGCATGGCAGTCCATGACAAGTAGGCTGGATAACTGTTTCGTTGTAGTTGTATAATAACCGTGACACTCCCAACTCAGCATGGCTGCCAGTACCTATGCTCTGTAAAGCACATCAGTGCAGGATATGTCCGTCTCTTTTAAAGGAACAGTAACACCAAAAAATTAAAGTGTATAAAAGTAATAACAATATAATGTACTGCTAAACACATTGTATACTACAGAGGTTCTCTTTTACTGGCGATATATCAATATTAACTATTTTAGAACTTTAGAGCACATGTACTTTTTTTCACCAGTGAAGGGGAACAGGACATAATATTTAGATGCAATCAAATGGTAGGTATGGATTACCTAACCTGGAACAATCACCAAGTAGTATTTACTGGGTACCTCTCACCTCTAATATGGGCTACTAAATTTAAAGGGGTTGTAAAGTAAAAAAAAAAAAAAAAAAACCTCCAAGAAACTGGCTTTTGTTTTTTGATTTTTCAATCCCTTTGGGTGGCGACTAATCTCCCCATGTACCAGAACCCTTAAATGTAGAGAGATAAAAAGATTACTTAGTATAAACAGATAAATAAGTTCTTTACCTGACAGAGAGGCCAGCATCCCGCAGACACTTTGCAGTCCCTCCAGAGGCAACTAAAGAGAGGCCAAGGGTGCTCAGCTGCTGCGCAAACTCTACCAGTCCGGTTTTATCAGACACACTGAACAGAGCTGCAAATAAAAATTAAGAACAGAAATATTCCTTAACATGTGACTCAAACTGGAATTACACTGCATTATTACATCAAGCTCCATAACATCTGCTGTCTGCTAGTGGTCACATGGTAGAACTGAAGTCAAATACAGTAAATGTTCAATGACTGCTCAACTGAGCATTCCCACTCTCTTAAGATGAGGGGGATGACTTTCCAGCTATACAACTAACTGGTTTTGTAATGTTGAGCATTAGATACACTTCTGGGTACAAACAATGGGGTACTAATAAATTAACCTATCATTTTTCTACAAAGTGCCTGTTTATCTCCCTTTGTTTGTTTTTTAGGGTTTTTTCCTTACGGCATATCAAGTGGCTTACCAATTTTATGATTATAACTTTAACTATAAACATGTTTTCTAAAAATACATGCACTTGCACAGGTACTAGGTTACTTTCGTAACAGTGGGCCAGGGAATGTACATTGATGAATCCCCCCCCTCTCTTCTCTATGTTTGTAGCTAATTTGGCCAGATCAGTTGCATTTCCCTTGAACTTATTTTTTACTTAGCCTTCGAGTGCTCCCACAACCCCACATTTTGTGTTTTTTATGGTGCTCAGAGCCCGCCCCATACAGGGTAAATTTAGATTAAAACCGTACCCCCATTACTTGTTACAAAATAAAGAATATTTAAAAAAATTTAGATTAAAACCAATTGCACATTGGCATTTCATATATGAAGCAAGCAAGAACCCATGCACAGCAATTTATTTTTCCAATAAAACCACAGGATCATTGGTTTTATTTTGGGGGGGTTGTTTGATTTACTGTCTCATTAAATGGGGCTCCCATGAGCAGAAAGTCTTGTGCAGTGTCTTGCTGCATGGACCTAGCCGAGTACCATTTACATAGTGAATAAAGTACTGCCTATTGTAAAATATAAGGATATTACAAGTCATCGAGGAGTTCTACAACCATATATAAGCATGAGGCTGAAGGCCAAGTGCTTTTATACAGGTCACGAAACTCTGAGGTGACTTCTAATATCCTTATATTTTACAACAGTGTACATTATTTATTATAATATACAAGTTTTAGTAAGTCATGTGACAGAAATTACATCACTAAGCTCCGATTATAACTGATGACATCACTAAGCACTGTTTTTAAGGATATAATTTACAGTTTGGTCCCATAGGGAAATGACCAAACCGTATATTATATAGTGAATAATGTACTACCTGTTGTAAAATATAAGGCTAACATAAGTCACAGAGGAATTCCCTGACCCTATCAGGTCATGGAACTGTGCAAGGTTACTTCTAACATCCTAATATATATAAGGGAGGATATATATAAGGGAGGATATATATAAGGGAGGATATATATAAGGGAGGATATATATAAGGGAGGAGTACTTTATTTATTATAATACACAAGCTTTCACAGGTGATAGAAAAGACATCACTAAGCACCGTTTGTAAAGATATAGTTTGCAGAATATTGATGGTACCTGTATATTATAAAGTGGCAACAGAAAAGCAATAATTATAAAAGATTGGAGGAAGAGAGTTTTAGTTCCGCACACAACTGAGCAGGACACAATAAAAGCCTGAGCTGCAGAACTAAATGATATAAAGGCCACATGGACGGAATATGGATGGGTCAGTGTGCTCGGCAGTGTGGGCGCAGAGAAAAGCCAGGCAATACGGATGCAACACAAGGTACCACAGGATGTAGCGCTAACCTGCGCGGAAAGTAACAGGCGCACTAAAATGGGGTAAACTAATCGGAAGGTACTAACAGGCTACTGATTCCGCCCCCTGTCGCACTATGGAAACAGATTCGCTTACCGATCTCCGCCATCTCTGCGCTGGTCGCTAGCAGCTACACGTGGGGCAGATCCCCGAGGCCTGCTGGTTTTGAGAAGGCGTGGCCAGACACAGGATGGGCGGGGCTCCGACGATAATTTTGGACTTGGCAGGTAACAAGTAGCGGGACGTTTCCTCGAGTGGGCGGGGCTAAGTGACAGGCGTGTGATGGGATTTGAGAAAGGGGCGGGGGCGTGGGCGGGGGCGTGGCGAGGAACTAAATGTTACTGCGTAATGATGAGGAAATTAAATAAATAGGCGCGTATAAGGGACTCCCTGATTCAGTCAGACAACGTAGGGTTGCCACCTGGCCAGCGAAAATTACACTTGATGCTTGATGTAAAAGGAAATTATATACAAAAGGCAGATTTTTTTTCTAGAAAAGGTGTAAACCATATTGACACAGGGTCACAAATGGGGGTGTTCTTTTTGTGTGTATTATAGGGGGGAAGTGCCTGCAGGGATATTCACTGGTACCCAACGCTGCACTGTACAGCTAAGCACCCCTTATTGGGCCATTATAGGGTTAATGTATCTGCACATAAATCTAACACCCTGATAAGGAGCAAGGGACCTGAGGGGATGTGAGGGAGCCTGGGGCACAGGTGCTGGCGTCTCTGCTGACACTGTAACCCCCACGCCAGGAGGCACCTGGAATACATCAGCGCCCAGTCACATGGGTATGAGGCCGGCATGGCAAGGGTGTTGTGTTTGGCACAAACATTTGTTATTTAATCCCCTCCTGCCACCAGTGCAATTCCCACATTGTAGTTGCACCTGACCCTGATCTTGAGCCCTCTGCCTGCCTTGTTCCTGGATTCCTGTTGTGAGACACTTGATCTATAGCCTGTAACTTGTGCCAGTCTTGCCTGTACCACATGGAAGAGTAAGGACTGTCCTGCCCAAACCCAGTACCAACTCTGCCTTTCTGTCTATACCTGCTATCTATTGTCCCTCCTGAAGGCTGCCAGCTCTTGCAATACAATCAGGCCTTAAGGTGACCATACACGGGTCAACTCTAGCTGCTGATATTGGTCCTTTAGACTGAATTGGCAGCGTATCTGCTCGTGTATGGGAACGTCGGGCCTGTCTGACCAACATCTGGCCTGAAATCGGCAGATCTCGATCGGGCAGGTTTCATTGATCGGGACCGCATTGGCTTGTTGATGTGGTCCCCGCCTATACCCACCGTTCTAATTTGATCGCTTGGCCCCTGGACCAAACGACTGAATTAGCCTGATGTTCCCCTCTCATAAGTGGGGATATCAGGAGAAGATCTGCTCAGATCTTATCGTGTATGACACTACCTTTACAGTATAAAAGCTTCAAGTCCCATTTACCCTCTTTGGCCCATGCAGCACAGCAGGGGGTGCTGCTGTTACAAATAATGACATCAGCAGTGCAAAACCGAATGCTAAAGAGGATTAAAAAAATGAATGTAAAGTGCTCAAAAGATAGCAAAGTAATTTACATTAATGCGATTTGGGGGTGTTTAGTTTCCCTGTAATCAATGGAGTGTAGACATTTAATAGTAATGCATTGAGAGACACAAGCAGGGAATTGTTGATGATGCAAAGACATCAGTGCCAAGTGCTGCAGCTCTCCTCGTGTGAATGATAAGCTTACTGGGCATCATGGGATTTGAAGTCTCTACCCACAAGTCAGTGCATATAGGTTCAACTGCCACTTCCACATTAGTACTGAACTGGCGCCAAATACTATGACGCAGGCTCAGTATGTAGGACTACATTTTCAGGCATTACCTCTTCCATCTGCAAGGATAGTTTTCACGCCAAATATGGCAGCGCAGGCTCAGTATTTAGAGACACACTTCCGGGCTCATCTACTTCTGCCTGCCTAAGTGGATTTTTCGCCAAACATTCCAGTGCAGATTCAATATTGGATACAGTGTCTTCAAACACCTCCCTCTCAGCTGGGGACACGAAAATAGTATCGGCAAAATTTTTTCCCTCACTCTCGGGGAAGAGTGAGGGAAATATGTTTCTGTATATCCACAAAAACAAATGTAGGGGATCAGAGAACCCTGTCCCCTGTTTGTCAGTCTGTGATCTCATCCAGCCTAGCCACAGACTGGGGAGGGATCTGATTGGCTGGATGCCCCAGTGCACGTCTGGGAAAGTTGTGCCTAAGTTTTTGAGCCAAAAGTCTAGGGGCAGGCCCAGCAATTTATAAAGGGAGCCCCTGCTGTTGTTTGCCAGTGCAGAGAGAGAGAGATCCAGAGTGAGCAGCCAGTACAAAGTGTGGTGTGTTCAGATTTGAAAGAATAAAAGTCTGCTGGGCTGCCAGGGAGTATAAAGTCCTCTGTGGAACTCTCTGTGTGTGTCCCCTGCAGTGAACAGGTATTGCCCGTTTGCCTGCTAAGTGGGAGCAGCCTCCTTTTCAACGGGGAAGGTACTCTGGGGGCAGGTAGCGCTACCTGGGGAGACTAAAGAGCTTTTGGGGAAGGGACTGAAATGATTTAAGGGTTGGGGTCTATCCGGATCCAAGTTGGGGCTGGGCAAGTACAGAGACTGTGCCAGCTGTGGATAACCTACACAAGTTCCTCAGGACAGGATTATCAGTTATCCCTAAAGCTGTTCTACCTTCTATTTCAAAAGTTATATAAAGTTTGATATTACTGCAAACCATGTGTGATTATTTCCTAGTGGTAATCCCCTTGAGGTGTGCTCCTCAGTGTCCACTAGGTGGAGGCACTGTGCTGTTTCCCAGTTCCCAGTATCTATATTTCACCGAGAACACACATCTCCTGTATATACAGCCCAATATTAAGTGAATGTGCCAAGAAAGGGTTACACAATCTCTTTTAACACTTGTGTAGGGGATCAGAGAACCCTGTCCCCTGTTTCTCAGTCTGTGACATCATCCAGCCTAGCTACAGACTGGGGAAGGACCCGATTGGCTGGATGCCCCAGTGCACGTTTGGGAGAGGCGTGCTTAAGGTTTGGAGCCAAAAATCTAGGGGCGGGCCCAGCAGTTTATAAAGGGAGCCCCTGTTGTTTTGCCAGAGTTGAAAGAGAGATCCAGAGTGAGCAGCCAGTACAAACTGTTGTGAGTTCAGACTGCAAAGAGAGAAGTCTGCTGGGCTGCCAGTGATTACAAAGGCCTCTGTGGAATCTCTGTTTGTTTCCCCTGGTGAGAACAGGTATTGTTCGTTTGCCTGCTACGTGGGAGCAGCCACCTTTCCATAGGGGAAGGTACTCTGGAGCAGGTAGTGCTACCTGGGGGGACTTAAGAGCTCTTGGGGAAGGGACTGAACTGATTTAAAGGAAAACGAAAGGCAAAATCACTTGGGGGTGCCAAAATGTTAGGCACCCCCAAGTGACTTTAACCGCTTACCTCATACCCCGGGCTGGTGCCCCTGTTAGGAGAAAACAGCACCAGCCCGCGGTACTTTGGGCGGATCGCTTCCTTCTTCCTGCTTTCGTTGCTGAAATGCCAGCAGTGGGCGCATGCGCAGTAGAGTGAAAAGCCGACTTTAATGTTTAAGTTCGGCTTTTCACTCTACTGCGCATGCGCGCGCAGCGAATCAGGAAGAAGGAAGCGCCGGCAGCTACCCCGGGCTGGTGCTGTTCCCTCCTCACAGGGGCACCAGCCTGGGGTAAAATGTAGGTGGTCAAAGTCACTTGGGGGTGCCTAACATTTTGCCACCCCCAAGTGACTTTGACTTTCTTTTTCCTTTAAGGGTTGGGGTCTATCCGGATCCAAGTTGGGACTGGGCACCTACAGAGACTGTGCCAGGAGTGATAGACTGCACAAGTTCCTCAGGACAGGAAATTCAGTTATCCCTAAAGCTGTGTTATATTCTATTTCAAGAGTTATATAAAGTTTGATATTGCTGCAAAATTGTGTGTGATTATTCCTAGTGGAAAGTCCCTTGAGGTGTGTTCCTCAGTGTCCACTAGGTGGAGGCACTGCGCTAAATCCCAGTCCCCAATATCTATATTTCAAAGAGAACAAAGAAATCTCCTGTTTCTAAGTCTATATACAGCCCAAATTAAGTGAAAGTGCCAAGAAAGGGTTACACTTGTAAATCACTACCCGCTCCATCACTTGGGAAAAACGGGGCTTGCACTATTGGGGAGTCCTCCACTGCGGGCACCACGGGGGCATTCACTGTTTCAATCTTTACTGCAGCAATATTATTTTTCTCTTTAGCCTCTATCTCTGCTTCCCTTTGTGAAATATGCACCAGGCCCATATGGGTAAAAACCATCCCTGCTGCTTTGAGTCTCTCTATAGTCACATTTGCAGGAGCTGAATACATATTGCCATATATCACTGGAAAACCATAGGGGTCCATGCCAATGGGCTGAATTGCATATGGCCCTGTAACAGCATAAATCTAAGCAGTAGCACCATAGAGTAATGTTGAATGTTCATCTTTCCAAAAGCTTCTCCAGGCACACAGCGGAAAGCTATCCAATTTGGGGTACCAGGATAATACCTGATTTATTTTGTTCAGATTATCCTCTACAGAGGCTCAGAAACACAGCATGCAGGAACCAAGAACAACAGAAGTTTCCTGCCAGCGTCTTTCTCACAACACCTGGTACAGGCCTCACATTGGCTGCGCCAAATGTAAGCTTATGTAACCGCCAAATGTAACCCCCAGCTTTCATGTTATATGATTCCAGTGGAACCTAGGCAATCAATTATCTAGCCCTAGGTATGTTAACCCTACTGTGGGCAGTATTATACCCTGGATAACAATCCCTCTGCAATTCTTTGTCGGAGCCAGAAGCTGCTCACTAGCTAGCCCTACCTGTCTATCACACTTAAGGTGGCCATACACGAGCAGATCCGCTCGCTTGGCGATGTCGCCAAGCGAGCGGATCTTCCCCCGATATCCCCACCTACGGGTGGGCGATATCGGGGACCATTTAGGTAAAAAAAATAATAATCCGATCGTTTGGCCCTGGGGCCAGACGATCGGATTATGTGGGCGGCTATGGGGCAGTCGGATCGGGGACCGCATCAACGAGCCGATGCGGTCCCCGATCCGACCAGATTTTCTAACCTGGCCGATCGAGATCTGGCCAATTTCAGGCCAGATATCGGTCGGCCAGGCCGATCTGCTCTCCCCATACACAGGCCGATTAGCTGCCGAATCGGTCCAAGGGACCGATATCGGCAGCAATAGTCGGCCCGTGTATGGCCACCTTTAGGGGCACATTTACTTATCCACAAACGCTCCAACCATTCGCTCGATCAGTCCAATCGTATTTTCCGCGACTTTTTCGTACCTTGCGCAACTTTTTCGACGATTGCGCGACTTTTTCGGCGCTTGCGCAACTTTTTCGTATTTTTAGCGCAAAAAAATCTGATCGATTTTGCCGCTGTTTACAATCGTTCGGTACGAAAATTTCGTGACTTTCGGATCGCCAATACAATATTATCGGGACTAATACGATTTTTTCGGAAGCATTTTCCTAATATTTGCGATCTTCAGAAATTTTCGCTTCCAATCCGAATCTTTCCCATTCGGGATTCAAACTCGTGTTTTGACAAATCTGCCCCTTAGTGTGACCTATTACAGGAGGTGCCTAATCTGTCCAGCCTCATGGCTGCTCAGCCTTTTATACTACACCACAGTGCCACCTTATGCCAAACTGTGGAACTGCAAAAGGTCATGCTATGACCCAGGAAAAGGAACTTACTTCCCATTACATTAAGGACTCTTTATAGCTGTCCAAATAACTAGGGGACTATCAGTGAGAAAAGGCACAATTTACCAGTTCCCTACACCTGCATGGACTGGGCACAGAGGGCAGGGAAACATTAGTCATCACAGTAACTAGAGAGGGGGCACAGGGCTTGGGTAGTGATTATACTCTTTAAAAAGACATATTTTTTCTATTTATAATTTTATTTTTATTTTTTAGAAAGTGGCTTTTGCCTAGTTTTGGGCTGGTTTTAGAACTTACAGTGGCTGGTTTGGAAAAATATATCTGGAAACCCTAGTAAATTCCATCCAGGGACTTTATCAGTATGGAGTAAAGGTTTTGTTAAGGAAACTC
The DNA here is from genome assembly GCF_000004195.4 of Xenopus tropicalis. Classification (NCBI taxonomy): domain Eukaryota; kingdom Metazoa; phylum Chordata; class Amphibia; order Anura; family Pipidae; genus Xenopus; species Xenopus tropicalis. The sequence continues at coordinate 58,678,352 of NC_030685.2, read as the reverse complement.
AAGTAAAATTTGGTTTAGAGCTGAAGGACGTATTAGAATGAGTGGTGGATGAGCTTGTTCAGGGTCACAGATCTTTATTAATATGATATGAAGTGGTGCTGTCAGAAATAATCTTACCTCGCAGATACAGAATCTTTGCTTGGTGCCATATAATAGCGGGCCCGATGTCTTTAGTCTATGAGGGGCCAGGCATGCTTCAATCGGGGCATTTTCGTTATGCCAGTTGTCTCGTATTAATGAGCTTTTGCGGGCGGTGTTCTACCCACCTTCTAAGTAGCAAAGGCAAGTTCATCCAAAGACTAGGAGGCGGCCGTAGAGAGCAAGACTCCCCTTCCTGCCTTATTTCTGTTTAGATTTACTAACCTGTCGCAATCACTTACGCCAAAAAAAAAACTGCTGTAGACGGGTTCAGGTGCAATCGTTTCTGTAACTGTAGAGTTGTAAGCACATGTTTTTCCCTATGATCACGCTCACACTAAATAGAAACACAGACCAATTATTATTGGCCACAATAAAGACTGACTGATTGATGGTTAATATAAACTATAAGTCTGCATTGTCTTTGGCCATAAATCATTAAGATTTATAGCAAAAGCTGAGTTAAATTCCAACCAGAAAACTCTCAAGAATGAACAGTAATGTAAGCACTTACGCTAGTGGCAACAACGCCCGCTGTCGCAAGACAAAACAACATTGCACTTTAGTAAACATATTCATTTTGGTGATGAAAAAATTGACAATGTTGACAAAACTGTAGCGAATGGACACATTGGGCCAAAAACAAACATTCACGCAACTGTGCGTGGGGTGGTGCCATATAAAATATGAGTTGCTCCTCAACCCTTCTAGACCATGAAGTGTTGAGGTGTGCATTTTTACGGATGTTCAATTTGGATGCTTAAAATAAAGTTATTGATGGTATGTGATGACCGAGAGAAGCAACTATCTTACACTCCTTTTGAAGAAATGCATATGAGCAACTGGCATAGGTAGTATGCACTGATGTGCATGATAATTCTAGAATAATTCTAAAAAATGTGACCTGGAAATATCTATAGAATGTCTCAGTTGGTGGAAATCCACACATTCTTACCCTTTAATACTAAAATAAGATTTGTTATGTGGTCAATATACAGCACTTACATGGAGGATTTTAGTGCATTATGATTTTGATTTTTTTTTTTTATGTTCATTAATACCTTGTGTCTGAGATTAAAGGTTGGGTAGAGAAATATGCAGCATGTTCTCTCTAACTATTTGGGCTTCTGAAAGATATAAGGGGTTATTTGCAAAGCTAAACACAGTTTGCAAAGTTCAAAAATAGGTTCAATCAGCCGTTTAATTTAACTTTTTGCACCATGTTCTGCAGTGTACAAATAGATGCGGGTCTCTGCACTCCACAGTGCAGCACAGAGACCTGCAGTGTCACCCACAAATGCAGCTCTGACATTGTTACACATCTGTGGCACATGGAGCAGAGTGCAGCTCACACCAGGCACAAGAACACACTTTCGCTAAGTACGCACTGAGGGGCTCGCTTTTGCGCTCGTTGCTTCTCTAGCACTTGTGCCTTAGGGATATGTAAATGACCCTTTTTTAATTTAAGCCAGTCCAAACACAAATGTAACAAAGTGCTTATAATTTAGCTTTATTACAGTGGGTTTATAAGTTTGTAACTATTCTACATGAAGTCAATTATCCACTAGGTGGAGCCTTGAGATCAGTGCAGTTCAAAAAGTTAGGAGTTTACAGGCAAAGAAGAAATAGTAAATGTGCTTTTCCTTTTTCTAAATCATCGTATCCAGATAATCAGCTTACTAACCAGGATGTTTTTTATGGTGCTTTCAGATAACAGTGATCAGCGCCAAAGGCTACAGAGAGAGGGAAAACAGGAACAGATATTTTTGGATGTCCCAGCACACAAACAGTTGACTGTGCAAAAATACTATAGTGAAAGTGCAAAAAAAAAAAAAAAAATATATATATATTTTAATATCAAACCACCTAAACAAGCACTATAAAACTCCCAAAGGAAACTGCATGCCAGTGAATTCAGATAGAATCTTATGATTTTTTTTTTTTTAATGTTTTTATGGTGGTTGTTAGCAGTGTGGGTCCTGCCGTGAGGCAAAAAGCCTTCTCTGGTAACGTTGGAAATGGAAATTCATCTCTTTTAGTGCAGAGAGCTCTATTGCACTCTCTCCCCCTTCCCCAGGACCCGCTTAGACATAGAAGAGGTAGAAATAGAGTGGGTGGGTTGGGGGTGGCATCAGGGCTGCAGCCCCACAAATGCCTCTGCTTGTCAGCCTACTCATCTACATGTATGTCAGGTGTTGTGTGTGGATATATACAGTAAGCTGGAATGCTTGGGACCTGGTGTTTTCCAGGAACAACATTTTTAATAAAGAATTAAAGAGTAAAAATGTATAATTATTGCAAAGAAAATGCAAATCCATAGAAATTGAAGAGTTGTTTCTTTATGTGAAATTGCAATGCTGTTTGGAGTTTTCTGGATGATGGATTTCCAGATAAAAGATGCCATACTTTAATACAGGAACTGTTATGGTTGTGGAGAAAACAAAAGTCATAATGGGTAGAGATGCAGAAAGTATGAAAGAGAGAGAAATATGCAGGCTATAAGGGGCAGATTTATTAAAAATTGAGGTTAGAGCTCACCAAAGAAATATTCACCCACTTTCTATGTATTTCTATGGGATTTTTTGAGGTGTAACTATTAAACTGTGAAAGTTAGAGTTCACCATTATTTAAATAAAAAGCACAAACAAATAAAAATGTGGAATGAATATGAAATCCTTGAAATCCTCATTTTGGGAAGAATTATTTTGCAATTTTAAATGAAAAAAAATTCAAAAAAACTTAAATTCAATAAGGATTTTACAATTTGGTAATGACAGCTCCCATTGACTTCTACATGACTCGCCAGCTTTTAGATGCTTACGTTTTGTATTTAAGTTTTTGACTTAAATTTTTTGTTTTAGTGTAATAAGCTAAATTCATGATTCACGAAAAAAAAGCCAAGAGTTAATAAATCTGCCCCTTAGAGGCACATTCATGAAAATGTGAGTTCGAATCACGAATGGGATGAATTCGGATTCGATACGATAATTTCTGATGATTGCAAATATCACGAATATGCTTACAAAAAAAATCGTATTAGTCACGATAATATCGTATTGGCGGTCTGAAATTTTCGTATCCAAACGATCGTAAAATACAGGAAAACCTTTCTGACTTTGATCCTACTGTGCATGATTTTGGAAGCCTCCCATAGGAATCAATGGCACTCTGCAGCTCCAACCTGGCCCAAGGAAAGTCTCCCATAGGGCTCAATGGCACTCTGCAGCTCCAACCCGGCCCAAGGAAAGTCTCCCATAGGGCTCAATGGCACTCTGCAGCTCCAACCCGGCCCAAGGAAAGCCTCCCATAGGGCTCAATGGCACTCTGCAGCTCCAACCCGGCCCAAGGAAAGTCTCCCATAGGGCTCAATGGCACTCTGCAGCTCCAACCCGGCCCAAGGAAAGTCTCCCATAGGGCTCAATGGCACTCTGCAGCTCCAACCCGGCCCAAGGAAAGTCTCCCATAGGACTCAATGGCACTCTGCAGCTCCAACCCGGCCCAAGGAAAGCCTCCCATAGGGCTCAATGGCATTCTGCAGCTCCAACCTGGCCCAAGGAAAGTCTCCCATAGGAATCAATGGCACTCTGCAGCGCCAACCTGGCCCAAGGAAAGTCACGATGCCAAAGCTTGAATGAATCCGAAACTTTCGTATTGTCACACAAATTTTGACGTAAAGTACGAAAAAGTTGCGAAAAATACGAAAAAGTTGTGCAGGTACGAAAAAGTCGCCGAAAATACGCTGAACGAACGCTCGGAGCGTTCGTGGATTAGTTAATCTCCCCCTATGTGTCCATAAGTTTGGTGGTCCTAAAAATGAATTCAAACCTACAGAACAAGACTCTAGATTACCGTATTATGGGTTTCAGATTGCTGCTCTGGTGGATTTTCTTGCTCTCCTTATCCCCTTGCACATATGTTACAATTTTGGTACAATTAGCCTGATTAGTCAGACTGAATGATATAGAATAGTGAATTGTTATTCTCAATAAGTGCTCATTGCTTCAAGTCTTGTTTATCTAACTCAGTGCTGTCCAACTTCTGTGGTAGAGAGGGCCAAAATTTTTGTTTCATATGTGCTGGAGGGACAATAATAGAAGCCAGTTTGACCACTCCTTTTTTTAAAACCACACCCACATTTTCAGAAGAGCTTTTAAGACCATATCATCCCTCATAAGAGGTGGATAGCATAGCCACCCCTAGCACAAATTTAAACCCGTTAGGGACCTGCTAACAAATACTTACAAATGCAGAACAGACTCCCGCTAGGTTCACCTTCCACAGGCAGCATAGACAGGAATAGTATGGCACACGTGGGGAATGGGCAGGCAGAGTATGGCACTCACAGGCAGCATAAGGCAGGCAGAGTATGGCACACACAGGCAGCATAGGGTAGGCAGAGTATGGCACACACAGGCAGCATTGGGCAGGCAGAGTATGGCACACGCAGGGAGCATAGGGCAGGCAGATTATGGCACACACAGGCAGCATAATGCAGGCAAAGTATGGCACACACAGGCCATTACTCTCCAGAAGCTGCTTGTACAGGTGTCAGAACTGTTATCCAGAAACTCGTTATCTAGAAAGCTCCAAATTACGGGAAGGTCATCTCACATAGACCTCACATTAATCAAATAAATCAAAATTTGAAAAAATATTTCCTTTTTCTCTGTAATAATAAAACAGAACCTTGTACTTGATCCCAGTTAAGATTATTACCCCTTATTGGAAGCAAAACAATACTATTGGGTTTATTTAATGTTTAAATGATCTGTACAGTTTTAACAAAGGCAGGCACTGTCCCACTCTTTGGTATACAGCACTACTGAACTCCGGCAAACCTGGATACTGACTGAGATAAAATAAGCTGCATAGGGGCAACATGCAAATTGAAAAGAGGGTGCTTTGTGCCCATTTTTTTGTACCTTTTGCCATTTTTGTAAATAAGGCAGTTTGTGTCCACCCAAAAGACCATAGCAATTTCAAAACAGGTGATAATATAAATAATGACCTTTGTACTTCCAAGGTCACCCCAGCACTTTCCCTGATAAGGTCACACACATTATTGTCACTTGGAGGTGCCTAACATTTTGGCACCCCCAAGTGATTTAGCCTTTCCTTCTCCTGTAAAGGACAAGGAAAGTCAAAATCTATTAAGCACACTATTAAATAGTACTACTATTGCTGTGTAAAAATGCTATATTTCTGGCTTGCCTAATGAAAGATTTACAGATTTCCAATCCCCGCACCTGCCGCCTGTAGGCTCACAACCCCCCCCCCCGCTCCGGTCCCCGCATCTGCCGGCTCACAACCCCCCCCCCGCTCCGGTCCCCGCATCTGCCGGCTCACAACCCCCCCCCGCTCCCCACATCCCGCACCTGCTGTCTGTCTGAATATAGCACTTCTATACACTTATATAGCCAGGGTTTATTGCTGATAAACACAACACCAGTCCCCCCCCCCCCACTCACCGTTTCTCGTTTTTTGCTCCTCTCTCCTGCCGGCTGCGTCCTCTTCTGCGTCGCCATAGCAACAAGACGCTCCTGATGTGTGCAAGCTAAGGATCTGGTCGTAGTGTCTGTGCAGGAGCGTTGCATTATGGGAATCTTCTCTACCCAGCTCAGCATTTTTTTTTCCTGTTTGGCTTCTGATCTTCTGAGCAGGTGAAATATGGGGAGACTTAAGGGCACTATTGAGACAACTGAAGGTATGCCTGCAGCTTGAGATTAACTCTTTATTAGCCTTTCCTTCTCCTTTAAGGTGGGCTCATACGGAAAAGATCAGCTCATTCTGCGACTTGCCAAATGAATGGATCTTTCTGTGTATGGCAATCAAAAGAGATTTAGGTGCATCCTTTGCCTTGTGCTGATTCTAGCACAGTGATAATAAAGTGTCCGTTAATTGCATCCAGAGTAAATAATATGACAGATCTTGCTGGGTTGCATTAAATCCCCCCTCAGGGCAATGTTTGGATTTGATGACATGCATGTTGGAAATGTTTTGATTTATTGGAGACATGCACATCTCTTCTCTATGAGTGCATGCATTCCTTGGCACCACTTAGGTTTTTGCACGCTTGTATATGCATTGTGTATTTGCTGCCACTTAGTTGTGATCATCAGCTGAACCTGTTGTCACACTTTTATTTTTTAAATGGTTTTATTTTTATTTTGCAGAACAAAAAGAAAAGTTAACAAAAGAGACCATTGACAGAAATGTTTAGCACTTACATCAAGGTTGGGTACATTTGTTTACACAACATCCACAGTGACATTTCTAAAGGAAAATATTGTAGCATTAACTTATTGGGGTGTACCCTGGATTATACATAAAGTTTAGTCATCTGGTAGGGGTATATGAGGGTTGGTTCCCATATTTTCTTAAAGGGGACCTGTCATCCAGACATAAAAAGCTGTATAATAAAAGTCCTGTTCAAATTAAACATGAAACCCAAATTCATTTTTATATTAACACATCCAAACCCATTATAAAGGCAATTAAAAATCACAGCTGTCAATCATATATTGCCTGCCCCACCTCTATGCCTTAGGCTAGACAATAACTTTAGCTTTCCATTCAGCACTTCCTAGATGTCACTGCACATCTCACTTTTCCCTCCCTCCTCCTCATCTTGCTGTGTAGCCAGTGCATGGGCCTGGGCATCTGGCCCCCCATTCTGGCACATAAACAAGATTTTGACATGATATAAAGTTTGCCTTCATAACAGTGTCCACAAAATGGCAGCTGCCTGCTTGCTTTGATTGAGTAATTCCAAGATGGAAGGAAACAAGATTTATATTATTTATATAGAGTAAGTATAGTTTATTTTGCTCAACTAACAATATAGAAAATAATTTGGACTTATTCTTAGGGTGACAGGTCCGCTTTAAATTTCCAGGGTATGCCTGAGCATTGTATGTCAGTTTAATCAGGGGTAGTGTACCATTTATTAGTTCAACCCACTGATGGAGTGTAGGAGAATTGGGGCTCATCAATTTCATGATTTTTGTAAGGGAAGTGTCTCATCTATTATACCCAATAAACAGGTCTTCGGAGATATAAATCCAGGGAGGAATAAACATTCAAGCGACTTCCATCCCATATAGTGCTACCCTGGGGAAATCCCAAATCAAGTGGAGAAATCCTGCCCCTCCCATCTCACATATTTACGTGTTAGACAAGCTGTCACTCATTTCAGCCTATTCCTGACCTGTTTCTTGTTCGTCTTGTTCTTCTGCTTTCTGGGTTTGATCCTGAACTTGATCTTGACTATTGAACCTTTTCTGTCTGCTCTAAGATTTTGGCTTGTGAAACTTCTGCCTATCTCTGCTACAAAAGCCCTTTAACCATGGTTAGTACCGTGGAACACATAGCTTAAAGGATTATACCCCCAAACAATGTAGGTCTCTATAAAAATATAATGCATAAACAAGCTCATATGTAAAACCCGCTTTATCTAAATACAGGGTCGGACTGGGGGGTGACGGGCCCCGCTGGCGCGTCCCTAAATCCCACCCCCCACAGGGCCCCCCCCCGCAGGGCCCCCCACCCTACATCCTCCCCTGAGCATGCGTAATTTGGCGAGATTCTTAAATAGGTCACTACCTGCTTTTGCTCCTGTTCACTCCCTCTTCTGTCTGCACTGACAGTCATGGCATACGGACCATCAGCATGCATACAGGGAAGATTTCAGAGCAAAAATGCATATTTTAACATCTCCATGTCACAATCCTGCATCCTGTGTGCATAAGGACAGGCCAATGCTGTCCCAGTAAGAGTACACAGACGGCAGGAGCACGTGCAGATCGTTCTTTTCTTTGATTCAATATCTATTACAGTGGAGAAAACCCTGTATGTATGCCACTGCCCTTAAATGCCTTGGGCAATGGGAGCTGGATAAGGAACCAGTCTTACCCTTTAACTCGTTTTTTTAAAAAAAGAAAAAATAGAATATTTTGAAACAGTTCGTTTAGAAAATAATAAAGGGCGATTCCTAGTATTGCTCTTGCAAGAATGGTTATTTGTATTGTATATACTATGTCATTTATATATATATATTATTTAAAATAAGAAAAATAAAAAATAACAATATATATATATATATATATATAAATATATTGTTATTTTTTATTTTTCTTATTTTAATCCATTTATCCCTTCCCTTTCTATAGAATAGCTATATTTTTTCTACAGTCTTATTATCTTCATCACATTGTAACACACCCAAAATTCTTTTGTTTCTGCTCTCACGTGTCCTGCTTTCCGGTATTCATAGTGTTTGCTCTACACTAATCTGTCAAGTGTCCCCTGCAGAATCAGTAAATCCCTTTGACACTTGTGTGTTGCAATGCTTGTACCTTTGGAATCCTCCTTTGTAGCTAAACCACTCCTGAGCATTCTGGATAACACGTCCCATACCTGTAATTACCTTGATATCTATTATTACATTAGGGGGGACATTTATTAATGTCCGAGCGTTCGTTCGAATGCTGCGTGCGTATTATCTGCGACAATTTCATAGCTTGCGTGACAATTTCGTAGCTTGCATGAAAATTTTGTCCCTTGCGACAAAATTTGTGGGACAAAATCGTATTGTCGGGCCGAGTACGGAAGTTTCGGATTCATTCAAGCTTCGTTATTGTGACTTTCCTTGGGCCAGGTTGGAGCTGCAGAGTGCCATTGATTCCTATGGGAGACTTTCCTTGGGCCGGGTTGGAGCTGCAGAGTGCCATTGATTCCTATGGGAGGCTTCCAAAATCGTGCACAGAAGGAACAAAGTCGGAAAGGTTTTCTGGCTGTTTACAATCGTTCGGTACGAAACGTGATATTTGCGATCCGCAGAAATTATCGTATCCAATCCAAATTTTTCTTATTGGGATTCGAACTCGTGATTTCATGAATGTAGCCCTATGTGTAACTATATTTAACTTTCTAGTGAGATAAAAGTAAAGTATGTTTTATTAGTGGAGTACCGCAGGGGTAAGTCCTTGGTCCTTTGCTTTTTAACTTGTTTATTAATGACCTGGAGGTGGGCATAGACAGTACTGTTTCTATTTTTGCTGACAACACTAAATTGTGCAAAACTATAAGTTCCATGCAGGATGCTGCCGCTTTGCAGAGCGATTTGACAAAATTGGAAAACTGGGCAGCAAACTGGAAAATGAGGTTTAATGTGGACAAGTGCAAAGTTATGCCTTTTGGTAGAAATAATATAAACGCAAACTATCTACTGAATGGCATTGACTCAAGGGATGAAAACATAATTTTGCCTCTTTATAGGTCCCTGGTAAGGCCTCACCTTGAGTATGCAGTGCAGTTTTGGGCTCCAGTCCTTAAGAAGGATATTAATGAGCTGGAGAGAGTGCAGAGACTGCAACTAAACTGGTAAAGGGGATGGAAGATTTAAGCTATGAGGTTAGACTGTCGAGGTTGGGGTTGTTTTCTCTGGAAAAGAGGCGCTTGCGAGGGGACATGATTACTCTGTACAAGTACATTAGAGGTGATTATAGGCAGATAGAGGGTGTTGTTTTTTCCACCCCTTTAGATTAGAGGAACGAAGATTCCATTTGAAGCAGCGTAGGTGGTTTTTTACGGTGAGGGCAGTGAGGTTGGGGAATGCCCTTCCTAGAGATGTTGTAATGGCAGATTCTGTTAATGCCTTTAAGAGGGGCCTGGAAGAGTTTTTGAACAAACATAGTATCCAAGGCTATTGTGATACTAAAAGCTACAGTTAGTATTAATGGTTGTATATATAGTTTATGTATGTGTATAGATTGGTAAGTATAGGTTGTGAGTGCTGGGTTTACTTGGATGGGTTGAACTTGATGGACTCTGGTCTTTTTTTCAACCCTATGTAACTATGTAACTATGTTTTTCTTTTTTTTTATTGAACCTTTTATAGATTTTTGGCAATGGTTTGCCTGCCTAGTTAAATCCGGAATCTGAATCAGTTTTGTTTTTGTTATAAAGAACGTTGCTAGTGTACAGAAGATTCCTTATCTGAATATTTGCATAGGGAAGTTACATTCCTTATATTAGCTAAAAAAAAAAAAAATGTTGGTGATGAGCATATCTGTCTCATTTCGCTTTGGCGAAAAATTATCGAAACAGCAAAAAATTTGCAAAACAGACTTGTTCCATACCCTGCCATTTTTTTACCACATGACTTTTGTGGCCCTTGGACTTTATGGCTATTTTTTCTCATTACAGGTATCGGACCCCTTATCTGGAAACCCATTATCCAGAAAGTTCCGTATTACAGAAGGGCCATCTCCCATAGACTGCATTTTAAACAAATAACTCACATTTTTAAAAATGTTTCCATTTTTTTCTGTAATAATAAAACAGTACCTTGCACTTCATCCCAACTAAGATCGTTTGTACTTTTATCATACTGAAAATCAATAAAATCAGATCATAAATCTAGCTTTTTTCTTTAATTATCTTTAGGTCATAGCTAATAGCTCACAATACTTGTAGAAAATAAACCTAAAACGATATTCTGCATTGCTTTAGGCACATTATTTCCTGTGATGGGTTTGGAGAAGTAGCAACTCATGTTATAGTGATTTTTCCCCATTTGAAGCTCTTGTATTGGTGGAACCCTGTAATTTCATACACAGTCACTAGCAATAATAGCCAGAGATTCATATCCCAAAAAGTCCAGTCAAAGCCACTGCCAGCCAAAAGTAGTCTTAGCCTTAAACTAAATTATGGGCGGCTGCTTGCCAGTCTGACATTGTTATTTTAGTGTCACTAGATTTACATCAGTATTTACATGGAAATGAATTGCCAAATACTAATTCTCTTGCGTGCACCAGTTTACCACATAGTAGCCTTCATTTAAGTCTGCAAATGTGCTGAGGGAAATTAGTAAATGTTTGCCTGGAAAACATGCAGGATAAATTACCATTACAAACCATATTATATAGACCTTTTCAGAGAGTTATTCCTTTCATATGTATGTCCCAATGTTATAGTACAATCTCACATGAAATATACAATAATACATAACCCACAGTATGTATATATTAGTAGAAAAAAATATGTACCGTATATACTCGAGTATAAGCCGAGTTTTTCAGCACCAACAATGTGCTGAAAAATCTCCCTCGGCTTATACTCGAGTATGTACGGTACTGAAGATGTCATTCATTCATTGCAACCCCCCGTGGGCGTACATTCGTGCGCTTCTGAACGCGCGCGCGCTCGCACCTCAATCCGCCTCCCGCACTTTGATGGTCTGGTTCTCTGTCCTGCAGGTACTGTACACTACAAATGTACCTAATTTGCTTTTGAGAGGAAAAAGTTCAGCTGAAACAATATATACATCCATGCTTAAAATCAAAAACTTAAAATCAAATACCCCAAGGAGATTGAGATTCAGCCACTAACAGGTATCCAGCTATTTCTGGTCAGATGCCACAGCATCAAAGAGTATAAAGTAGTAGGGAGATGCAGCCCCTGTCACTTGATGACTAGTAAGTAGCATTGATCAACAGTATTTTCGAAATGGCAGAACAATGGCCAATACATTATGATCCCTTTCACTTACCGTATATATAGTGTCAATAGTGCCTTGCTTGCCTCTGATTGATATTGGCCAACGCTAGTTCCTTTAATCATTGCATAAGCTGAAATCATCTGAATTGCACTAATGTTACTGTAGCATTTCTGTAGGCGCACACTTTATAGTTTGTATGTTTCATCTGTCTCATCTGTTTTGTGCTCGTGTCATGATTCCATATGAAGGCTCATTTTATTAGGCAATTTATAATGAATATTGTGTTCTGCTGTTTTTATCATCTGATTCTTTCATTTTTATATTCACAATAGTTGGGGAATGTTGAGGCTCTCTAAAGGACCATATGCACAGCCTCATAAAAATCTGTACTTTAGCCTAATATATGATGCAGCTTAATAACCAGATAAATCAAAATACTGGTATTTAGAAACTACGTGGCACTGTAACTGCAATTAGCTTCATTCAGGGATGGCTAGATTCATGTGCTGGGAGCACACACAACATGGGTTCATAAGATGTGAGTGCACACTGCACAAATGCGTTTGATGGCTTCTCCAAGGCTGCATAAGGCCCCTGTGAACCTGCACAAACTGTAAGTCTACCCTGATGCACTCTCACAAATAGAAGTTATTAGACAGTATAGACAGTTAAAAAAAAAACTTAGCAGTAGCTGCTGCATTTCCCACCCTAGGATTATACTCGAGTCTATAAATTTTTCCAGTTTTCTTAGGTAAAATTAGGTACCTCGGCTTATATTCAGATCGACTTATACTCGAGTATATACGGTAATAATTAACTCACAAAATGTAAGATGTAGTCCAGGTGCACCAGACCTAGATCCCTAGCAAGGGGAATGGAGAACCACATATGTCAACACATAAACGGAGTTAGGCACGCAACAAAAACCTTTTAGGTGACCCAAAAATAATATGTTAAAAACAAAAGGTCTTGACATAACATCAATATTGCCTTATACAATTCGTTCTCCCTGAGCTTGCTCATAGGCCCATAAAACACATAAGGCAATGGAGATGTGCTATTATAGAACAGTGTTGCAGAGAATTCTTTTTAAAATGTTTAATGTTGGTAAGGGTTTAATACTGGGAATGTGTTTGCCTGTTTCTGCAGGTATCAGTTTGGAAAAAAAACCTGTTGGGGATATTGGAGAAAAATACAATTTGGATTATTTTACCAGACTCTTGGTTTATTTTATTCTCTAATCTGCACAAAAAAATTACCAATATGAAATTTAAATTATACTGACATATTGCAATACGCAACTTTTTTATCTCTATTGTAATCTATGACTATCCCATGGTCACATGCATTTTGTTTGTCTTGCACAAGCCTATTGCATGTGACATGACAAATGATATAACTTTAGCTTGGCGCTGCCCCTCCTTCTGAAACTAAGACAAATGCATACCGTTCAGTCTCTTCTAAATTAAGATGAAAAAATGTAAATAAAGAGGGTTTTCTCATTGTTCCTCTGTGTTAACCCTGAAACCACAAGTTCTTTATGACGTTCCACTTGTCATTCAGAAATGTAAAATTGCAAATGATACAGAGGGTATGTGTTAGGAACATCTTTAGCACAAATCCATTTATTTTCTCTCCTGCTGCAATGTTAGATTTTTCTCTTTATATTCTGTATTATGGATTTGCTTAGAAATGAACACTGCATTAAAAATAAGTAGTATTTAACAGAAAGCAATATTAAAGACTTGGTACCTTTTATCCTGAATGCTCAGGAATGGGATCTTTCTGTAATTTGGATCTTCATTCCTTAAGTCTACAAAAAATAACTGAAATATTAAATAAGCCCAATATGATTATTTTGCCTACAATAAGGATGAAATATATCTTAGTTAATGAAAAAGGAAATCATTTAAAAAAATCTGGATTATTTAATTAAAATGGATTCTATAGGAGATGGCCTTTCTGGAATTCAGAACCTTGTGGTTAACAGGTTTCCGGATAATGATAACTGTTGTGAGCTGGGAGCCCAATGACCTGAATAAAATAAAAGGGAAGAAGGGCATGACTAAGTTAGGAGGACAACCCCCTTTCCCCCCATCCCCACAGGAGATCCCAGCAGTTACAGGCTCAGGGCAGGGAATAAAAGCAAGACCCTCCCTGATGTGAGCTCACCAGATTTCGGCGGGTAGAAGGAGCAGGAACAACAGCATCCCTCCCTCCCTAATAGGTTGGATTTAATAATTGCAGTGCAGGGGGTGGGGTTGACTTTGAGCCCCAGAGGAAATTAAAAAGGTGCAGTTGGAAAAGTGAGTGGGTAACTGGGTAGGCCTGGGGTCCTCAGGGAGATGGATAATTCTAGAATGGGACTTGGATAGTAGACAGGACAGAGGCTCCAGGACTGGGCTCAGGGTCAGACCTCTTTGGAGGATATAAGTAATTTACAAACGGTTTAATACAAGTTATGGTTGTTTATATATATATATATATATATGCTGATTTATATTAAATAATTTGCAATAAACAACTGCGGCCTTCTCTCCCCAATTAAGTTGTCCGTTGTTTTATTGTGGTAACAGGGGGTGGGTAAAGGGGCACAATAGGCTCGACGCTGCATTAGTCATGACCCTGGCTGAATGTTATAATACAGCTGCACAACGCTACCTCGCTTGCTCTTTCAGTAACTACTAGTAATATATTATATTATGGGTACATGGGATGTTTAAAGTACATATAATCTAACTTGCTTTTAATAAATCACATTTTAAAAAAATGTTCTTTATTTTTTTAAGTAAGCGTTATTTTTTACTGAGTGTTCACTTCATAACCATATATGGCCTATTAATTCCGAATACATGGTCTGTCTGTAGTGGAGTAGTGATGAGCGAATCTGTTCCGTTTGGCTTCGCCGAAAAATTTGCAAATCTTTTAAAAGATCCGCGAAACGGCATAAAATTCGCGAAACGGCGACAATGTTGTGCAGCAAAAAAAATTGAAGCCCGCAGCTATTATTTTGTTGCACGGCTATTCTTTTGTCGCCCGCGGCTATTATTTTGTCATGCGCCAATTTTTTGTGGCACGGCTATTCTTTTGTCACCCGCAGCTATTATTTTATCGCACGGCTATTCTTTTGACACCCGCGACTATTCTTTTTTGACGCCGGCGACAATTTTTGGACGTGCGGCGAATTTTTACGCAGCGGATTTTTTCATCTGTTTCATGAAACAATCCGCCAATGGCAAAACGCTGTAATTCGCCGCGAATCCATGCCTGGCAAAACATTTTGCCCATCACTATAGTGGAGCTAATGGAAAAGCCAAAATAATCAATATCCAACTGGGGAATAACCAAGTGGAATATATATATATATATATATATATATATGTATATATATATAGTTTTTTTTTCTTCTTATTGTTGCATTTTGCAGTCAATGATGTTGCAAAATATTTCCACTTTTAAATACTATGTAATACTGTAAATCTGGAGTACAGTGTACTAGAATGCAAACATTTCTATGTCAATTTTAACTAATGCAACTCCTACACTCACCTGCTGGTGACCTGTTATAGAATGTTCAGGACCTGGGGTTTTCCTGAAAAGGGATCCTTCCATAATTTGCATCTCCATACCTTATGTCTACTAAAAAACCAATAGGATTGTTTTGCCTCCATTAAAGAAACAGTTCAGTGTAAAAATGAAACTGGGTAAAATGAAGAGACTGCACAAAATATTAATATTAGCTAGGCGAAAATGTAATCTATAAAGGCTGGAGTAAGCAGATGTTTAACATAATATCCTTCTTCAGCTCTCTAACCTCTTAGTTAGTCATTGACTTTGGGGGGGGCACATGGGGCATAGCTGTTCAGTTAGTTTATAAGCACACAGGTCAGATTCAAATGCAAACTATCTGAACAGTTATGTCCCATATACCCCCTCCCACACCCCCCAACAGAAAATCATTTTAACAAATGTGTATTATTTGATTTAGATGGAGTCTATGGGGCCGATTCACTAAAGTGCGATAAAAATTATCGCACGCTTTTTTGCGTTAAATAAGTCGTGATAATTAGCGCAAGATTCACCATAGTATTATCGCGTGCGTTAAGTCGCCATTTTCGCATGCGGTATTTTTCGCGCTAGTTTTAACGCATGCGTTAATTTTTGCGCTGAAAAGAATATGTTCGCATGAATCACAAACACTTAGGCGTGCTAAATATCGCATTGGTCTATGCGAAAATTAACACCTACTACAGGCAGGTGAAAAATTATAGAAAAGTACAGTAAATGAGTTTTTGCCAATAAAATATGGACTTACAGTGTTATTTATTCAAGTATGTGTCTTTTTACTCAATTTTACTAAAGTCTTGGCATGTATGGAATTTCGCTACTAATATACAATACTATAGCGGTGAATATTTTGTCGCGATAATATACAGTACTATAGCGGTGAATATTTTGTCGCGATAATATACAGTACTATAGCGGTGAATATTTTGTCGCGATAATATACAGTACTATAGCGGCAAATATTTAGTCGCACAAAATACATTACTATGTATATTTTGGCAATTTTTTTTGTCGCGACTTTGTAATCTCGCGACTTGCGGACATTTTGTAGCGATTTTGTAATCTCATGACATGTGCGACTTGGGGCCATTTTGTCATTGAGCCTGCAGTCACACTACAGAGAGGATCATGCCTGGGGTTTCTTATGTGCTACCAGGGGAGAGGCGCTATATTATCACCATGCTCCTGCGCTCAGGATATGACGACCCGCCGCTGGGGCCCTTAGGGGTCCATGAGAGGAAGAGGGCGATCCTGCGTGAGCTGAGCAGGTTTGCTCGCCGGGTTTGCCCTTGATGTGGACCTCCGCCAGCTCCAGCGCCTATGGTCTGACCTGAAGCGCAGGAATTCAGAACTGGTGGCTGAAATTGCGGAAGGTAATTATTGTACTTTATTATGCTTTTACAGTATACGTTCAGTAAAAGATTTAGCAAGTAATTTGAACTAAAGGTACAAATGTAAGAAATGTCAGGAAAAAAGACATACGTCCATCACGTTCAACCATAATGCCAGTGAGGAACTGAAACGTTGGTCACAATAAACCTCTGAATATTATTTCACATCTTCGTGACTCCTTGTGAAAATCCTGTGTGTGCCGTCACCCCATGCCTGTCTAGATTTTGTTTTGCCACAGGCACCCAGGTATTATTGTTCCTTATGGTGTGCAGCTTCTCAGCACTTCGTATTGTATATATATATATATATATATATATATATACACATCTATTTTCAAATACATATGCATAAATGAGTTTAAAGCAGGGGGGAAGCAGCAGGGAGCGGCCCATAGTGCGAGTCATTTGGGGGAAGGGCCATGAATGTTTTAGGGGGCCCTGGCTAACAATGTCTGTGTGTCCTTTGTATTGATGTGAGGGTTCACAGGGGGAAGGGCCATTGGGGGCGTGGGAGGAGGGGGGCCCAAAAAATGTTGTTGTGAGGGGCCCCGTTATTTATGATGGTGTATGAATGTATATATATATATGTATAATATATTACAT
This sequence comes from Xenopus tropicalis, assembly GCF_000004195.4. Taxonomy (NCBI): domain Eukaryota; kingdom Metazoa; phylum Chordata; class Amphibia; order Anura; family Pipidae; genus Xenopus; species Xenopus tropicalis. The sequence goes on along the minus strand of NC_030685.2, from coordinate 58,661,153 downwards.
AAAATAACATCTTGCAATACTATCTCACAGAACTTCAGCTGGACATAGCGCTTCATCCCCAGGCCCAACTCCAGGCACCCCAGGCTGCAGAGGCTCTTCAGGCCCCCGAGGCCCCACAGGCCCCCAAGGCACCACTGGCCCCCGAGGCACCACTGGCCCCCGAGGCTCTTCAGGCCCCCGAGGCCCCACAGGCACCCGAGGACCCACAGTCCCCCGAGCCACCTGGGGCACCCGAGCCACCTGAGGCACCCGAGGCACCCGATGCCAGTTCTGCTCCCCTGGCCGAAGACTGGGTTGAGGCAAGTCCTCCGACCGCAGAAGTGGGGACTCAGACATCACCATCCAGGATAGACCTCACTCTTCGGTCCATACAAGAGGACCTTGATTCCATGAAGGCCCAGTTGGCCAGAGTGGAGCAGAAAGTGGACTCATTTATGGGCAGCAAGCCCTAAGTTTTTATTTTTTTATATTCAAAATTTTAAAAAAGTTCTTGTAAAAATAAAAGTTTTATTTTTGTACTTTTGAACTGAGTAATGTCTAATTATTTATCCTTCATTGATATGGTATTCTATACTTTCATGTAGTTTCCCCTACACTCTTACATTTATCAGTAACAGCATCAATATGCTATATGGTTTAAATTTTTGAAAATATTCTGCCAACAATTTTGTCTTTAGCCCATTTTGCTGAATAGTAAAACTTGCGTTAATTAGTACGTAGCGTATTTTCTGGCGAGTGTGATAACTGCCAATCAAATGTTTTGTTGCCAGAATAATTGCAACATTATATTTGTCCCTGTTTAATAAAGTGCCCATAACATATTTGCCATTTATTCTGTGTCTCCCACTTAATTTAAGCCACTTTAGCAAACGGACCCCTAAGTATTTGCCTAAATATTCTTAAATGCCCCCCCCCCCCCTATTTTATTATCTCTAGCACTTCTTTTTTTTCTTACTTAGATTTTTATTGTTTTTTTGGATTTTTTTTGGCAAATAAACATTTATACAGCAACTCTCTAGCACTCTGTGCTCTCCCAGTGCAAAATGTCGCCAGTTTTATGCTGCCGATTGTCGCGTGTGTAATGTCGCCACAATTATCGCATGCGATAAATAGCGTGCATGCGAAAAATACCACGCACGTTATTTATCGCGACAAAAATATTGCATGAAATACTGTGCGTAAAATTAAGACGCGATAAAATTTTTAGCGCACGCTATAAATAGCACACGTTTTATTACACTTTAGTGAATCGGCCCCTATGGGAGATAGCCTTCCTGTAATTCAGAACTTTCATATCTTATGCCTACAGCTTATCTAATATGTCTACAGCCACCACTGCCAGGGAGAAAGCCTGGGCATTTCCCATCCACCTACAGAAACCCATGTTTTCTCATCCTCCTATCAAGGGGATTTAGCAAGAGAGGCACTAGGAAACAAAGCTACACAATCCAATCAATGTGAGGGGACTTTCAAGTAATCAGGCTACTACATACTGAAGATAAATGAAGTTCTGTTTAAGGTAGTCTAAATCAAATCACTTTTATATCACTTGTGCTGCCTTTTTATCTTATTTTAAACACTTTGGTGCTGTGAGAATAGCATTTAGCACTAAAAATTAATTGTCTATGCTACATCAAACATATTTTGTTTTAATTTCTTGTTTCTTTTTCTTTAAGGACATTCTTATTTATTTTGCGGCTGATCAACTCTGGATTATCAAAAATATATTTATGTTGTGTTAAAATGATTTAGTCGATTTGGTAATGACCAGGTTGTATAAAGTGATTGACCTTTACAAGGTAAAACCAAAATACTGTAATCCTTGGCAGAGCAAAAAATAAATAAAATAAAATAAAACTTCTAAAATGAGGACTGTTTTCCTTGTTGGCAAAAATAGGCAAGGCTCTTCCATTTCTATGTAGCTCTTTTCCCTGTTTTATTCTTAATTTTGCTTTTTGCATAGTTTGGCAACTACCAGACTGCAAATAGCATTGCATTTGGTTCTTGCGTCACCGTAAGAAAAGATGATATGGACCTGTATGCAAGCAGAAAGTGGAAAACATGCTCTCTCTAAAGAAAAAGCTTGTGTATCTTGCAAATACAGAACGTAGAATAGAGGGTAAACAGTTCTCACATGTATCAGATCAATTCTTGCACCACCACAAGTGGGTAACTATTTTAGTGAGCAGTTACTGAGTTATGTAACTTGGTACCTGGATCAAAGTAGGGGAGGTCCCAGCCTACATATATATTTATATATGTATAATCTAGTGAGATTTTCCTTTCACAAGATAGGGAAGTATGTGCAAGTGTAATAGCATTATGTATGTACTTACAATTAACTTATCAGTTTTTTCCTTTGCAAATATAATATTTGCACAGTACTTGCTGAGTCATTTGTTTTATTTTACCCGAGCACGCATATATTGTATGTATGTTTCTATAAACTATTTGTTCTGTGTATCCTTTAGAACCCAATCCAGTTCTTTTTTGAATGCCATTTATGTTATTATTTTATTATGTTATTTATACATATTTACAAGGCACTTTACAGAGGTTATACATTATTCACATCAGTCCCTGCCCCCAGTGGAGCTTACAATCTAAGGCCCCTATAACATTCACACACAGTAGGGTCAGTTTTAGTTTATGGCTGTTACAGAGATTATACATCATTCACTTCAGTCCCTGCCCCCAGTGGAGTTTACAATCTAAGGCCCCTATAACATTCACACACCGTAGGGTCAGTTTTAGTTTATGGCTGTTACAGAGATTATACATCATTCACTTCAGTCCCTGCACCCAGTGGAGCTTATAATCTAAGGTCCCTATAACATTCACACACAGTAGGGTCAGTTTTAGTTTATGGCTGTTACAGAGATTATACATCATTCACTTCAGTCCCTGCCCCCAGTGGGGCTTATAATCTAAGGTCCCTATAAGGGCTGTGTCAGACGGGGAGATTCTCCCCAAAATGCCATCCCACCGGCGAGAATGTAAATGCCTTGAGAGGAAACTATGCCAGATTTACATTCTCTGTACTTCAGTAAGAGGAAGTCACTGTATAATCCCCTTCTCATAAGGCTGAATGTAAGGAAAATAAGTTTTATGAAACAATAAAGCATAAATATACCAGTTTTATTCAGGGTAATAACATAACACTTAATTTGCATTAAAATAGAATGGTATAAAATCTCATTTGTATAGATCAATAATTTATCTTATTAAAGTGTTGTATTCTTAAGAGGGTTTCACAGAATTAAGGGTTTAATTAAGATATTCTGTTCTTAATAAACAATAAATTGTAATAGTTTAGGAAAACAGCTTTTATATAGTGTATTAAATTAAGGTTTAGGGGCATATTTATGGACAGAGGAAACAGATTTTTTCCACAGTTAAAAACAAGGAAATTCTGACACTTTCTACTCACTTGTATGGGATTTTTAAAGGCCAAAGGGTAAAAGTGAGAGTTCACTCTGATAAATATGCCCCTAAAATCCCATATGTGCCAAGTAAAGAATAAAAATTCTATATAGGAAACTAGCAAGCTGTGTTTCACCAGAGGGTCACTCAGTGGCAGGTACCCAGGTGCAGTTTTCTGCAAAGGCCCGGGGTATCAGGTAACTAATTAAAATCACTGGGGGATGCCTAACATTTTGTCATCCCCCAGTGATTATACCTTTACCTTTAAAGGACAAGGAAAGCCCTGAAAGCATAACTTTCACAAACAATTGTCCACACTAGCCCCTTGCCAAATGCCATATTTATTTTTCCCAAAACTGGTTATGTAAATAAGCTGTTTTGGCTTATTTCCACAACCCTGAAGAATAGTGCACCATCTTTGAAATTTGCAGCTTCCATATTAGTTCCACTGATGTCAACTATATCCCCTGTTTCTTTGTCCTGCACTTGTACCTGTTGCGTTGTGATGTTCAGGTCAGTTTAGAGCAGTGGTTCTCAACCTTCCTAATGCCGCGACCCTTTAATACATTTCCTCATGTTGTGGTGACCCCCACAAAAAGACCTGGCGCGAGCAGCGCAGCAAATTTTTTTGACCACGCCCCCTTTGTGGCAACGCCCCAATTGCCACACCCCATTTTTAAAATAGTTAAAATAGTACCCACGATGGCCCAATAGACAGCACCCCCATACAGTGCCCCCCATACACAGTACCTCATTTGCCCCCATAAACAGTACCCCCCCATAGACAGTGCCCCCAATTGACCCCATAGGCCATGCCCTCAATTGCCCCACAGACAGTAGCCCCCATAGAAGGTACCCTCCATACACAATGCCCCCATACACAGTAGCTCTCCTTACACAGTGCCCCCCCCATACACAGAGCCCCCCATACACAGAGCCCCCCATACACAGTGCCCCCCATACACAGTGCCCCCCATACACAGTGCCCCCCCATACACAGAGCCCCCCCATACACAGAGCCCCCCCATACACAGTAGCCCTCCTTACAGTGTCCCCCCATACAGTGCCCCCCATACACAGTACCCCCCCATACACAGAGCCCCCCAATTGCCCCCATAGAGAGTACCTCCAAATTCCCCGCTCCTTATTCGGCTCCTCGTATGGCGGCGACAGGACCTTTTATAAGGTTGCGCCCGTGCGTACGTGTGACGTCACACGTACGCACGGGCGCAACCTTATAAAAGGAACTGTCGCCGCCGTACGAGGAGCCGAATAAGAAGAAGGAGCCGCAAGAAGAGAAAAGCGCTCCGCTGCAGCCAGCGCGTCCCGCTGGCCTGGCTTGTTTAATGAATGTTCTGCATTTCCGTAATGCGGGACATTCATTGAACAATCCGGGACAGCGGGACGCGCTGTAAAAACCTGGACTGTCGCGACCCCTGTGAAAGGGTCATTCGACCCCCAAAGGGGTCGCGACCCCCAGGTTGAGAACCGCTGGTTTACAGTAAAGAAGATTAATATGCAGAATTTGGAACAGGCTTCCTATGCATGTGTTTGGTCTCGGTCTGACTACAGGAGCACTTGCATTAAGCAATATGACATCAGCGTAGTCATTGAATATAGCTAGATTACTATAGAGCTGCTGGGGGAAAGGTACATATTTGGGAAGATAGTGTTTATGCACTATTTAGTAGTTGCCCTAATACTGTGAGTCATGCTCAGGGTTGAGTCATGGGGTCGGTAAATGAGTCCTAAAATCTCTAGAATTAGAGATATTATTGTAAATTCTTGCTTGAATGAAATCAGATATACTGCAAGTTTCAAACTGTAACCCTACAACCAATAAAATCAGGGTGTGAACTCATAAGTAATTTATTGCAGTTGCACAACTTTATTTTAGCTGTTAACATAAATAGTTAATAATGTGAAGGAAGTTACCATGGTTTTTCTTTGTTCTTGTGAAATAATACAGTTTTCTGCACCTTTCAGACTTTTTCAGTTCAGACAGAGTAAATTTCAGACATTTTTGGAAGTGAGTTTATTCAAATTTTTATTAAATCTGCCTCTAATAATCCCTTACCTTAAATACCCAGGTACTAAGCATTCTGGATAATAGATCCCATAACCTCTTATGTACTTATTCTTACATTTATTTGAATAAATACATACATACATACATACATGTAATTATTCAAGAACCCTAAGTGGTATATTACTTGGAGTTACCATTATAAAATAATATACACATACACAATTGATTACTTCATATAATTTTATTTCAACTAATCTCATAGCACATAGCACATTGGAACCAAATAATTGTAAATTTTTTGAAGAGGGAACTGTACTGTAAATGTAACTGTTTTTTCTCTATAATATTCTGGGTAAATTATTAATAATGAGAAAGGACAAACAAAAAAAAATGGTTATTATGGAGATTTTTGCTTTCTAATTTAAGTTGTGCCAAGGTACATAATAAGGAAAAGTAGGCACAACATTCAAGGGTTACCGATGGTGTAGTTATTGTGTGGGGTTTCCGGGCAGTTAATTCTTGTTATGCTAAGGTAAAGATCATCCTATTGTAGGCATAACAAGGTAGGACATAAGAATCAGTAAATCCTAGGATATTTCAAAAAGTGTGCTGAGGTTAAAACAGAGAGAATAAATGCACAACTGTGCAATTATGAATAATATACGGTGCTGGTTTCACTTTGTGGTAAACATTAATCCTATCTGTAAAAATGGCTCCTTTATTGGAGCTCCCTATAGATCCTCTCGCTTCTCTGTCAGAGTGTGAAATGAAGAGTGGGCGTGTCCTAACGGTCCCTGCCAGAAGCACAGTAGGAGGGGGAGAGCCAATCACAGCCCTGCAGTCACACAAGCAAAGACAGGCTTCAGTTCCCTATCAGGTCAGCCTAGCTGCTGATTGCTTCCTATCCTACATTGCCTGTACTGAGGGCCGCCGGCTCCCCTGCACATCCAGAGAATTCAGCCAGCAGGAAGTGGAACAGATGGGCAGGGCTAGTGGGTTTTGGTGGAAATTCTCAAAAAATCAGTTCAAACCACAACATTTTTAAGCACAATCCTTCAATATCTAGAGGAGTATAATTCACTGGCACATTCATAATTTTTATAGGATATGTCTCCTTTAAGATTAAAACCATCTGAGGTAATATAGAGAAATGTACTGAGAAGTACCACCGAGCAGCAATAGAAACAGAAAGCTATATTTGACTTATAGCTTATGTCTTAGACAGCTTAGGTCTTAGACAGCTTAGGCTTCAAGGCTAATGATCAGGCCCGGATTTGTGGCCTCGCCTAGGCCTAGGGCGGCAGAAATTTAGGGGCGGCATGCCGCCCCGCCCCAACAATGTTGTGACGTTTCGCTCCCATACGGAGCAATGGGGACTTCTCCCACTGCTCCGTATGGGAGTTGAAATGCCTGCGCATGCGCAATTGCGTCGGCGCGGGGGGCGGGGTGTGAATGGGGGGTGGCCTAGGGGCGCCCGGATTTGAAATGGTAATTTATCAACGTTAGCAACACATGGGCATTTCCGAATGTTTGATTTTTATCACGATTCAGATTTTTTTGCCAAATTCCGATTTTATCACAGAAAAAAACATGATTTTTCATGATTTATTATGCAACAAAACTGCAACGAATCTGAAAGCTATCTAAAAGCTGTTGAGATTATGTAGAAATTAGTGGCAGGTGCCCCTTTTACAACTGGAAGATCTTTCTTTGCTTTGTGGTTTTAGAGGTTTTTGGATTTTTTGACACTTGCATTTGTGCAACAATACGAAAGAGTTGCGTTTTTTGTGTTTTTTCTATGTCTTTTTATTTGTTCATGCTTCGGAAAAGTCTATATATGCCCAAAAAATTCAGCCCAGCGCAATAATAGCTTGAGCTGCCAGACCAAGATGTGTTTTTTAACTGTTTTGATGTAATCAAAAATCTTGTCTTTATATAGAGAATAAAGGTTATGTTTTAACCTCCCTGAGGTGTGCCATTAAGGATGTATTTTTATTAATAAATTGATTTGTAAATACTACAGTGCAAGATTATTTTTTGACTAATAAATCCTATACCTACATATTGGTTATTTGTGTCAGTTGGTGTTGGGTTTCCAGCACTTGTATTTGCCTGATAATATTCATTTTCCTTCTCGACAATTCAAACTTATAGAACTTTGCACCTGGACTCTCCTCACCCCGAGATTAGTATGTGCCCTCAATAGGCACAACTGTTTTGCTGCTGATGTATGCCTATCTGCTCTGCATGCTGTATGAGAAGCCCTGGCAAATGTAATTTAGGATTAGTAAGGCAGAAACATTGGACAAAAGTTGAAGGTGAGCTATGTCCTCCTCTTGCTTATATATTCTTATGCGTACAGGACAAAAAGAGTTTGGTCTATACAGGGCATGTTGTGCTGATTTAGTGATGTCCTAGAAACCAGACAAATAAATAGGCACATTTAAGACATATTGCAATCGCTATAACAACTTTCTAATACAAAACATATTCATTGTATGAAAGGCCACAAAGCCAAGTGTATCAACAGGAGTTGAGGAGTGGCAAACACGGCTACATGACTAAAGGTTGCACAGTAAATTTCCCTCAAAAAGTAAAGAGTCACCTGCAAACCACGTAAAGAATGTCACAAAAACATGAAGAACTAGAAGATTGCAAGGTGTATCAATTCATAATAAACTGGCACATAGCAAACATTTCAAGGTTAACATGCTAAACACCAACAGAAGTGAATAGGCTGCACAGAACTAGATATGTTCAGTTTGCTAAACCGTCAAGAGATTAGAATAAGCTGTCGGAGCTTTCAGAAACAAAATGGATATGAAATGCCAACACTCAAAAGATCTTAGTAATGGTCAACAAGCTGATAAATAAGAAAACAGAAGCAAACTTAGTTTTATATTTAAATAGAAAAGTGGATGCATCACAGACTGGGTTATGGATAGTTTGCACTCAGGAAGAAAAAACAGGATACTATAGTAGGAATGAATACAAAGAACCAAACAAGTACAAGTCCTAACAGTAAGGCTATTATACAAATAGCTGGGACTGAAGTGTTAAACATCAGTTATAGTGCATGGAGACTGCTGTGGAAAGCAAAGGAAATTATCATAAACTACTGTGCAGGAGTTTTTGTCAGAAGCCAATAGAAGCACACTTATAACCGAGAACAGTCTAATTCCAGTATTTTGCAATCAAATATTGACAGTCCCTTTGGAACAGAGTTAACTAAAAGAATATCCAGCAGTGTAATGTTGCCATATCTCAGTGAGGCCACATAACATTTATAGTATTTTAGACATGGCCAGTCAAGGAAAAAATCAGGTATGGGACCTGTTATCCAGAATACTTGGGACCTGGGGTTTTCTAGTCTACAAAAAAAAAGTTTACACATTAAATAAACCCAATAGGATTACATTGCCTTCAATAAAGTTTAATGATATATTAGTTAGGATTAAATACAAGGTACTGTTTTATTATAGAGAAAAAGGAAATCATTAAAAAAATTTTTAATTACTTGATTAAATTGGTGTTTGTAGGAGGTACACTTTCTGTAATTTGGAGGTTTCTGGATAACTGATTTCTGGATAATGGATCCTAACAAGCAATTTGCAGCATCAGGCACCTGTTAAGATTAAAACTCTCTGAGGTCATATAGAGACTGTCTACTTGAGAAATGTTCTGAGAAGCACCACCGAGCAGCAATAGAAACAGCAAGCTATATACTGTATTTGACTTTTATGTCTTAGACGGCTTAGGCTGCAAGGCTAATGATATGTATCCCTGTTGATACAAGTAAATACTTTATGTATGTTGCAATCAATGTAATATTATTCAGTGGTAATTAATCAAAGCTAGCAACACATGGGCATTTCCGAATGTTTGATTTTTTTTCACGATTCAGATTTTTTTTTGCCAAATTCTGATTTTATCTCAGAATTTATTTTTTTTTATAATTTATTATACAACAAAACTGCAACAAATCTGAAAGGTATCTAAAAGCTGTTGAGATTGTGTTGAAATCAGTGGTAGGTGCCCCTTTTACAACTGGAAAATCTTTGCTTTGTGGTTTTAGAGGTTTTTGGATTTTTTTGACACTTATGAAAGAGTTGAATTTTTTTGCGCGTTTTCTATGTCTTTTTTTTTTTGTTCATGCTTTTTTAATTTGGATTTTTGAATAAATGACTAAACATTTCTGGTTTTAGAGAAAGTGAGTTTAATTGTAGTTTTAAAAACCTCTAAAACCAAAAATCAGAATATTGATAAATGGGCCTCCTAAATATACAAGTATCCCCAAAGAATATACCCAATATATACCCAAAGAATTCAGCCCAGCGCAATAATAGCTTGAGCTGCCAGACCAAGATGTGTTTTTTAATTGTTTTGATGTAATCAGAAATCTTGTCTCCCTGTGGTGTGCCATTAAGGATGTATTTTTCTTAATAAATTGATTTTATACCTTTATCAAAGAACTTCTGGTATGGTAAGTCCTAGTATTGGGTCTTTTCACATGTAGGGATTTTATAATCTAATACAACATTTTGCAGCAGGATTTGTAACAACATTTCTAAAATCAATGGTGACAGGAGACAAATGATAAGTTGGTTACAGTCAGTAGTCCCCAGTATACATCACAATATATTCATAGTTTTACATTACACAGAAGAATCAAACACACAAATGGTTATTTAATAGGAATAAAGAAATTGAAGACTAATAAAGGCTAAAAAAAAAGTCATCAACAAGACTGTTCACAAATGGAAAAATATAGTTGAAAAAATGAACTCGATATGTATCTTGATTTATATAGTAAAGTAATCATGATGGATAGTGATGCACATGCAGCCACTCTCTCACTAATATCAAATAGCAGATAGGGCGCATTGTGATTAAGACAAAATTATTCACCAATGAATCACTGTAATAAATATTGCTCTATTCTTTATCAAATTCTAGTGCATGATTCATACAAGGAAATCCAAGTGGACCTGTTATTTATTAATCTGCTAACCCTGCTTCTTATGTCTATGGACAATGCATCTCTAAGCACAAGATTGTTCTCATCAGTTTTCCAGCACAGCTATCATTGCACCCACTCATTTATAACTACATACAATAGATCTGACATAAAGGTGTTGCCATGTGATGCATTCCAACATCAGGCACATGCAGCTTTCTCAATAATGGCCCAAAGCTTATAGGGGAAATCTTAACTGAATAGAAGGGGAGGGAATGCAGAAGGCACGTGGAATCCACTCCCTGCTTGTTCTGTTTTGTACTTGTTAGCAGCTTGCACTCTCTGAACTGGATGAACAAAGACACCCACTCCCCCACACAAAGCCAACAGGCTGGCACATGACTGGTCACAAGGTGTGGCTGCTGTATGACAAGCAATAAAACAGGTCAGCCTCACCATTGGATAGTATTAATGTTGCATACAAAAAATACAACTCAAACTCGTGACTGAATAACTTACTGGAAAATACCCTTTTAGCATGTTCATACTGTACAATACGCAAACAAAAGAAAAAAAATCTCTAAGAATTTGTCACTATATGGGTTTCTTATCCAGGGTTGGACTGGGGGGTGAAGGGCTCACCGGGGCTTCCGACCCAGGGGCCCTGAAGGTCCCCCACCGGCCGTGTCCCCTAATTGCCTCTCTCCCACCCGACATCCTCCTCTGAGCGTGTGTAATTTAATGCGTCAGGGGAGGAGCGGTCCATGCTGGGGGAGCACAGGCAAGGGTTGGGTCTGGGCTGCGGGGGCCCACTAGATTCTTCCCGGTGTCCCAGCGGCCCAGTCCGACCCTGTTCTTATCACAAGGGGTACATTGTAAAGTGCAAGAAAAACAGTGGCACAAAGCTACATATTTTTGCCCACAATGCACCTGATACTTTTCCACCCCATGAGTTTTGGCTAACAGATATAAATCTACAGCACTGCTAACTGGAGAGGCGGCACATGGTTAGGATTGGATATTCCCATGTCATTCATGATGTACAAAAGAAAGAGTGTTTGGAAACCAAAACTTGTAATTAATATATCCTTTGTAGCTATGAGCATTACTCTTTGTACATTGTGCCGAATTCACCATTTAAGGTAAAGCACACAAGGGCAACAGGACTCAGCTTCTTTTTGTGTATATTGCTTGCACTTGGCTTTAGCAAAATGTGTATTATTATCCACTGAATATGTAGGTTTAAGTCATTGGATCATGTGAAAATCCTGTGACATAAAGACTGTAGTTTTGTAGTAACCTAAATAAACCAAATGTAATTTGCAATAAGCGCAGTGCTTTCATTGATTTTTTTGGAGATAGAGTTTATTAGTTTTCTGCACATAAATTAAAACAAGGAATACAATTGGATACCCGCTGGGTTCCCCATCTTTATTATATTTGAATTTGTCTGATCAATTCTAATAACATAATATCATGATCCTGTCAAACAAAAAAAAAGCAAATATACCTGCTCATACAGATACTCACAAAGAGCAGAAGACAAGTACTTGCTTTATAGTTATTCTTGAGTTATGCAATGTCCCTGTTACAGAGGATGTGTGATGTCCCTGGGATATTTCAACATCATTGTCATCATCATCATTTAGTTATATAGCACCAGCAAATTACGCAGCACTCCACAATAAATTTAAACAAACAGGGATCTTTAAAAGTTTAACAAACAAGGGTATACAGAGTAACAATTAGGATCAGAGGGCCCTGCTTGCAAGAGTTTACAATCTACAGGGGTTAGGGGTACATTGAAACAAAAGGAATGTGGATATGGATTGATGATTTATGATACATATATAAATGTCTGGTCAGTTTAGATACAATGAATATGCTTCTCTAAACAGATGGGTCTTTAGGGAGTGTTTGAAAGGAAGGGGAGAGTCTGATGGGTTAAGGTAGACAGTTCCAGAGACAGGCAGAAGCCCGGGAGAAGCCTTGCAGTCGGGAATGGGAAAAAATTATGAGAGGAGGAAAGAGACAAAAGTCAGATATTTCATCTTGCACTTTTCTAAATCACAGTTATCATTATTATTATTATTATTATTTGTTGTGTTTTCCTGATATTCAATCTGTTTGTCCTCTTTTTGATCTGTTTTTAAACATACTCCTACATTACAATTTTTGTAGTTTATTTCCTCTGTATCTTTCTATTTGAATCTCCTTATGTATATGTGTGTATGTATAAAGCTGTGGATTCATTTAAAACTAGTGTAGCTCACTTTGCTCTTATAAACTATATTGTTTCAGTCAATGGGTTATAGCAAGGAACAACATGAAAAACAAGTTTATTTGGCGTCACCAAACAAAAATGCATTCCGGAGGACCTGTTCCAGTGGACCAATCTGTCTATCTCCTGTCTTTTTTTTTCTGTTTCATTTTTCATGTTTTCTGTTCTATCTCAGAAATAACTAGAAAACCCTCAGGTTGTATAATAGATCTATGAACATTACACATCTGCTTCCCATTGTGCCTTTTTATGTTTTCATCATGGCAATAAAACACCTGGCACTAAATAAAGAACCTTTTTATCTTGCCCTCTACATGAAATGAAAATCCAGTTACTCTGGCTACTGAGCATAAATCAGAAACATAAAATCTAGTTTTATTTAGAACACTTTCTGCAATAATTTCCCATTATGGATACATTTTATTTTGTTTCTTAGATCTAGGACTGATTTTATACCTATTCGGTATCCCAATGTTCCTGCATTACCCATAATGCAAACCAAGAACTGGGCTATAAAACATGGCATCTGGTCACACATGGCAAAAACTGTGCTCTTACAAAATAAGCAAATAAGGAAGGTGGTGTGAATGCAAGTAGGTACCTCCTGGCATCTCTAGGGTGGAATAAGGGCAGACCACCATTTTTGTTGCCATTTCACTGCAAGCTATATTTTCAAAGTATTCTTATTTTGCTCCAAAAGCCAAGGGGGCATTAATCCTGGCCATGTGTCCCTTTCTGATGTCTTAGCATCTCAGTCATTAAGATGCTTTTGAGAGGAATATGACAACTCTGTACCAACAAATAGTATGTAGCACAAAAACTTCCACTGGCTCAGTGCTGAAAATAGAATAATGATAATTATGTTTTTTTTTTTTTTAATTATTTGTTTAGCAGCTCTCAAGTGAGGAGTTTCAGCAGCTATTTGGCTGCTGAGGTCAGTGACCCCCACTCTTACAGGTGGAAAGAGGTAGAAGGAGAAGACAAATAATTAAAAAACTATAAAATATAATAATAATATAAAAATAATAACCAAAAAATATAAAATGAAGACCAGTTAAGAAGTTTCTAAGAATAGGACATTCTATAACAACCCCTTTAATAGATGTAATTAAGGGTAATCTATGACGCATACATCCCTAGCATCTGCATCTTAATTGTACAGTATTTTAAAATCAAGACAAATATTGAGAGAGATTTATATTTACTATTTTAGTTTATCTTCCATGACAGTATTGAGAAAGCTTACATTTTGCTTTTATGCAATCCATTTTGATGTTTGTAAATAGTTACAGGCTGTTGAAATGGAGTATCGCTTGCATCTGGAAACAGTGCATGTAATTAATGTAGAACAATGCTGCCTTGTCTGAATGAACCACCTATTCTGTATCAGAATTATATTGTCAAATATATAGTAAATGTCAGCCTAGCACAAAGACTGTTTTTCCAAAGGCCAATGTAGTTTTATTTGAAAAAGCAGCATCGGCTGGGAAATAAATTTAGGCATTTATTTCAATGGGGGTGACTAATAGTTTGACACCCCCCTGTTAAATAGGCTTTTCTTGTCATTTGGCATGATAACAATAGCAAGCTTTCCGGCATTTCAGTTTCATGAGTCTGAAAGTTTGTTATCTGTCACTTTATGACTAGCTATCATGGTGCAGCACATTTACCTGGGGTTATAAGGATTATACAGATTAATCATGGGCATATGACTGTTATGTGACTTAAAAAAGTAAGGAATGTATTACACATAGTGATTAAAAGACAAATGTGGGTGATAAATGCTACATTAACAGCATGGTAATGGTATAGTCAGGGAGGTTCTACAACATCATGGGGGGGGGGGGGAGCTATAAAGTAGAGAGGTTTAGTAGAGCCAGAAAGATTCTTCTTAGACTATAAGTTAAAAAAAGATAACTTTATATTATTTGTCTTTGTTTGGACCAAATCTACCCTTTTACTATTTGCCTGCCTTTAATGACTACTGCCATAAGGTAGATTATTCTGTTACATTTACTCCCTTATGTGTCAGTCCTACTTTGCACATACACACGTAGTAGCAGAACTTGCCACTCTGCTCACGTGCATACAAATCAGATGATATCATGAAGAAGGCAAGGAAGGCAGATTGTCTGCTTGTGGACCATGTAAGAAAATGTTTTCAATTAGAAATAATGACAGCTTGAAATTAGGGATGCACCAAACCAGGATTTAGTTCGGGATTCAGGCTTTTTTGGCAAGATTCGGCCGAATTCATGCTCCTGGCCGAACAGAATCCTTAAAATCACATGAGTTTTTGTCATGTAAACACGGAAGTTGAAAATGTTTTGTCGCGTGCGCAACTCTTCCCTAATCTACTTTATATATGTAATAAGGATTCAGATTCAGTTTGGTATTCAGCTGAATGTCTCACGAAGGCTTCAGGGTTCAGCCAAATCTGAGAAAAGTGGATTTGGTGCATCCCAACTTGAAATAATTGCTTTTGGGTTAAAAAAAGACTTTAGAGAGGTACAATTTTCTTTGCGGCTTTTACTTTACATAATGCTGTTAAGAATATGCGGAAAGCTATTGTTAAAAAAAAAAGAACCAGAAAGAAAACAAAAAAAGGAAGAAGGTAAGTGTAATATCAACCCTACTGCAGGCCAGGAGGGAGCAGGGAGGGCATGCCCCCTGCGATCGCATGGGGTTAGTGCGAGCAGGGGGGCACCAGCTATTGGTGCGGCAAGGTGGCGCCACGGGTGGGGTGAGCGCGCTCATTGGTGGGAGCGCGGGGCGCGAGGGGTTAAAAGGGGGTGGTTTTCGCGGGCTTACCGCTTCACCATTGCGAGCTGTGCAGGAACGGCGGGCTGCGTTTGGAGTGTGAAGCAGAGGGGCGTCTCAACATGGCGGCTGGGCGGCGACTTTCTTTTCAGGAGGTACGGGAATGGCTGCAGAAGGAGGCTGGTCAAGAGGAGTTGAGGGAGTTATCTCATTTGGTGGCTCCAACGTCTGACACGCCTTCAGAGGAGGCGGCTGTTCCAGCAACTGGCAGGGGAAGGGGGAAGAGAAGAGCAGCTGTTACCAGGTCTGTCAGTGCAATTAAAGCTACAGCAGCAGTGAAAAAGGCAAAGAAAAGGAGAGTGGCTTCTGCAAGCTGTGCAACAGGTAATACTTACCAATGGCCAGCAATGTCTCCTCCTGCTTCAGTTGGTGCTTCCCATGCGGATTCTGTGGAAGCAGGTCCTAGCACTTCAACAGCTGGGGAAACAAGTCACAGAAGGGATGGTAATGTATTAACTACTTCACTTCTTTCTAACACTGCCACAGCTGACACTCATAAGGATTTTGAAAGTTATGTGCAGAACTTGGTGCAGGCTATGTTAACTCCTTCAGCTGATACCTCTAAGTCACGGTTGGGGACAGGGATTCCTGAATCGTGTCACAGAGATATCATTACATGTAAAGGCACTTTGTTGGGTTTACACTTACCTTTAGCGGTGAAGGAAAAAATTTATAGAGGTGATTATATTGATATTTTATCTTTGTTGCCAGCTGCAAAAGGGTTCATTAAAAACAAAGGGGACTCTGAGGAAGAAAGGAGAAGGCCATTAGCCAGGACCTTTTCAAACTGGCTTCAGGCTTTCTGCATTTTTGCAAATTTATTATCTTCTAAACAGCCTCACTTAGCGCCACAGTTATTCAAGCACATAGACATAGTTCTTGAGGCTTATAAAAGTTTTGGTGGAATTGGGTGGTTTATCTATGAGGAAAGGTTCAGGCAAAAAATGGCGGTACATGGTGATATGGAATGGGGTTCTAAGGACATTGATTTATGGTTAGGAATGATGTCCTATAGAGTTCAGAACCCCAGCCCAGTTGCTACTCCAAAGCAACCGGGCGCTAAGCCTAATGCTTGCTGGGCATTTAATGAATCGGTCTGTAAATGGCAGGCCAATTGCCGGTATAAACATGAGTGTTCGGGTTGCGGAGGCAACCACCCTGCTTTTCGTTGCCTTAAAAAGTTTATGGCCAACACTTCAGCCAGAGGAGCAGGAAAAGAGCAAATGGCAAAGGGCGAACACCCCAGTGAAGGTGGCAAGCATGGAGCCCTATTTAAAACTTTACCCAAATCAGGAGAAAGCGGCACTAATTAGGTTTGGTTTTAGTGAAGGGTTTTGGATTCCCCATTTTGATAGCATTGAGTCCCAACCAGTTTTTGCTAATTTGAAGTCTGTTTTGGCAGCCCCTGATACAGTAAGGGAAAAAATACATAAGGAAATTTTGTTAGGGAGGGTTGAAGGCCCATTTCAAAACATTCCCTTTGAAGGATTCAGGATTTCTCCGTTAGGTTTAGTCCCTAAAAAAGAGTTAGGCCAATTCAGATTGATTCATCACCTTTCATATCCTCGTGGCGAGTCCATAAATGATGGGATTGACCCTGAGATTTGTTCGGTGAAGTATGCGTCTTTTGACCGTGCTTTATCTATGTTGAATCAGTGTGGTAGAGGTGCTTGGTTAGCAAAAAGTGACATTCAGTCAGCTTTTAGATTATTACCCATACATCCGGGTTGTTTTAAATTATTTGGTTTTCATTTTGACGGGCATTATTATTTTGACAAATGTCTTCCAATGGGTTGTTCCCTTTCTTGCTTTTATTTTGAACTTTTTTCTACGTTTTTAGAATGGGTAGTTACGGTGGAATCCGGTTCTAAATTAGTATTACATTACTTAGACGATTTTTTATTCTTAGGTCCATTTAATTCTAAGTTATGTGCATCCAATCTTGAGCATTTCATTTGGATTTGCAGCAAGTTTGGTATTCCGCTAGCAAAGGAGAAGACAGTCCCCCCTTGTAGGGTTATTCAATTTTTGGGTATTGAAATAGATACAATAAAAATGGAATTTAGGCTTCCCCAAGAAAAATTACATAAACTGAAAGAGCTTGTGCGTGCTGGCTTGCAGTGTAACAAAATTAAACTGAAGCAGCTCCAATCTTTACTTGGCCATTTGAACTTTGCAACAAAAGTAATCCCAGCTGGGAGGGTTTTTAGTAGAAGACTGGCGGCTTTAACTACCGGGGTAAAAAATCCCAATTGGCACATTAGAATCCCAAAGGCATTGAAAGAGGATTTGGCCATTTGGGACGAATTCTTATGTTCATACAATGGGAAATCAGTATGGCAATCTGAATTTTCGGATAATGATTCCCTTAACCTATTTACTGACGCCGCAGCTTCTTGCGGTTATGGGGCATTTTTACAAGGCCATTGGAGTATTGGCAAGTGGCCTGAGCAGTGGAAGGATTTTGGCCTGTTAAAAAATTTGGTATTTTTGGAGATGTTCCCCATAATTGTGGCGTTGGAGCTATGGGGAAGTAGTTTAGCAAACAAAAGAATTATACTTAATTGTGATAATGAAGGGGTAGTTCATGTAATCAATAATCTTACTACCAGTTCCCCCCCTGTTTGGAGACTTTTGCGTCATTTTATTTTAAAAACACTTAAATTAAATATTTGGTTTAAAGCTAAACACCTCCCCGGTTATGCTAACAGAACTGCGGATGCTCTCTCACGTTTCCAGATAGATGTGTTCCGGGAACTGCAGGATCAAGCAGACCCCATGTATACTACTTGCCCACAACACATATGGGACATCGTCTGGATGGAGTGATGGAATTAGTTTGTGAATCTGTCTCTAAAAAAACATGGGCAGCTTATTGTGCCGCATGGAGGGATTGGATTGAATTCCTGGCAGCTCACCCTGTAGATAGTGAGCAGGTGGAAACTTTGGCGCAATTTGTGTTGGAAGCGCATAAAGGAAAGACTACAGTAGCTAATATTAAGAAAAAGCTAATGGGTATTGCATTCTTTCTTAAGTTAAATCGTCAGGCGGATATCACTAAGGCCCACTTGATTAAGCAAATGTTAAAGGGATTGGCTAAAAAGAAACCGGTAATGGATTTAAGAAAACCTATAACCCTTAGCCTGCTTGAAAAGCTTATGCATGGCTTGGAGTCAATTTGTTTTGACATATATGAAACAAAGTTATTCCGTTCATTATTTTCCATTACATATTTTGGGGCCTTCAGGATTGGTGAAGTGGTAGCTTCTACAAAAACAGCGGTTAATGGGCTTCATGTGCATGATGTTTCTTTATGCCAGCGCAGGCTAAAAATTATCTTAAAAAAATCCAAGACTGACCAGTTGGGCCTTGGGAAGTGCATTTGGTTGGGTCCTATTCAAAACAATTTATTATGTCCCGTTGCGAATTTCCTAAGATTCACGGGGGTACGGCCCAATTTAAACTCCCAGTTCTTTATTCACAGGGATGGTACCCCTGTTTCTAAATTTCAATTTAACAAAGTGTTTTTGAAATGTTGCAAAGTGATTGGTATACAGGATTCCAATTTCACTTCACATTCTTTTAGGATCGGGGCGGCCACACAGGCTTCTTTGCTGGGTTTCAGTGAGGAGCGTATAAAGAAACTGGGTCGTTGGCAGTCCCACAGGTTTCGTTCTTATATTAGGCCTTCATTTGTCAGTTCTTGTCCTAATTAATTTATTTTTGCATAGATCCAGTGGTGAGGAACGTATGGATCATAGGAGACTCATATATCGCTTGGTCAGAGAAGAGAGCCAGGGTGAGACCATATGGAACCAATTTAGAATTCGATAAAACTTCAGTCAAAATTATCTGGAAAGGAGTTCGTGGCATGGTTTGGTGTCAGGTTATGGAAGTTTTAGCACAAATGCAGTGGGAATGGGGTATGCCTGATATTGTATTATTTCATGTTGGGGGAAACGACATTGGGAGAGGTAGTTCAATTAATATTATTAGGACGATTAGGAGAGATTTATCTTACTTGCATGTAAGCTGGCCTGAAGTCGTGTTCATCTGGTCAGAGGTTGTATCCAGATGGATATGGACATCCAATTGGGGCCTGAGATACTTAGAGAAATGTAGGAAAAAAGTTAATTTCTCTGTTGCAAAATTTACAAAAACTTTAAATATGTTGAGTTATAGACATGTAGATCTTGAAGGAGGTGGTGTTGGCCTGTATCGTGCGGATGGAGTTCATTTATCCGACATTGGCCTGGATATATTAAATATAGGCTTACAAACAGCAGTTGACAGAGCCTTATTGAGATGGGAGGTGGCCAAGCCCCACTAAAAGTTTATATTCTTTTTAGGGGGCTTGGCGTGGAGGAAAATATGTTTAAAAGGTTATACAAACATGCTGGCCGGGTTTATGGCAGTGTTATATATTTCATTATTTCGGAAGACGGCCTGCTGAGGTAAGCAGAGGCTGGTCAGTCATATATAAAAGTGTACAAGTTATGATTTAATGAACTTTAAGTTGTACGTTGATTTAATAAAACAAGCTGCGGCCTTA
Organism: Xenopus tropicalis; assembly: GCF_000004195.4. Lineage (NCBI taxonomy): Eukaryota > Metazoa > Chordata > Amphibia > Anura > Pipidae > Xenopus > Xenopus tropicalis. The sequence continues at coordinate 58,641,091 of NC_030685.2, read as the reverse complement.
CACCACCTCACTCATTGTCTCTGTCTAGTTATTGTGTGTCTAAGTTAGTATGGTGAATGCAAGCTACTAACCCCAAGGAGGGAGCAGGGAGGGCATGCCCCCTGCGATCGCATGGGGTTAGTGCGAGCAGGGGGGCACCAGCTATTGGTGCGGCAAGGTGGCGCCACGGGTGGGGTGAGCGCGCTCATTGGTGGGAGCGCGGGGCGCGAGGGGTTAAAAGGGGGTGGTTTTCGCGGGCTTACCGCTTCACCATTGCGAGCTGTGCAGGAACGGCGGGCTGCGTTTGGCCCTCCCGCCCCCCCCTTTTTTCCTTTCCTTTTTTGTTATTTCTATATAAAAAAAAAAAAAAAAATTATATATATATGGTTTGTCACAGCTTGTTTTGAGGAAAATATGTTTAAAAGGTTATACAAACATGCTGGCCGGGTTTATGGCAGTGTTATATATTTCATTATTTCGGAAGACGGCCTGCTGAGGTAAGCAGAGGCTGGTCAGTCATATATAAAAGTGTACAAGTTATGATTTAATGAACTTTAAGTTGTACGTTGATTTAATAAAACAAGCTGCGGCCTTACACCACCTCACTCATTGTCTCTGTCTAGTTATTGTGTGTCTAAGTTAGTATGGTGAATGCAAGCTACTAACCCCATGGACTGGGATCCAAAATAAGCCCTGGTATTTTAAAGGTGTGAACAACACAGAGGATTACATATTTAAACAATACAGGGGGATTACAGCCTGAATGTGAGGTGTGAACCATGCAGGGGGCCAGTTAATCTCAGTACTGATTTAAATCTTACACAAAGCTGTTGTAATTTGATTGTTTGGCCCTAGGGCCCGATGTCACCCTCCTTCAGGTGGACATATTGGGAGAAGATCCGCTCACCTTGTGACCTCGCCAAACGAGCAAATCTTCCCGTGTATGGCCACCTTATATTGCAAGGTGTACCTTACACCTGCCTCAATTTACGTAAAATAACAGCATAAAATCTGGCGTTCGGACTGCGATTTCTCCATTTAGTTTACACAGGTTTTTACGCTAATTTATTTTACACAGCATAATAAGTATGCCCCATAGTATAGATTTCCTATAGCAATTGCATTCCTGCTCTTTTTATGCATCTGTGCAATCACTTCTTGTTTGTCATCTTTCCTACTACCTGGTCCATGTTCCTGACTGACTTTTCCAGACAAGGCTAATTGCATGTTAGGATTATGGAGGGGAAGCAGTTAGTTACCCTTGAAAATATACAGTGATATCTGTAGGCATTTAAAGGGGTAGTTCACCTTAACTGTTAGTATGATGTAGACAGTGATGTTCTGCATTAGGAAGTCATTTTTCCATTGTTATGTGTTTTTAGTTATTTATCTATATGTTTGATAGCTTTCCTGTCTGGTATTTCACAGTTTTCTTATTGCTATGGTCTTATTTTACTTAGCAACCAGGCCAAAATATGAGTCAGAGACTAGAAGTATAGGAGGGAAACTGAATAAGAACATAAGTAATAAAAAGTAACAATAACAATCAAATTGTAGTCTCAGTGAGAAATGTATTTTTCTTGGCTGCTGAATTCAGTGACCTCCATTTAAAAGCTGGAAAGAAGTAGAAGACAAAGGCAAATAACTCAGAAATGGTAAAGAATACATAATAAAGACCAGTTGCAAAGTTTTTAGGAACAGGACATTTCTACACATACTAAAATTTAACTTAAAGGTGAACCACCCCTTTAAGACTGAAAAGGGAAAATTGCTTACCTGCTTACTCTCTTTCCGCTATGGCTATGAAACCATAGCAATCCAAATTCCAACAAAATATAACCCAATCACATCATGGGCTTCCAATGGACAGCCCTCTCACTGCCCTATGTGTGGACTTGCATGGTTTTTAACAATTCCAATAAAGTTAGTGTTTATTCAGTGACTGCAATGATTGACTGACCATCTAAACGTGATGTGATCCTGTTATGTTTTGTTGGAGTTTGGATTTAGCTACCCTTGCTTTGGGTGCCAAAGCTATTTGGCTTGGCTTTACTTTTTCCCCATTACTCGATGAGTTCTCTTCACTTTGTGAAGAGCAAATTGCAATTTACGATATAATTCTAATTTACAACTATCATTAAATGAATACATAATTGGGATTAATGGCTTGCTCACTCCTGTGCTGTTTAGCAGCTATGACTGTTGATCTATTACCAAATACTATGCCATATATAACCATTCCTAAATCATTAACTTTGTTTTATTTACTAAGATCTCACTGGTCCCCTAACATTTACTGATAATGGGAAGTGCTTTAAGTGCGGAGCATAAACACCCCTTCCCATAATCATTATGAAAAGTTTAACTGCACCAAGTTTTAGTGCACTTTTTCATATTTCCCAGTTGTACTAAAAATCAGTGGATGTATGCTAAATGATTCTGTTTTCGCAACTTTATGACCATGTACTATTCTGCTATTCAAGAAATGATCTCTCCACTAACGTCTGTAACCTACAATACCTACCCCAGTATCCTCCTTAAGTTATGAGGTTATAAATGAAAATAAATGCAGTGCTAATGTGTTCTTTCATCCTTTCATTTACACAGGAGAAAATAGCTTGCAAGGTACTACTATTAGGCAGTGACAGGTTTGCATCTGCATTAGTCCTAGGGATAGCTGCTCCTGCAAAAGGAGAGTGCCAATTATTAAATCTATATCTAAGGTTCAGTCACATTAATTTAACTCCTTAACAGACCTGAGGAAAAGATTATGTTAACAACCTTGGTAACTTAACAACATAGCCATTCAAAGCTGAACTGAAGCTTAAGGGCAATCACGTACTGAGCTACTGGTAGCCAGCTACTGGTTGCAGCTACAAAATGGACAATACTGATAATTGTCCCTACGGGTGTTTAAGCAGAAACAGTTCTCAGTATTATCTATGGCAGGGTATTCTGGCATTTTGTAGCTGTGACAAAATGTAGCAAAATTGTAGCAGGCGACAAGTAGCATCGTTTGTCATAGCCCTACCTTTATGCCTTGATATCAACTATAGCAAAAAATGGAAAGTTGTGCTCAACCACTAAATTTTAAACCAATAGGCGGGGGTGCAATGAGGTTGTGACCACAAATGAGATGAGGTTTGTGTTGCTTCGCAAACCTCATCATGGCGTCCACAAAGGTAGAAATGATATCAATAGCAGTGTTTCTTTACAGTCTGACTTGTAAGGATTCATTTACCCCTTGTTAACTGCAATTTCAGATGCAAAGTGCCAGGTTTTAGTTACCCACAATGCAGCATATTTTCCCGGAATGTCATTGAGTCCAAGCTGGGCATTGCCTCTGACATTTGACGCAAGTTGCAGTTTGTGTCATTTCTGGTGCTTGCCATTTACATGATATTTGCATATGATTCTTCAGACTCCTCAATATAAACTGTATAGCCTTGTATCTCTACGTTTATGAAAGGCTAGTGGGCACAGTATTTCAGGGTTGGATCCCTACCTCAAAATACATAAACAAAGTATAACCCTTTAGGCAGAAAGTGACCCCCCATCCCAACTGATTTCATCAAAACTTGTGCTTAATCAAAAACCCAAAGTCCAACACAGAAAATGAGTCCAAAGTGTTTAGTTTCTAAGAGTTAATGTGAACAGTACAAGTAGACATCGCAAGTCAAATGTATCATTCAAAATAATCTTTGTTTTAAAAAGTAGGCCTTTCAAAGTCCATATTGTCAAGTCTGAAAAAAATCAGTGCCTATTTCTGATTAGTAGTCACATTAACCAAACTCAACCACCTTTGTAAAGGACTACATTAGCAACAACCTTGGTAACTTAATAACATAATCATTTAAACAAAAACAGGAGCTGTTCACCTTTAACTCAACCTTCAGCATGCTGAGTAGATGGTGAAATTTGCATTTAGTCTTCCTTATGTATAGTGTTTTTTTAAATATTTAGCTTTTTGTTCACTAGCTCTCCAGTTTGGAAATATAGCAGCTAATTGGTTGCTAGGGTCTAGTTTGCCCTAGTAAGCATGCTTTAATGAAAGATTTGAAGAGACATGTGGGGAGGGTCTAAATAGGAAAATAATACAGCGCTGCGGAATATGCTGGCGCTTTATAAATAAATGTTAATAATAATAACTCATAAAAAGTAACAATAACATTGTAGCCTCACAGAGCAATAGCTTTATGACTGCCAGGATCAGTGACCCATTTAAAAGCTGGCAACAAGAGGCAGAAGGGAAGGCAAATAATGCAAAACTATAAAAAATGAAGTTATCAATAGTCGGATTTACTATTGCATATTAAAAGTTAACGTAAAGGTGGACTACTCTTTTTACTGTACATAGCAGTGATCTGCATAAATACTTTTCTTCTAGTGTTTCCTTATTGTTTTGCTATTATTTTTATACTGCTCCTAACCACAACATGGGTGAGTCAATGTAGAGCTAAGGCCAAGGAAAAACACGGTAGGTCTTTATTTCAAGACAGCACCACACCTCCCTCCCCAGGTAGTCCGGTAGGTAGTCACATTAGGCACTTCTGCTTTGGGTAGTGGTTTGTGATGTTGTGATCCTGTGATGTTGATGGCATGTTCTCCAATAAGTTCTTAGAATTCTCTTTAGTTTTGTAATTTGACAATATAACATTTATTTTTGTACAATTGGTGCAATGGCGCCCACTTTGAAAAGTTATTTATTTAAGTTCATCTACTGAATTTATGTTTAATTCTGTACTGCATTGACATACTGCATATGGTCTAGAATAGTTTGAATGATAACTTCCCTTACAAGACAAATGTAATCTATACTCTGTGGGGCGTATGTGTTTCCATTGCCCCTGAGAGAACCCTGAAGGTAGAAGTTGAGGGCTTTCATATGTTGTAGTCTAGCCCCTGTCATAGCATTGAATCTGTCAGGGTAGGCAGCATGGACAGTTCAATGCTCAACCAAGGAGAGACAGTGTGGGGTTAGTCATTTTCAGGCCAGATCCCTCAGAGAAGGGACCTGAGTAAAAAGAAACCTTGGTAGTTTATAGTCCCTGTGGTAAATTAACTGATGTATCCATTACACTGGGGATGAACACTTGGGGGAAAATTTATGAAGGTGCTGACATACAGTATTACTCCAGTGTATATCTGATGGAAGTGAATGATCTCTCTGTTAAAATGAATACTACAAAATCTACTTTGAATACTAAATGAAACACCTAGTTGTTTTACTTGAAGCATGTCCTTCTTACTATATGTTGCATGATTATACATCTTATGGTTAATGTTGCCATACACGGTGTGATCCACTCACGGTGGATCGTCTCCTGCTATGCCCATCTACGGCCCTAGGGCCAAACGATCAAATTAAAACAGCATGTATATGGGCCATTGGACCAAGGACCACATCAACAAACCGATGCATTCCCTGATCCAATGGGAAAATCAAACCTGCAAAATTAAGACCTGGCCAATTTTAGGCCAGATATCCATCAGGTAGGCCTGTTGGTGGTGCCCATGCAAGGGCAGATTTCAGCTGCCGATTTGGATTGCTTAACTTTTGCGACACAGCCGCAACCCCCTTCTGAAGCAGAATTCACCAGGCCCGGCACAACAGTATCCCCCTCCCACCCAATAGCAGCCCTGGGTATCAGTAACGGCATTGGCGAAAGTCTGCTGTGTCCATGAATGCAACCCAAAACTAGTTATGTTTATTCTTGCACTAATCTTCGGCACTTTTATTTTTGTCTTTTCTAAGAATTTGGTGCACTAAAAAATGTGTGGCTGAGGCTCCTCCTACCCCTGATACCTGACCATGCTGAGGGTACGAATGACTTGAGACCTTTTTGTTTTTCCCTTTCCCTTATATGCCTTTTGGCTGGAGGGAGTCAGATAAAGGGGACCCTTAGCCTTGTTGTGAAGGGGGTCTAAAGACCCTTGATTCCTGTGGGCCTTTTGACCAGGAAGGTCAGGGATAAAGGGACTCACCATAGTCTTCAGACGAAGGCGAGATTCAAGAATCAATTCCTGCCTTTTGGCCAGGTGAGGAAAGAAAAAAAAGGCAAAGTTCAGTTGCACCCTTATGCATTTTTGTGTGTTTTTGTGCACCGGGTGATTGAAGCACTTGTTCTGGCTTCAATAAAAATTACTGGCAGGTTCAGCTGTGTGTGGGGGGCTGGGTAGTTCTCTAACATCCATGCACTTAATTGCACAGTTTATTATAGCAAGCTGAACAGGCACAATTGCTGAAAAGTATCAAATGGCAAATAGTATAAGTGCATGCTCAATTTTGAATTAACTCTAGTGCTTTTCACTTGTGCTTGCATTTGTAAATGCACCGTAACTGTATTTTGTACCGTTGAGAATTTATACAAAAAGATGAATGCATGGCTAATGTTATATTTAGATGTTTTTTTAATAGCTGTAAAGAACACTGCTGCAAATGATGGAAAAACTCAGCATCTTGAAAATCCCATGGCCCAAGCATTTTGATAGGAGATATCTGTATTCAATATCAATATCTGTATTGCCTTGATAAATCCAATGGCCTGGCAATAATGTCAATCATGTTAGGTAGAAATAACTAAAAAAATGTTATTTGCTTGGATGTATTAACTCACGAGGTGTTATCATTGGTGAAATAAGATATATACATTCTAATTTCAGTAATTTCTCCTGTAGTCTGATAAGCCCATTAAACCCCTCCCTCACCTTGTTTTATTGTGAAGTATTGGATTCTGAAACTTGAAGTCCCCCTGCTTTCCAGAGAATCTAAGCACAACCCTCTAACCTAAGTATGGGGGTGGGGAAATTATTTCTGTTGGGAATCCACAAAATTGTCGGTAAGTACACAGTTCTCAAAGGATCGGCAAATTGTAAAAATGGCATAAGCACAACAAATTCTTTGTCGTAATGCTGCCAAATTTTAAAAAGTGCTGTATACATAGTAAAAAAAATTCCAATTATCTCATAGAAATAACACATTTAGTACTTCTATTTATAATTTAAAAGATAAAGGTTACAAAAGATGTAAAATAATTCCAATAATGTATGTTCTATATGATCCTGTTTGCGTAAGTGAAAATGCGCATGGGTGTAGGAATGTATGATGTGTGTAGGGCAATGGGTAGTAATGTTTGTCTTAATATAGATTGTAATATAATCATATTATAGTCTGCAAGTAAATTATGGGTGTGAACAATCATTTATAAACCTCTTTCTTAATTGCACATTTGACAGTGTTTTCTTAATTGACATCTTAGCGCTGCGGAATATGTTGGCGCTTTATAAATAAATGTTAATAATAATAATCTTAGCTCACAAAGAATTCACCAGTAATCATGCATGGCCACTGCATAAATTGAGTGTAAAGGATGAAGCTTTATACTCTCTTCCTCCTTGTGCATTGCACAATGTCAATTTTAAAGAGGAAACTCAAAGGAGGAATAACAATATAACATCACAATGGATTAAATAAATGAATCATCTACATTGCTTTTTGAAATTCACTAACAATGAAAAGGTAATGGCTCCCTACATAAAAAGAGATTAGGAATTAAACATGAATTATAAGCAAGTTATTTTAGCACATGGTTCCTTCATAACAGAATATAAGAATATATATGTCCAAGCTGTGCACTGAGAGGTAAGCAAAAACAAGTATATTTTAAACCTCAGAAGGGAAATATATACTGGTTCTAACTCTTTATTGAATCCATTGTAATAGTGCAGTTCAATAAATACAGAAAGATAAAGAATATGGGGCTTGAAGAACGGAGTTAAAATGCGCTCAAGAATCTGCAGTAAATGTTTTTTTTTTTGTTTTTTTTTAAAGTCTTAATTATTTCTTTTTTGATTTGTTTATTAATGGGAGTGTTTTACAGATGTAGGTGCACCTAATTAGATATCTGCTCTCATTTTCAAGCTTCTAGCAAACTGATCAATACTGATTGGCAGGTGATTGATACTATTGACTGTAATGTGCAATGTTAATAAATGAGCCCCAATGCATTGTATTAGTGAGCACCCTCAAACACACCGCCTTACCAAAAGTAATGTATTTTCTTGCTCATTCAGCAACTAATTGACAGTATCCTTCAGGTGATATAAAAGTATAAAACTGGACATACACATACCAATAACAATTATATATAGTGGCCTATGGATCTCGATCCATGTACAGTGCTACAATGCTGTTTTGGGAATCGGGTAGATTTGAAAATGAAAACCTTACACTTTTTCTTTGGTACATATCTTTTTTTTTTTTATAAGTTTTTATTTAAGGTTTTAACATTTTTAAACAACAATAGAGAAAAAAAAAATTTAGAAGGAAAGAAGAAAAGAGGAAAGAAGGAGAGAGTATATAGAGCTTTGGCGAGCCTGGCAGAGTTATACAGATTGTGCATTTAACCAGGTGTCCCACACTGCATTGAACTTGGTTGGGCAGCCTCTAGAGATATAGACTAGTTTTTGCTTTGGTAGCACGTCGTTGATTAATTTTTTCTAAAAGGTAAGTTAGGGGGCAGTAGTCGATTTCCAATTTAGCAAAATTGCTTTTTTAACATAAAATAGAAGTTGCAAATAGCACAAACGTTGGTATGGCGATAACCCCAGGTCTTCTAGCACCCCCAATAAACATAGCTTTGGGGAGCGTATGCTGGGGAAAGCCAATGTTTCATTGATGTATTTCAGCACTGCTGACCATAATTGTTGAATGGCTGGGCATTCCCAAAATACATGGAGAAAGGAGCCTATTGCTGTGTTACATTTGGGGCATAGGTCTGACGTTTGAGGGTATATCTTTGCTAGTCTGTGGGGTGTCAAATAAGCGCGATTAATAAACTTAATTTGGATAAACCTGTCTCTGACTGACATTGTTATTTCGGGAATCTGGTCAAGGGCATCATCCCACATTTCGTCATCCAAGTCTGGTATATCGCTCTGCCATTTAGCCTTGGTCTTGGCCAGTGGGTTCGGGGTAGATTGCCATAATAGGTTGTAAAACCATGACATAGCTTTTCTCAAGTCTGGTCTATGCGTGTATTTTTCAAGCAAGGTATCCTTCACCTGTATAGGTCTAATAGGAAACTGGGCGTAGAAGGCATGCCTGAGTTGTAGGTAGCGGAAATACATGGCAGGGGGGAGCTCAAATTCCTCTTTAAGGGTACCAAATTGTTTTAGTTCCCCATCTTTTTGGTACATATCTTTAAGTTTGACTAGAAAGTGGCAGTCAATCCTACTTTAGAGTTTTAATCAAGATCTTCAACAACTGTTATGCATCTAAAAAAAAACCTTCTTCCAAGATAGTCGCCGGCGGGATGACAGACGCGGCGGCGCGATTTCCGGAAGTCGCCGAAAAAGACTCGCGAGTCTTTTTCGGCGATTTGCGCGAAATCGCGCCGCCGCGTCTGCCATCCCGCCGGCGACTTACATGTTCGCCGGTGGGATGGCAGGGCTAGGCAACTCGGGGAGATTAGTCGCCCGCGAACAGGGAGTTAATCGCGGGCGACTAATCTTCCCCGTGTGCCAGAGCCCTTAGAGGCTGGTTCATCCAGTTTAAATTCCAGCATCACTTGTGTTTTATCCAAGTTGAGTTTAGGTAGATGATGAAGGTACCACCCATTAATTACCACTAATGATCACAGACAAAGGATTCCTACTTCCACATAGTGAGAATTTTGGCAGGTTTCTGGACTCTGGAGTGGGTGGTAACAATCTAACAAGCTAGCCCTTCATGGTAATCAACCTAAAACTGTGCTTACTTGGAGTCATGTTTGGACTATGTTACGTATGTGCATAAGCTGTGTTATGTAAAGTTGTAAGCTTTTGAATGATGTTCGAATGTTGCAGCCTTGGGAAATAGTGGGAGGAGACTGGGAAGCTAGTCTCTGTGTGTAAGAAATAATGATAGTGAACTGTTAACAACCTGCCTGCGGTCCAAGGCCCCTAAAAAGACTTGCTTTGCAAAATTTGGGTATCCTGGTGGGATACCAGCCTAGGGGGTAAATAAGAACCTGTAGAGTAAGGACAGAGGTTGAAGAAAACCATTTAATACAGTGGTGATTAGTCACGCTTTTACCACTGAATGCCCTGATAACAGCTAAACTATTTCCCCTGGTGCCTTTTCCAAACATGACAATTCCAGTTATAATGTTTTGACAACTGAATAAAACTGTCTGAGTCACAAGAACACAAAAGCCCTTGTGCATGCAACTTATAAAGACAAAACCTGGGAAATAACTCTGAGAAATCCTTTTGCATAATGTCATATGTAAAATCTCCAGTCTAACTACTTATAAAAGTACATACAAATGACTGCAGTATTTCAAAGCACAATAAAAGGCTAGAGTTATTGGCAAGGACTATTGGAGCCAAGGGGACAGTTACAAAGTTTCACATTTCACCTTCTTTTTATGCTAGATTTTACAGATATAATAAAATAATGTTTACAAAGCTTTATACACATTTATTACATAGACTAACTATTTATTGGGTCTCTGTGTAGTAGAAATGCCATGGCCTAGTTTAGATCTTATTCTGCACCTGAGTGGTATAATCTTTACCAAGATTAGTCTCCTCAATTTCCTTACTTTTTTCCTTTTCCACCAATTCTGCTATCTTGCAGTAAGTATAGTCTCCACTGGGGTTTCTATATTGGTGCTTATGTTGTAAGGTTTTTTTTTATATCTAGTAACAGTATTGCAATATCTGAGTTTTACCTGCCCTTTTTGCACTTAATTAATTTCTTAAATTTCTATTTATTGTGATATTTGCACTAGAGTAATGCTCGGCATTGACATCTCTAAACCAGTCAGCAGAGCCAGCACATGCTCTGTAGACATCACACAATTGCAAATATTTTCCAGATGGGACATCAGGATCCACTTTTGGCTCAAGCTTCACGGCCAGGTTTCTGGTCCCATTTTTGCTGGTCACTCTTCCCACGGTAAGGGCTTCATGCTTATCAGTTCCTGTATTGACCCATGCCTGTCTGACCTTGCTTGAACTTTGCAGAATTATAATATATAAAATATGTCCAACAACTCACCACAGGGAGAAAGAGGCTCAGGTGCACTGCCCTGAGCCTTCAGATAGGGGAGCAGATATCACTGTTTCTTTGAAGAGCACTGAGCAAATCTTCAGGCAGAATTCTTAATTAAAAAGTAACTTTATTAGATTACCGCCTTATGCATTTCATGTTTACAGACACTAAAGACACTCAGCTCTGACCTGATGCCAATTCCTTGGAATTAGTTGGCTTTGTTTTGCACATAACCGTGCCTATCTTCAATTAACCCTTCCTGTGCATGCCTGTCAGTTTGTTCTGCGGAATAAAAGCTACTTTGTTTTGTTAAACTTCTGCCTGCCTGTTTCTCAGCAAGCATCCTAATTTACAAATACAACAAGACTGTGTTGTGGCCCCACTGGTTCTGACATTAATCACAACAAATCTCACTAACTACCACATCCACTCTTTGAAGCTAGGATTTTGCCCAATAGTTTGCAAACTTCTGTTCTAGAGAGGTATTCTTCATGAATATAATCTACTGTTTCTTCACTAATTTCTTCACTAATTTACTGAGCCCTGTACATTGATTTGTAACTGTAATTATCTTACAAAACTCTTGCTATTACTTACATGCTACTATTACTTACTACTTATTATTATCTAGTCTTACAGTACTTACTTATCACTATTACTTATGTGTTACTTACTCACAAAATAACTTAATACACAAGGGTCATAGAATACAATTAGGAGCAGAGGGCCCTCCAAATGTAGTTTACCATTCCTGTGAATACATATCGTCCTTTAGACAACTCTATTGTACTTATTCCTATCGTACTTATTATTTTGTCTTGAACTTGAACTTAAAGTATCTGGGCATTGCTGGCTGCTGTTAGATTTCTTCAGAGTTAGCAAAGGGCTATACAGTAAGTAGGTCATACCACTTGTTTGATTATTAAGACTAAAAGTGGCCGTACATGTTGCTTTATACTCATTTGGTGAGGTTGCCAAAGGAGCGGATCTTCTCCCAATATGCCCACCAAAGGTTATTGGGCCATATTGGGCTAATTCGATAGTTGCCATCGGACCGAGGATTGTATCAACTAGCCAATGCAGCCCCAATCCGATAGAAAATAAAACCTACCTGATCAAGATCTGGCCAACTTAAGGGGGGGCCTGTGTCAATCCCTCTCCCTTATCGTATAGTTTCTAACATTTAAAACTGTCCCTATCGCTAACCCCAACCTAAAAGAGCAGAGTAGCACAGTTGCGTACCTGGCCGACATCTTCCCTGCAACTGAACAGTTTTCGGGTCTCACCGCCGACATGGACCCTGCTTGTGCATGTGCAGTTGAGGCATATTACCTGCTACCACCAACTGTGCATGCACAAGCAGAGTTCGTATTGGTGGAGAGACCCAAAGACTGTTCAGTTGCAGGGAAGATGTCTCTTTTAGGTTGGGGTTAGCGAGTTTTAAAAGTTATAAACTATGAAATAAGAGAAAGGTGAGGGGGGTCAAGGCAATGCTAGTTAAGGGGGCTTTTATAGCCTGGGGGGTATAGTTCTCCTTTAAGATTTTAGTGCCTATATGCCCATGGTGGTTGTTGCTTCCTGGAAACAAGGTATAAGGTTGCGCCCCGTGCATATATGTGACGTCAATACGCATGGGGCGCAATCTTATAAAAGGGCCTGTAGCTGCCGTATAAGGAGTCTAATAAGAAGCAGAACAGCAGAAGAAGCCGGAGCGCCTATGGGGCCTACTGTGTGTATGGGGGCTACTGTCTATGGGGGCACTGTGTATGGGGGGTACTGTCTATGGGGGCATTGTGTATGGGGGGTACTGTCTATGGGGGCACTTACTATGGGGGCATTATGTATGGGGGGAACTTTCTATGGGGGCATTCTGTATGGGGGTACTTTCTATGGGGGCACTGTGTATGGGGGCTACTGTGTATGGGGTCAATTTGGGGCACTTTCTATGGGGGGTAATGTCTATATGGGGGGTACTGTCTTTGGGGCACTTTCTATGGGGGCACTGTGTATGGGAGGTACTGTCTATGGGGGCACTGTGTATGGGGGGTACTGTCTATGGGAGCACTGTGTATGGGGGGTACTGTCTATGGGGGCACTGTGTATGGGAGGTACTGTCTATTGGGCCATTGGGGGCACTGTGTATGGGGGGCAAAACTGGTACATAGTTATAACTCATTTATAACTGACTGCCTTCTCTCTATATTTGTATTTTATATGTAGGAGTTGCTATATTGTTTTCCTTAGGTAGTACAGTATAAGGGTATAGCACATTTGCATCTGATCCCACCATTTCAACTATATAAAAGGAGTATTTTTAAAAAAATGGGGTGTGGTAATTGGGGCAGAATTAGAACGCTAATGTGTTTACACTCTATGCATGCTGGGCAGGGCCTAGCTTTACCCCTCACAGGGCTGGGTTTATGCCCAATGCTGCTCTAGCCACTGCACCTTAGACCTTTTCTCAGCACCTTTTCCAAAGATAGTCTTGTGTGCATGATAATGATAAATCTCTGGAATGGGAGAAAATCTACCTTCAGTTATGTAGATATGCCATCAACATTTTGTTCCATGCTTTCTTCTCCACATTACACTCAAGCTGGTGCTGGCAGATGGGTCAGTAACCAAGACCAAGAGCTTATCTTCTGGCTTCTTCTTATCCATTATTTATATAGCGCCAACATTTTATGATGCGCTTTACAGAGATTTAACATTTTTCACCTTAAGCTATAGGATTTTTTTTGTTTTGTGCTCCAGCTCCCCTTTACCAGCAAAACTACATATGACCTTTACTATGCAAGCATCCTTCCCATGATGGCTGATGGGGTTAAGCCTCTATGAACCTGACATTCCAGATGGGTATAACTGCAATTAGGCAGATAGAACAGTGGTCATAGTCTAGGAAAGGAGTCAGGGCATGCAGCAGATGACAAAATCATAACAGGGCAAGGGCCATGCCAGAGGTCATAATTTAAGTCTGATGTTCAGGAAATAGTCAGAGCAGGCATCAAAGGTACATGTATAGAAAGGAAGACAGGTATCACTACATAGAAATTTGTTAAATAGTAGGGAGTTACACAGAACTGCCTTAGCTAGGACCCTAGATGAAATTCCAAACTGGAGAGCTGCTATATAAAAAGCTAAATAATTAAAAAACTACAATGAAAAATGAAGACCAATTACAAATTGTCTCAGAATCTCTCTCTACATCATACTAAAAGTTAAGTTGAAGTTGAACAACCCCTTAAAGCAGGGGTAGGGAACCTATGGCTCGGGAGCCAGATGTGGCTCTTTTGATGGCTGCATCTGGCTCGCTGCTAAATTTTTAACAAAAAAAATAAGGGGGGGCGTGGCCTGCGCTCGGCGGATAGAAGAAGTGTTCTAAGCTTTAGAACATGTCTTCTATTCGCAGAGCGCAGGCCACGTCCTCCTCCACATTGCATCCCCATCCGGCATCCTTGGGACACACCCTACCTTGCCACTGCGCTCGGCGGATAGAAGACGTGTTCAAAGCCTTAGAACACGTCTTCTATTCGCCGAGCGCAGGCCACGCCCTCCTCTGCATCGCATCCGGCATCCTTGGCACCCACCCTACCTTGCCCCGCAGCATCCGGGGCCAGACATATTGTATGGCTCTCATGGAATTACATTTTAAAATATGTGGTGTTTATGGCTCTCTCAGCCAAAAAGGTTCCTGACCCCTGCCTTAAAGGAACTCACTTGCAGTTTCTGCAATTGTTAGGTTGAACTCGAATATTCATAAATCTACCTCTAGTCAACTAAATGTTAAAGGCTACTGTCACGGGCATCTGGAGATAGGGCAAAGGGAGCATTTGCTTCCTCCTGGCTTTTTTTCTCAAGCAGGGCAATAGCCCCTGGTCCCTATAATGGTGTTCCACTTACAATTACATTGCAGGTCTCTCTGGCATCTGCAGTCTGATAAATGTGCATTCTGCATTTAATTATCTGGGCATTGACTGGAGTAATGGGAAGCCTAAGTCAGAAAAAGCTAGTAGGTTTGTATATGTGCTAAATGACAACTTTTTATTTCAAGCAGTTCAAGACCTACTAGGAATAATTATTTTTTAGACCTGGTGATATCTAATAATACCGAACTCATCTCTCAATAATATTGAACTCACCTCTGAACATTTGTGTGGGGGAGCATTTAGGGAACAGTGATCTCCTTTGAGATAATGCTGCAGAGACAGCTCTATAAGGGAGTACTTAAACACTACATTTTAGATGCCCAGACTTTGCCAGAATAAGAGCATCTCTGCAATATATCAACTGGGAAAGGCTTTTCACAGAGTTAAACACAGAGTTTTAATTTTTTTTAAATTCCTTAGTATACAGGTCAGTATATTTCCCTTGTTAGCAAGGAAAGACATTGCAAAACAAAACCTTTATGGTGTTAATGTTAAGGTTAGTAAGAAAAAACGTGCTTTTAAAGCAGCAGAAGCTCTCATCAGGTACAAGGAAGCAAATAAAGCATGCAATTCAGGCAAGCTAAAATAGAGATGGAAAGGGGTATTGCAGCTAGGAGTCAAATGAATCTAAAATTATTTCTTAAATATGTAAATAGTAACAAAAATGAAGCAATAAGGGGTGGGACACTTATTATAACAGGGGGTTCAGATGATTGATGAGAACAGGGAAAAAGCAGAAATTTTGAGCACTTATTTTTTATCTGTCTACACAACTGAGGAGCCAGCTAATGAAGGCTTCCCTTTAAATAGAAACAAGCAAGCAGCAACGGCACTCAAGAGCTACATACGGGACTTGCCCTTAAAATATCCTTTATTGCGGAAATGCAATAAATAGACCCAATTCTAGTAAAATAACTATTGATGCATGGGTCACACAGGAGACTTGAACATGTCCAAGAATGGATGGTATTCATCCCCGTATTAAACGAGCTAAGCACTGTGATTGCCAAACCTCTTCGCTTAATTTTCCAGGATACATTAAGGTCTGGCATAGTGCCGAGAGACTGGCGAGTTGCAAATGTGGTGCCGTTATTCAAAAACGGATCCCATTCTCAGCCTGAAAACTATAGGCCTGTTAGTCTGACATCAGTGGTAGGAAAGATTTTGGAAGGGGTAATAAGGGATAGGGTACAGTACTTGAATACATTGAAAATCAAAATACTATAAGTTTGTGCCAGCATGGTTTTATGCGTAACAGATCTTGCCAGACTTATTTAGTCACCTTTTATGAGGAGGTGAGCAGGAACCTCGATGCTGGAATGGCAGTGGATGTCATCTACTTGGACTTTGCTAAAGTGTTTGATACAGTACCTCACACAAAGTTAATGATAAAATTGAGGAATATTGGCCTGGAGGTTTTTCATAGTGAGGGCAGTGAGGTTATGCACTTCCTAGTGATGTTGTAATGGCAGATTAATGCCTTTAAGAGGGGCTTGGATGATTTCTTGAACAAGCATAGTATCCAAGGCTATTGTGATACTAATATCTACAGTTAGGGGTAGATTTATCAAAATGTGAGTTTAGAGTTTAATACATAAAAAACTCACCTACGTTCTTTTTAGTCCTATGGGATTTTTAGAAGCGTATTTATCAATGAATGAAAGTTAGAACTCACCATTTGATAAATACACTTCTAAAAATCCCATAGGAATGAATAGAACATGGGTGAGTTTTTATGAATTAAGCTCCAAAACTTCATTTTGATAAATCTGCCCCTTAGTATTGATGTTAGTATATATGGTTTATGTATGTGAGTGTATAGATAGGTCAGTATAGGTTTGTGTGTGCTGGGTTTACTTGGAAGGGTTGAACTTGGTCCTTTTTAACCCCATGTAACTATGTACCTTTCTTCTTTTCTGAAGTTTTCCCCCAATTCAGTAATTAGGGGCATTGGTACCAGTGGCTTCTTTGTATCTATTCTGTTAGGAGAAGGTACATACTTTTTATATCACTTCTCATGATGTTGTTTATGTTTTGGCTCAGTCTCCCCATTGATTGACAGTTCACCTCCTAGTCTTCTATATACTGTGCCGAAAATTTTTACTGTGTACCTCTCACCTGAAAAAAAATTCAGAACGTAGTTTCAGCCTGTATATTTTAAACTATATAGTGGACTTATAAGTGGCTGCTTAACTTCACATTTTTTTGTGAAACGCTGCAAAAATTTGGAGCGAAAATAATTTGCAGAGTGAGGCAAAAGTCGCGGTCACATCAACAAAGTTGTGTTTATGTCTAAAAGGTCATGAATGTTCCTGAGTTTTTCAGCAGTTTCACAAATGTTTTGGCAAGGCGAAACAGGAAAAAAATCGCTCATCGTTATTTCTGATTTCACTCTGGGCTAAAAATGATCAATATCTTTAAAAATGGCGGTGGAGCTAGGGAATGTAGCTGGAGGATGCAGGGGGGGAGCTGAAGGATGCTGGGGGGAGCTGAAGGATGCAGGGGGGAAATGAAGGATGCTGGGGGGAGCTGGAGGATGCTGGGGGGAAGCTGAAGGATGCTGGGGGGAGCTGGAGGATGTTGGGGAGGATGCTGGGGTAGGGAGCCGCAGGTCGCTCGGTGGGGGGAGATGGAGGATGCTGGGAAGGACGCTGGGGGGGAAGAGCTGAAGAATGCTGGGGGGGAGCTGAAGGATGCAGCGGGGGAGGTGAAGGATGCTGGGGGGAGCTGGTGGATGGAGCTGGAGGACGCTGGGGGGGAGCAGAAGGATGTAGCGTGGGAGGTGAAGGACACTGGGGGGGAGCTTGGGAATGAAGCTGGAGGATGCTGGGGGTGGAGCTGAAGGATGCTAGGGGGAAGCTGAAGGATGCTGGGGGGAGCTGGAAAATGTTGGGGGGATGCTGGGGTGGGATTCTGGGGGGAGGTGAGAGGCCCCGTGATTTCTGATGGCAGCCCTGGGCATAACTCTGGCCCGGCTTGTCTGTAAGTCAATGTGGCCCCTGAGCCAAAAAGTTTGCCCACCCCTGTGCTAAAGCCTGCTACATTGGTTTTAATGCAAGTGTTCACATGGACTGAAAAACCTATTCTGTGTGAATGGTAAATTTCCTTCTTCTATTTTTCCTTCTCTTTATTAGGCTACCCACCCTGATCTGAATCTGTCAGCACCTGTGAACTATGCATTTAACTAGGTAGTTTGTGTTAGAAACCTGACATATTTTTGTGTTAAATTTAAATGTGCAAGATAAATGCTAAACAATTTGGACGTATTGGAAATGTAATACATTTATATCAGATGTATTGCTGTCAAGGCATTTAAAATACTCAATTGCAAGTGCAGCTTTAAACTTAAAAGTATTACCATACCTATGATCCAGTAGTATTGCCATAACTATGATCCAGTAGTATTGCCATAACTATGATCCAGCTGGCACCTCAAGAGGCAGGCCGGCAGCATTTCCTTGAATTGAAAGTGAATACTGCAGTGCATTGTGGGAGCTCGGACTATAAAAAGCCGGAGAGCATAAGTGGGAAGTGCTGATTGTTGAAGAACTGTTGTGAATAGTAGGGGTTTTTTGTAACAAAGTCTGATTTGTAAGGCTCTGAAGTGTGTGTAAAATACAAGCCTTGCTTATTTGTTTTTTATGGAAGTCTTGTAAATAAACCTCTGATTTTTGCATCAAGACAAGAATTCTTTTTGTTAAACATTTCCCATGCCTCACACATAGCACAATTGTAACATGAGAATCACCTGTTTGTGACTGCAATGATGTCAGAATTCAGGAAAAACATGACAAAATTGCACTTTGCTCACTGCACTTGTGGATGTATATGAGCCCTCATATGTTTTACTTTATCAACCAAGAGAAGGGCAACTACAAGTTAGTTTTCTGTGTCGTCCTCCTGGGCAATGACTGCAACTTTACAACGCACAAATCAGGTATTCCTTCCATAATGAGCCAACTCAGAGCTTGTGACAGCAATAATGCAATAAAGAGAAAGGTGTTTATAGTGTTGTTCACCTTCCAATTATGGCATATGGTTTTAATGGTTCTATTCAACCTTAAACAAATAACCTTTATGTACATACAATAGGATTTTATAAACCTTAACATTAGGCATGATTATTAAGCAGTGTTGTTTGTAGTACAGGAGTTGGCTACATTCCTAGAACTAAAAAGATAGATGACCAAGGACTTACTCGCTCTATAGACTCAGGATAAAAAAAATCCCTTAGCCAGAACAGAAATGACAAGGACCTTTCTAGAAAGCTTATGGTACAATGGTACTGTCAAAAGGTATAGCACTTGCTTGAAACCGATATTCCAGGATCAAGCTACTAATCTCAGTTACAGTGTACTTTCAAGAATATAGCAAATAAACCTTACTTAATTGACGAGTGCCTCTGCAGCTTGGATGTTACTTGGCCTTGGAATGTAAGTGATAAATCTCTCTGGAATAAACACCTACATTAAATAATGCAAGGATTGAGCAATAGTAGGCAGAACCAAAGGTAAAGGCAAATAGAAATTATACTACAACTTTGGCAGGTCTAACGTTGACAGCATACTCCCTCATTAAATGGAATATAAGTGCTTGGTGTGCTGGTAAACTATTTACAGGTATAGGATCACTTATTTGGATACCGGAAATCTAGAAAGCACTGAATTACAGGAAGGCCATCTCCCATAGAATCCATTTCAAGCAAATAATTCCGATTTATTTTAATGATTTCCTTTTTCTCTGTATTAATAAAACAGTACCTTTTACCTCTGGCACATTATACTTTTTATCTATTAAACCAATATTATTTAGCCATTGGTTTAACATAGTGAAAATTGCACACAGAGAATAAATATCATCCATGATGAGAAGGATAACATCTATTCTCTTTTGGGTTAATGGACATGCAAAAAGATTAATTAATTTAATTAAAGAAAAACTAATGCCTAAAAAGGAACATTGCTAGAAATTATAGCTATAACAGGCCAGAGGTTCAGCAGCTCTATAATGATCCCAGCCTGCACTGGGTCCTCTATCAAAAGGAACACAGGATTTCTTGCATCCTTTTTTGTAAACATGTTCTTAGATATCAGACTTCCTCTCTCAGAAAAATCCTTCATTTTTTCAGAGTCTGCACGACTCTCTCCTCTTTCCCTTCTCTGGCTTCCTCCTGCCATAAGAATTCATAAAACTCACTTCCCCCACCCTTAGGAATGTGTAATTTAAGCTATAAGGGTTAGAGCTGCAAGCAGGAAGCTATAAAGACTAAGTTGGCACCTGCAATCTTAAACAAACAGAGAAAGCTTCTAGGGCTGTCTATGAAGATTCTCATTCATCCAGGTCATGATATACAGTATCTAGTAGAATTAAGTCTAAAACAACTGGACTTTTCTGACTTCTAGGGCTCTTTCTGCAGAATAAATATAGTGTTCTAGGTGGCACTAATGTGGTGAATCTATTGGCAGTAAAATACCAAAATGACCTTCTCCTTTAACAGGCTTAAGACACTTTGGATCTGCAAATGTCCATATCCACCTGCAAAAGCCTACTCAGAACTTGACAACATATGACCTCACATGCTATGGGACAGTTAAACAAGCTAGTCTAATATTTGTAAGAACTCAAATGGGTAAACATCTTTCTACTTTTTTTACCAAATCTGAAAAATAGAATTTGTTTAAAAACTTGCAGTTTACCTCATCTTATCTCACGTTCATGTGTACAAAGACAAAGGGGCCGATTCACTAAAGTGCGATAAAACGTGCACTATTTATAGCGTGCGGTAAAAATTTTATTGCGTCTTAATTTTCGCACGATTCACTATAAGCATACTTGCGCTATTTTACGCGCGGTATTTCATGAGATATTTTTGTCGCGATAAATAGCGTGCGCGGTATTTTTCGCATGCACGCTATTTATCGCATGCGCTAATTGTCGCGACATTACGCACGCGACAATCGGCAGCATAAAACTGGCGACATTTTGCCCTGGGAGAGCACAGAGTGCTAGAGAGGTGCTGTATAAATGTTTATTTGCAAAAAACCCCCCCAAAAACCAATAAAAATATAAGTAAGAAAAAAAAAGTGCTAGAGATAATAAAATGGGGGGGGGGCATTTAAGAATATTTAGGCAAATACTTAGGGGTCCGTTTGCTAAAGTGGCTTAAATTAAGTGGGAGATTTTAGACCAGGGTCGGACTTTGCCGACCTTTGCCGGCGCTCCCCCTACTGGACTGTTCCTCCCCTGACGCGTTCAATTTATACGCGCTCGGGGAGTTAGGGGGCCCTGCGGGGGGGTTAGGGGGGCCCCTGGGGGGCGTTAGGGGATGCGGCTGGGGCACCTGCAGGGCCCCTGGGGCGGGAGCCCCGGTGGGCCCTGCACCCCCCAGTCCGAACCTGTTTTAGACACAGAATAAATGGCAAAGATTTTATGGGCACTTTATTAAACGGGGACAAATATAATATTGCAATTATTCTGGAACAAAACATTTGATTGGCAGTTATCACACTCACCAGAAAATACGCTACGTACTAATTAACGCAAGTTTTACTATTCAGCAAAATGGGCTAAAGACAAAATTGTTGGCAGAATATTTGCAAAAATTTAACCCATATAGCATATTGATGCTGTTACTGATAAATGTAAGAGTGTAGGAGAAATTACATGAAAGTATAGAATACCATATCAAGGAAGGAAAAATAATTAGACATTACTCAGTTCAAAAGTAGAAAAATAAAAACTTTTAATTTAACAACAAAAAAAAAATCGGCAAAATATACAGAGTAATGTATTTTGCGCGACTAAATATTCACCGCTATAGTACTGTATATTATCACGACAAAATATTCACCGCTATAGTACTGTATATTATCGCGACAAAATATTCACCGCTATAGTACTGTATATTATTGCGACAAAATATTCACTGCTATAGTACTGTATATTATCGCGACAAAATATTTACCGCTATAGTACTGTATATTAGTAGCGAAATTCCATACATGCCAAGACTTTAGTAAAATTGAGTAAAAAGACACATACTTGAATAAATAACACTGTAAGTCCATATTTTATTGCCAAAAACTCATTTACTGTACTTTTCTATAATTTTTCGCCTGCCTGTAGTAGGTGTTAATTTTCGCATAGCCGAATGTGATATTTAGCACGCCTAAGTAATAGTGAATCATGCGATCGTATTCTTTTCAGCGCGAAAATTAACGCGTGCGTTAAAACTAGCGCGAAAAATACCGCATGCGAAAATGCCGACTTAACGCACGCGATAATACTATGGTGAATCGCGCTAATTATCGCGACTTATTTAACGCAAAAAAGCGTGCGATAAATTTTATAGCACTTTAGTGAATCAGGCCCAAAGCATCTTAAAACATAAATGTCACATATCTTTTGAATACTTTGATATGACATACGCATAAGACTATACAACTATATGGAATACAGAGAACGCAAAAGTTGAATGGTACATATACATTTTCACAGTACCTATAGTACCTTCAAACAAAACACACTCCCTTAGCTCTTAGGGGCACATTTACTTACCCACGAACGGGCCGAATGCGTCCGATTGCGTTTTTTTTGTAATGATCGGTATTTGGCGATTTTTCGGAAAATTATCGCAACTTCGTTGCCATTCCGAATGTTGCACAAAATCTGGCGTTTTTTTCGTAGCGTTAAAACTTGCGCGAAAAGTTGCTCCTTTTTCGTAGCCATTCCTTTTTCGTAGCATTCGGATTCATTCAAGCTTCAGTATGGTGACTTTTCTTGGGCCAGGTTGGAGCTGCAGGGTGCCATTGAGTCCTATGGGAGGCTTCCAAAATCATGCTAAGTCTGAAAGTTTCGCCCGCCGCTTACGAGCGCTCAATACGAAAAAGTCACAACAAGATACGAGCGAATCGTAATGGCCACGAAAAACTCGTGTTTTTTCGCGAAAATCGTATTGGTAACGAAAAAGTCATGACAATTTCAGAAAAGTCGTAAAGGTGCCGGAAAAAATCACAAAAAATACGAAAAAGTCGCAAAATGTTCGTTTTCCAATCGGAATTTTTCCAATTCGGATTCGAATTCGTGTCTTAGTAAATCAGCCCCATAGTGTTGTAAAAGCCTGTGACAGTAAATTAATCCAACAAACCCATATAATTCAGGAAATTAGAATATGTTCTTGTACTAAAACATACCAAACTGCAAGTTAAAAACTGATGTTAACAGAGTAATTGAAAATTAACTCAAAAATGGCATTTTGCATTATGCTGTCCCCCACATGACCTTGTATAAAAAAGTTAAAATGTCATAAATGTCTACTGTACAGCGCTGCGTACATAAGTAGCGCTTTATAAATAAAGATATACATAAATACAAATGTGAATGTCATGGGCCTTTTGAGTAGTTTGATAACATATATGTACATGGTTATTCAAACTATGTGACATGTAGAGGCCAAGGATTACACTTAAACCCCAGCAAACAAAAAAGTAGGGATGAATCATGTTGGTGAAGACACTTGCACTTTAGTTGCAAGACACAAAAGTATGTGTTATGTTAATGTGTGATTGGGTGTGCTAGCATAATCTGAATTGTGGCTTTAGCATGTGACCTTTTTGGTCTTTTGTTTAAAAATCATGTCGTTGTAAGCCGCTTTATGATTTGCAGGGCTACACAGTAAATGCTGCACCCAGCACGATGATGATAGTTGATAGATGGAAGGAATGTGGAAGTCATTGCAACCAAAGGCATTTTTTACCTGATTATGCTAGTTTTGTGTACTGCAAACAATGAATTCTTTAATACACCCTTTTTCCTTTACTTTTCAATATATAGATATGGACTAGAAGCCTTCCTTCCCTTGTTCCTACAATGTTCCTAGTTTATGGTTTGTGCCCACTCTATTTTCCAACCTTCTTTGCCTTGTTTTTATAAAGTTCCTAGTTACTGGTTTGTACCCACTTTTGTTCCTGCCTACTCTGGTTGGATTTATGGCCTTGACACTGGCTTATTTTATTACTACTCTTGTTTAAGCATATTCTGTTCTGTGTTATCTGAACTCCAGTTTCTAGCTCCCTTAGCAGCTCTTTCAGAAGCTTTGAGTTTCTTGAAGTCCCCCTGATTTGGTTTTCTTCAATGCAAGTACTAGGGGTAGGTAAAGGGTATATGCATAGGGCACAATGGTCGGGGGGTGCTAAGACCTAGGGCACATACTACTTTTGCCTTCCATAACGCTCTTCCTGTGCATTAGCACAGCAAGGCATCAGGTAGAAGCAAGCAGGGGAGCTGGGGTAAGGGATTGATGTATGAGTTGCTGAGTGGAAGGGAGCTAATGGCAGCAGTAGGCTTGCCAAGGGGACCCTTACCTATTGCCCAGCACTGGTTTGCTGCATGTGACATTAGTGTCCTTATCATAAACTAAAACTATGAATTTTTAACTGTGTACAGTTTAGTTCCCCATTAAATATACATACTGTATGCAGAAAATGTGAATGTTAAATACATTCTGTACATATGAAAGTGCTACGGAAACTACAAAAACTGGCTAAAAGACTGTGTACAGAGGGTGGTTATCAAGTAGTAGTATATTCTCCCATTCTGGTAGGGTTTTAGTGGGGGTACTGCTGGGTTCTGTATTGGATCCACTTGTTATTTAATTTGTTTACAACTTGGGGGAGGATATTGTATATATGTGTTTTCCTATGATACAAAACTATGCAGTCCAATTTATTTTATCTTTGCAGAGATCAAACAGCCCAGGGATTTCCTTCTTGGAGTCAGGAAGACACATTTAAGAGGCTTCAGTGGATCATTTAGCTGCTAGATGGGTTTCAAAAAGGTTAAACTTGATGGGCACTTAACTTTTTTTTAGTGTAATCTAATACTGAGATCTAGTCTTTGTCCAACTCCAAGGCAAAATAATGTATTTATTTGTAATACTTATTTGTAAATTCTATTGGGCAGTGTAATTTAATCTAATTGAAAAACAAACATATTAGATTCTAAGATAGGAGCTAAACTGTGCCAACTGCATTTATGTTCTACTAACATTAAAAATAGTAATAAAAAGACCTTTTATTATCCTATCTCCTTTATGCTAGTCACAGAGCCCCTGGTACTTATGCCCCTTTTTTATTTTTTTAAATGTTTCTGGACAGTCCATGGAATCTTTATTTATTGTGAACATTCTAGACTAGTGAAAGGTAAGGACTGGGGTTGAGGGGATTGCAAAATTCTGCCCAGTAGTAATGTACCAGAGGGGTCAGACAAGAGTGAACTCAGCAGACAAGCCTAAACAGGAACAGGCCAAGAGTGAATAAACTAAAGGGACAAACAAGGCTGAAGTACACCCAGGTACTCAGATAAATGAGTCTGAATTGGTCACTAATCCTACACTAACTTAACCAGCACTCTCAAATGGAGTTGTAATGCAACTCAAAACGTTTATAGTTTAGTAATATGATTACAAAAAAATATAATTATTTACAAACTCCAATAAGCATTTCAAATTCAGCACTCATGATTTATATAATACATAATGTGCCACCTACTGTAATTTATAAAAATATTAGTCATATTAGTCACAAAGCAGTAATGTGGCCTTACAAAACAGCAAGACCTCATGCTTTTATACTGGTCACATAACTCCAACTTGACTTTATTTAAAAATTACATTAGGGGGACATTATTCATTATTCACAACAGTTATGGAAGGCCCTGTAGAAACCCATAACCCTTTTTCCCCTGAGTGCACAATATCCAGTTTCCCTGTGAGGGGTAGGGACTTGTAAACAAGCAGGGGAAAAAAGCAAAGAAAGGGGCATAACAAGTTAAAGCAGGTAGGCCCTACATGTGTGTTGTGTGTACTCATACTTACTCCCCTACTGATTCTAGCTTGTTTATTTATTCAGTAAATTAATAATTATGTAGATAAATAAATCACTTCCCTTTTAAATTAACTTGAGGATACACTTCTGTCTGATTCTCTACATGGAATTATTTGCTTAAAAAGAAAGTCTTCCCAACCCCAAGAGTTGTCAAAAGGATTGTGCAGTCCCAAGAGGCCTTAAATATGTGTATATACAGATTTTATTATTAAATATGTGTAAACATAGCTTTATAGGACAGTGAATCCATAACAATCTAATTCTTAACAAGCAAGAGATTTTCTCCAGTTGATTTATTTAACAGAACTATACAAAGTGGGAACAATTGAGTAAATTGTTCTTTTCTTGAAAGCTCACGTATGGGAGCCATCTACATTCTAGTTTTAAGACATATATGTTAAGCACTGAATAAGCTAATAGATGACTGAGGACATTTTCTGGTGAAAATGATTGCATGGGTAACTTTCTGTACACGTTGCAAAAGATATCATTGGTAATAATTCCTAGGCAGTATTTAGGTGCCACACGAGGGTATCTAATACTTGCATGTTTTTACTTGTATTACCTCTGTCCACTTCTTTCTTCTAATTTACGCCTTTGTTTCTTTTTCCCTCAGTTGTCTATTCAAGTCTATATTAGTGTGAATACACTGATTAAGATAAATGTGGCAGCTAACACAATGCCCAGGTCTTTAATATGTACATGTGCAAATGATTAATTCCAGCAGATAAAGGCTCTTAAACTGGACAGCACTTGGTTTCCGTGATTTATGGTGGCCATACACATTAAAGGAACAGTAACACCATAAAATGAAAGTGTATAAAAGTAATTAAAATATCATGTACTGTTGCTCTGCACTGGTAAAAGTTGTGTATTTGCTTCAGAAGGCTACTATAGTTTATATAAATACTCTGCTGTGTAGCCATGGGGGCAGCCATACAATGGAGAAAAGGCACAGGCACATAGTAGATAACAGATAGAACACTATTATATTCTACAGAGCGCTATGTGACCTGAGCCTTTTCTCCTTTTTTCAAGCTTGAATGGCTGCCCCCAGGGCTACACAGCAGCTTATTATATAAACTATAGCAGTGTTACAGTAGAAAACACACCAGTTTTACCAGTGCAGGGCAACAGTACGTTATATTTTAATTACTTTAAAGCTCTTTCAATTTTTGGTGTTACTGTTCCTTTAAGATCTGCTCGCTTGGCAAGGTCGCCAAGTGAGCGGATCTTATCCCGATATCCCCACCAACGGGTGGGTGATATTGGGAAAATGTAGGCTAATTTGATCGTTTGGTCCTGGGGCCAAAAGATCGAATTATAACGGGAGCAATGGGCGCAGTCGGTTCGGGGACTGCATCAATGAGCCGATGCGGTCCTCGATCCGACTAAATCTTTTAACCTGCCTGATCGATATCTGGCCAATTTCAGGCCAGATATCGGTCGGGCATGCCCCTTGTTCCTGCCACTACACGGGCTGATAAGCTACAATCGGCCCTTTTATGGTCACCTTAAGTAAAAATGCCTTGGTTTATGAGCACAGACTGCATTTAGTTGTTATTGAGTGTCCCAGAGAATTATGGATCTGATAACATGTTTTAAATGCTTTAGTCATAGGTCTGAGTGTATCTACAGTATATCTCTGTATATTAATATATTATATATACAAATCTGGAAACTAAAGTGTTTCTTTGAGAAGCTCAGAGATTGCACTGCAATCTTGCAATGTGGGGCAGGGGATCAAATAGCTGGTATTTCTTGGGATCGTATAAATATGTAAACATAGTTTATGTTTTTATTGGGCTTTCTGGTTTCCTATATTAAATAAAGCAGTAAATTGTAAAAATGGGCATTAGCCAGAAATATTGTCTGATTTTATAAAAATCCAGTGCTCATGGTCCCTTTTTAAAAGCAGACCCTGCCATTGCAGGGGAGCCCAGGAGTGTAGGGGCCCAGTAAGGCCCTAATTATAGCAATTGTAATATAACTTGGTAGAATATATCAATTAGAATTAGGGGCCCCAAATTTAATTTTCTGGGGGCCCAGTAACATCTAGTTATGCCACTGTGTCTGTGCTTGTGTTCTAGTTACAGGTTTTGATACCACTGGTAGTTGCTGGGTGCAGAGGTCCTCTTACAAACTATGATCTAGTAACCTAAGTTCTTTAGGCCGATTTCTTTTTGAAAACGGGGTTCTGGTTTATCATCTTTTCCCCAGGTCATGTGAGACCCAAGCACCATCCTGTAATCCAGGAAATACAAATAAAATAAACTTTTGAACTTCTAAAAGCTTATAAATAGATATCATGGTTCATACATCAGTTATGATGGTTTCTATAATTTGATCTTAGTACAGTATCTGATTTGCAGTTAAATAACGCCCTGGATCTCACATCTCATCATGTGTCCCTAAACATGTCGTTAAAAAGTTATAGAAGATGTTATTGGTTTTTATTGAGTCATTACTTATTATGCCATAAATTTGACCTCAGATATTCACTTGCTGGGTACCTAAGGTCACATGACATTACACCAACAACAAGAAGCCTTTCTTTACGCATTAATAAATGCATTTGACTGCAGTTGAAGAGAAAAAAAATGCTGATTTCTCACTATAGCTCAGTTGTATAACTATAGGGCAATAGGTTTATGTACATAATTCAGATGATTCATTTTATCCTCCTATTGTGACAAGCATGGAATGTATTATGCAATTAGGTGGAGGGGAAAAAAAGTGCTATGTTATCAGTAGAATAACCAACCCAAGGAAACAAAGCATTGATAGCAACCACTGTTTGCAGTGCAAGTCTGTAGGAAACACTGTACATTTGCTCTTTACATACAGTAACTAGGCATATAGTAATTGTCTTACCATTTGCCTAGCTATTTATTGTATCACAGCACACTAAGCTATAAATGTACACTGAATGGGTGGGGACTTTGAATATGCCTGGTTGAATACATACATTTGTTTTATTCATGAATTTGATCCCTTATTCATCTACTAAATTAGGAAAGTAAAGAGCAGGCAGGCATGAAGGGAAGTTACATAATACATAATACACAATACATACATAATACATACATAATACACTTATGGCTTTCAAGGATAGGGACTGCCTAGATCATCACCCAATTTTTTAAAGGCATAAGACCCCTATTTAAGAGATGGGTGTGGGGGTGGTACAACCATATGGAAATTTGGCCATTCTTCCTGCAAAATAACAGGAGATTTATCAATGCACATTCCATGGTGCCCTGTTTTCTAAATAATTTAGTATCTATGCCGTTGCATGTATTATAAAAAACAGGGGTTTTTAGTTACAATATTATGACCATAAAATTGACAGCCACCGTAACATGTCAAAGTAAAACCCATATGGTTATCTTAACTATTCACCACCTGGCACCTTCCTGCATAATTGCATCACTTGAGCTGATGTCTACTGACCAGAGCAATGATCACAGGCTTGATCCTTCCACTCCATTAGCATTTATAAGGAGAGAGATTGCCAAAACCAAAACATTGGCTCCAAAGGCTAAATCTTACCCCATTTACAGCTCTGTAAACTATCTTTCTTTCACCAAAACTGAAAAGAGCTATCTCCAATTTTGTGAATTCCCCCAAAAAACTTTGTGGAGAAAGGCAGCAGCTGTTTAATGAATTAAAGTGTATTAAACCAGTTTGCAATTCATTTACTGAAAAACTTTTAAAATGAACCACTGACAGACCAATGAACTTACCAGCCCTTGTTCAGTTATATTCAGTAGGCCCCTTTTGTAGCCATAATCTCCAATCTGAAATGCTAGCCAAGGGCTTTTCTT
This sequence comes from Xenopus tropicalis, assembly GCF_000004195.4. Taxonomy (NCBI): domain Eukaryota; kingdom Metazoa; phylum Chordata; class Amphibia; order Anura; family Pipidae; genus Xenopus; species Xenopus tropicalis. Next base: position 58,611,438 of record NC_030685.2, on the reverse strand, counting down.
TCCATTTATGAACAGCTGCGAAAATATTCTATATATTTTTATTTTATTAACAAGAAATGAGGTGGGTGAGTGGAGCAGCCATCCTGGTCATTAGGTGTTCTTGGAGTCCAAGGATAATAACAGGAAAACCAGCCAGGTACCCCCTTCATATAAGCCACCAATACCCACACTATTGCTAACTCACCAACAATTTAATTAAATTAACTCTTGCTTACATGACCGACTAATACAACTAAACACTAAAAAATTTGCATTGCTCCTTTGTTAGTCTCCTATATCTATTACATGAACTTTATGAACAAGGTTCCGAAATGGGCAATAGCTTATGCTACTCTTAGAACATTGTAGGGATCCTTTACTAAGGCTGCAATGGGTAATTTTTTTGCACCTAACACACTACCTTCCTCTGTCCTTGAATTTCGGCAGGTCTCTGTGCTCCATTTCAGCAGCCCCATCAAGTCTGGGCTGGCAATCTGTAGATTCTGGCAAATGCCATAGTACCTGCTATAAAATGCCATAGACAGTCACTATTTAGTGTGCGGCAGACTGAAAAAGAAGTGCTATACATATAATAGGGTATGTTTACGTCTGCAAGTGTAGTGAGGGAAGTGCAATTTTAATTGCAACCACCCTCTTTTTTTTCAAACAATGCAGTCTTTTTTCCTTAGAATTCTAGTGCCATTGCAGTCACAGGGGGCGATACGCTTGAATCCATTGTGCTTCGCCTGACACAATTGCATTTGATTAACCGAAATGAACATTGTTCACTGTGTGCTTGAAGCCTACGCCCAATTGTTTAGGTGCAAGTGCCCTGCTCCTGTGGGTGCTGGGCACAAAGGAAACCATGAAGCTATTGCCTGTTCAGGAAGTGGCAGAAGTGACATTAATAGGTGCAGATGCACTCAAATCATAACAGAAGGCAGGACTGACTGAGCAGCGCTGCGCGTAACTATAGAGAGGTGCAAGAAGAGCATTTCGATGCAAGTACCTTTAATGAAAGTAGTTTGACGCACAACTCTCTGTGGGTAAAAATGCAGGAGCCCAACTGTGGTTGTGGACTTAAATGAAACCTGTTGTGTTGGATTTGTTTGTATATGCAACTCTTACTGCAACCAAGTGGTAGATGTGTTTTTCTGTGTTTATGTGCGCAATTTCTATTCACTTTGAAGGTATAGACATAATACCTGTTTGTTTCACCTTTGGTTTTGTATCTATCTGTCTATATTTGTTGACTGTGTGCTATTCCTATGTTAACCCTACTAGCACTTTCATATTTCAGATCCCAGCAATATTTAATACTTTATCAAGTGTAAGGTTATCTTCTGTTTGTTATCTTCTGTGAGTTTTCCCTAAAATAGCTTCAGAGATGTTTATAAAGGTCTGAATTGGCATGGCAGACGAACTCCAGAACCTACCTTATTTTTAAAAGAACATTTCTCACCCATACTGTTTACTTAAAGTACTTTGCTTAAATACTACAGTAGTAAGCAGTGTTCTGTTTCTAACATGGTTTAGTAAGATATAAAATACACATACATCTCAGTTTCCCATCTACCCTGGCCTGACATTTTGGACCTCCACCATAAGCACTGGGAGAACCAGCTCCATTGCGTTTATCATATTATGAGAGGTGGTGGGCTCAGTGAAGAAATTCTGAGGGATGCTCTGAAAGCACTAAGGATGAGGACACACAGAGATACTAGTAGCAGCTACTTGTCATGGCTACTAAAATAGACAATGCTGATCTTTTTCTGATAATGGTCTCTACCTGTGTGTTAGCAGAGGCAATTCACAGTATTGTCTATGGCAGGGTATTTTCTGGTGTTTAGAAACTGTGACAAGTAACTACTACTAAGTAGCTCCGTGTGTCTTCACCCTAATAGAATAGTCAGTGACAGCTTGCCCTTAACACATTTTAAAGGAGAATATTCTAGAACAATTCAACCTCACACTATAGTGCATTCTCAGGGTGCACTAGTGTGTATAGATTTATATAGACTGAAAATAATAGAATTTTAAAGGAGAAGTTAATCCCCTCATTGTTTTATGTTTTACCCAGTTTCATGGAGAAATGAATCCCCTCATTGTTTTCTGTTTCATCACAGTTTCATGAGGAAATTAATCCCCTCATTGAATGAATGAGATATGCTCGGGTGCAGGCACATGTAGCCGATATACGCATAAAAACGTGAGAGTTTGCATTATCTCGTGTTTTCATGCATATATCAGCTACATGTGCCTGCACCCGAGCATATTCCATTCATTTGGGTGCAGGCACATGTAGGAGGTGTAGGGCGGAATTTTCAGCAAGCGCTTTTCCGCTTGCCAAAAATATCCGCCCTACGCCTCGTCGGGCATTAGCCTAACACTGCAAAAAAATGGCAAATTTATCAAGGTGTGTGTTTTTTTTTTACTTTGCCTGATGGCAGGATTTGATACCATTATTTTATAGCACTACAGAGCTCATGTAATCTATTAAAGTCAAGTTGTAAGTAAGTTCCAGCACAGAAAAAAAAACCATGATGGATAAATGCTGTATTTAAATATTGCATTTTCAAACAGCTGTTTACATTTGCACAGAGGTGAAAATTAATGCATAGCTTGATAAGTTTGCAAGTTTTTACTCTATGATGCCTGGTGATGTGTGGTGTATTTGGACACTGGTATTTTACACAGCATGATAAATAGGTGAGTGATAATGATGAGGGAATCTGTCTTGTTACTCCAAATACATTAAAGTCAACGGGCAGTTTTTCTCAAGTTTTTTTCTTACCCCAAAAGCCTTGAATTCAATTGGCGTTTTTCACACTCCAAATGCACTAAAGTCAATGTCATCTGACATTAGGCTAAGGGCTATGCCACACGGCTAATTCTTGGCAAGCGAAAAAATGCTTGATACTAGAACCGTTTCTAGCTGAAATACACTGTGTGTGCCTGCACCAGGGTGGATCCAGTGCTTTCGGGTACAGGCAAACTTAAAGGTTTTTAGAGAGGAGGGGCTGATTCTCAGCAAGTGTTTTTTTGCCCCATTTTGTATAGCCCAAATGGATGAGCCTTTGCTTAATTTTTAAGGCTGGCGTGCACACTCAATTGGTATGTATGTATGTATGTATGTATGTATAACTTTATTTATAAAGCGCCACAAGGGTACGCAGCGCTGTACAGTCTTACCGAATACAAAATTACACACAGGGAGGATGAGTGATATAATAAATAAATACAATAAATACATATATGTATATATATATATAAGTGCCATGTGGTATGAGACACAGTAGGAAGGAGGTCCCTGCCCCGTAGAGCTTACAATCTGAGTGGTTGGGTAACATACAGGCACAAACTGGAAGGCAAGAGTGCATCAGGTATGGGCATTTGCCCTTAAGCGCAGGACTGGGCAAAATAATGTCTTAGTGCTCCAGAAGGTAACAGCTGAGTTTTTTCTTAAAGAGAGTTAGTGAGTGTTCCCTACGGAGGGATTCAGGTATAGAGTTCCAGAGGTAAGGAGCAGCGAGATAGAAAGGTTTAAGACGAGAAAGCGCAGTGGGTGTGGATGGTGTAAAGAGACGGAGGCTCTGAGAGGAGCGGAGGAGACGACCAGGAACATGTAGGGAGACCAGTGAAGAAATGTAGTGAGGAGCAGAGGAGTGAAGGGCTTTGAATGTCAGCAGAAGGATTTTGTAAGCTATCCTTTGCTTGACAGGCAGCCATGCTAGTGAGCTTAATTGAGGCTGAGCAGGATCCCTCTTAGGAGAGAGCAGGAGGATCCTGGCAGCAGAGTTTAAGATTGATTGCAGGGGAGAGAGGTGGGAGTCTGGGAGGCCGGTTAGTAGGAGATTGCAGTAATCTAAGCGGGAAAGGATAAAGGCATAGATTAGTGTTTTAGCTGTTGCTTGTGAAAGAAAGGGGCGTATCTTGGCAATATTGCGGAGGAAAAAGCGGCAGGTTTTGGCAGTGTTATTAATATGGTTAGTGAAGAAGAGAGAGACTGGTCAAAGATAACCCCAAGGCAGCGTGCAGAATTTACAGGGTTGATGGTCATGCCATCAATAGTAATGGTGAAAGGAGGAGGAGGGCCAGGTTTGGGCGGGTTTTTAGCTAGGTTAAGTTTGAGCTGGCGTCGGTTCATCCAGGAGGAGATAGCCAGGAGGCAGTTACCAATCCGGGTTTGAACATCAGTGGTTAGTGCAGGGGTGTCTAAATATATCTGGATGTCATCTGCATATAGGTGGTATTTAAGACCAAAAGAAGAAATAAGGTCTCCTAGAGAGAGAGTGTACAGGGAGAACAGCAAAGGACCAAGCACAGAGCCCTGAGGCACCCCCACACTAAGCGGAACTGGGGTAGAGGATTTGTTAGTAAGAGTGACATAGAAGGACCGGTTAGAGAGATAGGAAGAGAACCAGGATGCAGCTTGATTCCGGATACCCAGAGAATAGAGAATTTGCATAAGAATAGAATGGTCGACAGTATCAAAAGCAGAGGAAAGGTCTAGGAGAATGAGAACCGAGTAGCGTCCTATCAGGGGTTCTTAATAAAGTAATAACAGATTTACTGACAGAAACCAGAAAATGTAGCAGAATCAATATTCAGGCTCATTTGCCAATACAGGGCACCTCAATACAGCACACTTTCAGGGGTACAGGACTTTACCTTGTCTATAAACTAGATACACATCCTTCCCCTATTTACTGAGAGATCCCAAAAGAAAGTATTTAACGTTCTAAAGAACACTATTTGGGAAATAAATGCCATATGGGTGGCTAATCACTACATACTAAAATAGAATTAGAAATGTAAATGAAAAGAAACCTTTGTGCCATCCATTAAAGGCAAAAAAACTCTTACCTTGTTTGAATTGGCACTAGTTTGGAAACAAAGTTAAAATCATGTTGACAAATGTACTATAAAAGGAATTTCTACAATAGACAAGCTGCACTAGTTCTTATACTCAAATAGTATGTGCAAAAAAAAATCTTATTTATTACTATGTATTAAGTGCTAATTAGTGATAAGCGAATCTGTCCCGTTTCGCCTCGCCATAAAATTCGAGAAAACGGTGAAAAATTAGCAAAATGCATTTGTTGCATGATTTTTTTTTTGTCGCACGCATCTTTTTTTGTCGCCCACAGTTTTTTATGCGACACACCCTTTCGCTTTTAATCCATGCCTGGAGAAAAAAATTCGCTCATCACTAGTGCTAATTTGAACCAGTGCTTTTACTCACAGTAGCCAGATGTTTTCATTTTCTAACTTGTCTAACAAATTGGTGATTGGCTGTAATAACAACTGTACATGTGCGATGTATATATTTCAGACTTTTTTCTTTTACAGCTTCCTAACATTTCAATATTTGTATTAGTCTAGCAGTTTCATGTTCTATTATATGCCCTTAATTCTGCAGGGCAGAGGCACCTGGAGAGCAAAATCCTTCCTCTAAGAAACAGGATACATGGATGTAGGTATTACCAAAACTCCAATTAAGCAGGGTATATTGAATAATGTAATGTGGCGCAATTATGGAATATTATGATCACACACACACCTTCATATGCAAAACAGTTCTCGTAATAAATATTTTGGCTTATGGTAGAACCTGCTTAAGGCAGCAAATTATATGTTAATTATAGTCAATTGTAAAAGTGAGTAAGTGTGCTGGTGGTTCGCCCCTGGAGGAACCATACATTTAAAAATATCATTGCACCATGAGCCTTAGCAGCTAAGCACTTAAGGAAGGACTGAATGTCATTACATAAGCACAGATCTGGACAAACACATACCTTAGCAATTCTTAAATAAATACATATTTGTAATTAACTCAATATAAAAAATATAATTTTAACAGAATAAATTCAAAATAGAAAATGTCATTAGTTTTTTCTCCCCATGTACATATACAGCTAATATGTATATGGAATGTGAGTATGGTGTCAGTGAGGTGTCAGTGTGCACCTAGGTTCCACTTTATTTTAACCTTTTCTATCAGCAGCAAAACTGTGAAAAGGAATTATCAGTTTAGAAAAGTTACACATTTAAATTGTAATTTAACATTCTCTTCATAATGTTCTTATATTGAGCTTTATAAAACTGTAGAAGAGATGAAAAAAGCTCATCTGTATAAGACTGAGAATGCCTGTCATCTTAGGTGAATAAGGAAATCATAAAGACAATCATTTGTAATTATACGCACACATCACTCAGCCCATGATTATCAAGCCAGACCTTTTTAAGTACACAGGAAAAAAATATATATACAGATGTGCCAGTCATTACATTGTGACCTCTGTGTCTTTCTTTTATACCTTTAGGAATTCATTCTTTTAAATGCATGCCAATACATTTGCCCAGTCCCTCAAAATCTAAGCCTCATGTCTGTTTTTTATTTTTGTAACTTACATTTTTTTATTGAAGGATTAGGGGGGTACAGAAAGGAAAAGAGGGGGGAGGGTTAGCAATTTCAGTTACCTTCTGGTAGAATACTGTTCAGAACATTGATTTAGAACATGGTTAACATGATATACATTATGGATTAAAACTATTTGTCTGAGTTTCATGGAGAAGATGGTGTTAGTGGGGGTGGGTTGAGTGGGGGGCGGAAGAAGAATAGGAAAGGTAGAATGGGGGGGAAGAAAAGGGGGAGAAAGAGAGAGAGGGTGATAAGATAAGGTGGGGGGTGGGTAGGGAAGATATGAAAATCTGGGAAACTTAAATAAAAAAGAGAAAACAATAACTGTCAGCCTTGAGAGTTACATAGTTACATAGGGTTGAAAAAAGACCAGTGTCCATCAAGTTCAACCCATCCAAGTAAACCCAGCACACCTAACCCATGTTAGTTAAAGAAAACTTATGCCTGGGAAAAGCCAGGATCAGCGGGATAATTCTGCATATTACTAGACATCTAATCGGCGAGGCCCCTGAACGCCCAAATAAACACCAGACCTTTCGAAAAGTAGCAGATTAATTTTGAAGGAATGCTATTCTGTCCTCAAAGCGTCTATTGCTATTTACTCTGGTTATTACTTCAGATATGGTGGGAGGGTCTGTGGATTTCCATTTGTAGCTGCTAAGGCTATGCGGGTAGCTATTAAGACATGATTGACTAAGATCTGGGAGTATTTGGAAAGCTCAGAAAAGGGTCTCCCCAACAGATAAGTAAGTGGGTCTTTTGGCAAGACCTGAGTGGTTAAGTTGGTTAGTAGATCTGCTACATTATCCCCAAAGAGTCTGTATCTTAGGGCAAGTCCAAAAGATGTGGAGTGGGGTGCCCACTTTCCCGCAGAGTCTCGAACAAGTGTTAGGATGGTCTGGAAACAAAGCATGTAGTTTATCCGGGGTGTAGTACCAAAACATTAGTACTTTATAGATGTTTTTTGTCTGGCACAGGTAACTATTTTTCTGGAATTGGCCCAGATTGCATCCCAGTCTTTGTGGTTGGCTCACAGTTGGCTCTTGTAGTCATGTACCTGTGGTTGGGTTGCTCTTCTGAAAGCGGGTCTGTTAGCATTCTGTAAATCCTTGAGATTAGGCCCTTTTGTGGTAGGCATAGGAGTGCCAATGATTCAAAGGTTAAGAAGGGTGAAGATTTAGTTTGTTGGATATAAGGTTGGAGGAAATGTCATATTAACATAGTAACATAGTAAGTTAGGTTGAAAAAAAAATGTATGTTCATCACTTTCAACCATAAAGCCTATATATAACCTGCCTAACTTCTAGTTGATCCAGAGGAAGGCAAAAAACCCCATCTGAAGCCTCTCTAATTTTCCGCAGAGGGGAAAAAATTCCTTCCAAGATGGCAATCGGACCAGCCCCTGGATCAATGTAGTATTTGAAAGTATTCAAACTGTCTTAATTGGATGCCTGGGGCTTTTTGTATTAAGTCCGAGTATGGTAACAAAGAGTGTGTAGAGTTATTCATAAGATCCTTGATGGTGTGAAGGCCAGTCTTTTGCCATCTGATGTAGAAGTCCTGGTGTAATCCCTGTATAAAGTCCAGATTGTTTAGGTAGATTGTATTTAGGGGATAGGCTGATTTTAGCTGGAGTCTAGTTTTATGTTCGTTTCAGATGCGTAGAGAATGTTGGGTGGTTTGAAGGAGACATGATGCAGGAGTTGCAGGTTTACTGGAGGACCATATTCGGGTGTTGAGATGGCCTCCAGGAGACATTGAATTTTCGATGTGGTCGGCCCCACAGTGTGGGGGGTTCCCATTGAGACTAGGCCAATAGTTGACGGAGGTGAGTAGCATCGTAGTATTTCTGCAAATGTGTGACTCCTAGGCCTCCATATCTTATAGAGGTTGTCAAAATTGTTTTGCCTATGTTGCTTGTTTTCCCATATAAACATATGAAATAGAGTTTGTGTGTCCTTAAAGGAACAGTAACACCAAAAAATGAAAGTGTTTTAAAGTAAGTAAAATATAATGTACAGTTGCCCTGCGCTGGTAAAACTGGTAAGTTTGCAACAGAAACGCTAATATAGTTTATATAAATGAGCTGCTATGTCAACACGGTGGCAGCCATTGAAGCTGGGAAAAAGGAGAAAAGGCACAGGCACATAGCAGATAACAGATAAGCTTTGTAGAATATAATGGGGTTTTATCTGTTATCTGCTAAGTAACCTGTGCCTTTTCTCCTGTAAATGGCTACCCCCATGGCTACACAGAAGCTTTATTATATAAACTATAGTAGTCTTTCTAAGGAAAACACACCAGTTGTACCAGTACAGGGCAGCATTACATTATATAGTAATTACTTTTATACACTTTCATTTTTTGGTGTTACTGTCCCTTTAAGTGTTTTAGAGGAGATGGGAAAAGGCAATGTTTCAAATAAATGCAAAATTTAGGAAAGGATGTTCATTTTGAGTGTTGCTATCTTTCCAAACCACGTGTGTGGACTTCGACCAGCATTGTAGAGTCATTCTTGTCTGACTAAGTAGTGGAATGAAGTTATAGTCATACAGCTTGTCATAGTTGACAGTTTTATTGAGATTAATCTCATACTCTGAGAGAGTACCATTTTTTGTAAGGAAGGTAAAGATGTCAAAGGGTTAGTTATTGTTAATAACACATCAAACAAAGAAACCTTGTACTTATTGTTAGAGACCTTGACCCCTGCAATATCATGATTATTTCTAAATACCGCTGCCAACGGCTTGCCTTGTTCCATTTGAGATTAGGATGGGTTTCTGTGTTTGGCCTGGGAGTTCTAAATATGTGGAGGTGGTGCTGTATAAGCTATTGAGTGCCATCAAGTAAGGACCAGATAGGTTCAGATGTTGTAATAAGGCAAACAGGAAAGGCCAACTTAAGCAGTCAAATGCTTCAACATCTAGCCATAGGAGGAGCATTGGCTGCTTTTGTTTTTTGGCTATTTCTAGAAGGTTAATAACTCTCCTGGTGTTATCTCCTGCCTGTCGGCCAAGAATAAAACCTACCTGGTCCCTATGAATCAAATGTGGAAGAATGGGGTCTAGGCGGTTCACTAAAATTTTAGAGAAAAGTTTCAGGGCTGAATTTAGTAAGGCTATCGGCCTATAGTTTGTGCATAGTGTTGCGTCCTTTCCTTCTTTAGGGAGTAAAGTCAAATAAGAGTGGTGTTAGGAATAGGTGTCCCCTGGAGGTAGTTATTGAATAGTTCCATGAGGTATGGTGAAAGGATATGCAAGTACATCTTATAGTACTTATATGAGGTTATTGGACTGTTGAGAACTTGAAGGTCTGAGTCTAAAAATTTTGGGAGATTTGCCTTTGTGAGAAATTTACTAGGCTTAGGTTAAGATTGTAAAGTTTGAGATAGTATTCATGAATATTTGCCCTGTTTGGTCGGGGTTGTAGATTAGTTGGCCTGTGGGGGACTGAATAGATGTTATTCTGGTGGCAGCTTTCTGCTCCCTTAATTGTTTTGGCAGTAGTGTGTGTTGTTTGTCTCCTTTCTCATAATATAATTGTTTTGTCCAAAGTATGGCTTTTTCAGCTTCTTTATATTTTATTGCTTTCAGTTTTATCCGTAGTTGTATGATTTGGGATAGCACTGTTTTGGAGTGGTCAGTGGCATAGATTTGTTCTAGAGCCCGGAGCTGACTGTATGTGTCTTTATAAGATGCAAGGAATTGAGTCTTTTTATTAGCTGTCATTGCTATGAAGTGACCTCTTATGGTAGCTTTATGTGCTTCCCAGAGGGTTGGTATGGCTTGCACAGAGCCCACATTTATGCGAATGTAGTCTTTCAAGGCCTGTTCTTTTTGTTTGACTGAGTCTGGGCCGTGAAGGACAATTTCATTAAAGGAACAGTAACACCAAAAAATGAAAGAGCTTTAAAGTAATAAAAATATAATGCACTGTTGCCCTGCACTGGTAAAACTGGTGTGTTTGCTACAGTAACACTACTATAATTTATATAATAAGCTGCTGTGTAGCTATGGGGGCAGCCATTCAAGCTGGAAAAAAGGAGAAAAGGCACAGGTTACATAGCAGATAACAGATAAGCTCTGTAGAATACAATAGTGTTTTATCTGTTATCTGCTATGTGCCTGTGCCTTTTCTCCTTTGAATAGCTACACAGCAGATTATTTATATAAATTATAGAAGACTTTCTGAAGTAAACACACAACTTTTACCAGTGCAGGGCAGCAGCACATTATATTTTAGTTACTTTTATACACTTTCATTTTTTGGTGTTACTGTTCCTTTAAGACACCAGTGCGGTCCTCTAAGAGGGGGCATGGAAAGTTGTAATTGTAGTAATAATAGCTAGTGGTGAAGCATTTGGGGGTTTATTTACATCAGAATGAGTCTCTTGGATGAAGGTGACATCTGCCTTCAGGGATTTTAATTCCTTTAATGTCAGGTATCTTTTGGTAATGCTATTTAACCCTTTGACATTTAATGATATTAGCTTAATCATGGTACAATCCAAAACACTTTAGAGCTAATCTGAAAGAGGAGAGTATGTCCTCTAGCTAGTTGGAAACTGTAGTTATAAGGAATGTTTAATTGTATAGCATATAGAATAATTATAATGATTAGACATGCCAAGTATCATTCCTCGTGTAAAGCATATACGTTAAACATTCAGGTAAAATACATATCAAGGCTGAAATAGGGAAAACCAAAAACATATATAACTGAAAAAACACTCCAATTAGTTGAAGTGAAAAAGTGTTGCCTTTAAGGCAGTGCCACAGTCTGGGAGATTGTAACATTGGCTCAGATGAACTAGTCATTTATGAGCCTGGAAGGGCATTTAGCTCTATAATTTGGAAGGTGAGGGACTGGTGGAAACAGCACAAACTGATCGAGTGGCTCAGCAGAGGACCTTTAAAGAGCTTGGAGGTGAGAGATTGGTAGTAATGTTAGCATAATAGAGGTTGCAATTTTCAGTGCTAGCCTGTTATGGGAGGAGAAGGGCTTAATGCAAGTCGCGTGAAGAGACCTTGTTCCATTGAGGGGTTGGAGCTGATTTACGCAGAGAGTTTCAGGTTGATGGTGACCGGTTTCCTGGCTAGAGGCTGAGTGCTGTCAGCAGTTTACCCCCTTTAGTGGGGTTGAGTAAAGTGTGAGTGGTACCCCGATAGTTGACAATTAGCTTAAAGGGGAACCTCCAACAATACGGAATTTTGCATTCTCTCAATTTCTCTGTAACTTGCTTAAGTTCCCTTCATTTAGCTAAGGTAACAGGTGAAAGGTCGGCAAAATTTTGTATTTTGTGGTTGGGCATGGACTGTGTCACAGAAAGTAGCTTCTCTTTACCTCCATAGTAATGGAAGTGTACAATAATATCCCTAGGTGGCTTGTTATCTGAAGGCTTTGATGCTAGGGATCGGTGTGCTCTGTCTAGGCGCCATAGATCTATAGGTGCATTTGGGCACAAGTGGGTGAATAGGTCTATGAGGTATTTTGGAATGTCTGAATTCCCAATAGATTCTGGTACACCTCTGAGCTATAGGTTCTGCCTCCTAGACCTGTTTTCCAGGTCTTTGCATGTGTCTCTAAGGTGCACCATTTCTTCCCTCAGGGTAAAGTTTTCATCTTCTATTAGCGAAAGTCTTTGGGCTATATCATCAGTAAAAGTCTCAAGTTTATCTGTGAGTTCCACTAGGTCATTTAGGTCTCTTTGTATATCCTTAATGGTGGTTGTGACCGCTAATGAGACTGTCTGCACAATGGTGGCCTGTAGGATGTCTTGTAATTGCATAAGCTGCTGGGCCAAGATATGAGCCGTTACTGGCTGTGAGAAGTCTGGATCAATGTCTAGGGGTTCGTACTGACCTGTACCAAGGTGTAGTTGACTGTCTGGATCCAGCAGTAGAGAGGATGGGGAAGCACTTAACGATTCTGCCCTTTGATGCGCTGAGGCCTGTTGACCATGCACTTTTGTTCCCTGAGTTTTTTCTTGCCCATTGTTAACAGCAGGTTGGTCTCTCTGGTCTGTTAACCCGATCTGGTGAGAAAAAGAAAACTTATAGCTTTTATTGAGGGATTTTGGTCCTCTATAGTGCAGAGCTCTTATTTAGTGTGTGCACTCTCCATTCAGGTCAGCCATGGCCCCCAGCCCCATGTCTGTTTGTGTATGCTTTCTGAACAGGACTGCATCACTGGCATTCATTAAAGGGGAACTAAAGCTTTACTAAAGAGGAGGGCAAAAGTATTGCACATTATATTTTGGGCTTTTGCACGTGCACAAGGCAACCACAGCCTTTAGCAGATCTGTGCCTCCAAATCTGCCCTCAGTAGCTCCCCATCTTCTTTTCTGCTGATTCACTACACATGCTCTGTGCTGCTCAGGGCTGTATTTAGATCCAGTGCCACCCTAGGCACCAACCTAAATACGCCCCCTTTGTCTCGTGTGTGACATCACACCCAATATGCTGTTTATATATGCTGTCACAATATAAGGTTAATTAGTAATGAATAGAGATTAATTGACATCTTATATGATAGACAAACCTCATTTTCTGCTTGATAATTTGCTACAACCCCTAAGCGTAGCTTCTCAACAGCTGCTCAAAGCACACTGAACATGTGAGTAAATCTGACACTCTAACAAAACCCAAGTAGGGATCTCTTGTGGCCCTGGATCAATTCTACTATAGAAATGCTGAACACAAATGCTGGTCTTGTGAGTTTAGTACATATAACATGGCATTTCTAGTCATATTCATTTTAATATAAAAGTTCTATAAAAGAGCAGGCTGGACAGCCAGCACCCCATAATAAGCTCTTCGAGAATGTTATTCTGAGATAATATGCAAATAGGCTTTATTTTTTGTGTTTCTTTAATTATTTATTTTTTTAATCAGCAGCTCTCCAGTTTGGAATTTTAGCAGCTATCTGGTTGCTAGGGTCCAAATTACCCTAGCAACCAGTGGTTGGAATTAGAAATTGGAATATGAATAGAACAGGGTCTCAGTAGAAAGTAATAAAACATAGCGAATAATAAAATTGCTGTCTCAAAGAGCAATAGTTTGTTGACTGCCGGGGTCAGTGACAGTCATTTGAAAGCTGGAAATAGGCAGAAGCAGAATAATTAAAAAAATGATAATAAATAGAAAACTAAGACCAATCAAGATGTTGCTAAGAATTGGCCATTCTATAACATACTAAAACCACTCTAAACCTAATCAGTTTGTATAACATTGTTTTTCATGCTCTGAATTTCTGTAATGGACAACTGAAAAGAAAAGATATTGTTCATTGAGGAAGACATTAGAATTTACATTGTTACATTGTTTACATTGTTTAGTGTTAAGCTCAAATCTGTATGGGTACACTGCTGTAAATAGTTTAGATCAGTGCTGTCCAACTGGCGGCCCGCGACCCCCCTCTGTGTGGCCCCCCACCTGTCTGGCTGCTTTGATGGCTTACTCTTGTGTAAGCTCTAAGTGGTATCAGTACTGTGATTAACTGCCCCCCCGCATGTAATCCCCTGTGTTGTTCACACCTTTTAATCTCTGCATTGTTCACCCCCTGCAGTGTTCACACCTCAGGATCAGGCTGTAATCACCCCCATTGTTCCCCTGTTCACACCTCAGGAGCAGTAAAACCCACAAATAATCCCTGCACACTACAAAAAGAACATATACTGAGGTGGTACTTCAATTAAAAAGTTTTATATATATAGTTATTGTACAGACTGTAGCAGCAGTGCCAGCATTGTGTCACTGTAGGCTGCCTGTGTGTGCCATACACAGAGTATGGCACACACAGGCAGGGTAGGGAAGGCAGAGTATGGCACACACAGGCCAAGTATGGCACAAACCAGCCAAAAATGGCAAACACAGTGAAAGTATGGCACACGCAGGCAGGGTAGGGAAGGCAGAGTATGGCACACACAGGCAGGGTAGGGCAGGCAGAGTATGGCACACACAGGCCAAGTATGGCACAAACCAGCCAAGAATGGCACACACAGTGAAAGTATGGCACACAGGCAGGGTAGGGAGGGCAGAGTATGGCACACACAGGCAGGGTAGGGAAGGCAGAGTATGGCACACACAGACAGGGTAGGGCAGGCAGAGTATGGCACACACAGGCAGAGTATGGCACACACAGGCCAAGTATGGCACAAACCAGCCAAAAATGGCAAACACAGTGAAAGTATGGCACACGCAGGCAGGGTAGGGAAGGCAGAGTATGGCACACACAGGCAGGGTAGGGCAGGCAGAGTATGGCACACACAGGCCAAGTATGGCACAAACCAGCCAAGAATGGCACACACAGTGAAAGTATGGCACACAGGCAGGGTAGGGAAGGCAGAGTATGGCACACACAGGCAGGGTAGGGAAGGCAGAGTATGGCACACACAGACAGGGTAGGGCAGGCAGAGTATGGCACACACAGGCAGGGTAGTGAAGGCAGAGTATGGCACACACAGGCAGGGTAGGGCAGGCAGAGTATGGCAGGTTTTTGCTGTACTACAACCATTAATATGAGTATGGTCATGTGATAACATGGGTGTGGTTTTAAGTGGGTGCAGTTTCAAAAAGGGGAGTGGTCAAAACTGGCTTCCATTATCGGCCCTCCACCACGTAGGACGGAAAAATTCCGGCCCTCGGTACCACAGAAGTTGGACAGCACTGGTTTAGATTGTTTTGTGTACACGGAGCATGCGCACGCGGGGGTGGGGCCCTTGGGGCGCCTGAATTAGAAATCCGGCGCTGCATGCAAGTTAGGGAGAGCTGGCAGATGCAATGTGCAAAGGCAGGCTGTAAGGTCATGGCTCACTTGTATCTGACACACTGCGTTTTGCGCTTCACGCTGAATTTTTTATTGGGTGAAAGTAGCAGAACATCAGTCCATAGGGCAGGTGTTTAGGAAGGGCTGACTTGCACCTGCCATTGCTGTGCTCTGCTCTATACAGTGGATACAAAAAATGAGCTCTGAGGGGTTTGATTTTGCTTCCCTTAGTTCTCACTTGTGTCAGGGGAAAATGACGCCCTATATCTATGACGGCAAGTCTAGATCTTTCAACAGCTGAATAAAGTTTCATCGTCCTCAGCCTAAGAATTATTAAAATGCTGAGAGTTGTATTTTATCATCCAGTTACATAGTAACATAGTAAGTTACACACATACATAAAGTTCAACCTTTTATGTCTATATGAAACATGCCTAACTGCTAGTTGATCCAGAGGAAGGCAAAAATCCCACCTAAATCCTCTTCCATATGCCTCAGAGGTGGAAAAAAATCCTTCCTGACTCCAGATGGCAATCGGACCAGTCCCTGAACCAACTTGTACTAAGAGCTATCTCCCATAACCCTACATTTCCTCACTTGCTAAAAAACCATCCAACCCCCTTATTAAATTTATCCAATGTATTAGCCAGTACGACTGATTCAGGGAAAGAATTCTACATCTTCACATCTCTCACAGTAAAAAACCCTTTGTGATTATTAAGATTCCATCTGGCCCTGGTGCCTTGTTTATATGTCTAAATGTCAGTAGCTCACTAGATCCAGTATAGCAAGACTTCTGGTTGGAAACTCCAAGATGAATTGGGGTTAAAATAAACTCTTTTTAAGTGCTAAAATGTCTACTACAGTATGTGCCCAAAAGAACAACAATTTACAAAACTAGTTGAGATGTAATATTTGATAATATTAATAACAGTATCCACATCAATAAGTGTATGTTAAAGTGAAAATATAATGAATAATAAATCAAGTAACAGTTACAATACAAAGGGGCACATTCATCAAAGTACGACAGGTCAGAATACAAAAAATTTGTATTTTTTCTTAAGTTTTCAACTTTTGTGTATTTTCTGCGATATTTTCGTACATTTGCGCGACTTTTTCATACTTTGCGACAAAAAGCGCAACAATTTGTGTGACAAAATCGTATTTGTCGCGCTGGGTACGAAAGGATCGGATTCATTCAAGCTTCGATATCGTGACTTTCCTTGGGCCAGGTTGGAGCTGCAGAGTGCCATTGAGTCCTATGGGAGGCTTCCAAAATCCTGCACAGAAGGATTTAAGTCAGAAATCTTTTCATACCATTTACGATCGTTGAATACGAAAAATGGGTACTTTGCAGAGCAAAGTACGAATTTTTTGTACAGGTATCGGACCCCTTATCCGGAAACCCGTTATCCAGAAAGCTCCGAATTACGGAAAGCCCGTCTCCCATAGACTCCATTTTAATCAAATAATTCAGAATTTCAAAACTGATTTCCTTTTTCTCTGTAATAATAAAACAGTACCTTGTAATTGATCCCAACTAAGATATAATCAATCCTTATTGGATGCAAAACAATCCTATTGGGTTTAATTAATGTTTTATTGATTTTTTAGCAGACTTAAGGTATGGAGATCCAAATTATGGAAAGACCCCTTATCCGGAATACCCTTGGTCCCGAGCATTCTGGATAACGGGTCCTATACCTGTACTAGCATTTACGATTTTTTCATACTTTAAAAAGCACAATACAAAAAAATTGTATTTAATGCGATTTTTTGTATCGTAAGGTATGAAAATCGTACTTTGATAAATCTGCCACAAAATGATTAAACCAAAAGATATTTACAATATATACAGTTGCAAATGAATTATAAAATCTATATTATTGTTACCCCAGAGTAATGGGAGAGAGGGAAGTATCAAAGGTCTCTGTCTCTGCCCCTTTACTACTGTCCAATGGTCACTTTTATTTAGATTTTCAATACCTCCCCCATGAACAGGTCCCAACTTGCCAGATGTGGGTTAACATGAACAAATGGGAACCACATTGACTCCGTGGTTACATACAAAAACATACAGGCAGGTTAATTGGTTCCTAGTAGTAAAATTACCATAGTGAGTGTGTGAATGTAATAGGGACTTTAGACTGTAGGCTCCAATAGGGGCAGGGACTGAAGTAAACAAAGTATATGTCTGTAAAGCACTGTAAAGCAAATGTCTGTAAAGCACTGTGGAATATGTCAGCACTATATAAATAAAATATATTAAAATAATAATTGATACATCATTTAACCAGCAAATACTCAATTTTCATGCTAACTATACCTTGTCTATATAGTGTATCTTTCCAAGTGTTCCTTTAAGTAAAGAACAGATTGCCGTTTTTTTTTTTTCTTGCTGTTTTAACAGTCAAAGAATGTTTGTTGTGCAAGAACCTGTTGGCACCTGTCACACGCTCACATGAAGGGTGTATTTGCTCACTTCTACTATGCTAAATGTCATAGAGGGAAACACTAGTGTGTGACTACAAGGCTTGGTAGGGGAGGGGTGGGAAAAGGTGTGTTTTAAAGGCCACCCAGACAATGAGTAGCATCGCTCGTTATTCCAGCCTGTAACACCGGCAACACAGGATCATTATCAAACACTGAGCGCTGTCTTCATTTGTCTGGCTTCCAAGTAATCACCTCCTGCTACTCTGAAATTCCCCATAGTGCTCTGTTACCTAACATCAGTGGAGAAAGATGGCCTGGATTTTTTTGAATGATTAGCGCCAAATGTATCATATTTATACATATTTATTTTTATAACTTGAATTTATTTTCTAAACTGCACACAAAGCAAGATGGCTTCATTTTTACAACAACTCAGGGTTCTCTTATGGAAAAACTGGCTGAGCATCATGAGGCAGCCGGTAAGTAAAGAAACATTTTCTTCAATATTAATTCAACATTATTACTTAACAGGTACAGTGATATATTTAAATAATGATTGATTCTGGGCGGCAGTATTATAAGATAATAATATATGTATATTTGTATTTCATTGCCAGGGTAGCGTTGACCAGTTATACAATATATTTATAATACAGATAATAAAGAGAGGATTTTTAGCAGCTGAAGTCAGTACTTTAAAGGAGGGGAATACATATACATGCCAAGACAAGTTTAGGAACAAAAAGTTGCTCACAAAAATGTAATAGCGTACATGATGCTTGCATTCAGACAGTGACATGACTACCATACAGCAGACTCTGAGTGGGGGGACATGAGGTCTGCTGTATGGTTTGCCATCTCTAGCCCCTTCCACCACTTTAAATCACCTGTCAGGCTCAAAGAAGCCAGTGGGTGGAAAAGGGGGTTGAAGGACAGAGAGTACCAGCAGCTGATGGTGCAACAATTTTTTTTTGACAAGGCATGTGTCTGAATGTACTAGGGAAGATTTGGATAGGTTGAACTTGATGGACTTTTAGTAAAATGTATTGTCTTTTTAGTAAACTTAGTAAACTGTGGATAGTTTAGTAGTTCATTAAGCACATTAACCACCATAATCAAAATACTTCCCAGCTTGCCAGTTACCACTGTGGGATCCACAGTCAAACAACCCGATGGTCCAGATTATTTTTATCACGTCCTGTTCTGATACTTACCACTGGTTGGGGCATATATAACATAGAATAAGAAATAAACGGTAGCAAAGTTTTATCACGGGCGACTAATCTCCTTGTGTGTCACCAGCCTTAAGGGCTGTGACAGAC
The DNA here is from genome assembly GCF_000004195.4 of Xenopus tropicalis. Taxonomy (NCBI): domain Eukaryota; kingdom Metazoa; phylum Chordata; class Amphibia; order Anura; family Pipidae; genus Xenopus; species Xenopus tropicalis. Next base: position 58,592,511 of record NC_030685.2, on the reverse strand, counting down.
GGGGAGATTAGTTGCCGTGCGACAAATCTCCCTTGAAATGCCATCCCACTGGCTAGAATGTAAATCGCTGGTGAGATGGCATATGCGGCGCCGCAATTTGCCAAAGTCGTGGAAGTTGCCTTGAGAGAAAACTTCTGTGACTTTGGCAAATTGCAGCGCCGCGTATGCCATCCCACCAGCGATTTATATTCTAGCCAGTGGGATGGCATTTCGGGGAGATTAGTCGCCCGTGACAAGGGAGATTTGTTGTGCGGCGACTAATCTCCCTGTGTGTCACAGCCCTAAGTCTCTTCAGATAATTAGTGGTCAGTGCAGTGTAATACACCAGCGGGGAACCCCTCAATACCTTCCATATCTCCACTCGTCCATCTCCTCCACTGCACCTCCGTTCTACTCCAGCACCTCCAAGAAAACTGCTTAAATTCTGCTCACAAGGTTCCATGAGCATCACATGCACTTCAACCCCTGGAGGCAGTGGTAGTGTTCCATTACCTACTGTTTCTTCAACATTGCGCACTGCTTCAAGTCCTCTGTCTCCCACTTCCCCTCTATGAATCCTTAGTACAGGGATCCCCAACCTTTCTTACTCGTGAGCCACAGTCAAATGTAGAAAGACTTGGAGAGCAACACAACCACCATAAAAGTTAATGGAGGTGCCAAATAAGGGCTGTGATTGGCTATTAGGGTGCCTCTATGCACACTATCTGTTTACAGGGGGCTTTAATTGGTAGTAAGTCTTATTTTTATTAAACCAAAACTTGCCCCCAAGTCAGGAATTCAAAAATAACTACCTGGTTTGGGGGCACTGAGAGCAACATCCAAGGGGTTGGGGAGCAACATGTTGCCCCCAAGCCACTGGTTGGGGATCACTGCCTTAGTAGATTAAAATTACCTATCCTCCAAAAAAATGACTCAGACAACAAAAATAGAATTTTCTTTAGAAGATTTATTTAGATATGAAGATAGAAAAATCTCCAAACTTACTCTGCAGCTTCGGGTGCATTAAGATTAGTTGCCGGGTGTAACAAATCTCCACAAAAAGCCTTTCCTCCAGCAATAAAAGGGATCACTGGTGAATTGCCTACGCAACAATTTGGCTTTCCAAAGTCACGTGAAGTTTCCTCCTGCAGGCAACTTGATGCGACTGCGGAAAACCAAAGCGATGCATAGGCCTTTCCACTGATGATTCTCTTTATTGCTGGTGGAAATGCTTTTCAGGGAGATTAGTTGCCCCTGGTAAAAGATTTATTGTGGGTGACTAATCTCTCCATGGGGCATCAGTCTTAAAGCTCCAAGCCTGATGCGGTTTGTGAATCCACTCTCACTTCATCAGAGGCATTTACATGACTACACACATTGGTCTTATTAAACACTACATGTGTTCATTATAAATAATTAGTGGTGGCCATGTACCCATTGTGCTACACAATCAATATTTTATTTGCTCTTGGAGGTGCTGGAGTGGAATGGAGATATTGATATGGAGGGTATTGAGAGGTTCCCTGCTGGTTTATTACACTGCACTGACCACCACTTGATAAAAGTCACCTAAATGCAGTGGTTTTGCAGATATTTTATAAGATAAATGACCCCTACAATGCTACCCCCACTGGAGCTCTAAACAGTGACAACCTGCTTTCCAGGTTTGGGAAACAATACCAACACTGACAGTGCCTGTAGTTGCTTCCAGAGTTGGACTGGTTCACAACACTGGCAAGACAGTGCTAAATTATATATCTTATGCTGTATATGGTAGCAATAAGAAAGGGCTAATGGAAATGAATCTGAAACCCAATAATCTCCCCGAGCACAGCCATATCTTGGTATGTACATGTAAATTCAGGGCTGATTTGTGCATTCACATGGACATAGCAAGATTTAGCTGAACCTAATCTCAGAGATATAATAACAAAGTCCCTGCATTAATAATGCTGTTTCTCAGTACCCTGTGAATTTTACCTAGATATTGTATGTGGTTAAATAAAATACTATGCATTTACTTTTTACTTAAAATAATTCACTTTAGCTTTTCATTGCACTATTCTTTTTTTGTTTTTTTTCGTCTGCAAGCTGCAGATATAAAACATGTATGTATGTATGTATGTAACAGTACATGCGTAACTATCACAAAATGCAGACATAAAGGAATATCTTGTTACAGGGCAAGCTCAAAATCACAGTGTGAACTCACCTTACAGTAATTTAATAAGTGATTGCTTATGTACTATGTGACTTCAGTAAATTCCTGCAGAGCCCTGGAAGGCCCTGAGGGACACGTACTGTGTCTTTTTCCACCGTTTGTCCGTTGTTGAGAAATAAATCTATTGTAATTATGTTTAAAGGAAAAAAATAACCTCTTATGTAGTATTCCAATCACCCATGGATGCATCAAATGTTTCCTACACTCCATTGCCTCCTCCAGGAATTCGGGTCCAAAATGCTCAAAAATACTGGCACAACAGGACTTTTTTAAGCGGAATGAACCCTGCTATTTTATATGCTATAAAATAGCAGGGTTCATCCCGCTTAAATAAGTCCTGTTGTGCCAGTATTTTTTAGCATTCTGGAACATAGTGGAGGGTGCCAAAGCCTCTCTAAATATGACGCGTCAAATTTACGCGCTTGGGGGAGGACGTCGGGTGGGGGGCCCTGCGAGGGGGGTTAGGGGGGCCCCTGTGGGGGGGGGTTAGGGGACGCGCCTGGCTGGGGGCACCTGCAGGGCCCCTGGGACAGAAGCCCGGGTGGGCCCTTCACCCCCCAGTCCGACCCTGTGCTGGAGTGCTGAACAACACTGGTTCCCATATATACCCCCTACAATGGCACCTGTGCAATTTGATTTGTAAAGTGGACCATGGTGCATTACTGTCAAAAAAATGATAGCTATTGACTCAGCCCATCCATCTCCATAATATGATGCAATTAAACCAGCCTGATTTTGTCCTTCATATGGGTAGCCAGATCAAGTAAAGATCTGCTTTTTTGGAGAGGTGTGGTGTATGGCCATCTTTAAGATGAGTGCATTTTTCTATGAAGTGAGTATAAAAGCTTAGGTTAAAGTCATAGGGAAGATTTGCAACTAGTAGGCAGCTACACATATGTTTTATTCCCTGTGGTGGCATTATGCATTAGCTGCCCTACAGCAATCACTGAAACACATTTCTAGCCAGCTACACATCGGTTACTAGTCTTTGACTGACAAGGCCTAACCAATGGCAAAACTCAAACATTCTTAAGGCAATACAGCCCCTTGATTAACAGTTCAATAAACAGGGCTTATGCTAAACATACTATTGGTTTAATCATAAAAATCTATGGTTTTTGTTATTTCTTTAGCTAAATAGAGGAAACTAAGCTACTCCATGTTTGTTTCTTGTGAGATAAATAGATTATCAGTACACAGCTCCCTCCTGTCACCCTTTTTGCGATTGTTCTGATAGTAGGAGTCTGTTGTGCACAAGGGATTATTTGTTCACTGCTAATCTAATTATTTCTCTCACAAGGACATGCACAACAATTTCAAACATGGAAAAGAAAAAAATTGATATAGATTTAAAAATGCTTATACAAATATTATGTTTAAATGACAATAAATATGGAGATGGACTTTATATAAAGCTATGAATAATGACTATCAATAAGTGATTAGTGATTAGACAACCTGTTGCCTGAGGCAGAATAAAGCTGTCACTCAATATGTCTTTGTCTGTATTTCCTACCCCGGGGGGGCTCTCAGTGAGTATGGGTGGAAGGTCATTTAAACACAGGACACAAAATTCAAGTTTAAAACTAAAAGATTTTCTATTAAGGGTTTTGCTTTGTGATTGTAGTTTGAATTAGAATTACAGTTTTCCCTGGATGTATATTGTTTATCCTACCAATACCATCCTATCAGTCTTAAAAAAATCCTTTCATTGGAACCAGAACAGACATGTTGACTACCAGACAAGGGTGAATGCAAGGTCATTTGTGGGTGGGACTAGCCAAAAGCAGATTGTAAAGAATATGCCAATAATGTGTATGATAGAATTTTAGAAACTGTGTATAGCACAAGCATTCCACCATACTTAGTGAAATTCAGAAAACAATAACACTGAGTGTTTTCTTAAGGCATTCCAAAATTGGGTAAAAGTCTTCTCTTGCACACAGTACAGTAGAATGTATAGCTGTTCATAATTCTTTTGTAGTTGGCCCTTGATAGTACCTCATGCATGCAGCAGCTTTTTTTTAAAGGGATCAGCCTTTCCTTTCTCTCTTACAGTATCTCAGGCAATAACCATAACTCAAATGTACTCCCTCAACCTATTAACCTGTATTTACTTGGTTTTGAAGATTAGCAAATTGTTTGTTCATCATTAAAAATATGTATGTACTGTATATGTAGTACCCAATACTAACACAAGCTCAACCAAAAAGTAATGGCAAGGTCTAAATATTAAGCATATAACAATAATCAAATAATAATAATAATCAAACAGGCAGCACTCACAGCCCTTTATTAACTAAATAAGTCAGGAGGCAGTACTTTATATCATGAGTGTATTATCAATACAAAGGTACTATACATATGGTAAATTGTTTCTTATGAAAAGTGCTGATTGACTAATGACTTTGGGCTTTTTGTACTCCCTGTCTCAAAAGAAACAACTACAAGCCTTCTGTTGTAAAGTTTAGAGCAGCATCAGACCAAAATACAAAATTGTTTTCAGTATCTTGCATTCTATCTGTAAAAATAGCCCCTTTATTAGAGCTCCCTATAGATCCTCTAAGGTCCCTGTCCCTGTTTCAAATGAGGGGTGGGCATGTCCTGACAGTCCCTGACAGAAGCACAGTAGGAGGGGCATAGCCAATCACAGTCCTGCAGTCACACAAGAAAAGACAGGCTTCAGTTCCCCATCAGGTCAGCCTAGCTGCTGATTGTTCCTATCCTCCAGTGCAGTGTGTAAATTATGTATAGTGTTAATTTTTATTGTATTTTCTGTGTATCAAAGGAATCTTTTCTTCATCAATTCTTTCTTAATTGCAGGTTTGGTCACTGGTCCTCATTTTATGGCCTGTGGTCATATTTGTAATAATTGCAATCACCCGTGCAAAATTTTCTGGAGATATCCAGCCAAACTGTAAGTATTATATGGATAAACAAAATAATTTAATTTACTTAAGTGTGCATGAAAATGTGATGTGATTAGTCTTTTTCCCACAATACTATATATTATCCAAGAATTTCAAAATAATTGAATGATATAAAGTTAAATGAAAAAATGTATACATTTTATGGTAACATGGGCATTCGGCTATTGGGCCTCAAGATATGCTTTTATGCGACCACTTAATGTATAACATGTGATGGGCTCAGATTTGTGTGCATTTGTGCCCCTAGCACTCTCCTGCAATAGTGGGGCAGACCCTATAGACAGTTGGCATACATCTTAAACTGTAAGAAAAGGTTTAAAAGGAGACACACACAGAAATTATAATGCAGTCAGGGTGATTTCTGACAAAGGGATTGTATTCCCCATTGACACACTGATGCACAGGTGGCCCCCATAAATGGGGTAAGTGACACACGGGGAGAGATTAGTCGGCATGTGACAAATCTTCGTTGTCACGGGCGAATAATCTCCCCACAATGCCATCCCACTGGCTAGAATGTGAATCGCCGGTGGGATGGCATACGCGTAGCTACAATTTCCAGAAGTCGGCCGAAGTTGCCTTGAGAGTAAACTTTGGGCGACTTCAGCAAATTGCGGCGCTGTGTATGCCATCCCACCGGCGATGTACATTCTAGGCGGTGGGATGGCATTGAGGGGAGATTAGTCGCCTGTGACAACGAAGATTTGTTGCGCGGTGACTAATCTCCCCGTGTGTCACTGCCCTAAGCTGCTTTATGTCACACGTGTAGCTTCTTTAAAACTTTTTGTTTCTAGCTTGCTTCACCTATATGGGAAATCTTTAGGGACATACCAGGTCCATCACTTGATGTACTGTGGCAAGCTTTATTTTTAATGTCTTGCTGCAGCTCTTTCCTGTTCTAGATTTAAATGAAAAGGTTTACATTTTTTGCAGTTTTAGGAACAGCTACACCAAACGTGTATTGCCAGCTGGTTAAAGTACAGGGCATGTTAGTTGTGGGTAAAAAAAGAGCAAAATGATTAAGTAAGTTTTAAAATTGTATAAATGTTATAGATCTGAAACAGAGCAGGAATACTAGCTCCTCTTGTTTCATAGAATGCGTCTATGAAACAATATAAAGACTGACGAACTTATCATGTATAAAAACTTATATATACTGTATATATACACTGTACAAACATATATAATTATGAATCCTGCAATAGAGGTTGTAGCAATTGGTGGTAAGCTTAATTCAGTTTGTTGCATGATATAAGCCAACATTTCAGGGCCGCTATGCACTTAATTTAATTTAGTGTTGAGCCATACCTGGTTTAATCCTTATTATTTATACAGTTTTTGTATATCATGAATGTAATATATTTGGTTATTTTGCTTCTTTTTTGTGTGTCAGTTTTAATTAGCACAATACACATTCTGTGGTAGAACTGTGGGTTCTGAAAAGGGTCCATACTTCCCATTTAGTATAATATGTTAGTGAATCAGATCCTATATGCTTTATTATCCTAATGTATTATATTAACATCAGCTTCTATGTGAACTGGGGGAGTACAGACAGGATGAATTTTGGTCTAGATTCTGAGAAGGGAGAGAACAGCAGGGTAGACTTTGAGCTTTGAGGTCTTTCAGCTGTTATCTTTGATAATTCCTAATTAACAATTTCTGCTAATTTATGATTCTTTATGATTTTTTTTTTTTTTGCACCAAACAAATGAAATAACATTATGGTCATTATTACCCAGGGGTTCAACCACTTGCACATTTGCTATACATTCTTGGTCATTAGAGATCCAGTACAGCATGGTTTCTTGTTGGATCCTCAACAACCTGTGACAGAAAGTTGTCATGCAACAAGTTTATAAACTTTTCCCCATTTACTGTCCTGGCAGTACTATTGCCCCAGTCAATATCAGGATAATTAAAATCCCCCATTATTATTCTTGCCCCAAACTAGCAGCCTTTTCTATTTGCAACAGGATCTGAGCCTCTTCCTCTTCACTTACATTAGGGGGGTCTATAGAATTCCCCTTCCATTAATTTGCTGGGCTCTTTACTATCTGTAAAAAGCTCAACCTATGGGACTTCAGCTTCTTTACTTAGCATCATGACTTCCTCCTTTATAATGGCTTTAAATCCTGCTTAAAGGAAAACTTTACCCCCAGAATGAATACTTAACTAACAGATAGTTTATATCATATTAAGTGACCTATTTAAGAATTTTACCCCACTGGAATATATATATCAGTAAATATTGCCCTTGTACTTTAATCTTGAGTCACCATTTAGTGATGGGCTGTGTGCTCCCTCAGATATCACATGACAGGAAATAATGCAGCTCTTACTGTAACAGGAAGTAGTGTAGAATAAAGGGCAGAACTCTGTCCATTAATTGGATAATGGGGCCTAGCATGTATGTGTGTCCTTGGTTTGTTTGTGTGCACTGTGAATTGTATGATCCCAGAAGGCGGCCCTTAATTTTAAAAATGGCAGTTTTCTATTTAGGATTACCCAATGGCACATACTACTGAAAAAATATATTTCAATGAAAATGGTTTATTTAGATGAAGCCGGGTTTTACATATGAGCTTGTTTGTACAGTATATTTTTATAGAGACCTACATTGTTTGAGGGTATAGTTTTCCCCCTATACTAACTGCCCAGTCATGTGACTCATTCAACTACAACTACATAATATTTCCTCTCCAGTACCAGCACCTCCAGCACACATACCCCTGTCATTATCAGTACCCCCACGCAAGTCTCCTCTCCTATTTTCCTTTCCTATGCCCACTACCCCATCTAATGTGTCATCCACAGAATCACTCACTGAACCCTCCCCCCATGCCTAGTTTAAAACTTCCTCCAACCCTTTAGCCATTTTCTCCCCCAAAGCAGCTGCACCATTATCTTTGAGTTGCAGCCAATCCCTGGCAAAGAGCATTCAGCCAATTGAAAAATCAGCCCAGTTCCCCAGAAACCCAAACCCTCACCCTCAACTTTTTGCCTAGTTTTTTAAAACCACAATTATGTTATTCAAGTATGGTTAGTGTAGCTTCAAAACTGTAAGTCTGGCAGCAGTTTGAATATCTCTCCTGTCAAAGTCAATTGAAAAATTGGGGAGTTCGGAGCGGCGCCACAAAAAGACGGAGGGCGGAATCGCTTAGAAAAGCACAAGCAACCTGTTGTACCCCTAAATATGTAGCAGGAGAAGCATTTAGAAAATGGGGGCACTAAGAATAAGAAGAAGAAAAAGAAGATTAAGAATCAGAAAAATAAGCTGAAGTCGAAGAACAGTATGTTGGTTTTTTAAACCAACATAATAATAATCATAATAATAATATAAGATTTATGTAATCAAATATAATGTTGACTCTTTTCTCTCATAAACCCCTCTAATTGTGTGGCAAATAAAAGCTTAGGAGTGGTTCAGTCAAAGAGAATAAAAGTAGCTGCCCACTAGAATGTCACTGAGCAAGTCCGGGGATTGATTTCATACCGATCTGACATTGCACATGGCAAATCAAGAACGTCATATATGTATCCAGTAACTTGCATACAGCTCAGATGTTTTGTTATACAAAGCCTTGCAGGCTGCAGGTGAGTTCAGTAACAGGCTACAAGGTAATCAGGCTATACAAGCCTCTCCCTGAAGTCTTTGCACTAATATATATATACCCTCTATGTAAAAAAACAAAAAAAAACAGGCACTCTGATATTCTCTAGTCCCTAGACCCTCTTGATCTCGCATAACATTTCCTCTCATTGCTGGGGAAAAATCAAGCAACGCATTTAAAAGCATTCTGGTTAGGGTTTTCGCCTGTTTTAAACTGGTTTTTACACAGGCTGTCCAGTTCAAAACTGGCTGAATAGTTTCCACATCATAGGCTTCATCACTGTTTGCCCCTAAACACCATCTTTTTTCAGGCAACAAAGGTGGAAACTCTAACTCTAGGGCACAGAAGAGAATTGCCCATAGGTATCAGCTTACTGTAATTACAGGTGCTTTACACTGAGAAAAGCCCTCATATTCACTGCCTTTCCCACTTGGAATGCACCCTTTCATGCATAACTTTATATGACCTACAGTGTACAGGACCTGAGATGCAGACTAAAAGTTGGTATTAAATATGTGTAGGGATACTTTAACAGAGTAAAGGGGGTCATACACTAGCAGATTTAAGCTGCCGATTTGGGCCCTTCAGACTGATTCTGCAGTTTTTCTGCCCATGTATGGGACCCTCCAACGAGTTTACCTGACCCATATCTGTCCGAATATCAGCTGCACCTTTAATGGGTGAATATCCTCAAGAAATAGCATGAAAGTTTGTAACTCATTTTACATGATAATCCACATGTATGTGTAACATTTATTACAGTATCCACACTGATAAACAGTTAAATAAACCTAGGGACAGATTTATCAAAATGTGAGATTAGAGTTCACCATAGAAAAACTCACCCACTGTCTATTCATTCCTATGGGATTTTTAGAAGCATATTTATCCAATGGTGAACTCTAACATCCACTGGAGAGCCAAATGTGTTCTGTGTTGTTTATTGGTTTAGAGTCACGTGATAAGGTTACCAGCTCCATCTAGAGGCCAGGTACACCAATTACATATGCAAAGAAATTCAGGGAAATTACCACAGGGTTTATCCGCATAACACAAAAAAAATACGTATAGTATATTTATGTATCAAAGACGTTAGTCATAGTCCTTTTAGAACTCTAACATTCACCCATTGATAAATTCAATTCTAAAAATCCCATAGGAATGAATAGACAGTTGGTGAGTTTTTCTGTGGTGAACTGTAATCTCACATTTTGATACATTTGCCCCCTAGTCTTCAGCAACCAATAAGCCTCTCCCAATATCATTAATACTGAGCAAAGCACTGCTGTATTTGTTTGTTTTTAAGCATTTTTTTTCTCAAGCTGCTAAAATGATAACACTCCCCCTCTTGTTTAAAGGGGCAATTATTTCTATAATTTCCTGGACAAAGATTTAAAGGAGAAGGAAAGGCTAAGTCACTTGGGGGTGCCAAAATGTTAGGCACCCCCAAGTGACTTAGATCGCTTACCTTTTACCCCGGGCTGGTGGCCCTGTACGGAGAGAACAGCACTAGCCCGGGGTAGCAGCGATCACTTCCTACTTCCTATTCGCTTGCGGGCACATGCGCAGTAGAGTGAAAAGCCGAACTTAAACAAGAAAGTCGGCTTTTCACTCTGCTGCGCATGCGCCCGCCCACGGATTTCGCCGGCAGAAGAAAAAGGAAGGAGGAAGCACTCGATAAAGGTACCCTGGGCTGGTGCTGTTTTCTCCTAACAGGGGCACCAGCCCGGGGTACAAGGTAGGCGATCTAAGTCACTTGGGGGTGCCTAACATTTTGGTACCCCCAAGTGACTTAGCCTTTCCTTCTCCTTTAATATTTGTTGCTAGGCAATTTTATGTTACCTATATTTACAATAAGACATTTTGCATTGTTAATAACAATGTCATTAACATGACGGCTGCTTTTGGTTGCCTACACCTTATTGCCACTTCCATGCTCAGTGTCGAACTGAGATGCCAGGGGACCCCAGGAAACCTTGAACCATATGCCCACTTTCTAAACTATTATTTCTCCTCTCCTCCCTCAACCTCTTTATTATCCAAGTCTCTTTTCTCTATCCTTTTATCTCTTTTTCCCAAACAGAAATAGGGAATGACAATGCAATTGGCCAAAAAGTTACAAGCAAGAGGGCCCGCAGACTCCTGGGCCCACCTGAAGTTTTCCTAGTAGCCTGTTGGGCCAGTCCGACACTGTTCCAGCTAGTTACCAGTAAAAGGATTAGGGATGCACCAAATCCAGGATTCAGTCTAAATCCTAAAAATCACGTGACTTTTTGTCACGTAAACACAGTTGAATTTTTTTTTAACCCTTCCGAAACTGAATTTGCATATGCTAATTAGGATTGAGATTCGGTTCAGTATTCGGCCAAATCCTATACGAAGGATTCGGGGGGTGCGGCCGAATCTGAAAAAGTGTTTAGGGATTCGGTGCATCCCTAAAATGGATTAGCACAGACAAGATACAAACTGGGTCACTATCACTTTATATAAACTAGGGGGGGCTCTAATAGAAATATATTGTTAAGGTTTCTATTGCATTCATATGCTTTATGGTAAGTTTTATCTGTAATCAATTAACCTGAATGTATCTTTTTAAAGGGTGTGGGCGGAAACCAGAAAAGTTAGGGCAAACACAATCAATTCCCCTAGGACCCCAGGATTGGCAGGCACTGTGCTGCCCCAGGTTCGAATACAGGGAACATAAATATGAACAAAGCTTATGAAACAAGCACTCAGAAAAGGATTTATATACCTGTTGCTATTGCTGCTGAAATACAGGTGAACAGGATGTTCTTGCTTGTAGTTTTACTGCAGCTGCTATAATGGCAAATAAAATGATTTCCACCCTGAATAAAATTACACAAATTGTTATATTCTCCATAAAACTGTTAATAGAGCGCTAGAACAATGAAATAATATGTCGCTGCTTAACCTTCTGCAGAGAAAAGATGGTTGAATTAATTATGCATTTTAATTACTATTATCTATCCAGAAAAAACACTGTACTGTATGAAAGGAGTTCCAGGAGACTCACCATAACAGTATAGGGCTCCCAAGCCACAGGGTTAAAAATACTGCTGTTCTATAAAAAGCTGGTCTGACCAGTGCAGCAAGATGCATATAAAGTTGAATGAGCATTTATACTAGACCCGCAGCATTCCTGGCATAGATGTGAATACTAAAATCATGCAGCCAGGCCCGGATTTGTGGCGACACAAAGGCCCGGGCCTAGGGCAGCACAAACACAGGGGCAGCATGCCGCCCCGCCACAGGCAAATTTTCAAATTTTGCTCCCATACGGAGCAATGGGGACATCTCCCCACTGCTCCATATGGGAGTCTTAAGTTTGGCGCTTAGAGGTTTGTGCTGGGGGGGGGCTTGTTCGCGCATGTGCATTCGCGTGGCAGGGGCACGATAGGGGGGCACCCCCAGTATAAATCCAGTGCTGCATGCAGCCACTGTAGTAATTAAGGTTTCTTTGGAAAATGTCTTTCAGGGTGCAACATTCTTTAAAAGGCGATCATTGCATTGTACATTTTATTGAGACTGTCTTGGAACTGGTGCAGGTTTTGCAAAGTTAACAGCTTTTTTTAGTGAGATATTTTATGGTTCATAAAGCCTATATTAAACATGCAGGAAAAAATTGTTTCCTCACAAAAAAAATGAATTTGCATTGCGCATGTTTCCATAAACATGTTGTGCTACATTGCCCCATAAGAGTCCCAAAGCTGTGATCCATTACATTCTGTGACAGAATCCACAATGTATACAGTTCAGAGGGGCTTTGACCAGAAGCTCTGCTAGGCATGAAGATGGAAGGTTTATAGCACTTTCTGATGGATTAAATAGGAAGGAAGGACCTTCATTTTCATCCTTTTTAGGTGTCATCCAAGCTTTTATTCAGTCAATGAAGTTCCTAGTTTGATCTATGCTGGCCTCAATCATCAAAGACTTTAAGAAACAGGTACCACTCTATTTAACCACCCTAATCCCCAAGTACACCCCCAGACGTAACCTTCGCGCTACACATGACCTCCTTCTCTCCTCCTCACTCATCACCTACTCTCACTCTCGCTTTCAGGACTTCTCACGCGCTGCACCGATCCTCTGGAACGCCCTTTCCTGTCCCATTACGCACTGCCAGACTCTCCAAGCCTTTAAACGATCTCTTAAAACTCTCCTTTTCACTCAAGCCTATAACCTAAACCCCCCAAACATTCACTAACCACTGGTTTTCACCTCTCACTCTGCACTTATTGTCACTTTACACAACTACATGAACTCCAACGCCATCCTAGGTACCCTGACCTTATTTCTCACCCGCCCCTTTTAGAATGTAAGCTCTTGCAAGCATGGCCCTCCCCCTAGTGTCTCTGATCCTCATCCAATATAACCGCAAACCATTTTTGTGAATTGTTTATATGTACAGGTTATCTGTTATGTCTTTTGTGCCCCTCTATTCTGTAAAGCGCTGCGTAAATTGATGGCGCTGTATAAATAATAATAATTAAATAAACCTAGGATTGTTTTGCCACCAATTTATGCAGCTTAGTCACCAACAAGTACAAGTGTCCCCAACAGATCCCCCTTTCCTTCCCCCCATGTAATACTCCCAATACATTACTGCAGTTAATTTCTAAATTGCACTTTTGTCTTTTTTCAGAATGTAAAAATTGTGGAAGCCTTGGGTAATGTCATGGTATAATAATAATAATAATAATAATAAAAATTAGGTAAATTAGGTAATTGCTGGGAATTATATAATTATATAATGATACTTAAAATGGTGTTAACCAATGGTTAACCTTTTTTTGTGGAGAAAAGCAGCCATACCACAGACGGTAACATCACACAAGGAAATAGGTTATGTGTTCTGTCTCCTCAGTGCAGAAAAAAGCTGTGCACAGATCATTTTCCTCAAAGGATAAAAGTAATTAACATGAAAATGCCACACCTACATATTTGTTACCTGGAATCTTGGCACTGGGACAGCTGATGCTAATGTTACTGGAAATGAATACGCTTTCTGTTACAATGCTTTTAATTCATGTGTTCCTGCCAGGTCATATAGTAATATATAGGGTTGCCATACCATGAAGATAATTTATGTTGTTTATGTTGTTAAATCAGGCAGAACCCCTTCCTTATATGGACTACAGACTGGTCTGTTTTGCAAGATACACACGCATTGTAGATTTGCTAAGTGCCTTTAATGCAAATCACTTTGCATTTTCTACTAAGGCCATATTATTACGATAAGCGTTGAAAATTACTTCCTAGATGTCCTCTTCAGTCACTCTCACTTACCTTCAAAAGGGAGCTCAGTCTCAGTCTTATTAGCACAAGTGGACACATAAAGGAGAATATAATTAGGGCTATGGCAGGATTACTTTCTGAACGATATAAAGACTACCATGCAGTGACCTGTAATTAAAAGCTCACAAACAACATCCGGAAAATTGCAGCTTTCTCAAATACGTAAAAAAACAAATACTGTGTGATCATGTTAGTAATTTATTACCCAGTCAATGGTGGCAACTAGTGATGAGCGAATCTGTTCCGTTTTGCCGAAAAATTCGCGAATCTTTCAAAAGATCCGCGAAACGACGAAAAATTCGCGAAACGGCGAAAATGGCGTGCGACAAAAAAAATTGTCGCCCGCGGCTATTATTTTGTCGCGCGGCTATTGTTTCGTCGCCCGTGGCTATTGTTTCATCGCGCAGCTATTGTTTCGTCGCCCGCGGCTATTGTTTCGTCGCCCACGGCTATTGTTTCGTCGCGCGGCTATTAATTTGTCGCCCGCGGGTATTATTTTGTCGCACGGCTATTGTTTCATCGCCCGCGGCTATTATTTTTTCGCGCGGCTATTGTTTTGTCGCGCGGCTATTATTTCGTCGCCCGCGGCTATTATTTTGTCGCGCGGCTATTGTTTCGTCGCCCGAGGCTATTATTTTGTCGCGTGGCTATTATTTCGTCGCCCGCGACTATTCTTTTTTACGCCGGCAACAATTTTTGGACGTGCGGCGAATTTTTCCGCTGCAAAATTTTTCATCCATTTCGCAAAACAATCCGCCAATGGCGAAAGGCGGAAATTCGCCGCGAATCCATGCCTGGCGAAACTTTTCGCCCATCACTAGTGGCAACCAAAGATAGATCCTTTTGCCTATTTGGTGCCTTTATGCCAGAACAGATGGTAGACTTTCATACTTCATCCCCCTTTATTTTCTTTGCTGTGTTGAAATAAAGAAAATATTATTCCAGGGCCATCAACAAAATCCTGGTTGAATAAAAAGAAACAATATTACAAATCTTATTCATCAGACAAAAAAAACACCTTTGCTGTAAACCTCAGTTGGCAATAAACAGGTAATCTGCAGAATGCTGAGTATATATATAATGCAAACTTTGGGGTTGTTCTATGAAGTGGTTATGATGGTTACATTTACAAAGCTCTTTTCCTCAATTTGTTACATCAGTATTGGCATTGCTTTAGAATTTCTTGACATTGCTTAGAATTTGTTAATTCCCTGAGGCTTTCCTGAAACTCTAACCTCACTCACCACTGCTCAAAGCACAATTTGATAAACTGATATAGGTATTTCTTAACTGTGCCTGTTCCTTAACAACCTTTCCTAATCATCAAAAACATTTTCCTGTAATGATTCCAAAATGCTGGGATTAGGATAGGCCAGCATTGCCTAGTCCAAATTTGAATAAATCTAGGACAATTTAAGAAAAAGCAAGACAACTGATTGCACTTAAAATGGCTTCAAAAACTTGTTTCAGGACCATAAAGGTTCAGATTGAAATTCAACAGGAAGTAAGCAGTGGCTGGATATTTCAAAATCTTGTAGTGCTCATTAACTCTTTGATTGACCAGTGAAATGTTATATACATATTCACTTTGCAGACCTTTCAAATACTGTACGGCTAATGATCAGCCAAGCTAACAGTCCCCCAGCTAACGGTGTGACCTGCGTAATGAGACAGTGTTGCACTTTCCTTTAGCTTGGGAGCTATAGAATATACATTTTTCTTTTAGTTCCAAAAAAAAAATCGAACCAATTCTCCCTGAATTCCATTTAAAATGTAAAATGCTTAAACCCAGCAATAAAGAATGATGTATTAGTTCCCCCACCAATGTAGTGATCGAGACATCATAATTAACAATATGTTGTTGGGTAACTTATTCATGTTTAGTTATGACAGCTACTAAATGATTTTTGAAGGACAAAGTATAATTAAAGAAATACTCGTTTTACTCATTTGACCTGTTAGAAACTGAACCCTCCATAAATCTCTCCCATTGTACAGTAACTGTAGCTTATTTCCAGTTTCAAGAGCTTAGTGCAGCTTGAGCCTCCCTGCTGTTAGCACAATGACTTTACTGTGCATTTTTAGCTTGCAAATATTACACTGTATTCAAACACCAGGAGTGTAAACATGGTGCTAATTACTCATTCAATTTGTCATTCTGTTTTAGGAAAAAATGTATTTAAGCCCTCAGTGACAATAACAGGTTGGACAGGATTCTAAATGAAGCATTCTTGTCTCTTGCGCTAAGTTCAGGTTCATTTGGATGTTGTTGCTTTTTCTGACCTATAGCTCCCAGCATGCTTTAGCCCTTGATACTGTGCTGAGAGATACAGTCTGGCAAGGCTGGTAATTGCAATCTTTGTGGTAACTTTGGTTCCTTTGGTATTCTTTTAGAGGGGTGGTTTACCTTTAACTTATGTAACGCTTTTCTGACCCAATTTACCAAACCCAGGCTAGTAGTGATAATGGGAGCATGGGTTACATTGCGACACTTAATACAAAGGGGTGAGCCTCCGCTATATGGGAGAATTAGATGGAGCTGAGGGTGTAGTTGAACTACAACTAGCTGAGGTGTGTAGTGCAAATAGAGAATAATGGACGCCAGAGGATTCTTGCTTAATAACTATGGTACAATTTATTGGACAAAGGCACAACTTTATAGTGCAGCAGGGTATACTCACAGACACAGCAGTGTATGATGTCACAGATAGTACAGCAGATGTGACACTTTAGGCACAGAATAACCCACTTGGAGGATGCACAGAGGATTAGTTGACACCTGAGATATAGACCTTTCAGAAGGGAGTGTTCCGGCCGACTGTGGTCCAGGGGAGAGCTCCTAACACTGGTACCTGGCGTCTAATAAAACCGGTCCCTAAAGAACGACTACAGAGCCGGGGTGGACTAAACCCTTTGTTACAACTCCTGGTTGGGGCTATAGACTGCCCTTACTAAATAAGCTGACTACAATCACCTCTCCTAGAGGGTGCTATAACAAATCTGTCTGTGCTGGCTTAACCTCGTTCACGGGGCCCTGTCCCCGACTTAGCACTAGGGTAGGTGGTCCCCTAGGGTACAAATGGCTTCTGGGCCTATGTTCTGGTCCAGGCTCAGTTGGGATCTGTCCAGAACACAGCATGCAGCCAAAAGAGGAAGACACTTCCTGGTGCAAGACACTATATAGTCTGGCACAAGGGGAGTGGTCAACCTGGCTAAACCTATAGAGGGCAGCCTAATAACAGTAACCTGAGATCAGAGGGCTCTGCCCTATAACAATACAGATAAGATAAGAATAAGGGATAACACCATAGGGAGCTTAACCCTATGGGTCCCTACATTCACCCGGGGGAAAATTCCATTCCGACCCGGCAATGGCAAATAACATTAATTTCACATTTCAAGAAATAACGTAGTGCATTGATTTAGTGCAAAAATACAGTACCCATACATCCGTTTCTGATACCCTCTCCTGAGGAGTATCCGGTACATTGGATAGCTGTAAATGAAAATTTTAAGGCACAGAAAATTTTAACTGTTTCGTTACTAGTTACGTTTCTGTAAACCATTTACAATACATGAGTGTCACTATGGATCACTCAGGCACTTACTTATATAGATCCTTGAGATACCTTCTGGCTCTGCAACAGAGGTATAACAGGCACAATACTTAGAAATCTTGAGTCACCTTCCTGCCCCTAAACAGTGGTGCTCAGGTACACACTTAGGTATTCTAGATATACCACCTGTAACCTGCAACAGGGATATAACAGATACACTTACACATGAGGATGATCCTGCCTTCATTCAGGGGTCCCCAGGCACATGCTTGGCTGTAAAGAAATTGTTATTGGGCACAATTTAAACTGTAATACATCCCCACCCATAAACTTTATTAAGTCCAGGCCTTCCACCCAAACCCAGTGTTCATGGATGTCTCAACATGCACTTCGTGGTGTGGATCAGGCAATGGGTTCTACTCTTAGATGAGGTAGATAAACATAGAAGTTGTAGTGGGATGGGGCGCAGCAGTCTTTTCTTGATCACCCAACTTAAACAAAACTTTACAGTCTCTCCTGAGGAATTTGGAGAGTCCCAAACTTTAAAGAACATAAATCCACCACTGTGGATAACTGGAGAAGATGAAGGGTCACCTCTATGGCGGCAAAACTGGCAGTCTCTTTAGAAGTGCCCAAATATGGTGGGTAAGCCCTTTAACAGCTAGGGAACGCTACCCACCTCCCACCCGGGGGAAAATCCCATCTGGTGAAGGGTATCCAAGCCGGCATGGGGTTTTCAATGCATGTTCCTGTCGAACTTTGCCTTTGTCACCTCGTAGGAGACATAATATGCAGGATGGGGCTTATCTATCTTGCCTCCACTGGGGAGGTCCGAGAGCAATGCAAAGTTCTTATCCTTTTCATACTTTCCACAGGATCTCACTCTGTGTTTCAGTATTGTGCGACCAAACCACCACTCCCGGGCAATGTTAGCCAGATAGTCAACATCCTGATGTCGTTTCTCTGGGGTCTTGGCAAGCAGCCCCCCAAATCCAATCTTCTCACGTCTGGAGATCTCACCATACAGCCACTCATCTAAGTGCTTCTCCACCTCATCATAAACCCACTCTGGGACGTAAGGCATGTAGAACTGCCAAAGTTCATACACTTTATTATTGATCAGTCTCTGGACCCGTGACACAGCCCTATACTTTTCAGGGTCTGCACGGCCTGGAGCCACCCAGCATGTTTCTTCTTTGCTGAAGGTGTAGTGAGGTGGTGGAGTATTTGGCAAAACAATGGCACCTTCTGGCCTACTCTGGGGTGGCCTTAGAGGTGCAGGTCTCTCTTCTCTCTGGGGGACAGTCTCCGCAGTACCCCCAAATACCATATTAGGCCAATCTGGCTTAGCACGGCGGCGATGTCCAGGGTATTCAGCTGGTATCCTAGACCCTGAGGATGAAGCAGCACTAGCCCTCTCTGGGGTTAAAGATCGTGCCCTCCCTCTGCCGGTGCAAAAACTTAAACGTTCCATTTTCTGGGATAGCTCAGTGTCCTTTTTGGCCCTGTTGTAAGGCCAAATGGCCTCTGATTTGGCCACTGAAGGGGGTGCTCCTTGCTCATCGTCACTGCTGGTAGGTGACAACAGGGCATCCCCAGATGATTCTGCTATTGGTGGGGTGGCAGGTCTAACCGGGCCTGCACTGGGGGTTGGTGTAGTAGGTGGAGGTGGCAGGCTTTCAACTGGTGAGGCGCCCTCCTTACATGGTGATGGGGACTCTATCCTCACTGTAGGCCCAACCCAGCAAGTGTTATTGCAGCCAGGGCATCTAGCTTGCACATCTCCCAGGGCCTGCTCGAATTCCTCATTACAGCAGCCACTGTATGGTACTAACCAGGTCTCCCCTTCTTCCCCACTCTTTTGGCCAAAAGTGCCCAGCCACACATACCTATGCTGGGGATTTGGACATTGCGTAGAGATGGCGCTGTCTGTGGCTTCCTGTTTTATTTTCACTGATTCAGTGATATCAGTAACGCCAGCCATCTTAAGGTTATGAGAGGGATTTTCCATAAAATAAATCACCCCGCAGCCGCAGCAGTGACAATCGGATCCCTTCTGTAATTGTTCCCAAACCGCTATGGCGGCTCTCAACCGGCCCCTAGGATCAATGTCCGGAATACTAAGGGTATGCTCTGCAAAATACTCTATCTGCAGCCGCAGTATAGGAGTAGCGTTTCCCACAATGTATCCGGCCCAGAACGCAGCCGCGTATGCTGGGTTACACCCGGGGGAACTATGGTAACTGCCGGGTTATCCGGTTAAAGGTAGTTGTCCCACAGCCGTGGGGTACTCACAATCCTAAGTCCTTCTCGGGGCCCCAGGTCGCAGCCGCGGTTCCTGGTTCCGGAAGGTATAAAGCCTCGGTCCCTTGTTGTACTCTCTGCAGCCGCAGAGATAAGCAGGGCAACCGAGATGAGGTAGCGATACCAGAGCTTTTAAGTGTACGCAGCCGCTGTACACTCTAACAGGCTGGAGCTCTTGTACCATGCGTCTTTCCTATTCAAGAGAGAGTCACAAGATGGCCGCCGTGAGGTCACGATCTCGTGAAATGGCCGCCAAAGTCTCACAAACAACCCGCCTCTCGCGGGATTTCGTAGGAAAGAGCGCCAAAATTTAGGGGCGGTGATTGACAACTCCGCCGACCAATGGGATTTTACGGGGGAAATCCTCAAGCCCGAACCCACGGCCAATTAGTACTGTGCTTTTACGAGCAGGACTGCAGGCGCCTTTTACCTAACGCGTTCGGCAGTGCCTGTCAGCAAATTTTAAAGCAACACACACACTTTTACTCAGCCCCTCAGGTAATGGCTCCGAAAATTTCAAAATGAATTTAACCCTTCGGGCCCCACGTTGGGCGCCATAAATGTAACGCTTTTCTGACCCAATTTACCAAACCCAGACTAGTAGTGATAATGGGAGCATGGGTTACATTGCGACACTTAATACAAAGGGGTGAGCCTCCGCTATATGGGAGAATTAGATGGAGCTGAGGGTGTAGTTGAACTACAACTAGCTGAGGTGTGTAGTGCAAATAGAGAATAATGGACGCCAGAGGATTCTTGCTTAATAACTATGGTACAATTTATTGGACAAAGGCACAACTTTATAGTGCAGCAGGGTATACTCACAGACACAGCAGTGTATGATGTCACAGATAGTACAGCAGATGTGACACTTTAGGCACAGAATAACCCACTTGGAGGATGCACAGAGGATTAGTTGACACCTGAGATATAGACCTTTCAGAAGGGAGTGTTCCGGCCGACTGTGGTCCAGGGGAGAGCTCCTAACACTGGTACCTGGCGTCTAATAAAACCGGTCCCTAAAGAACGACTACAGAGCCGGGGTGGACTAAACCCTTTGTTACAACTCCTGGTTGGGGCTATAGACTGCCCTTACTAAATAAGCTGACTACAATCACCTCTCCTAGAGGGTGCTATAACAAATCTGTCTGTGCTGGCTTAACCTCGTTCACGGGGCCCTGTCCCCGACTTAGCACTAGGGTAGGTGGTCCCCTAGGGTACAAATGGCTTCTGGGCCTATGTTCTGGTCCAGGCTCAGTTGGGATCTGTCCAGAACACAGCATGCAGCCAAAAGAGGAAGACACTTCCTGGTGCAAGACACTATATAGTCTGGCACAAGGGGAGTGGTCAACCTGGCTAAACCTATAGAGGGCAGCCTAATAACAGTAACCTGAGATCAGAGGGCTCTGCCCTATAACAATACAGATAAGATAAGAATAAGGGATAACACCATAGGGAGCTTAACCCTATGGGTCCCTACACTTACTTATCTGGTTGCTAGGGTCCAGTTTACCATATCAACCAGGCAGATGGTAAAATGAGAGACTGGAAGATAAATGACAATTCCTAGGGAGTCTCTTTTAGAGTGCCCTTGTTATGCCCTCACTGTCCTTGTTATGCTTATCAAGGCTCCATAGGTGCTTCCCAAATGGGAAAATGTTGTAAATCTCTGACTGATGCAAAAACACTGGTTCCCCTCTTATTCATTATTACTTATTTGCAGGCTACTTGGCTCCACGCAACCTGCAGAGCACAGGGATGATTCCCTTTCTTCAAAACTTCCTCTGCAACACAGACTCATCGTGTAACTACATAAGCTACCTGCCGAACACATCATCTACTACCACAAAAAGCAAGTAAGTGAAATGGTGTCTCTACATAACACAACTTTACTAATGCAAAAACAATGTTGTATGTAGGTAGTACCTCATTATAGACATAAGAATTAATATATTAACAAAACTTAGGGGGAGATTTACTAATCCACAAATCTGAATGGGCAAAAAAACCCAAAAAACTAAAATTTTGCGGCATTTTTCGTATTTTTGCGATTTTTTTCGTCGCCGTCGCAACTTCTTCGCGAATTGTCGCAACTTTTTCGTGGCCGTTACGACTTTTTCGCGAATTGTTGCAACTTTTTCTTATTGAGCGCTCGTAAATGGCGGTCAAACCTTTCCGACTTTGCATGATTTTGGAAGCCTCCCATAGGACTCAATGGCACTCTGCAGCTCTAACCTGGCCCAAGGAAAGTCACGATACTGAAGCTTGAATGAATCCGAAACTTTCGTACTTGGCGCGACAGAACGATTTTTTCGCGACGGCGGCGAAAAATGCCCGACAATATGCGAAAAAGTCGTGACGGCGATGAAAAAAATCGGAAAAATACCGATCATTACAAAAAAAAATGTATTCGGACGCTTTCGGTCCATTCGTGGATTAGTAAATCTCCCCCTTAGTGTAACTACATCAGAGGACACAAATGTATTGCAGCTCCCTCTCATATGTATTAATGCACATTTCCAGAAAAGGGATATTCTGCTTAACTGCCTAGTCAAGAGAAAATATTTTTTTTACAAGAAAGCAAAATGTATTAAAGATTAACACACATCATATATATTAAGTATCTATAAGCTGCAGATCACACAGCTGTACAAATGGTACACACAATACAACCCTCTGGTGGTGACTGGACATAAATAAGTAGAAAAAATACATTGACATATTCATAGTGCTCATAGAACCTTAACAAATGCAATAGCTACATAAAAACTAAATATAGTTCATTATAATTTCTTTGCACAAAACACAGGTATGTAATGAGAAACAAAATGGCCACTACCATATATTTTAATAAGGGGCGTAGTTGCATCTGTTTTATTTTAACATGCTGTTTGTTAAAGGAATACTGTTACGGGAAAACACATTTTTTTTTAAAACGCATCAGTTAATGGAGCTTTTCCAGCAGAATCCTGCATTGAAATCCATTTTTCAAAAACACAAATAGTAGTTATGAGCGAATCTGTCCCGTTTCCTTTCACCAAAAAAATTTCGCAACACCAGAAAAATGAGCGAAACGCTGGTACTGTGCTACTTTTTTATGCGACCACGCCTTTTTTGACGCAACCACAAGTTTTTGCAGCAAAATTTTGCCTATGGCAAAATGTGGAATTTTGTCACAAAACCATGCCTGCCAAAAAAATTCACTCATCATTAACAGATTTTTTTATATTTAATTTTGAAATTTCACATTGTGCTCTGATAAACATCAGTCACACTTTACTGCTGCGCTGCAAGTTGGAGTGATATCCCCTCCTCTCAGCAGCCGATCAGCAGAACAATAGGAAGGGAGCAAGATAGCAGCTCCCAGTAGACAGCACGAAATTTAAGTCTGGCTTGGGACTCCTCCAGTAACATGGGAGTAGGAGAAACAATGGGTTACCTGAAAGCAGTTTTAATGTGTAGCGCTGGCTCTCTCTGAAAGCTCAGACTCAGGCACAATGCATGGCTGCTTACACACTAATATTACAACTAAAAAAAATACATGTGTTAGTTCAAGAATACAATTTTAAATGGAAGAGAGAATTATTTGCCCTGTAAACAGTATCATTTAGAAATAAAAAGTAGACCATAAAAATCATGACAGTATCCCTGGAAGCAGCCAAATGGTCCTCTACGCTTCAGGCAGCAATGGGTTTAATATAGTATTACTGGCACAAAATTTCAACAATACTAAGCCTAAGCAGTTGTTTGAAAAATTAAAAATCACTTTTTATAAATGTTGGTTGCTAGGCTGCACTGCTTGCATTACAGGTATATGCAATAACTGTTGCCTTTTAAGCTATATTTTTTAGGAGCAGTCCCAAGGTTTTAAATGACCGGGTAGCCCTAAATGTATACTTACTAACAACCAGTTTGTAATTTGCTTTCATGTTGTAACTTTTCGCAGACTTGTCAAAACTAATTGATAGTTGGCTAATTTTGGCAGTGACACTGATACAACATCTACTCTATGTTTCTAAATGAGTCCAGAAGGCTGATTTTACTGATTTTCCTCAGGATCAAATTCAGCAAATTGTACCCTTTGGACCAATCCACAGAAGACCAAACTGCACAAGGTGCAAGGAAGCCCTGCAGTTAATGCATACCATGCACCCAATAACACTTACTAGCTTGCATGTTTGAATGACTAGCAAGCCAGGAGGCATCATGGGGCCACCTCCCTCCCACTCACTGCTGTCTCTTATGTATACAGGCACCTCTGAATCCACAGGAGGGTGCAGATGAACTGCTCTCTGGGAATCAGGAGCCAAGGCAGTAGTTGCTAAATACACAAATCAAGGCATTTTGCCCCCTGCCAATGTATAGTACCGTGAGGTTTAGAATAAAATATGTTATTACTATGTATGGTAAAATAACAAATATCAGACACTTGGATCAAGGCATCTTTGAAGACGTAATTCAAAGACCATTAAAATATGTAGACAAATTAAAAATCTGGTTCATCTATAACATACTTTGAAGATTAAATTTGCAAGTATCAAGAGATAGCAAGAAACCCCCAATTTGACTACTCAGTCTTGCTAGTGCATTCAGTATCTCTCTGGCCTTGAAAGGAGTGAACAAAGGTCCTGTCACTCATTTGATTTATGTCAAATTTTTTTCTCAGTTGTAATATTCACACTGTTTTGTTGCCAGTATACAAAAACGTTCAGTTGATTCTGGAGGGGGAGGAGGAGACTCAACATTCTTAATGAAAGCATCAGGCAACATATCAGCTTCATTGGGTATGTACTAGTTACCACCTTGTTAATCTTTGTTTGATTTATAGATAGAAAACCATGTGTAAACATAGATATTCCAATTATGACATTCTTAATATAGCCATACATGGGCAGATTTAAGCTGCCAATTTGGCCCCTTCAGTTTTTATTATTGGTGAAAGATTCACTTGTTTAGCAACCTCGCCAAACAAGCGGATCTTCAAATGCATAACCAGCTGTACAAAAGGTTACATTAACCAGTATTAAAAGGCTGTTCTGTACTCCCACTGATTGATCAAATTGCAAAGGTGACTTTAAACACCTGCTATAGATGAATGGAATTGTTGCACTTTTAGAAATATAACAAGCCGCAATGAATTGTTCAATGCTGTGCATAAAATAACTGTCATATTAAAAACATCGATAACATTGAATAATTATGCTTCTTCCACATAGGGCAAAAATCTGTCAACGTAACAAATCAAAATAACACAAGAACTACAAGTACTACTACAAGTACTACACAGGTAAACCATTATCATTCCGAGGGCAAGACAACACAACTGGTAATAGAAGCTGCAATCTTTTCTCCATGTCTAGAAACCCATAGCAACCAGGAAAATATTTGCTGTGATAATTCCAATCTAAAATAAAATATATATGGACTTTACTTACAAATAGTAAGTAAGAAGTACAAATAAGGAGTTTAACATAATGGTATAACTTGCACAGAAAATTAAATACAACAAACTCACTGCAGTCTACATGCCATTACTACTGCCAGTATAAATGTATTTTTTGGTTTACACCAAAGAAAATATAATACTGTTGTGGCACAATCTGTGCCTTAGGTTTCAGTCACTTTCTAACATAAATGAATACTGGTTGTACTCAGTCTGCTTATGTGTTTTGTTGACTGAGAAGAGTAAAAGGGAACTATTACAAAAGTAAAAATGCAACATAAACTTTTCCATGCAATGAGGCTTGCATTACATTTTTATTTTTATGATTGTTTCCCCTTTAAAGAAAAACTATTTTGTTTAGGATCTTATAGGGCTTTTGCAAATATTTCCTTGTTGTGTTGTAATTACTAATCATTTCTGAACTGTACTAGTGCCCACTGTAAGTCTGTAGGTTTATGGGAAGCTTGGCACTACTAATCCCAGTACTGTTTAATGGAGAATAGACATTGTATATTCACAATATAACCTTTCATTCCTTTATTCTACTGTTTCTAGATGGCAATACAGATGTTGCTTTCAGGAGATGTGAAGGGAGCTGTCTGCCTTTCTGCCATTTCATTATTGTCACCCAACAGCAGCTCCAAGGACCTCTGCAAAAACATTACATCATTGACACAGTTAATAAATCTCGCAATAAATCAGGTACCTCAAAATCCCTAGCAAACTAATGTTAGTCCATTTTAATGAACATCAGAGAAACAAAAAAAAATGTATATATGTTTGTGCTGTTTATTGTTAATAATAACTTTGCACTAGAACCAGCATGAGACTAGATAAACAGTTCTTTTGATAACAAATAGGTACAATGCAATCTCACTTTAAACTTGCAGTGCTTACAACAGTGGTCCCAAAAAATATTGGAATGTCCCCCACTTTGAAAACATAGTGGGACTTGAACCTAAAAATTTTACAGCAATTTACAGTTTGATTATAATTTATTCTCCTCTGCCAAGTCTTAGGGGGCCATTTACTAATGTTTATATTTTTTCCCAGTTTTACATGATATTATATTTTAGTTACTCTCAAACACTTTCATTTTTTGGCATTACTGTTCCTTTAACAATGTCCTGCAAGTTGTAAAAATGATGGGTTGCAACTGGAAACCACACTAGTGCAACTTAGCTCCTTCCTCGTGCTGACCAATTAGGAATTTAGAAAAAAAAATATTTTCTTACCAGAAAAGCAGGTCTCTGAGGTGTTCAGTAGGTATTGCAAGCTTGGGGTCCTATGGGCCAATTATATTCTCTCCACTGGATACCTTTTAGGCTGCCAGAATACAGACTGGGCTCTAGAAGTGCCCATAAATTTGCGCAAATGTCACATTCTGATGATTTTTGTACTTGCTCACATCTGAGCTTATGCAAACAAAATACATCTGGAGGCAACATTCGATAACCTGAATATTTTTTGTTATCTGTATATGAATATATCAATGCTTCCCAATGACTAAAATGTTCTGTTTTGTCCCATTAAAGATTCACCTAAATATGACAGAAATCCTCAGTACATTGCAGACAGTGTCAACCCAGTTCCAAAAGGTGCAGAATGACACTGCATTTTGGAATCTGCTTCTTATGTTACCACAGTACATCAAGGATCCAAAAAGGTGAAAATCCTAAAATGATTATCTGCAATAATTTACAATATGGTTAGCTTTTAGAATAAGTCATGACATTTAAAAGGCCTGGATCCTGGAACTGCTTCTAGCCATATTCTCTTAGGACTATAGGATATGGCTTTTTAAATCTCAAACCCATATTTATAAATTTAAAATGATCATGAAAGGAAGGATTCATCCCTAAAAATAATGCAGGCTCTTGAAAATGTTTATTTATGGGAAAATAACAAGTTTATGTAAAACGTTAGTCATAATATTTTTGCATGCAAACTGAGCCTGGTGACTCATAGCCATTCAGAACCCTAATGAGAACAAGTTTGATTGAGAATGGCAATTCTTTAGGTTAAGATAATGCATGTGAATGTGGATATCCATCAAAATCAAAATATG
Source organism: Xenopus tropicalis (assembly GCF_000004195.4). NCBI lineage: Eukaryota > Metazoa > Chordata > Amphibia > Anura > Pipidae > Xenopus > Xenopus tropicalis. The sequence goes on along the minus strand of NC_030685.2, from coordinate 58,565,079 downwards.
TTTACTTGACATATACATAATCCCTCTATTTCTCTATATATATTTATATTAATTATATATATACACCTCAATTCCCACTGGGATGGGGGTTAATTGAAATGTGTATAATATGGGGTAGATTTATCAAAATGTGAGTTTAGAGCTTAATACATAAAAACTCACCAACGTTCTATTCATACCTATGGGATTTTTAGAAGCATATTTATCAATTGGTTAAAGTTAGAACTAACCATTTGATAAATACGCTTCCAAAAATCCCATAGGAATGAATAGGACGTGGGTGAGTTTGTATGTATTAAGCTCTAAACTCACATTTTGATAAATCTGCCCCTATGTATATAGATTTATAGATATAAGAATTTCAATTAACCCCCATCCTAGTTTGTCAGGTTATGGTCCCCCAGGTTACAGTTATAACAAAGATTGTTTTATGGCTCTTAAATATAGATATATTGCACCCCTTGTGTTAAATTGATACATAAATAGTTTGCATGTCAATAGTCACGTGCTGTATGGTGCTAGGGATGCACCCTTTATATAGACAGCTTATTTTAACCTGCTTAGAAACATTAACAGTATCATATTTTGTAACTAAGAAATGTGAAACTGTATTTATGTGCCTCTGTCCATAGTATGGATTATTTTATCTAAACACTGATCTTTTTGTTATTTTTTCCACTTTCTTAGTTTTCCCTTTGGTGGAGAGCTGAATATACAAGTCCCTCCAGTATTCCAGGATTCCGCGGATATAAATTCCTGCATTAAACTCATCTTAAGGATAGACAAAATAGGTAAAATAAAGGAAATAATGAAAGTTGTGTAGAGACATGGGCAGTGTGTTGTACCCAACAGCCAAACAGCTGCTATAACTCTACTATGAGGTTCTCTGTATAAGTTAATATTGTGTAACATACATAGTAAATTAGGTTATGCACATGTCCATCAAGTTCAACCTTTAATGCCTATGTAACCTGCCTAACTGCTAGTTGATCCAGAGGATGGCAAAAATAACCCCTTCTAAAGCCTCTCCAATTTGACACAGAGGGGAAAAAATCCTTCTTGACTTCAAGATGGCAATCGGACCAGTCCCTGGATCAACTTGTACACTGAACTATCTTCCATAACCCTGTATTTCCTCACTTGCTAAAAAGCCATCCAACCCCTTCTTGTATCAGCCAGTATGACTGAGTCAGGGAGAGAATTCCACAACTTCACAGCTCTCCCAGTAAAACACCCTTTCCGAATATTCAGACAGAACCTCCTTTCTTCTAATCGGAATGGGTGGCCTTGTGTCTGCTGGAAGGACCTACTGCCAAATAAATCATTAGACTGATTATTATATGATCCCCTTTATATATTTATACATAGTTATAAATCATATCACACCTTAAGTGCCACTTCTCCAGTGTAAACAACCTTAACTTGGCCAATCATTCTCCATAACTGAGACTCTCCATACCTATTACCAGCTTACTCCAAGTAGAGAATGTACCATTAACAACCACCCTCTGTACCCGATCCTGTAGCCAGTTTCCTATCCATGTGCAAACGACTTCACTAAGACCAATAGACCTTAGTTTAGAAAGCAGTCATTTGTGGGATCAAATGCTTTGTATTCACCAATAAATCAGTGGCAATATTAGAAAGGCACAGGACATTCTATTGCATAAAAATGTTTCTAACAATGAGTTAATTAAATTAATAATTTAGAACTAAGATGCGTGGTATTCAAATATGAATGGACTATGAAGCACTCCTTTTACATTGCTTGCCAGTTACTGGGGCTTATTTACTGTGCAAAATTGCCTTAATGCAAGTAACCAATCACAGATAATCATCCATTAGCTTGCTGCAGATAAAATATTAAAAACAAATAATTGTGGATTATGCATTACTGCATTCCAGTCAGGTGTAGCTGAGTAGGTTTGTCTTTATGAAAATTTTTTACTATAATTATGCTTCATGCAGAATAATTCTATGGTGGCTTTTTTTTTTTTTCATTTCCAGTGCAAAACAGTACATTGAATGTTGCAGTTTCTGGCCAGTGGGAGATGCTGGCAGGACAGAATCTTACTAAGGAGATTGGTGCCTGCATTTCATTGTACAAGGTAAGAACTCATTAAACAAAAGCTTCTTTTATGGACTACTACTAGTGATGAACAATTATTTTTCAGCAGGCATGGATTGGTGAAATTGCCGCAAAAATTTCTCAGTGACAAAAAATTCGACGAGTAATGAAAAGGTTGCAGTCGCATTAAAAAAGCCGCAATTGCATCAAATAAGTCACAGTTTATTAACATTTACTACATTATTCCCTTACAAAAAATGACTCCAAAGATTGCTCAGTAAGCTAACCAAAACAACTTAAAAACCAGGGGCACATTAAAAAAAAAAAAAAAACTGGCATTACTCCAATACTTCCAATACAACTCCTTAGATAAAATGTAGTATTAAATTAGAATGCAATTTAGCCGTGTTAGATTAATATTATAAAAATAGAAATACACTGTAGTTATTCAGTTATTGTAGTATTTATTATTTCATTATACCCTATTAAGTGTAGCAGATATTTACATGATCTATACCTACATATACATATCCACCAGAGGTAAGGTTATGGTGCATGCATTTTGCATTCATGGAAGTAATACAGAGCCCTGACTGAAAGATTTGTGTGACTTTAGAATACCACTAAAAGGAAGCGACAAGGGGGGGGGCTGTTTAAGGTAATGATTAGTCTCTATCAGATGGAATAGCATGTATAAATGTAAACAAAGCACAGAGATATCCTGCCAACAGGTCAGTTGTTGTCTGTTGTTTTTTTTTTTATTCCTTGTGGTTGGAAAATATTTCATATGTTTACTTGAACTTCAATTTAACAGGTAGAAAAGCCCCTGAATGCGTTGATAAATGATTAATCTGACATCTCTGCAATTACCCATTTAAATCCATATGACGTACAGATTTAAGGAGATAGTGAGAGCTGAATGCAAACAACCATGCCCTCAGTATATTATGAACTGTCTGACATTTTGGGTTCTGGTTCACTGGCAGTACAGACAGAATGAAGAATATTTCCACATTCCAAACACCGCAGACATGAATGCAGACTAGTCATGGTTAGCTTACCATCTGACTTTCAGCAAAGCACATCTTTTGTTGACTTGAGATGCATTATGCAATCAATGTGTTATGATAGAAAGTTAGTTTGTATTCAATGTCTGTGCTTTAATATTTCCATCTCATATTCATTCCACAGTACTTGCCATGCAAGAATGGGACTTTTTTATGCTGGCCTCAACCGGAAACCTTTTTCTCCTTGGTGCTGTCTCTTAACAGTACATCCAACAACAGTCCTTGTAAGTATGCTATTCAGGCTGAGGGCTTTTTCTATAGACAAAAACAATGCAACAAAAGAGACTAAAACACAAAAGCCAACATATATAGGTCTATTTACAAATGACCTGGACGTAATTGCAAGAGAACTAAAAGCAATATCTCACCCCTTGGTGCTCAGTAATTGTGTCTAGTGCATAGCTAGATTAAAAAGGCATATGTGAATGGCACTTTAGTTATGAGGCATTAGATTGTAAGCTCTACGGGGCAGGGACCTCCTTCCTAATGTGTCTCATACCACATGGCACTTATATATATATATATATAGTATTTATTGTATTTATTTATTATATCACTTGTCCTCCCTGTGTGTGATTTTGTATTCTGTATGATTGTACAGCGCTGCGTACCCTTTGGCGCTTTATAAATAAAGTTATACATACATATACATACATACATACATGTAGGGGAGTGGGATGGATGATACGTACGTGACTCCTCCAGCCCCCCTCCTTATTAATAAAGAGTTGTTTAATGCAGGTTGATTTCCGACTTTAATGTACTTATTGTTTTATTTAACTGCATGTTATGCAGGGGGTTTTTTTTGGAACCCTAAATATCTATGTGCAACCAGACAGTCATTTGGAAGTCAGAATAGAAGATAGAAATAGGAGAGGCCCAAAACTGGAAGACTAGGAATTACAAATAAATATAATACAAAATGAAGCCTCTCTGAAAAATGTTTTTTTTTTCTTTCAAGTGGCAGTTGCTCCAGTATTGTATACTGATTTTATAGAGCAAGAACAAATAAAAAATAAGTTTAAAGGTATCTTAGAAAAGGCCCACCAATATTATCAGTTCATTTAAAGACCAACTTCCCCTTTAATCAATAAGCTATTTATTTTCTCACATAAATTCCCACTAATAAGTAACAATGTAAACCAAAGTAATACAAATAATGGCCTAAAAAGATGTGTTATGATGTAGACTAGTAGACTCCCTGTTTTTGTAATGTTTGTGTTCCCATCACCAGAGTCAAACAGTTTTGAACCAGCACCTACAAATAACACAGCGATAGAAAAGAGCCAGATAGAAATCAGTGGCCTAAATAGCAGTTATGCTTTGACAACAAACATTTACACCCATTCAACTCTGGGAGCTAAAAAGTGCAGACAGACCTATTATATCCCCAGTGAAGTAATAAAGTCACAAAAAAAACTAAAAATAAACACTAGCTTAAAGTTAAGCAAAAAGTAGAAGGTGAATACAAAATATACCCGGTTTCAACTGAAACCTTGAAAAGAAAAACAAACAAAACAAAAATAGTTTGAAACTGCATACGTAAGCGTTACACTGTCTCACAACAGGACTTTAGGAGCAACATCTATTCAATATATATTCAAAACAAAATGCAGTGCCATCATATAGCACCATGGGAATATTGAGGGCATTAAAATATAGCTAAAGGTGTAGTTTACTTTTTGGTTAAATGTAGTGTGTTATAAAATTGTCTTAATCTTTTTATATGTAGTTTTTGTATAATTTTGTATAATAATTTCTATTCCAGTCTAATTTCAAACCACTTCAACAAGACGCTAAATACTTCAAAAACCACAATTAATAAAAAATGAGCATCAGCTGCAAATTGTCTCAGAATATTACTCTGTACATCATACTAGCAGTTAATTTTAGGGTGAACAACCCCTTTAAAAAGTGAAATAAACACAAATTAATAAGCAATTTGAGGAGTAGCAAGAACTTATCACATGTTATTTTTCATAGGTGGGAGCTACCATTTTCATAGGTGGTGTAAACAAGAAGGAAGTCTAGTGATATAAAGGGAAGGAGCACTGCTAATAATATATGCACTTTTAAAATAAATTATAATACATAAAAACATTAAAATGAAATGCAAAATGGTACATAATTTGGTATGTAAAAATATTAAAAATGTTATTTAAATTATATGAATATTTCTTGCTAAACAAGCTGTTATTTTTACATAAAAAATGCCACCTTTAAACAACATAGAATAGTGGGTTTGGAAAACAGGAAAAACCACAGTACTTACATATTAATATATCAAAACCAGATTGCTAATAAAAAATAGGATATTATATGGTGATATCATGCTTTTTATTTTCCTATTGGCTTTTTTAACATTTCACATAATCTCTTTCAGGTATGTCCGATGTCTCAGGAGTGGCGTGCAACAGTTCCGCCAACAGGGACTACTTGTACCAAAGGTCAGGCACTCTCCTAAGCAAGGTTATTACAAGTCAACCAGCAGAACTTTCAAGGTGGGTTAAGATTTCAATGCTCTGATTGTAGAAACACATTTTGCTGACCTTGCATCATTTTAAGGAGATAAGAGGCCGACATTTGCCAGAAAGCAAGTCTTCTATACAAGAAGGTTAAAATCTTTTAAACCACAGGCAGTAATGTTTCTAAATGAGTTTAAAGGTGATCACTCAGTACTTTATTGCATCAGTTAAGTATTTATGCCTGTAGTTACTCACATGCAGTAAGAAGTTTATTTGCTTTGTCTCTCTAGAGGTTATGAACATTGTTCATCTTTCCTTTTGTTACTCTTTGGAATTATTGGCTACCTAAGTTCAAGCTATGCCCTGAATGAAATTTGATCACCCTTCTCTTGCTAGGACATAACTGTCTCTAAAAGCATTTCTGTATGTATCAACTAGTACTGATACTGGTATTTTTTTAAACTGTACATTCAGGTATTTTTTGACACTAGGCACTGCAGTCAGGGATGTTTTATTCTATTATTACTAAATACCTTTCTAGTATGCATATGCCTAAAATGTGTGATTAAATCATTCAATAATGCAGCCTTAGAAACATTTAATTATAATTCATCAATAATCAACTCCTCTATGTTTATAGATAAGTATATATAATAATATATGTTTATGTTTTAAACAATCAGCAGTTTTAAACACTACTTTATAGATCAACGTGGTTATTGTATAAGTTATTTTAACAGACTGATGGTATTCTTGTTATTTCATGATTTCAGATTTTTGCTACAAACTTGGGCAATTGTGAAACAGAACAAAATTTATGAACTTATTAATCAGAAACTTCAAGAAGCAATTGCCAGCCAGTACCCTGGTAACATTCAAGTACAGCGTACCCTTACAGGCTTTGTGCAGCTGCTATCTAATACCACCGATATACTGGTTAATGAGGTTTCAACGAACCCCCAGATTCTAAATATTACTAGTTCCTTGCAAGTACTTCAAAAATTATCAGATCAGTTCAACATTCTTTTTTTTCAAAATCTACATGGAGCATTGCTCAACACTACAGAAATTTTGCCCTATAATGGATCCAATGAGGTATTGAAAGAACTACAGACCTTATTTAACACCTGGATAACCACGAGTTCAGAAAATGGTCTCTTAAATGACACTGCAACAATATTTGGGATACTTTCTGTGCTTAACCAGTCATCATTCACTCCATTAAAACAAACATTTTTAGCTCTTATGAACTTAGACCCACTAGCAGCCAACATAACCAATGCTGTGATCAAAACTTTAAACATCTTAAGTAAGTCAATATCTGTAGCTAATTTATCCGATAGCTCATCGCTTGCTGAATTTTACTTAAAGCAAATTGCAAATTTTATATCTGATAATAACCTGCAAAATAATCTTTTGTATTTCAACTCACTTTTCAACTACAGCAGCCAGCTGTCTTTTTTACAATCTGATAATTTTAGGACTGTGGCTATGGACTTCTTGTTATTTTTTACTCCATCCAACATTCAAAACATAAGCTCAGATCCCACTCATGCAGCATCATCTTTGTTCAATTTTATAACTAATCTTATTCCTGTAGAAGGGCAAGGTATTTTTCAAGAACTAGTGAATGCTACACTGACCCTGCTTCAATCAGTTGCCACTTGCCAGAAGAGCCATTTTAACTGCACCAACGCTACTGCAATGTTTCAGCAAATGTTGGGAGAATCCATATTCTTTATCAACTCTCTAAAAAGTGATATTCAGCAACAATTTACAAATGCATCTGTGTTGCAATTCAGCATTCCCAGCAGTTCTGAAATTTATTTCATTAATAACATATACAATATGGCTTTGTGCTATCAAGGCAATTCCTGTAACAGTTTCCAAAACATCTACAATGAAACCATGCAAGTAATAGATGTAATTCAAAAATTCACTTTCAGAAATGGTTCAAATAACCTGTCCAGCCCAGATCTCTTAGAAGAGTTAAAACAAAACCTTACTATCTTTCAACAGGCTCTTAATTCTGTAGATGTAAATAAGCTAATGGCTCAGCTAGAGAATGTCATCAATGGATCGACCTGCTTGACTTACACAGATACCCAGCAATTAAACTGCACACTAAAATGGATTTCTTTTCTCATGAGCCTCCTTCAGAGTTGTCCATTGCCACAGCAAGTGAATGAAACTCTCTATGTGGCTTCTTCTATTGTAAATTTCTGGCTGCAAGAACTAAATTCGTCATTAGAGCTGACATACATCTACAATTTAACAAAGATAACACTTCAGAATAATTCAGTGATAATGGACATAAACACAATGATTACAAACATTGCAAAGACTTTAGAAGAAATTGAAGTAAAATTAAACACCAGCAGCCAAGAGCCCATAATAATCATTAGAAATCTGGCGGATATTATGAACATCAGTAACATAAATAACACATTTGAAACTGCCCTCTTTTTTCAAATAGACCAAGAGCTAATAAATATAAAAACACAACTTCAGATTGCTCAGTGGTATGTAACTTATGTAAAAAATATAACGGAAACATTTCAGACTTCTGGCAACTGGTATCCTATTGTGACAATGACACAACTTATAGTAAATAATATTATATCCACTATGAAAGATAATCCCTCAATGGAGTTATTTACAACAGAAGCAAATAATACAATTTACTGGTTAAGACAATTAAATCTTATTCCTGTTATTAAAAGCCTGTTAAGTTTAACATCCCAAGATGGTGTTCAAACCATAGACCAAGTAATAAACCACACCATGTCTATAATGGAAACTGTATTTCAAGATAAAAATTTTTGGAATACTTTTTTCAGCCAAACTGAACAATACGATTTAATGTTTGCACTGAAGTTACTACAGAATATCAGCACAGAAAGACAAGACAATTTATCATCTGCTTTAATCTCAGTGGAAAGAGTTATTTATACACTGGAAAGCTATCTAACCAATGCATCTCTTGACATATCATTCAATAATGATATTCTGGAAACAATCTACAATATTTCCAGGGGAGTAATGAGTATTACTTCTAATACTAGATATATAGGCAATATAAATAGGGATATGTTCTCAAACATTTCCATCTTGCTGCTGCAGAGTTGGAATTCAAGCAGACTGACAATTCTTCATTCTTTAGAGCAAAAATTGGTGGATCTATTAGACATAGGCATTCAGTGTCAATCCACAAACATGACTCCAGCAAGTACTCAGAACTGCTCCACCACAAACATTCTACAAAGTATACAGAAAATGCTAGATTTTTACGGCTGTTCCCTTCAGCTTTCTGATAGTACTAATAACATAACTTTAATTAGTATTGTGGAAACTGCTCTAAATTTTTCACAGACAGGAAATATGACTGGGTGCCTTATTGAAGACGTACAGCTTGCTGATGAATTGGTGTGCTTTAGTGAAATACTCAGAATCTATACTGAGTTTCTTTCAAAAACAAATGATGCTTTTGGTCTCAACCTTACTTGGATTCAACAACTAAATGGGGAATTAACTCCAGTTTCAAAAAAGATTTTAGAAAACAACAAGACATGCTCAGTGATAGACAAACACACTCTAAATATAATGCAACAAGTGTTTGAAAGGCAGTTGCTCTCTTTGCAGCAGCTACTTTCCCTTATTACCAACCAGACCACTGATAATGGTCATAATCTCCCTTCATACACTGAATATTGGGGATGGCTCTCTGAAATTCTGGAGTTTTACATCTATCAACAACAACCACATCTTTTAAATGATAGCATGTTCAATATTTTGAATGAAACCATGTTTCAACTAATAAATCTGTCCCAAACCTTCCAAAATGTCAGCAAACAGTCTGTATTCTCTGAAGTGTGGAAGATTCTGGACAATTTGCCAAACAATTTTGGTCACACAGAAGCAATGAAAAACTATTCTCAGTTCCTCAGTAAACTGCACAAAGCTGTAAATCTTGCTATCAGATTGGATAGAATACTATCAAACAACACTTTTAAAAGCTTCCCAGAAGGGTTTCACACTTTTATAATTCTTTTGAATTCAGAACTCAATATAACTTCTCCTGAGCTATGCAGCACTGCACTAAAAACCTTTATTGCTTCCAATCAGAGTGTTGGCAGAGAGATGAACACACAGTTAATATCTATCATGAGCACCTGGTCATGCAATTTGTTTTTTGGCAATATTTCCATAGTAGACTGGATGGAAGAGCTTAAGAACTATACAACAATAATAGCAACTGCACAGAATAACCCTACACTGTATGTGGAGATGGCCCAACAGATATCATCATTAATACAAGAGTTTTTAAATTCTACCTCTACTGTAAACTTCCATTCATTTATAAATTTCTTAAATGAGGTTTCCAATGGCCAATATGACTCAGTAAACTGGAATGTATACTCTTCTGTCCAAGACTTTATTAACGCTTTACAGTCATCTCTAAAAGAGGCATTAGCCAATGGAAATGTTGTACCCCTTGCCGTAGGTGAAAAGCTCACTACTGATACTATTGGATCACTAGTTATATTAATGAACAGGCTAAATGTTACAGGCTACGAGGACATCTTGGCATTTAGTAATAACATTGTTCAGCTTTATTTCAGAAGCAGAAACACTTCATTTGCCTTGGACAGCTTAGCTCAAATGTAAGTTTTTTTTTTTATTGTATAGCATGGTTGAATAATTTTCTTTATCTTACAGCTAATAAAATGTTGAAATTCAGTTAAAAAACTACATTGGTTGACAGATCAGCAATCTAAAACAATAGTTGCTAGAGCAGAAAAGTTTGCTTTGCTAGCGATAAAGCCATTTTCTTGACCTGGAAGTACTGGTACCACCTATAATCTGACTGTTGCTCAAAATGTCATAACTTGCTCCCTCAGCATAATTCTTTTTGCCTAAAGCAATGATTATGCAAACTGACTCAGCATGGACATCTGAGTACTTTTGCAATTTACACCAAGTTTCTATTTTAAGTGTTTTTTAAAACATTAACCACTAAAAACAGAAAATTAATCTAAATTGCAAAAGCACTCAGAGGAACACAATTAATCAACATAATAATTCAAGATTTTTGCCATCATTTGAATTTTTTTGTGCTAAAACTCATTCATTCAAATTAATTATTGGAAATTGTTGAAAATTCGAAAGAGTTGGAGAACCAGTAGGAAAGAGTTAAGATTGATCAATATAGGAATCCCATTTTGATGGTGCTATTATAACTATGTATTCTAGTGCAACTATGTAGTTGCTGCTAGTTTGCTTCCACTAATTGTCCATACTAGTGCTGCAGAAAAGACCCTATTGCTTATTTACATTTTATTGATGATGTCAGAAGGGGTGTACAAATGCAAAAGTAAAATGTGCACTGGCATAGGTTAAGTTTGGCTTGTAATAAAGATTATCATTAAATAATAAAATAAGATTAAGATTAGCAAGCTAATAATGAGCACAAGTAGCAATGACAGGGATTCATTAATCATTGTTGTTTCTCTGTAGGACATGGAAACAACTATTAACCTATCTACAACAAAGTGGACTTGAGAAGCAACTAATTCAAACACTTCAGAGTCATATCTTCAGCTATAGCCCTGAAACTCAAGAGACAGCAAACATCCTGCAGATCTTACTCAATACTATGTTCGGCTCATTTGATGGGCCCTCTTCCAGTTTTGGCCTGCAAGAACCCTACCTCAACAACAGCATGGTAATAGGCATAATAAGGACCATTGTGGGGAAACTCAATAACACCACGTTTCAGAAAAACCTTTTGGATGATAAGAAAAAACTCACAGAACTAATTGTAAGTGTCATGGATTTTATATTACAAAACAGTCTTACTTGGGACAATGTTTCACTGGACTCTCTATTTACCCAGCATCAAACAAGTGCAATTGAAAATATCCTTGAAAACCTGGTGAATGATTGGATATTAATAGGCACAGGAGAAAATGAACTTTTATTCAACTACAGCTCAAACATTATCAAGATATTTTATCTTTTGTGTAAAACAAGTAATAACACACAAGCAATGGAGGCACTGCAGTTTTTCTTAAACTCCAATAACAGCATCATAAGCATTCCCATTCTAACTGATGCACTAAAGAATTTTCACAACTTCAGTACAGAAACCTCTGCTGACAGGAATGTTCTTATGGAACTGTACCTGAAACAGCTAGTGGTGTTTGTATCTAACAGTCAGCTAAACAAAGCTCTTCTAGAATTAAGTGCAATGCAGGAGATCCCGTTTTTGCACTCCAGTGACTTAAAAGATGCTGCGTTGGAAATTCTACAGTTTTTAAACCCTGATACCCTCTACAATATTAGTGACAGCCAGAGTTTGATACAAAACCTTCTTACTACTCTATCAAGCTACATGCCAGATCAAGACAGGCAAAGCAATATCACTACATCCATTTTGTCAGTTATTGACGCACTAAACAACTGCACCAAAGAGTCAGAGAAATGTCTGACCTTAGTTTCTGTGTTTCAGAACATAGTTACAGATTTGGTAAATGTTCTTAATTCCCTGGAGAACACTAGCATTCCGACTGAATTTTCCAATAGCTCGTTTCAGTATTATGCCACATTCACTCACTCACAAATTTCCTTTATAAATAATATTTATTGGCTTGCTGCACAGTCTCAGGGGTTGTTTTATAATGGTACAGGAGACTTTACAGATGTGTACCATGAAGTTCTTTTAGCAGTTAAATGCATTAAAAACATCACAGATGAGCTGAACATAACAAGTGAGCTTGGAGACTTAAACCAGGTTAATAAATATCTGCAAGAAATGAAGGTGATTCTGCAAGTGCTAACAAGGAATAACATAACAGAAATCCTTTTTCAGTTCCAACAAGTTGTTCAAGAGTCTAACTGTAAAAACCAGACAGAAGCTGACTTTCTTCTGTGCACTTTCAATCTAACTTGCCGTATTCTGAATACCTTGGCAAAACTACAACTGCCTAATCCACTGAGCGATAAAATCAATGATTTGTCCTTAATTGCAACATTCTGGATGAGTGAAATGAACACAACTGTAAATATTTATGAGCAACTGGTCTCCATTTACAATATAACAAAAAGTGTCTTGCAAAATCAAGCGGCCCTACAAGCAATCTTCAACAGTATAAATGAAATTTCAAACACTCTGCAAAATCATAAAATGGAAAATGGTTCTTTGGACATTGTACAAGATATAATTAGCCTTATTGATGTGCTGCAACCAGACACCGTCTTTAGCCTGACCAATATTACTTGGAATGTGAACAGTACCCAACTGGAAAATGTACAAGCTCAGCTCAAAATCCTTCAGTGGTATATAATGTACATAACAAACAAGACAGACTTTAATAATACCTCCAACAAACGGTATCCTATGTATAGGCTTACACAGCTTATACTGACCAATGGGATTCCGACCATACAAAACTTGGTGACATTTTTGAGCCATACCCACAATATAACAGAGATTATTAACATAACCTTGCATGAAGAAGCAGATAGACTTTTTCAACTCATCACTGATATTGTAACTTCAAACCTGACAGGTTCAGATTTCATAAACCAACTGGAAACTTGGTTTGAGCTTTCGGAACTAATCAAGACAATATCGTCCAGGGAAAATGGAAGTGCCTTGGTCTCATCTGACCTTTCTGCAATTTGGCAAAGCATAGACAAACTCTTGGGCGGAAAATGGAACTGGGATGAGATAAACAGCATAGCAAATGCTGTACACACAGCCATAACCAATGGCAACATTACAACTGAAACAGATATCCTACAACTTTATGAATCTTTATTTAATATTTTTAATCAAACATATTCATCAGGATACATGAGCTATGTACAATTATTAATCTCTAATTTAGATTCTTTGTCAATTACAAATTGCCAAAATGTTTCCAATGTAATTACAAACATGTATTCAATTATACAAAATGTGTTCCCTTCAAATTTATGGCCTAAAAATGCCACTGTCATAAATGCAACCAAAGAAATTTGTGATTTGATACAGGATAACTCACATAATCAATTGGCAAACATTTTGCACATTTTTAGAATAGTTGTCGTGGCTGCTGAATCTTATACACAAAATGACACAAGAGAGTATATTATTGCAGTAGATGCTATTGCTGCAATGGTAGAAGATCTTATTTCTGAACCAGTGCCATCTTTTAATACTGTATTAACTGCTATAAAAATGATACCAAAAATTATGGAGTTATTTCATGTTGCAGAAAACACAACCAACTGGGTGGAAAACACAGATTTTAACCAATTACTTTATTTATTGTTGGACCTGGCATGGAGTTTATCTTCGTCCGAAGAAATAATTCTTGCTAAAGTAGAAAATGTTACCTGGGAGACAATACAGTTTGTCCAGAATATCCTCAACAGTCAGAATGACTCTTCCTACAAAGCAATCTTTTCTTTCTCACTGGAGGTAGTTAAACTTTTCCTCAACAAGACTGGAAATACATCTTCTGAAGACTACTCTGTAATGTCGTAAGTTCACTTTTTGTTTCTTCATCATTTCTAGAGTTTTTTCTTATTAAAGCATCAAAGATATGTAGATGTGTGTGCAGAATGTTGATAGAAGCGCATGAAAAATAAAAAGAAATATATAGTGCAAAAGAGTAAAATAATGAACACAACAATAAATAGGGTGAGTGCTTTAGTTGAACACCACTAATAAATGTGACCCCGGCTCTATATATGTTCAAACTGCTCACCAGAACAACGTATCAAAGAGCATATAAACCACACCCAACTGGGCTTTTGATTGAAGTGAGATCCAGTTCAGCGGTGTATATAGAATAGAAAATGAGGCAAATATAGTGTAAAACTATTTAATAAATATAAAAAGCCCTGCGCTCTGCAGGCTACTTACAGTACAGTAGTAGTATAAGAGTAAAAACAATCGGAGTGTCCTCCAAAGCTCGACGCGTTTCACGTGCTATACTGCACGCTTCCTCAGGAGAAGTAAGTATTTTATATTTATGTAATACAGAGCTTTCTGGATGTTGGGTCCAGTGCCTATATTTATATTGTGGTAGTTCACTTAAATGGCAGAAATGGCAGTGCCTTTTTCAAAGTAAGAGACAGTGACACCAAGACTAACTTTAAGAATGCATCTGCCTAGCAGGATTTTCTTTTGGTCCACTGACATTCTGCATGTATATATATATATATTCAGAGAGAGAGAGAGAAACCTGTTTTCAGATTGTGTTTCAGCCACCCAAGAGAAATTTAAAGTGTTTTCATGTGTGAGAATATTGGAGCACTTTGTAATAAGAAACTATTAGGGGGTCTATCAGCAGAAATGTTTATTGTTTGTGTACTTCACTTTGTAGTGGATTTATTTTACATGGTTATTATTATAAGAGTTATATGTTTTGTCTACATGCCCCACAATATTGTTATAACAATAAGAACTAATTCAAGACCTTGACACAGAAATACATTTGTCCAGTCACATTTTTGCTCTCCTATTAGGTCTTTTTCAAGCTCTTGAAAGTTCCTTGAGAGAAGCTTGTTGAAGACTTAAATACACTTTTCTTATATTTGCTTTTTCATGTATTGAAAACTTGCATCAAAATAAAGGTTGCTTTAAGATGCATTTCTATGAATACCTGTTTGATAGATATTAAAAAGCCTATTTTGAAAACTTAGCATAATAACTGTAAACACAATTTTGTGAAAACACGCCAAAATGAAATAACCTATTGCTCTTCACAGATTTGTAAAGCAAGTTTGGGATCACTTCAGAGAAAGTGGAACAGAGCATTTGATCACTTCGATTATCAAGCAACAGATTATAAATATGTATCCTGGTGGCTCAAAAGACTCTATACTTTGGGACAATATTCTTCAGCTTCTGGTTAATATCACAGACCTGATTCTTTCTGACACCACACAGAGGCAAAACTATATTAACACCAGCGCAGCAATGAAAATTCCACCTGCAGTTTTAGAAACTCTCCAAGACATTTTGCTTTTGCACACTGAGAACACCACACAAGTCCTTTTAGAAACCTGGAAAATACTTCATGTGACTCAGATATTATTTTCCATGTCTGAACAAAATGGAACTGACCAGATCGGGATGCTACTTACCAGTTTAAGCAACCTTAATCTTGGAGATGACATCTTAAATGACACAGCAAAACTGGTTGAACTTTTTTCTATAATAAACCAAACAGAGCTTATTACTGAATTATTCAATACTATTTATGTGGCATTAAACAATAATAGCCAAGCTAGTATGCTTTTCTTGGATACACTCAATATTTTCAAAGACCTAGTGCATTTATATAATGCAAGTGACACTGAAGAACTTTCTACAGTCTTTGAAATATACTTGCAGAACTTCTCAGATGCTGGCATTGACCTTATGCTATATTTTAATGATCTCTTAGGGAAACAGTCTGGAAAAGCAAATAACACAATTGAACAAGTGCTACCATATTTTTTGTCTTCAGAGCTGCAAAACAGAAGCATTAATACCATAAACCATATTGCAAGGCTCATCAAATTAATGTCTGCGTATGTTCCAAAGGATGATCAGGATATTTTCCAGAAAGTTGCAAATACCACTCTGCTGCTAATTGATGCTTTAGAGACTTGCAGTGCTAAGCCTGAGAACTGTTCTAATATTAATGAAGAAATACAGTATCTTGCATTTGATATGACACAGATTGTGGCGGCAATACATAACAAGAGCTTGGAAGGACATCTTGGAAACAGCACTTTCACTTATAATGAACAGTCACTGAAAAATGTAATAAATGACATCAGTTTGATCTGGTATGCTCAAGGACAACCAAATGATACTGCAGAAACACCGCTAAAACTTTTTGAAGAGTTCCTTGCAGTAAGAAGCTTGATTCAGAACACCACACTAAGAAATGACCTAAATGTAACTATTTCTCCTCCTCTACAGAACATTCTAGAGGTTCTAACATCTTCCAATATCTCAGAATATCTTTATCAAATACAAAATGTGCTCATGTCAAACTGTATAAACCAGGAAGATACAGATCCATCGGTGTGCAATTTAAACCTTGCATCAAAGCTTGCACATCTCTTAAATCTACTTCCCCTAACAGAAGCGGCTCATGACAGGCTCTCAGTACTAATTTCAATAACTGAACTATGGCTAAATACAATAAATGAATCTATTCCAGCTGATCAACAGCTTGTGGATCTATACAATGTTACAATGTTTGCATCTAAACACAGACTTCTTTTATATGCCATAAACAGAGCAGCAGAAAATATCTTACAGTTATTACAGGAGACTAAGAGCGTTAGTTTCAATGGAACCAAAACAATAACCACACTTCTCTCCAGCATCTTAAAAGTTATTGCCTTTGATGTCAACAAGTTCAATTTGTCAAATGTATTACAATCTAATATCAGTGACAGCCTGGTGAACATAAGGCGGCAAAGTGATATAGTTCTTTGGCTCATGTCACAAGTGAGAAATACTACTGCTTTAGTGAAAACATTAGCAGGTAACTATACAAATCAGACAGCTGGACAATGGATAACAGACAATTACCAATACATAAATCTAATTTTTAGCAATACAGAAAATGTGATTGATGCATTAAATTCATTTTCTACATTTAAAGACCGAATGCCGCTATTCAATGTAACCAATGAAAATGACAAATACAGACTCATACTCTACAATGTTCAAGGACTACTCCAGAATTTCTCAAATTCTTACCTATTTGAACATCTTTTAATGCATGAAAACCTTCATAATACCCTCTGGGAAAATGCAATATGGCTTGTTTTCAATGTCACCGAACTAATCGTTACAGAAGCATCCCCCAGCCCACCCTATATTACCATCAATGCAACAATGAAAATTCTGCAGGTGGTTTTCAGAAATATCCAGCAGATTGTGCTGCTCCAAAAAGAGAACATAAACCAGGGCCTAATGGAATTCTGGCAAACTGTTTTTAATGTGTCTGACATATTCCTTGCCTCTGGACAAAATGGCACCAGCCAGCTAGAGACGCTAATCACCAGTGTGAACAATCTGAGCTTTGGACCCAATTTTATCAAGGATGCCTCCAAATTGGCAGAACTGTTCTCTATAATAAATCAGACGGGGCTTATTTCTGAACTAGCCAACAATCTTCCTATTGCCTTTCAATATGATAATATCCAACAGTTTAAGCTCTTTCTAAATGCACTGGATATTTTCAATGGCCTTGTTCAATTCAACAACACAATCAATATTCATGAACTTTCTTCTGTCTTCAAACAATACCTGCAGAATTACACAGACGCTCGAAACCAAACACAAGATTCACTGAATATGATTCTAAACGTTTTGTTTTATCTCAATAATCTAAGTGAAGGACTACCCAGTGAACTAGATAATACATTTATGCATGCATTGTTGCAGTTTCAAGAGCTAACAAATCTAAGTAGTAATTTCACAAATAAAATAGAAACACTCTTCAATTTTATTTCTGAGTATGTGCCTAAGGAAGAGCAGGGCATCTATGAAAAAGTTGCAAACATCAGTCTGCTGCTTATTGCGACAACAGAGACCTGCAATGCTAAACTTGGAAACTGCACCATTCATTTTGAAGAAATTCAACATTTGCTGCTTGATATTACCCAATTTTGGCCACTAATACAAAACAAAACCGCGGTTGAACTCTTCACAAACAGCTCACTATTGCTGCTAGATTCACTGGACCAATCAGCAAAAACTCTCATCAGTGACATCATATCTATTCTGTTATATACCCAAAAGCACTCAGATAATTCCTCAGAAATGGTAGCTGGGATCTTTGAGGAAATGCTTACAGTGAGGAACTGGATTCTGAACAGCACATTAAGAAATGATTTAAACTTAACTATTTCTCCATCTCTGCAGAACATTCTGGAGATTCTGAAATCACATGAAAATAACATCACAGAATTTCTCTACCAAATTGAAAATATTGTGAATACATCAAACTGTTTTAACCAGAGCGGAGCGGGACCATTACTGTGCAACTTAAACCTCACACTGAAGCTCACACAGCTTTTAATGTCGCTGCCCTTAAACCAATCAGCTAAAGACAGCTTTTCAATCGTTTCCTCCCTTGCAGAACAATGGCTAAGTAAAATCATCAATAACGTTTACACATATCAGCAGTTCATTGAATTCTATGACGCTACTGTAAATGCATCTCAATACAAAACTGCTTTAAACTTAATTTACAGGTCAGTTGCAGATATTGTACAGTTATTACAAGAAACCGGAGCAGTACTGAATATCAATATCAATGGAACAGATACAGCGGCTGCTCTCTTTTCAGAAATGTTGGATGCGGTTGGTTTTGATGCCTCCAACTACAATTTCTCAAGTGCCATACAACACAATATCAGTGACATATTGAACAACATACAGTTTCAGCTTGATGTTGTGCAGTGGTTTATTATCCAGGTTAGAAACCAGACAGGGTTTATAAGCACATTTCCAGGAGCCTATACCATGCAAAAACTTGCACATTGGATGATAGATAATTACCAATACATCAAGGTAATTATTAATAATATAGAACGGACAATTGATGTATTTAACCCATTTTTTACACTGACTGATATACTACAAATAGTTAACACAACCTCTCAAAATGAAAAATATCACCTCCTTTTCTATAGGATAAAGGCAATATTGCAGAACTTAACAAACGATTCATTTTTTGGAGATCTTCTTACAAACAAAAGTTTTCAGAGTGTTATATGGCAAAATGCTTTGCAACTTGTTTTTAATATTACAGATCTGATCATCACTGAAGAATCCCTCAACCCACCTTATATTACAACGAACACAACCATGAAAATTTTACAAATGGTTTTAGAAAATTTTCAGCAGATTTGGCCATCAGACAATGATAACATCACTCGGTTTATTAAGGAATCCTGGCAAACTGTTTTGGACATTTCTAAAATATGTATTGCCCCTTTTCAACAGAATGAAACCAGCAAGCTAGAGATGCTCATCACGAGTTTAAATACATTGAAGTTTGGAAATGGCATATTTAATGACACAGCCAAGATGGCTGAATTATTTACTATCATAAATGAGACAGGGTTAATTAGTGAACTAGATAATGCACTTCATATTGTTTTGAGTTATGATAATATCCAGAAAGTTAAATTGTTCCTAGATGCTTTGGAGATCTTTACAGGCCTTGGTCACTTAAATAATGCAAGTAATATTCAAGAACTTTCTGCAGTTTTCAGAAACTACTTGCAGAGCCAATCAGATTTTGGAAACAACACGGAAACTGCATTTAATTTGATACTCAACCTTCTGCTGAATTTAAATAATCTAATAGGGAACCAGTCCGGTGACATGAATAATGGAATCCTACAAGTTCTACCATTTTTCCAGTCCCCTGAGTTAGAAACTATAAATAATAATGTCACAAATCAAATTGCCTTGCTTTTCAACTTGATCTATGAGCATATACCAATGGGAGAACGGGATAGCTACAAAAAAGTGGTCAATTCTAGCTTGCTGCTTGTTAAGGCTATAGAGACATGCAATAGCAAACCTGAAAACTGCAGCAATCTTATTCAAGGAATCCAACATTTTGTGCTGGATATTAGACAGATTCTTACAGTAATAGAGAACAAGAGCTTGGAAGAACATTTTGGAAATGGCTCCTTCCTTCATATGGAATACAATGAACAATCACTTAAAACTCTAATTAACGATATCCTCTGGAATGTTCAGGTAGGCTCAAATAATACCAGTGAAACATTGCCTGCAGTTTATGATGATCTCCTTATACTTGTAAACTGGATTCTCAATAGCACAGTAAGAAATGATCTAAACCTTACAATATCTCCTTCCCTACAGAACGTTCTGGAAGTTCTGTCATCATTTAACATCTCAGAATTTCTTTTGCAAATACAGAATTTGTTACTCACATCAGACTGTGTAAACCAGACAAATGTTGACCCATTGCTTTGCAACTTAGAACTAACACTGAAGCTTACACAACTTTTAAACATAACAATGTTGCCACAGCTGACTCGAGACAGACTCTCATCTATCTCTTTATTAGTAAGGCAATGGCTAAGCAAAATTAATACTACAGTTTCTTCCTATGAGCATCTCAAGAATTTCTACAGTCTTACAGTTCTTGCCATTCAACATCAGCCAGTTTTGCATGCAATAAACAAATCTTTTGTGGATATTATCCAGATATTACAAAACAGCGAGGCACCTTTAAATGTTTCTGTTAATGGAACACATGCAATAGCTAATCTTATTGCAGACATGTTACAAGCAATTGACTTTAGTTCATCCAGCAACAATATTTCCCATTTGTTACAATATAATATCAGTGATCTTCTGGAAGGCATACGACTACAGCTTGATTTGGTTCATTGGCTTATGCTCCAAGGAAGGAACCAGACAGCAGCCTTGGGTCCTTCGACAAGTGCCTACATACAAAGCATTACACAGTGGTTGCTTAATAATTACAAAACTCTCAGACAAAGTATTAATGATGCTGAACTAGTTCTCAGCTCTTTAAATAATACATTCAGCTTAACAGATCTGATGCATCTAGTAAGCACTACTCTCCCAAATAAGCAAACCCAGTTTATTATACTTCAAATTGACCAGGTGATACAGAACACTGTAAATATTTCATTCAGTGATTTCCTTATCAGTCCAAGCAGTCAAAAAGGTGTTAAATTGGCTTTAATTCTTTCTCAAGAGATAAATAGTACATTCATACCCGCAGTTCTGAAAACCATAAATGTTGCACTTCAAGTTTTACAAGGCAAAATGGCCCTTCATTTAAAGTACCCATCTCAAATCAACCTAACAGTGGAAAAGATAGATACAATAGTAAAAGAAGGGATGGAAATCCTTAATGACATTCAAACGAAAGAGACTGTAAGTAAAGAAATGATTTTCAGAATTTACAACTTTACTCGTTTGCTGGTTCAGGACGAATGGCACTGGGTTCCTTTCCAAAACATGTCTGCTATGGAAACAGAGTTGCTGGATGTTTGGTACTTGGCTATGAGTCCTTTCTTAGGAGGAAATCTGTCACAGCAATATACTGGTAACTGCTCTTCTCAAGATGTTTTAAATATACTCATTCAGACAATATTCAGGAATGCCACTGTGAATGAGTCTTTGACAGAAGGAAAATGTTCATGGCAGTTCATTATTAACACCTCTGATAACAGTACAAGACACAACTATACACTGAATGATATTTATCTTGCATTGCAGAATTCTCCTATGTTCCATAATGCATGTAATGATAACAGTTTGCTCCCATTAGCTGATGAAATGGCTTGCTTGATGCAGTTCATGGAACTTTCTGTTGGCATACTGGCAGAGCTAAATAACATTTCAGGCTTGCAGAGTCCACTAATTAATCTGCTAGACAATAGTTTTACTTTTATATCTTCCCATTTACCAGAAAACAATTCTACCTTTGCTTCAGGAACACAATTAATACAAATTTTCCAAAATATCTTTTTAAACCAGTCCAACCCACTTCACATTTTCATTCAACTTATGATTAACAACACTAATTCTAGTGCCCAGACTCCTGATTTACAACTAAACTGGGCAGAATTATCCAAGATTTTGGCTTCACTGCATGGGCACTTTGATGGCCATATTTATGAGCTTATTCAGTTAGCCTTTAATGTAACAAACTTACCTCCCTGGCTACAGTCTATTCAGGCTATGGACAGCTTCTTATCAATGAACTGGACTGTTTCTGAGATTGATAGCTCTATTTCTGTTCTGAAAACTATAAAAAGTGCACTAAATCTTATAAATAGCCTTTCGGCATGGGATTCAAAAACAAGTCAGATGTATCAATCCATTCTTTCTTTACTGAAAAATCCAAACCTTCAATTCCTTCTAAACATCAGTAATAACACAGTGGATAACTTTAACCTGACAATGAATACTGAATGTGAAGCCATTCTGAACCTGGTTTCCAGATTTTCAGATTCTGTTTGGGTGGCATTTGATCCAACACATCAAAAATTGGAAGATATGTTCATTTCTAACTTAAGCTCATTGGCTTGCAGTCTCCTACATTTCCAATCAGGCCAGTTGAATGGAGTTTTAGAGCTGGTTACAATTAAAACTATTTTACCTTACACAGCATATTTTGTTCCAGCAGAGATGACTAACTATTTCACTGCTTCAGAAAGGATTGTTACATTTTTATCTGGCAATCTAAACTCATCAAATAACTCTATAGAGAACATACTAATGAACATATCTAACCTGCTCCTACAAGAATTAAGCCTCTTCAATAGCACAAGATTTGTAGCAGATTGGTTGGAAAGAATTCCCCTACAGAACATCTACTTGTTTCTGTCAAACTTGATAAAGAGTTACTCTTCTGTGGATGTGACACCTACTCAGAACTCTGTTGCAGAGATGGTGGTCTTGAATTTGGTTTCAGAAGCCCTGGGTGCCACTTCATACACACAGGCGATTTCCGCCTTAACTAACCTGACAACGTATTTGATGAGCAACACCGGAGCCACTGCCTCAAGTAGCAATTTAACGCTGCAGTAAGTATTTTGCATTCTGTATCTTATTACATCCATTTTGACACATTTCAGTGTACAATTTAAAGATGCAATATGTGAAATTGTCAAATTTTTCTGTAAAAAAAAATAAAAGCTAGCTATGCCATACATGGGAATGCGCTCTATAGGGGTCATTCACAAAGTAGAGCGCAGCGTGCAAAGTGAAATAAAAGGATGCAATCTGGCATTTTTGTTGCACTGTTGCACTAGCACTTGCACTTCATTGATCTGTATATACATTATATTATGCTTTTCATATGTCAGTGCAAAAGTTTCTTGCCAACCTAATTTTTTGTGTGTGCTGCATCATAGAAACATGTACTGTATTTCTTACATACTTTTTTGTGGCACAATACATTAAAAAACAAATGTGTTTTAGGCATGCTTGTATTTATATTTTTCATTTAATGGCCCATCTATGATAAGCCATTTTTACCAAGCAGTAATGATTGTAATATTTTACTGAACATTTTAAAAGAAGCAATTTATGTTTTGCTTTAAAAAAAAAAAAAAAAAGCTGTTAGTACTCAGCACTGATGCAAACTTGTGCTTAGTATATGACACCCACAGAAAATGTGTTTCAATGTGGTAGCTCCAGGGTTCAAATGCAGCCAAATTAGCAGCCCCATGACTGCACTTGTTGTCTTAAATTACCCCTATTATTTTCTTCCTTGGTTAGCAGCTTGTCTTAGGGATATATTTATCATGCAGTGTAAAAAGTGGAGTAAAACATCACCAGTGATGTTGCTCATGGCAGCCAATCAGATGCTTTGCTTTCATTTTCTGTTGAAATCTAATTGCTCATTGGCTACCCTGGGCAACATCACCGGTAATGTTTCACTCCACTTTTTACACAGCATGATAAATATACCAGTGTTCCTTGCAGGATATCAGTTGAGATGTTGTACAGATCATTGCTGGCCTATCATTAATGCTGTACTTTCATCAGACTATTTAGGTATTACCCTTATTTACCCATATGTGACACTTTAACATACAGAAGCTCTGCTTTCATCATGTTTGGTCAGATGCAAAGACTTAAATACACTGGTTTCAAATGTGTAAATAATTGATATGTTAGCCAGAGAGAGATTGCTAGCTAGATCGATACAGACAGCTACAGCAAGTAACAAGTGGGCACTGGGTCCCCCTGGAAAAATATCTTCAGAGGGGCCCGGCTCTCTCAGCAGCTTGCAGCTACAGTCACACAGATGATAGACAGATAGATAGATAGATAAATAGACGGATGGATACATGATAGATTGATCTGAATTTACTGCATGTGTACTTCATATGCATCTGTGGGTGAAATAAAATGAATGAATTAAGTTTATTTTATTGCAGGCTTCTGAACTTTGTGAAAGAATTGGCTGTTAGTACACAGAATGTATCACTGGCTGGGCCTTATGAAAACACCAAAAGTTGTTTGATGAAGGCTGTCTCCAACCAGTCATCAGGTATCCAATTATTTTTTAAGTTTCACAATAAGCTTGCTCCTACGATAATGAAAAGATATTTTAAAATTCTACACGTTAATGGCCAGCTTTACTTTCCTTAGGTCACCTTGAAGAGATGATTCAGCTCATCCAGGCCGTGTTCACTCAAAGCAATGAATCAGCCAACGCATCACTGACTATAGATTTGCTCAAATTAAAGGCAAGGCAACTAAAGCTATGATTCTGTTGTTACGCATGGTTGTTTGCACTGTGATACTGAAACTTTTTTTGAAATCATTAGATCTCTTATGTTTTATATCAAACCAGAAAAAAATAACCTTAAGTTCTAACTGCAGCATCATTCTCATCTTGTCTTGACATGGAAATGCACCATCTCATATCCAAGTGTTATCTCTTCTTCAGATTATTATATGGCCATGTTGATGTTTTTAGTTCGATTATTTATAGAAAGTGTAGAGTACAATGTTTGACGGGAAACTGCTAACCGGCCATCATACCTGGATCTAATTTCTGCTTTTTTAATTATTATTTCTAGATACAACAACTACAAAATCTGACAACTCTCATCTGTGGTTTTGGAGGTTCTGACGTGTCCTACAGCTACTGCAACTTCACATGTCAATATACAACTATGCTGAAGTCAGCCGTAGACCGTGCAATTTCAGTAACCAGTGACAGTGTTACCGCTGTCAGCACCACAAATAAAGAGAAAATAGCAGCTATTTTTAACAGCTTGTTTCAAAGCCTCCAGGAAGCTCTGTTAGCTGATTTGGGTTCTGTGTAAGTAGAACTAAGGCAACAAAACACAGTTCCTGGACTGTCCTACAACACAAAAAAGTATTGTGCGTAATACCTTTAACAGTTGACAAAAGCAGACACCATTTTACACAGCTGGAATGGTGGCATCAGAAGTAGAGGAACTCTAGGGGCACCAGAATTACATATCATGTCTTTCCCCCTCAGCAATTCACGACACCAAGGGGGAGATTTACTAATCCACGAATGGTCCGAAGGCGTTTTTTTCGTAACGATCGGTATTTTTGCGACTTTTTTGTCGCTGTCACAAAATTTCTGTATGTTCCGCGACTTTTTCTTTGCCATCGCGAAAAAATCGTATTGGTTTTTCCGCCGTTTACAATGGCTCAATACGAAAAAGTCGCAACGGCGACGAAAACACGGCAAAATTTTCGTTTCCAATCCAAATTTTTCCATTTTGGATTTCGGATTTGTGGATTAGTAAATCTCCCCCCAAGTGTAGTTCCGCAGAATTTCATGACACCATGTGCCCCCCCAACATTTAATAACACTATGTGGTCCCCTAAATATTTCATGACAGATTGTGGGCCCCCAAACATTTTATGATAAGCAGTGGCAGCCCAGCACCAAGCACAAGTATTTACCAGAGCACTCTACAGCCATCAGGTCTCCAGCTGGCCATGGATAAGATATAGTGTGGACATGCATCAAATTATAAGGGGCTGTGGGGTAGGGAGGTATGGATAAACAATCAAATTTCCGCTATGCCTTTGACTCGTTTTGACTTCGTTTTTATTGGTAATAACTACAGTTTATCATATACAAGTTAAATATATTTCTCAATTTGTTTCAGGTTTCCAGTTGATATATCTAGCATGACGTCAATTTTGAATGGTTATGTTAATGAAACATCCTCCAATTTTACAGGTAATCATTGTGGGGAGAGTGGACAAAGTCATATTTTGTTCAACTTGCAGTGTTGGTGCCCAACACTGCACTGCATACTAAAGATCAGACCTTACCAAGGATCTAAAAAAGAGTCAAAATTATGTTTTTGTCCTTCAAGTTAATTTTTAACTTTTTTATGCAAGACAGCATTTGCTTAAGTAGCCACTGACTGACACTGCCTAGAGTTACACAGCTTGTTATCCACAGCATTTCCCTAATCCTTCTCAGTTAAATATACCTCCAACACACTATTATTTGGTGCATGGCTCACATTTATGTTATTTCTACCATGCATAACCATGCATTTATCCACGTTGAACCTTATCTGCCAATTTGTTGCCCAGTTGCCTAATTTAGTCTAGTTTCTCTGCAAAGTGGCAGCATCCTGAAATGCATGAAACTTTTAAACTCATTACCCAAAACTAGCTATGAGCGAATCTGTCCCGTTTTGCTTCTCCAAAAAATTTGCGAAACAGGAAAAATGTTGTCGTCATAAATATTGTTGCGTGACAATACGTGTGATGTGAGACAATTCTTTTGATGTGAGACAATTCTTTTGATGAGAGAGACAATTTTTTTGACGCGCAACTCAATTCTTTTGATGAGAGACAATTCGGCACGCGTCCAAAATTGTTGTGAGCGGCAAAAGAATTGACGCGAAAAAAATCCGCTAATGGAGAAACGTGGAAATTTCGCCCATCACTACCCAAAACCTCATTACCCTTCAACATTAGATATTTTTCTCTAACAAGGTTGATAAATCACCCCTCTAAAACAGGAAATGTTTGATAGACATTTTGCATGTATACATGCTGTGTAGCTCCATGATTTAGCAAAAGACCACCGCCACCAAACTGAGGGTAACTGAGGGTGACCATATGCAGATTACTTTTTCTATTTTTAACTAACTTTCGGAATTATATATTTTTTTATATTTCTTTATCTCATTTTAAAGCAATATTAGGAAACCTGTTCACAGACAGCAATCAGGTTGACAATCAACTGCGTGACTTTGTGAAATTAAATAATGAAAGTATAACTGCCCTTCTCAATCTGCCAATCACAAGCAACTTTTCCCAGGTGAGTTGTCTTCTAAAATGTTTTGCCATTTATATTTTTTAACAGCTTTAATAGTTTGATATTGCTATTGCCTTCTTGACTTCAATTTCAAAAAGTTAAGCAGTATCACAAACAACTCCTTTTCATGAGAAAATAAATAAATGTTGGCACAGCAAGGTTGGCTTAGACCCATTTATTAGCAAGCAAAATGACAACTGATGCAAAGTCACTTAACATTGGTAAAACATTTTCTTCCTTATTGTTGTGAAATCTTATAAAATGGCAATGTCTCTGTCAAGAAGGCACATGTGATATAATGGTTTAATAAGCAGAGAATGATAAAAAAAAAAAATATATGGCATGGTTGTTCTAGTTGTCATTTCATAACTCATCTGAACAGACTAGATTTACTCACCATTATTAAAGATTTTGCCTATGACTTTTGGAGGGAAGTGCTTTTTGCTGAATTTCAACCACACCTGGAAAAATAAATTTCTTAAATTATTCTATCGGTTGTATTATACTATTGTATGTCATGATAGCTAGAACTATTGAATTTTAGTAACAGCTGTTGTTTTTTGTTTTAAATTGAAATAGGGGGTGGGTTTTGAAAAAAATGGTAATTAAGTGTATAAATATATACTATAGGTTTCCACGCATAATTAGAGATACATTTACTTTAGATGTACATTAATCTGCTTTTTTGGACCAGAAACACTTGTATAATAACCCTTTGACAGGTATAGGCTACCTTTTACCTTTAGCTGTTATTGATGTTCCACTCCCACAATGCAGTCTATAGGCCTGACTGTTGGTGGCTTAAGCTAATGCTCTGCAGGTCTTGAGAAATCTTTATTCTTGCTTTATATTTTTTCTGTCGTGATTTTTATGGTGTAATTTTTTATTTCTGAATTACACTGTTTATTATTATTAACATTTATTTATAAAGCACCAACATATTCCACAGCGCTGTACAATAAGTGGGTTTCATACATACAGAGTAACATATAAAGCAATCAATAACCGATACAAGAGGTGAAGAGAGCCTCATGCTCAGCATACAAATAATTCTGTAAGAAGTTTTCCAGAGGCTTTTTGATTTTAATTGTTATTTGGCTCATGACTTATTCTCCCTCTGTCCATACAGATTATTGATGGGTTTGTGACACTGGATAATTGTCGACTGAACACCTTTATTGTTACCGAGCCGTTCCGGGTGTTCTGCACTCTTTCCTCAGAGCAAGGATATCAGATGGCCATCATATTTTTACAGAATGTGGATCTTTTTAAATTATTCTACAGAGTGAGTTCAACAGAACAACAACATACTGTCCAGCTACTGCAGCTAAAAGGGCAGGTTAAAATAGTGTTCAACCTGCACATTACCACCAGTAGGATGCATTTTAGTTTTTGCACTTCTCAGACCTATTTCCACAGAACCGTTCCCCAAAAACACAAAAAGCCAATATAACACTGAAGCCCTAAATAAAGGTGGCCACAGACACAGAACTCCATGCCTACCACTTCCAGCAGCCACTGGGCAACTTTCAAAAGAGTTTTAGAAAAATCATGCCTCAAATACCAAATGCTACCAGCATTTTAAACTATTCCTTTCAACATTATAATTACTTTGGAAAAACAACTCTCAGTATGCTCCCCATCTTGATTTCTTGTTATGAGCTTGAATGCAAAATACTTTTCCTGCTCTGCTCAAGCAAGTGGCTGCTAGAAAGTTTCCCCTCCCTTAATCATTGGTGTGTAGTAGTTGCCATTGATGTCAGCTATTCTCCTATAGTTGCTAGGCCTAGCTGTCCCACTTCTGTACCACTGACTAAAGTAATGTAATAAAATGTCTTGTTGGCTACATCTAGTAACTCATAGCAACCAATCAGTTGTTTGTTTGCAAACTGCTGATCGCTAAATTCTGCTTGCTGGTTGGTTGTTTTGGGTTAATAGACAAGCAGAAAACCTAAGGCCAATGATTTTATTACCCAAAAAATGTCTTTACTAATGACTAGGCCATCACATCAGTTAGTTCATTTTATCCACAAAGGTCAAGCAGAAAACATGGAAGTGTAAAAGCATAACTATGACAAAATTAAAACATGAGAAGCCTATCATTTGCTTGATAATATGTTGTACCTTTCTACCATTTCCATTTCAATTTCTTCAGTAGCTGGAATGTATCTGTGAAAAGAGACAAACCAGCCAGAAACAAAACATGTGGCTTGGGTGATACATGTATCACTGGCTTCAGAAAGTAGTAGCTTGCAGCTTTTAAAAATGAACCAATGACTGACAATGTGTCTGATCTGAAGTCTCTATGATAGGAGGATGCAGATAAGAAAGACCTTACTGCTGTGCTTACAGATATTAAATCTACTGCTTTCTAGGGAAGACACCCTCACCTCAACCAACAAAAATACAGCTACCTCAATATATGTATTTTATTTTTGTTTATGTTAAATAAAAGATAAAATATACACCAAAAATGTTCATGGGAAAGACTAATGTCACCAGGTCACAAAAAAAAAAAAAACCCAATGGACCAAATAGTTAATGTCTATGGCATCTTATAGAAACCCCTCTGGCATTTGCCAGAATCCATAGATTGCCAGTCTGGGCCTGCATGTCACACAATTTGGTTTCTCATTTTGGGGTAAGAGGTCAGATGAGAGAATTCCAGTGTTGCCCCATGTTTGTAGTAACAGGCATTAGAAAGACCAGGACCTTTGGCCAAGACCTGTGTGCCGCAGTGACAGGCAGATCCTATCCATGCTTATAACTACATACATAGGGTGGCATCATGTGTTACATAGTTACATAGTTACATAGGGTTGAAAAAAGACCAGTGTCCATCAAGTTCAACCCATCCAAGTAAACCCAGCACACCTAACCCACACCTACCAATCTATACACTCACATATATAAACTATAAATACAACCACTAGTACTAACTGTAGATATTAGTATCATAATAGCCTTGGATATTCTGATTGTTCAAGAACTCATCTAGGCCCCTCTTAAAGGCATTAACAGAATCTGCCATTACCACATCTCTAGGAAGGGCATTCCCCAACCTCACTGCCCTCACCGTGAAAAACCA
This sequence comes from Xenopus tropicalis, assembly GCF_000004195.4. Classification (NCBI taxonomy): domain Eukaryota; kingdom Metazoa; phylum Chordata; class Amphibia; order Anura; family Pipidae; genus Xenopus; species Xenopus tropicalis. The sequence continues at coordinate 58,534,519 of NC_030685.2, read as the reverse complement.
CCTACGCTGCTTCAAATGGAAGCTCCATTCCTCTAATCTAAAGGGGTGACCTCTGGTGATCGTTTTTATGGGAAAAAAGAACATCCCCCATCTGCCTATAATCCCCTCTAATGTACTTGTACAGAGTAATCATGTCCCCTCGCAAGCGCCTCTTTTCCAGAGAAAACAACCCCAACCTCGACAGTCTAACCTCATAGCTTAAATCTTCCATCCCCTTAACCAGTTTAGTTGCACGTCTCTGCACTCTCTCCAGCTCATTAATATCCTTCTTAAGGACATTACCCTATAGTTATAGTGCACTCTTATACCCTAAAGCCATTATTTTGTCAGCATTCGTTTCTAGGGAAAGTTAGCATGTTACATACTACCTGCCTCTAAACCATATCCTTTTTCTCCCTTTTAGTTAATGGTTCCAACAACATGGCAAACAGCCCTTGACCTTATTTTGACTGTATTGGATAAACTGATGAATGACTTGAATACAATGCTTGCAAATTTTCCCTCTGAGCAAGAACTAAAGCAAATGTTTGATGCCATAAACACTTTTATGAACCTCACTGCGAAGAGTAAAAGTGTAAGTACTGCAGTGTTAGACTGTATATAGGAATATTGGTATATACAGTGCATGTGAAACAGAAAAAGAAGATATGGGCAAACAGGAAGATTTTTTTAAAAGGCCCCCCAAAATAACATTTAAATATGGTGGCCATCTTTTCAAATAGAAATATTGTTAGGGAATAAGGCAATAAGGAATATTTATATCTAAGTACAAGAATCAAGTACAATTAACTGTTTTAGTATTACATGAAAAAAAAGGAAATCATTTTTAAAAACCTGAATTATTTGATTAGAATGGAGTCTTTGGAAGATGGCCTTTGGAACTTTCTGGATAATGGATCCCATACATGTATAATGCAGATGCACAACTTCATAAGACTAAAGAAAGGACAAGGCAGGCTTGGGATTTGTTGTTCTGACATAGCTTAATTGTAAAATACGTTTCCTGCCTCTGCTCCAGCAATTCCTTAATCACTGGTAGCTGAAGGTGGTCTTTCATGTCAACACCATCAGTCAGTGACTTCTTTCCACAAAGGCAGAAAGCAGAAAGCTGGTTGCTATGGCAGAAAAGCTTTACAATGTTCCTTTTACACTATGACCCGCTCCCATGATCCCATTGGTATTTAGTATGTTATCTTTCTTTTTTAAGACATTGTTAAGGAGAAAGAGAAGTGCTGCTGCTCCTACTCCTACTATACTTGATGCCACTAAAGCTATCTGCGCTGGAAATTATAGTAGCCTCAGGCTGATTCTCCAGATGATAAACTCTACACGCAATTCCAATGCAAGATCAGCAAGCCCCACTGATTCATTTGGCATTTCTACTAACAGTAAGTAATGAACACAGTAATCTTCTTTTTATAACAAGATTCTCATGGGGTAAAGTAATATATGTTGCAAATGTCTAATGACAAATAACAACCAGTTATTAGGCAGTAGGGATGTAGCGAACATCGCCAAAAATGTTCGCGGACCCATTCGCGGACTTTCGGCAAAACTCGAGAATATTCGCGAACTTTGCGAACCCCATAGACTTCAATGGGAAGGCGAAGTTTAAAACCTAGAAAAGCCATTTCTGGCCAGAAAACTGATTTTAAAGTTGTTTAAAGGGTGCCACGACCTGGACAGTGGCATGCAGGAGGGGGATCAAGCAAAAATTTCTCTGAAAAATACTTTGTAAAAAAAAAACGCCAAAAAAACCGCAAAAAAACCCCCCAAAAAATAACGCCAAAAAAAAAAACCGCAAGCTATTCCTGTGTATACGCAAAGGCGAAAAACCGAAGCGAAAAAACGCGGCGGAAAAACCGAGGCGAAAAAACGCAGTGCAAAAAAAACGCGGCGAACCCAAAATGGCGAACATCGCCAAAAGTTCACGAATTTCCGCGTTCGCGAACACCCGATGTTCGCGCGAATTAGTTCGCCGGCGAACAGTTCGCTACATCTCTATTAGGCAGTATTTACTAGTCTGATACAGATTAATTGCTATGAGTAATTAGAACTAATGCAGACTTTACTGAGACTTTACTCAACTTTTATCACCAAATCCCCTTTTTCAGTAAAACTAAATCTAACAAATGAGTAGGCTAGAAATGTTGCACATTAAGGGGCTGATTTACTTACCCACGAACGGGTCGAATGGAGTCCGATTGCGTTTTTTTCGTAATGATCGGTACTTTGCGATTTTTTCGTATTTATGTATTGTTTTTCGTATTCTTTACGAATTTTTCGGATCCAATACGATTTTTGCGTAAAAACGCGAGTTTTCCTATCCATTACGAAAGTTGCGTAAAAAGTTGCGCATTTTGCGTAGCGTTAAAACTTACGCGAAAAGTTGCGCATTTTTCGTAGCGTTAAGTTTTAACGCTACGAAAAATGCGCAACTTTTCGCGTAAGTTTTAACGCTACGCAAAATGCGCAACTTTTTACGCAACTTTCGTAATGGATACGAAAAACTCGCGTTTTTACGCAAAAATCGTATTGGATCCGAAAAATTCGTACAGAATCCGAAAAAATCGCAAAACATACGAAAAAGTCGCAAAATATTCGTTTTCAAGTCGGAACTTTTCCAATTCGGGTCGGATTCGTGGGTTAGTAAATCAGCCCCTAGGTTTTAGTCAATTAACAGTGAAGATCTGTGAATCTGAAGATACCCCATTACCTTCCCATCTTCTTTTCTGCTGATTTACTGCACATGCTCTGTGCTGCTCTCACTTTCCAAAGACTGACTCACAATAAACTGTACATATAGAATATAAAAGTTATGATACAAAACTGATTAGCAATTCAATTACATTTTCATTACATGGCATCTCAGAAACCAGTGCAATTTGCCATCAGAATTTAAAATCAGCCCTGTAGCATATAATTATATGACACATGAGGGTTGACTCACTAAGGTGCGTTAAAACGAGCGCTATTTATAGCATGCGTTAAAAATTTTATTGCGTCTTATTTTTCGCATCTTAACGTATGATTCACTAAAAGTATATTTACATTAATATAGGTGCGATGCTGTTTGCGTTATTTAAGTCGCGAAGACAATTTTCGCGCGGTATTCGACGCAACGCACGCTAATTAACGCAACGTGCTACTTGGCCCTCGCGCTAATTAACCATACAGCCATACACACCATTACGTTCATAAAACTGCTTTTTTTGAAAATGACCATTTCCCTGCAAACTGGAGGCTACATCACTCTAGGGCCAACACAGACTTGAATAAATCCCACTGCAAAGTCCATATTGTGTTGCCAAAAGCTCATGAACTGTACTTTTCTATAATTACCGCCTGCCCCAAGTAGGTATTAATTTTCACACAGACTAATGCGATATTTAGCACGTCTAAGTGTTTCTGCGCGCTGATTAACGCAATGCGGTAAAATTAACGCATTCGGTTGTGCGCTATTTAGCACACGTGATATACGACTTAGCGCATGCGATAATACTTTAGCGAATCACGTGTTTTTTTGTGCGTCAGTTTTAACGCAAAAAAGCATGCAATAAGCGTTATCGCACTTTAGTGAATCAACCCTATGAACTTCATTTTTTGCTTCATGATTCTTGAGGACCTAGTTTCTAAATTACTGCCCAGACCACACTGAGCATGTGAGTGTCATTCATAACAAGATTCAAATAGTTGATATCTGGTGCACAACATGAAAGACCTGAATCATTACTGTTTTGGTGATAATGAACCTTTAGGCTGGTGTGGTAAGTTCAGTATATAAAATACTGCATTTCTGCCCATATTAGTTTTTAGGGTTTATCTTTTAAGTGAAATGTGGGGTCAAGTGCATTTTCTAATAGAGGAGAAGGGACTATAGTTAAAGGGACATATAAACTATAGGGGTCATTTACTTACCACAGTGCGGTAAAGCAAAGTGTGCCAAAGTCATTCTGCAAACAATTCTATTTATTAAAGATTCTTATAAGCTACTCTTAAAACCTTTTATATAGTTGCACTCAATGTCGCTGACTTCATCCTGCCTCTGCTAAGAATTTTGTGCAAGTGCATGTACTAGTACAGGGGAGCCCTGGAGCTAGCACTACCTCCAAAATATCAGTAGCTAGGGTTCCCTCACTGGGTGCACACTTCGTGTTCATGGCAAGCCCTAGAAGTGATTTCATCCCAACAACAATTCTTTTGATGATGCGCAACAATTCCTTTGACGCTCGCACCAATTCTTTTGATGAGAGACAATTGTTTTTGATGTGCGACAATTCTTTTGACGTGGGCGACAATTTTTGGACTTGCAGTGAAAAAAATCCGCCAAGGACAAAATGTGGAAATTTGCAACAAATCCATGTCTGACAAATGTTTCACCTATCACTAATGATCAGTTAATGCTGTTTGCTTGTTGTCTGCTTTGAGTTACTAGAACAGGGATCCAGAACTTTTTTTTTTTTACCTTTTTACAGGTGCAAAAAGTGTTGGTGAGCAACACAAGCATGAAAAAAGTTAATTTGAGATTCCAAATAAAAGGACTGCGGTTGGCTATTTGGTTTCCCAATGTGGACTACTAGCCTGTTGGAGGCTCTGCTTGGAGTATAACAGTGTCTCTGTGCTTCCAAAACTTGCCTCCAAGATACAAATGTAAAAATGGGCACCTACTTTGAGGCCACTGGGAGCAACATGAAAGGAGGTGATGAGCAACATGTTGCTCATGAGCCACTGATTGGGGATCACTGTACTAGACTCAGGGTGATCCTGGCCTCTGTGCCATTTGAAGCAGCTATTATGATGCCTTCTCACGCATTCCCCTGTCCTTAACTTTTCAGTGTTGGGGGGTGGCTGAAGGGGCTGCATCGCTAGTGCACAGAGCACATTGACTCAGAGAATGTTCCAGTGTTTTTATTCGGCAAGTAGGCCACCTTTGCACAAGAAATAGGGAGGCCAAAAGTCACTTCATTGTCGCTAGACAAAAAGGGCAGGGGAACGACTCCAAAACAGCAGTGTATATTATGTTGTTTTGGTGAACTTTTATGTATATAGATAGACTTTTCACCTTTAGTTACAATACTCCCCATGTTTTTGAACATTTACAACACGATGTTCACACAGAGATACATTTTTCAGCATAGAAACTCTAGACGTATAAAACCCTAGCAAATCCCAACACCCCAGCAAGATATAGTAGATTAGGAGTGGACTGTGGACAGGATGCGAATTCCTGTCATAAGCAGAATAATGTTGTAACCGTGCATCATGGTCTAACTTTACTCTTTTTCAGATACATTCTGCGACAATCTGTTCAATAATTTAGTTTCAACGACCAGTGGGACTGCCTATTGGCTTCTGCTGAAGCCCCTGTTATATGGACAGATTCTGTATACACCATACAACAACCTTACAAAGCAAATAATGGAGAAGGTAATTAACCATGGAGGATTTCTGCATACCATGTTAAGTAGATATTAAAAAAACGTCCAAGTTCCGTATATATGGAAGCCAATTCCCAATCCTGCTGAAAAGGCAGAATCTCAGCTGAATCCTGGATTCGGTGCATCCCTAAAATATTGTAATGCAGATCTCCTACGTTCAACCCCATGACTCTCTGTTTAGTGAGACATTACAATATTACATCCATTTGCTAAGTTAGACCTCAGAAGAAACTAACTGCCCCAAATAGATGAAGCCATTCTGCTGATGTCTATGGAGGCTCAGCAAGCTTAAGGAAGTAGCAATAAGACATCACAATGAATGTAATGTGTGTAAAAGATGAAGCCTCATAATTCATTGTTTAGATAGTATAAGTTACCTGGAATATAAAACAATTTCTGATAACAGTATAGTCTAACAAGGGTACTTGTTTAACAGTGTACAAGTAGGCAGGCATGATCTTTTGTAATAATCATCATATTGAAAAATAAAAATAAAATCTGTTTTCTCTTTCAGGCTAATGCCACCATTCAGCAGGTTGTGGCATACAAAGGCAATGTTAGCACTTGGGTTACTAGCATCCAGCAGTTATTAAATCAATGGGATAAGCTTCAACAAGCCGGAACTCTTATTGGACGTCTACAGGTATCATCTCACTTGCTTAAAATTGGACTTTTCTCACTGCAATTGCGGTTATAATGATGCCCAATGATGATGTTAGCTAAAGATTTGCAATAATATACCACAGCTTAATCCAACAAGGTTAATAAAATGCAGGCTACTGTGTAGCTAGTCTGCTGATAATGTGTCTGTTTTGCTTTTTAGGAACTGCTCAACAATTCTGTTATAGATAACATTCTTACGAATTTTCTGAATACAAACGCATCTCATATCAACAATACAATAAACAGTGCCTGTAAGTATAGTGTTCCTCTTCCAAACTCCATGCAGACATGCCAAAAAATGCACAGACCCGTGTACGAATGTTGTGTACAAATGCAGCATTCACATAAACCAATGACCATATCAGCCATATAGTTAAACTTTAACATTCACTGTTTAGTGGTGGTTCATACTAATGACACCAAAAGTAGCACTTGCAAGGAGTTGTTACTGACGCATGATGGATGATGCATTTTATCTGAAATGAGTCAGTTACTTTGTGGTTATGTTGTTGTACTTTGTAGTTGCACCATTTCAAATGCATCAAATTGAGCTATAGTGCATGCACCATTATATGAAGTTAATTGACAGTGAACTTCATAGGCAGTGAACATGCCCACAGTAACAATTTGAATTCAAGTACACGCAAATTTGGGCTGGAAATCCATCTGTTCAGTGAATCTCTATTCAATGAGGCCTTTCTCCTTCCAACCCTTGGTATAAAGCTTGCACTGAAAACAGCTGCAGGGTATTGGATGCCCACTGGGTACTAGTTGCTCTTTATTGTGAGCTTTTAGTGCCCTTGAAAGTAGAATGTTTGATGCAATAGAATAAGTTAGCAGCACTGGGGGGCCTAACATGGACATACATTGTTTTTTTCAATTTGTCATTTAACAAAAGGTATTTTTTTCTGTGCAGTAAACATCATAAATCTACTAAATACCAACATTAATAATATCCAGCAATTCCAGCCTATTGCTACTGTGATAAACAACTTATTGTCCTGCATGACCTACAACCGTATTCAGCCAATGAACAGCGTAGAAGAAATGCAAGCAAAAGCTGTAGAACTCCAGAACAACAACAAGCTGTTTGCAGGTAACACTGAAACTAATAAAATTGAAAATAAATTGTAATTATAAGCAGAAGTAGCTTTCCTTTATTTTCCCTTACATAATATACTGTGAGAACTTACTTAGCTTATTGGGCACCTACATGCACAGGAGTGTGTATAATTTTTAGATGCTTTTCTGGACTTTGGAGATCTTGTTCTTTTCATGAATAGTACACAAGATATGTAACATTGTTCTGTTCATGTTGTCCCAAAGAGAAGCAACCACAGATCCAATATGCAACTATAGTAGCACTATGAAATCATTACTTATAATCATTACTAGATAAGGACAGTAGGCAGACTTAAATTAGCTTATTAGTGAATAGTTATGAGTGAATCTGTCCTGTTTTGTCTTGCCGAAAATTTCGAGAAACAACAGGAAAATTTGTAAAATGGCGAAGAATCAGTGAAACGCATTTGGCACATAACTTTTTTGTCACCTGGTCTTTTTTGTCCCCATGTCTTTTTTTGACTTGACTGTGCCAATTTTGCCACCCAATTTGATGTGCTACGTCGTATGTCACATGTAGTTTTTCTGCACCGAATATTCACTGAAGTTTCACAAAACAATTTGCCAATGGCGAAATGCGGAAATTTGCTGCGAATCCATGACTGCCGAAAAAATTCACTCCCTATTAGTGAAATGAAAATAGTTGCCCTTCTGTAATTAATGTGCAGACTTTCCTATAAGGTAACAAATATGAGCTGCTGAGAAGGCATTTCCTGTGTGGGGGGGAATCATTAATGAATTGTTAAACAACTGTTTCTCCTTTACAGCTGTGGCATTTGATCTTCCCTCTGAGACCACTGGGCAGAGTAAAGCATCATTTAATCTCCCGAAGCAAATTAAATACACCATTAGCATGGAGCCCGTACTGTCAGAGGACACCAATATCATCAGAAAATCCTATTGGACCCCTGTCCCAGCCAGCTCCCTTAACAAATACAGTCGAGGCTTTGTATATCTACAAGAAAACATTGACAGAGCTATTATTGAAATGCAGACAAATAAAAGTGTTGCCAATGTCGGTTTGCAATACCAGTCAGTGCCCTTTCCTTGCTACAAGAGAGACCGGTACGTTCAATTCTCTACCACCAGTAACACTGAATTGTAATTATTATCTAGGCATGAGGCATTTTAGACTAGAGCATGAAGCAGAAAATATTCATATAGTCTAGAGGAAATGCCTCCCAGAGAAGCAAATGATAAATGATTTCATGACTAAAAAGATAAACCCATGTAAATGGAATTTTCTTGGAGCTTGTTTGTAATTCATTCCCAAAATTCCTTTTATTTATGACTAAAAAGCGGGAGGGTACTCTGCAACTTCCCAATGCCAAAATGAGGTTGCTCGGACGCTTTAGCTAAGAACTTCAGATGGTGTCCCAGCTGACACTTGTGACCTTACTGGAGTTTTGACAGCTCTTTGTTCCAAAAAATTCCAACCTGACATTAATCCTGCCATACAATAAGGTTGACCAGTCCACAGAATGGAGCACAATCAGTTGTGTCTCTTACTGCCTGTGGCATTGTCTGTATTTGGTAGCACTGCATACATGAGCAGCAGAATGTGGGCAGCACACAGTCTGCTAGCACCCTCTATGTTGCACCTTTTATCAGTCAGTGAATACAGTGCTAGAAAAAAAGACAAAACCAAGATACCATTCAAACCCTGATTTGTATTCACTTAAACAAAAAAGGATTTAAAAACCAGTGATTTATAACCATCACTGTGCATTGGCAGGTTATCTCTAGATTTTTAAACTAGGACCAAATCTAAGCTTTCCATTGGCCAAGCCAGTAAAATATCAGCCAAGGCTGGGCGGGTCTTACAGATTTACCTGCAATGTTTTTGCCAGTTAATTTGTAATCCCTAGTTGTTCCACCTCTAGCTCACCCATGATCTATCCGAAATCTCTCTCCCGGCTCCCTCCCTGTCTCGGCTAGCCACTCTTTACCACTGTACCCACTAAATGTGACTGATCTGTCCCTGTACAGAATGATACTGTCCCCTTGTCTCCTCTTTTCTGTTTGTGACAAAAGGTGCCATAATTAGAGCATAGATTGTACCAGTTAAGAATTTTTAGGTGAAGCAAAAATAGGCCAAATTTGCTCATCACTAAGAAAGTTGTTGCGCACATTAGTTAACAGGGGGCTTACAAGAATGCTGCAATTTTTGGAAAAAAAATTGTGTTGTAAGTTGCGTTCAAATTTTGCACGTTGTAGCAATCCTTTAATGTTTCATGTATTTTGGCCTGTATTGCTGAAACCATGAGTTGTGAAAGTAACTGGATTATGAAAGCTATTTAATTACATCAATGAGCATTCTAACAATCTAGGATTCTTCTTCAATTTCACAGTTTTCTGGCAAGCATGGGCTACACACTGCCAATCGCACTGATGATTACGTGGGTCCTCTTCATCTCTGCATTTGTAAAGAAGATTGTACATGAGAAAGAGATGAGGTTGCACGAGGTATAAGCTTCCTTTCGGAATGTGTACAGAATGTTAGCTGGTATTCCAAAGGCTTTAAGGAAACCACGTGCAGACGTTAAAAAAGAGTGGATGCAGCACTCCAAATAATTTTTATGGCCACCGGCTTAGAGGCTCCATAGACATGACTGTATGACATAATAATTTCATTTTAACCCAGCCCTCCCACATGTTATATGAGAAATAATCGGTCCACTGCATATAATAAGTTGGAAAGCAAATAGACAATCTAATCCAAGTAAGGACCCACTGGTTATAGAATGCAACATAGCCTGTTTAGAACTTTTAGAACTGTAGCCTTATTAGAACAACAAGATCAGCTGCATTATTTTTGCTTTCCATAACTGGTCAGTATTATGTCCTATTTTATATTTAGTGTTTTAAAGTCTTTTGTGTTCCAGTAACTGCAATAATAAGTATACTCACTTTTTATACCATTTCCTTTACAGTACATGAGGATGATGGGAGTCAACTCTAGCAGCCATTTTTGTGCTTGGTTCATTGAGAGTGCATCATTTTTATTAATAACAGTCAGCATCCTAGTTCTTCTTCTGAAGTTCGGCCAAATTCTTCCCAGTAGCAATGGTTTCATCCTATTTCTCCTCTTCCTGGATTATAGCTTAACGATTATTGCCATGAGCTACCTCATCAGCGTTTTCTTCCACAACACCAATGTCGCTGGACTTAGTGGAAGCCTGATCTACATCATTACTTTTTTCCCTTTTATTGTCATTGCCACCAAGAGTTCTGTCTTATCCTTTTCTGCTAAAACATTGCTGGTAAGTTTATATGGGCAATGGGTTAAAAGTGGACATTTACAGTGTAAATACATATATAGTGCTTGTTGAAGGTTTGTGAACCCTTTAAAATGTTATATATTTTTACATGAATGTGACCCAAAACAACATCTGATTTTCATGACATTTCATGAAAGTATACAAAGGCTAAAAGGCTAAGTAGTTTTTAATGGATTGTAATAAATAAATAAAAAAAAATAACGTAAGCATTTGTGCATGTTTACATATTTAACAAATGACATTCCCCCCCCCCTTTTCCTATTTTGTTATGTACTAAAACCATTGAATTCTACAGAGCTTATTTATTATTTGCTGTGCAAATGTGTGTCCTATTGCCATTCTTTAGCTTAAATAACTGCGACCAAGGCTACACCACAGTTCATTTATATAAATTACAATTAAGCCTTTTGAAGCAAGCACACAGTTTGTACCAATGAGGGCTAACACTGTCTTATGTTTAATGTTTGTTGTTGATGGTACTTTTATGAGAGACTAAAATACAACACGAGGCTATATTCAGTGTAAATGTTTAGAACATGAAAATTGTATTGAAGTTAATGGGAATAAGAGAAAAAGATTTCTCATCAAATTAAATCAAGGACATTGTCCTACTTAATTATGCTCTGTACTGGAGCTAGACCTAATTGCTTGGTATGGCTCCATGCAGGCTAACTTAGTGGGTAAAGGTGGCTATACATAGGCAGATGCTTTCATTTGGTGAGGTCACCAAACAAGCAGATCTGAGCCAGATTTGGCAACCCCTGTTGCTGATTATTGGTCCAGATACAGTGGGGCCTAAAGAGACCTATCCACCTATGACAGCAGCAATGTACTTATGCATTGCTCATCTGATTGTATTGTTGGCCAGATATTGGTAATTGGGATTAGGAAAAGAGTATTTTAATAAGACTTTAGATTCTATGTTACTATTGCATTTATAGATTTAAAATTAGGTTTAAGACAATGCCATATATTTATACCATATACTTGCATTATATATACAAACTAAATTATGCATACAGACTTCAATGTATCTCAAGCTATATTTTTTATATTGTTATATAGTGTATTTTTTCTCCAACGGCACTGAGCAATGCAATCCAGTATGTGGTTTATTATGAAGAACAAAGTGTGGGTGAGTTACATTTTGTGAAGTGAATTTCTACCACCTTTTTGTAGCTTATACATGATATATATATATATATATATACACACTCACTAGGATAAGGCGTGTGTGGATGCTTATTTACCCTGTTGGATTAAATTATAGGAAATTGAATGTTACAGTCCATAAAAGTATTGGTGACTGTTACAAGCAGACTTTCATACATTGGTAAAGTCGTCATGAGACAAGGAAGGGGGTGAAAAAATGCTGGCTCACAAACTGGGGTGTGGGTACAAAAGGGATCATTTACAAAGGGCCTTCCAGGGTGAAAAGTAAAAACACATACATTAACACATCTTTCACCCTGTCCCCGATGGGCACAGGACTTTGTTGGCCTATAGGTAATTGATCAACAGCAGTGTGACTTCAAATATCCAACTTTACATTTATTTAGTTATAGTTTTGCACTTGTTACTTTTGTTAAGAGGTACTTTTGTTACCTCTGTTGTTGACATGTTACATGTGTTTTCCTAAATACTGTCAAGAAGTGAGATATAAATAGTTGTATGTAGTGATGAGCGAAATTTTTTGGCAGGCGTAGATTTGCGGCAAATTCCTGTGTTTCGCCATTGGCATAGGCATGGGAGTGATGGTTAAGAAGGAGTGCAGTTCTGTAACCACTTTCTATAGATGCACTTCATTGCTTTTGCTCTTCACCTGAATAATTGCTATAAGTGACATGAAGTGATGCTGGCATTACAAGCAATGTAACATAACATTCTATTGGTTACAAAAGTGTAGAAATGGATTTGGCAAATTTAGCTGTACAGTTGTATCATTTGAAGATGACTATGATTTATTTTTGCCTTTTCAGGAATCCAATGGAGTAATATGTACATATCCCCACTGCTAGGGGACTCAATGACTTTTGGGTGGTTATGCTGGCTCTTATTTATAGACGCCATGATTTACTTCCTTGTTGGGTTTTATATTCGGATGGTATTTCCAGGTAAAATGAATGTCCTTGAGATTTCCACAAAAAGCTGTATAAATATTTACACACTTTGAAATAGGCCATGTTTTAAATACAAATTATCTACTTTCTCTTCAGGAAAATATGGAATCCCAGCTCCCTGGTATTTTCCCTTCCAGATGTCATTCTGGCTGAAATGCTGTGGATTGGAGTCTCTGCGCCCTACAAAATCAAGTGGATTAACATTTACCAATATCATGGCAGACAACATATATCATAAAAAGGGTAACTATCTAGAGAATGAAATGGTAAAATGAGCACTCATGGCTTATCAACTAACATTCTAACTTTTTGCAGGTGCTGAAAATGATCTTTGTTCATTAAATGAACAAGAACCCAACGATCTTACTGTGGGAGTCTCACTTCATGGTTTAACAAAGGTTTTCCAGTCCAAAACTGCTGTCAACAATCTAAATTTAAACTTCTACGAGGGTCACATAACGGCACTTTTGGGGCACAATGGAGCTGGAAAAACTACCACTCTGTAAGTAGGTCAATACAAGGGTTAGACTTGCCAACTACCCCAAAGGCTTGAGTTGCAACCAAAGTGAAATAAAAAACTATAGAGATAACTGATATTTGATTAATGATAATACTTACAGAGCCGCTATTAATCAATCAGGAAATATATATAAAAAATGACATATGACATATGATTAAATAAAAAAGAAAATTGTAATTAGCCAGCAATTAGTTGCAAGGACACAGTATATTTCCCAAACTAGTATTTATTCAAAATCAAAGCTTTCAGTTGGTTTATAAACTAAGAACCATGTTATTTCAAAGGAACAATAGTTAATATTTTATTTTACACCTTTAAAAACAACTCTCTTAAATCATTATATAAATTGGATTCACTCATATGGCCATATGCAAATGACAGCTTAAACTAGCATAGATATTTTCTTTCAGCAGGGGACTCAATGCAGTTTCTTATAATCTTCAAATATTCTTTAATTTATTTTCTCTTAAAAAGAAACCAAAGTAAAGCTTTCAGTAGGCTGAAACAGTATCTCGTTAGGTGTTTTATTTCAGTCTATGGATAATGGCCAACATCATTCAAACAAATAAATGTGCCTGCAACAAATTATCTTATACTTTTTAATTGAATATAAGTGGAACCTTTAGAAAATAGGGTAGAGCTTAGTTAATAGAACCTGTACCAGTGTACTATTTCAAATAGTGTAATGGCCACAACATATGAATTTGATTAACTTTAGATCTCAACAGTGATAAGGCTCTGAGCCTGACAGCCATGCTTTACAAGCTCTCTCATAAAATAAATGAGGAAAATCAGATCCTTTAAAATGCTCTTAAGGAAAAACTATAGAGACTAACTGCACTATGGTTTATACAAAAAAATTTAGTAATGGCGAAATGTTTTTGGCAAAAGCATAGAAATGATTTGAATTTATCTAACCGCTTCCCAATGATTTCCTTTGTTTTCGTTTTCTCCAGTTCCATGTTGACAGGTCTCTTTGGTGCCAGTTCTGGTACTATTTATGTGTATGGTGATGATATTAGAACAAATCTGGATCGTGCCAGAAGCAACATGGGGGTCTGCATGCAGTATGATGTTCACTTTGATCATCTTACCACAAAGGAACACCTGCTGCTTTATGGTTCTATCAAAGCTCCTCACTGGACCAGGGCACATTTACACATAGAAGTAAAGAGGTGAGTGGCATAAGATTGCTATGGCACCCCTTCTCAATCAAGGTCCCTTACATGTGAAGTCATAAAAACAATAAGAACCACAGGGCCCACTCTTCATCTTTTTAAAATAAATAATAAAAGCCCAACATGTTTATTTTCTATTTCTTATTTTCTTTTTGCTTACTCATACAAAGAACTACTTTAATTGTGTCCTGTTAAGAAAATGTGTCACAAAGACTTACTACTTGAAATATATGATCCTGAAGAATTGGTGATTTTTTTTTGTAGCAAAATATCCAATGTCCTGAACTTTCCATTCAGTGGTCCAGAAAAATGATAGACTGTAGCAAACAGCTGCCTCATTGCATTTATTTTGCTAAAGGAAGATCTTTATTAATTATATTAATTATATTAATTGCAAACTGTGAAAAGTTCTATACACACAACACAATTTAAGTGTAAATTCCCATTAAAATACTCCATTCTTGCCTCCTTCATGCAGCACAATTTTACAATTGTTGAATATGTTGGAGAGCACAAAGTATGAACGTATTGCCCAGTGGGCCATTTCATGGGGCTTTAAAGTTATCCTTAAGAACTCATAGGCAAAAAATTATATTGTTGATTTTTTTTTTTGCAGGAATTTGAAAGATACAGGATTATACAATCACCGCCACAAGCCTGTGAAAGCCTTATCCGGTGGCATGAAAAGGAAGCTGTCCATTTGCATAGCTCTAATTGGTGGTTCCAAAGTTGTGATCTTAGACGAACCAACCACTGGTGTAGACCCCTGTTCAAGACGTAGCATTTGGGAGGTCATATCCAAACAGAAAAAAGGTTAGAGAGAAGGCCGTGTGCGCTAAAATATCAATAAACTATACACTTAATATTTTGATCTATCCAAAACTGGTGAATAATATAAGACAAGGCGTTGTTAAGCTATGAGCAAAAAAACAAAAGAAAAAGAGACCCAGCCCAAATATTGCACTCAAGCATTGTTTAAAGGTGAAAATCATTGCCCAAGGGCTTTATTAAATAGAAGCATCTTATATCCCAGTTACAACATTTCTAGTAAAGATACAAAATAATCCTACACAGAATGACAGAATACAGGTATTGCAGAGTACTCCCTTAATGCGATGGATACAGGATTGTTTGGTACCCAGTATGTGCCAACATTTTCCTGGTTGCCATTAGTTATGTCACCAGAAATGTCAATGGCTTGTTGCTATATTGTGTGCAGTGTCTATATTTTTATACATACTCTTAACCTATGAATTGGTAAAAAAAACTGGGTGCCAATTCATTATGGTTTGGGTCTCCTAAATCCCCCAATTCTCTTTTTCAGTTAAAGATTAAAACATAGCAAATAAGTTAATCATTTTGGTCTTGTGAGGATAAAGATTAAGAACAGCTGTAAGAGCATTACTAACACAAGAAAAACATATTTCCAGAGTGTGCATCTACTAAATGATGATTGTGACCTTGAATTATTGTGACCTTGGCACAGAAGCCAAGGTCACAATCAAATCTAATATAAATTAAATCACTGAACAATCATTTCTGACATTTAAGCTTATTTGCATAATTAGTTCACATAGTAAAAAAATTGCTCTGTGAAGCTACAAGTTTATTGTTATTGTTACTATTTATTACTTATCTTTATATTTAGGCCCTCTCCTATTCATATCCCTGTCCTTTTCAAATCACTTCCTGCTTGATAGGTTAAATTGGACCCTAGCAGCCAGATAGCTGCTGAAATTCCAAACTGGAGAGCTACTAAATAAACAGCTAAATAATTCAAAAACTGCAAATAATAACAAATGAAAATGAGTTGCAAATTGTCTCAGAATAGCACTCTCTGCATTATACCAAACGTTAATTTTAAGGTGAACTACCCCTTTTAAATCTTGTTAAATGACCTTAAGGTTCTTTATTACAGATAAAACCATAATTTTATCCACCCACCATTTGGACGAGGCAGAGGTGTTAAGTGACCGGATTGCATTCCTTGAGCAGGGAGGCCTGAAATGCTGTGGGACCCCCTTGTATCTTAAACAGAAGTTTGGCAGCGGGTACCACCTCACTCTTACTAAAAAGGTACAATGCTTAATTAACAATTGCTTAATTTCAAATATATAATTGTATCTGCAAATGTTCTATTTAATCAGAAAAAAAAAATAGTTTCCTGCTTATAATGGGGAAACTATAAGGATGATAAAGACTATTTATAGAATTCAATAGATCTTCATGTAATTAATAAAACACAGATTTTATCATTGCCCTTCTGAGATACAATAGGATACAGAAAATGCATCCTTTTGGCAAACAAAACAGGCAAATCAGCTGCATTGATTCCTAATTTTATTCATACAAAAGGGTAAAATACATTTAATTGCCTAAGAGCTAATATGAATAGTGATGAGCAAATTTTTTCGCTAGGCATGGATTCGCAGCGAATTTCCACATTTCACCATTGGCGAATTGTTTTGCGAAACTTCCCTGAAAATTTGCCGTGGAAAAATTTGTTGCACGGAATTTTTTTTTGTCATGTGCCAAATGGGCGCGGTCGCGAAAAAAGCACGGGCGACAAAAAATAGACGTGGGCAACAAAAATAGACGCGGCGACAAAAAAGACGCGGGTGACCAAAAAAAATTGCACGACAAATGCGTTTCGTGAATTTTATGGCGAAGCAAAACTGGACAGATTCGCTCATCACTATTCTTGACATGTTTGTATCACAAGGACATAGAACAAATGTAAGGAAAGGTACTGATGAATTTTGCATGCATAACCTCTGGGTGCCAGTGAATGTAGCAGCTTCTAAGTTTACTTGTGTAGCCCCCATAATCCTTAAAGGAGAATGCAAGTCAAAATTTAAAAAGCATACTGCCCAATAGTCCTCCTATTGTTTAGTAAAAACGCCACACTTTTTGCACACCTAATCAAATATTTACTCAGTCACACTTACTTCACATTTTCTAGAACAGGCAGCCATCTCTAAAAAGGTATTCTCCCTTCCTTTCCCTCCTTGCTTCATACTGCACATGTGTTTCATTCCCTCCCCCCCTCCCCTCTGGCATATCTGCTTCTGATTGGCTGGTGGGTATGTGTAGCTCAGAACAGGAGACAGGATCAAGTTACACACATGCTCAGAGAATAGGAAGGCTGCCGCTGGCGCCTACAGGAAGGGGAGAGAGATTTCAGTGATGTCACTGTAGTCTTCACACTGCTGTAGGCTGCCAGCACCATATCTCAGAGAAGCAAGCAGGGATCTGGGAATTTAGATATGCAGTAAGTACTTAAAAAGAATGCCTTTAGACATAAGGTGGCCACACACGTGGCGATTTGCGATCGGTCGCACGAAATATTGTACAATCAGCCACAAACCGTTCAGGGCTAAAACGGCAGATAGGAAGGTAGAAACAATAGGATTTCTACCTCCTTCTGCCGATTCAGCGCTGAAGGCAGATTTTGATCAGGCGCCTTCTATGGCGCCCGATCAAAATCTTTTAACTGGTCTGATCGGCGAGTCGACCGATATCAGCAGCCTCCTGCGATATCGGTCGACTCACCGACTTGCCATACACGCACCGAATATCGTACGAAACGAGGTTTCGTACGATATTATTGGTGCGTGTATGGCCAGCTTTACTTTTAATTTATATTAACCTTTCATTGTCCTTTAAAAAAAGAATATTGTGATTGAAAGCAAGAAACCAACATTAATGAAGTCTTCAGAGATTTCCAAGGCAATACAATTACATACAGATATACTTCTCTCTTTCCATGGAGACAGAAGGTTTGCAAACAAATTATTGCTCTCATGTTTAGCCATTTGGCACACCTCTGCTATAAGCATGATCATGACAGAACAGACTTGGTAGACATATGCTTTAAGGTATTTAAATTGGGAAAAAAATACTAACCTAATTATGATAACATGAGATATCCATAACATGGATAACATTGATATGTTTATACCACTGCCATAGATAATGCTGATAATCTCCAGTTGCTGTCTGTTATCCACTAGGCCCATTTCCCTTTGACCAATAATACAAACTGGAACTTAGCATTTTCCCAGATATATACCTGGGATGATTTATCAATGAACTGCCTACATATACCTCAGTTTTTCTGGTACAAAGCAGCATATTTTGTCATTACAGTAAAATCCACAAGCCAACAGAATGCAGACAACCACAACAATGTTGCATACTTCTCATGGTGTGCATCATCAGTTTTGCTGCTAGCTGCCACTAAGGACAATGGAATGTGTTCTTTAAAAAAATTGCCTGGCATGTCTGGTCTGAACTTTATTCAGAATGACAAAGCAGGGCATTACATTGACAAAGGCTTGCTGTGGTTCAGTAAACCACATTAACCTATCAGTAGATAGATTTTACTGACCTTAAACAATTATGAAACAATCATCACTGCATATGTAATTATGTCATCACCTAAAAAAAAAAAATAGTCTGCTGCACATCAAAAACATACTTTATTAATGAGGTCCACCTTTTGTTTCAGTTCCCAAATCGAGAGAACCAAGAAGAATGCGATGTAGAGTTGGTGACTGATCTCATAAAGTCACATATTCCAGAGGCTTGTTTGAAGGAGGATGTTGGAGGAGAACTAGTGTACCTCCTGCCTTCATTTAATGCTGAAATTTCTGGGGCCTACTTATCTCTTCTCCAAGCTTTGGATAGCAGAATGAATGACCTCCATATTGGGTGCTACGGAATCTCAGATACTACCATAGAAGAGGTACAGTATTAAAGACTGAGTCTGATATCAGTATATCGGTCATGTTACTTCATCCACAACATTTAAAGCCTTTACATTTAAAGGAACGGTTCAGTGTAAATATTAAAGTGGGTAAAATAGATAAACTGCACAAAATAAAAAATATTAATAATATAGTTAGTTAGGAAAAAATATAATTTATAAAGGCTGGAGTGAGCAGATGTCTAATATAATGGCCAGAACTCTGCTTTTTGCTTTCAGCTCTCTAACCTCTTAGTTAGTCAGTGACTTTGGGGGGGGCACATGGGGCATAGTTGTTCAGTTAGTTTGTGAGCATGCAGGTCTGATTCAAAAGAGAACTTACTGAACAGTTACAGTTATGTCCCATATGCCCCCCCCCCTCAAGTCACAGATTGGTTACTGACTGCTAATAGCTTAGAGAGCTATAAAGGAGGAAGTAGTGTTCTGGTTATTATGTTAGACATCTATTCACTCCAGCATTTATAAATTACATTTTTGCCTAACTATGTTGAAAATGTTTTTTTTTATTTTGTGCAGTCGGTTTATTTATTTTACCCACTTTAATATTTACACTGAACTATTCCTTTAAATGTTATTATGAGGCCATTATCATGTGCTAAGTACATGCTGTGGAAATTCATCTGTGCACTAGACATTATTATAGTTAGAACAATAATACTTAGTTACTAGTTACCAATGGGTGGTTACTGCTCAGAAATTCCTTTTGCTACTACACAGGTGTTTCTCAAGCTGACTGATAACCTTGACGAAGATGAACAAGATGCCATGGCTTGGTCCAGCACAAAGACGGTGGTGCCTATACCTAATGAAGAAAATTTGCATGTACAGGATGAGCTGTCTTTAACCAACTACAGATTTACAGATAGAGATGGTATGATATCACATACACCTTTTTTCAGCTTTGGAATCAAGTCACACTTGTATATGAAAGCATATTTTCTTCTTAGTAGGTTCTGGTAATAAGACAATATTGTGAAACTATTTTTATATGTTGAAATACATATATATATTCATGTAATCTGTACCGTTAACATAACATTTCAAGCACATTGTTTCTTTTATTATGTTATATAGACCAACCCCTGACGAATGAGGAAAAGCTTACTGGTGTGTCTCTGCTCCTCAAGAAAATCATGGCCATCTTTATTAAGAGGTTCCACAATTCCAGACGAAACTGGAAAGGCCTTATATCTCAGGTTCTGCTCCCTGTTCTTTTCGTTGTCATTGCCATGGGGCTAGGGTCACTTTCCTCGAGTGCTGTATCTTTTCCAGAACTCCTGCTGACACCCGATCTTTATGGTACATCTTCACAGTCAGTGGCATTTGGGTAAGTACTGAAAAGAGCTATGTGTTGCATATTTGTTGTATCAGGTTATTATGGATATAGGAGACAGTGTTTATGGGTTTCCATGTTTTTGATTATTTACGTTCACTGATAAGCTATTGGTTTTGGTATACGGGTATAGGATATGTTTTCCAGAAACCCGTTTCCCAGAATGCTCAAATTATGGGAACACCATCTCCCATAGACTCCATTTTAAACAAACAATTCTAATTTTTAAAAGTGATTTCCTTTTTCTCTGTAAAAATAAAACAGTAGAATGTAGTTGCTCCAAAGTAAGCTGCATGAATCCATATTGGAGGCAAAACAATCCTATTGGGTTTATTGTAATGTTTGAATTCTGTTTACCAGACTTAAGATATAGAGATCCAGATTACAGAAAGACCCCTTATCCAGAAAACCCCAGGTCCTGAGCATTATGGATAATGGATCATCACTGGTGTTGCTTTTATGTATCTGTTTCTTAACTTAGTTGTATCTTGTGGTAGTGTGAAGATATTTCCTAATTATTAATTGTTCTTATGTATCATTAAGGTTGTATAATGAATCATCTTCTAATCTGGTCTCAGCAATGAATTCATTTCCTGGCATAGACAACTCCTGCTTGAACCAAAATTCGTAAGTATTTATGTATTGTTTTCTGACCTACATTAGTAACCCACAAAGGTAAGATTTATGAATATGGCATTGTGGTTCATGTGCAAAAACAATATCAGTAAAAGTACAAACACCTACTGCACTCTTTTAATCTCACCACACTACTAACCTCAGCAGAATTTTGTTACATGGGGCAGAGATATTAATGTTCATATGTTTCCTGAAACAAACTTTTTAGCACTAAAACATTGAGTATTTGGATAATTACTGTAAAACACAATTTTTCATTATTTATCAAGTGTAAAAACCACTCTAATGCCAAACTTTCCAATTTAAAAGCTGGCAAGATCATGTAGAAGTCAATGGGAGCTCTCGTTATTAAATTGTAAAACCTTTATTTAATTCAAGGTTTTAGAGGCTTATCTGGATTTGTTTTGTTTGTAATTGCATGAAAATGATTACAAAAACAAGGGTTTCGGGTTTTCATATGTATGTGTGTGTGTATAATTTTATTTATAAAGCGCTACAAGGATACGCAGTGCTGTACAATCTCACAATATACACAATTACACATAGGGAGAAAAAGTGTTATAATAAATACAATAAATAAGTATAAATACACAGAGATTAAGTGCCATGTGGTATGAGACACAGTATGAAGAAGGTCCCTGCCCCGTAGAGCTTACAGTCTAAGTGGTTGGGTAACATACAGGCACAAATTGGGAGGTAAGAGTGCACAAGGTATGGCCATTTGCCCTTAAGCGCAAGACTAGACAAATGTTTTGGAGCAAAAAACAATAATGTTTTTGTGCTCCAGAAGGTTGCATCTGAGATTTTCTTGGAGAGTGAGTGTTCCCTACGGAGGGATTCAGGGATAGAGTTCCAGAGGTAAGGAGCAGTGAGATAGAAAGGTTTAAGACGAGAGAGCGCAGTGGGTGTGGATGGTGTAAAAAGACGGAGGATCTGAGAGGAGCGCAGGAGACGACCAGGAACGTACAGGGAGACCAGTGAAGAAATGTAGTGAGGAGCAGAGGAGTGAAGGGCTTTGAATGTTAGCAGAAGGGTTTTGTATTCTATCCTTTGCTTAACAGGCAGCCATGCTAGAGAGCTTAAGTGAGGCTGAACAGGTTCCCTCTTTGGACAGATCAGGAGGATCCTGGCAGCAGAGTTTAAGACTTGCTGGGGAGATTGGTGGGAGTAGTACACTGCCTACCCAAGTGTACCCTTGGTACAGGCCTGCTTTGATCACAATCATGTTATATATTTTGAAACTTGTTTGCAAGACACACATAGATATTTAACTAAGAGTTTATACATTAAAAATGTGATTATGCAGTCTACATATATAATCTATTTCTTTTGATATTAACAAACTAATCATTGGGAAGTATGTGCCTTTTCTCTGTACTATATCAAGTTTTCTGGGAAAGGATGTTGCCTTATATTGTTATATTATAGTAATAATATTGCTTAATATTGTTATATTTTAGTAATTGCTTGAGCCAAAATGGTTTGGGTCTATGGACTTCTGACAACCAGTCGCTTTCATATGGTTCCTGCAACTGCTCCACTGGTGCACCGGTAGGTAGAATAAACATTTTTCATTGACACTGGTAAAAGAAAGCATTGCATAGCATCAATAGACCATAGCAATGCAAACCATTTCAAATTATTTTCCTTGTCTTTCAACTTTCTTTTTTAAGATTTATGTGGCTTAATTTTTTTGCAAATTGCAAAAAGAGGGTAGGAAGTGTCTTTGTGCCTCTAGAATGAAATGTAAAGAGTCACCCTCTCACTCTGAATGCAGCACTATCTGTGTTGGGCAGTGCTGCATACAGAGCAGGGGAGTAGGCAGGCGGTCCCTGAAACATACCCTAACTTGCACATTATTTAGATGTCCAGGGCAGAAATACACTGGCCCAACAAAGGAAAAAGAAAAGACTCCAAATTCATAAACCCTATTTGTGCTTTTTGTCTAGTAGTTTCTACATTTATTTGTGTGATTAAGCACAAACTTTTGCTTCTGCAAGAACTATGAGATATGCAGCTCCCATAAGTTGCAATGTTACGCTTCTTTCACACTCCTAGTAAAACCCTTTGCATTTCTTACAACCCCAGTGTCCCTGGCATGACTCCTTTTTAAGTGCACCACCATCCACAGAATGTTAAGGCCATTCGAATGATCTCCTCCCCTCTCATCACTGTGACATTTCTCTCTCTACAGATTATACCTTCTCTTACTGCAACAATGGTGTAATTTCCCATTGTTGTTTGCTCCACTTTATTTGCTGTGAACTGAAGTCAGCAGGCAACAAATAAATTAAGCAAGCAATAATTTTGGTGCCTTTAAATTTCCTTCTTCTCTTTTGTCTTCACTGGAACTGACTTCAAAGCCACTGCATATAAAGTTATAACCCACACCCAGTCAATATAGACCCTTCCATACAAGGGACCAAGGTCACTGCAAACACCCAAACCAGAAACATCAACAATGTAATCCTGCACTGCACTATTTAAAATCTCAATCTAAAGAAAAATGATTCTATTACAATTTCAAATAATCTGTTTTAGTTTCTACCAGATTTGTACTGCTATGTATATTCTTTGTATTATGCAGGTATGTGATGCATCTTCAGCTGCTCCACCTCATCGCCGGACTTTCTCTGAGCAGATGCTTTATAATGTCTCTGGATATAATATGGAAAGCTATCTCCTGACCACCAATTTACAGTTCATCCAAAAGCGGTAAGCCTGAGCTAAACAAACAGGATTATAAGAATTGCTCAGTTCTTTAACTGTCTGACCCTACAATCTAATCTGTATGAAGCAAAACATGCAAGGCTAGCTCTCAGATTCAGTCTGAGCAAACTGTATTGGCAATGCTAATAAGATGAAAATCACATTTGTATGTATTATTTTTATTATTATTAAGCATTTATAAAGCACCAAAATATTCTGCAGCACTGTACAATAAGAGGGTTTATACATACACAATTACATACAAATTAAGATACAAAGCAGCCACTAACCGATACAAGAGGTGAAGCTGGGCCTGCTCAAAAGAGCTTACAATCTATAAGGAGAAGGGGTTGAGACACAAGGTGTGGGAATGGGCAGGTAGGTAAGGTGAGAGATGTAGGGTATTGCTTTTAGCAGCACATAAAAGCTTTGATAAACCTAATGGATGGTAAGCTTCTCTAAATTGGCAGAGAGGCATGGCAAAGCAAGAGCAGTTGCTGAGGTGTATGAGCCTGAGGTGACATACTCTGGGGGAGAAGGCCAATTAATAGAGAGTTACAGTAGTCCAGAACTGATATGATAAGAGAAAAAACATTTTTGCAGCATCTCGGGCGATAAATGATCATATTTTGCAAATATTTCTTAGGTGATAGTGACGTGAATGGTGACTAGATATGTGGAGTGAAGGATAGGGTAAAATCGAGAACAACCCCAAGGCACCTGGCCTGGGAAGATGGGGTAATAGTGGAATTGTTAAATATGATAGATACCTTAGGGAGGTTATGGGTGTTGGACGGGGGAAAGAGAACCAATTCAGTCTTAGTGCGGTTTAATTTAAGGTAGTGTTGGGACATCCAATTAGAAATATCAGACAGGCAGTAAGAGATGCAAGTTAAGAACTCTGGGTTGAGACCAGGAGAGGATAAATAGATCTAAGTATCATTAGCATAGAGGTGGTAATGAAAACCATATTAGTTTGCCAAGAGAGGAAGTATAGAGAGAAAATAATAAGGGGCCCAGGACAGAGCCTTGAGGAACCCCAACAGAAAGAGGTAAGGAAGAAGATGATGCTCCATTGTAAGATACACTGAAAGAATGATTTGTGAGGTAATATGAGAACCAGGACAAGGCAGTGTTGTGACGGCCAATAGAATAGAGGAACTGGAGGAGGAGAGAGTGATCAACAGCATCAAAAGCAAAAACAATACTGATAATTGCCTCTGCTAAAACACACGTAGAGACAATTATCAGTCAATGATCAGCTTTGTCTATCTTAGTAGCAACGACAAGTAGCTGCTACTAGTAGCTCTGTGAGTCTTCACCCTTAGGATGGTTAGACCAGTTTCTGTGGAGTGTTGTTATCTAAAACCAGATTGTAGGGGATTCAGCAGGTTATTGTCAGAGAGGAATAGCGTCAGTCAGTTGTAAACTAGGCGCTCAATTAGCTTAAAGAAAAGGGCGCAAAGAGATAGTTCAGAGGTTCCCAAGATTGGAGGGATCAAGAGAGGGTTTTTAGCAGAATGGGGATGACAAGTGTATATTTTATTTGGGAGGACAAGATTCCAAGTAATGGGTGGGCAGGTAATAAGGTGAGAGGAAGTGTTGAAATTTCCTCTACAGTCACAGGGGAGAAGGAGAAAAGAAGGAGAAAGAAGTGACTGGGTAGCATGGAGGAAGGGAGGTTAAAGGCTAGGGGGACTTCTGATAGTGTCAATTTTATTTATAAAGTGCTCGGCAATATCTTGAACAGTGACAGCAGAGAGTTGAAGGTAGAAAAAAGTTGTGCAGGTATTTAGAGGTGGAGTTAATAAGTGAAGTAAAGTCGGTTTGGCAGAGGCTGGTAAATTAGGAGAGCAGATTTGTTGCTGCAGAAGTCCAATTCTGACCACATAACCACATTTATATGTAATTATGCAGATATGGAGGATGGAGCTTTGGCATCCCATGGGTCTCAAGTAAGCTGGAAACACTTGTACCTCAAAATCCAAATATGACAATAAGCAAGGTAACAAAGTCCATCATAATGACTACTTATATTGTGCTGTTTTTACCATAGTAACAGGTCAAATGCAACATCTATAAGTATTTTAATATGGCTCTTCTTGTTAAATATTTTGTTAAAATGTCCCATATACAGTATTAGCTCATTTGATAGATACTGATAAACAGATAGATAAGAGCTACATACAGTAGATAGGTATATACATAGTCATTAGGTGCATAGATAATGGACAGAATGCAGGAAATACATTTTTACAATGATTAAGATAGATAGCCACACATAAAGTGTTAATAAAGGGAAAGGTATTTTGAGAGGTTTTTCACTGCTGGCTGCTATGGCTCTTATTGTTACTTTTTATTGCCTCATAGCAACCAGATAAACATAGACATTTCTGACTCTTCTATTTTCTACATCATACCAAAAGTTAATTTTAAGATAAACTGACCATTTAATGCATTATGCAAATGAAATCTACTGTAGTATATGTTATATTTACGTTATATTAAAGTATTATAATTGCTATTCGAATTAAATGGTTTAATTGTTAATGTGTTATTGCACACATGCATGTTTTCAGTTTGATAATCACCGGTGCAGAGCAACTCACAGCACTTCTATATGCAGTAAAAATACATATTTATGTGATAGTACTGTCTTGTGGCTTAAATACTCATTTAGTCTCCCTGCTTGCCCAGGTCTGGTTTAACAATGATGGTCCTCACAGTCTCCCAGCATTCATTAACAGTTTCAGTAATTTCCTTCTGAGAACCAACTTACCAAGCAATGAATCTGACCAATACAGTAAGTAATGCTCCCTGGATAACCATAGCTCAGCCGTATCTAGTTGAGATTTGGGATTCTCATAGTTCAACATTATACAAGGCAACTGTTCCATAACCAAATGCATGTATGGGTTTTACATTATATATATATATATAGATAATCGTGTGTATATTGGTGCACACCGGGAATCATTTAAAATATAACTTTTATTAAATATTTAATACATTACAGATCAGGCCAATGTTTCGGTCTGCATCTAAGACCTTTATCAAGACCAATATATATATATATATATATATATATATATATAGTATCTATTGCTACTGAGTAAATCATACACCACCCTTTGCTGACATCATCAGCCTGTATATGTGATCAAAAACATAATGACTGATTTTCCTATTTATCTGATTTTAGTAATTCAAGTAATGACTAGCACCAGCAGATCAGAATGTTGGCCAAAAGACCAGATAATTTGCACATAACATACAGTAACATGATTACACAAACACAAGGGATTACTTTTGGTCATAGACTAGGGTTGCCACCTTTGCTGGGTTTTAAACCCATCCAAAGGGGCAGGCATGATGATGTCAGCAACGCAAAGTGCTGACGTCATCATGCAAACCACCAACATCATGCGTGATGGGGTGAGGGTTATTGTGTCCATTGGACACAATTCCAACGGTTTATGACCGTAAAAAACCGGGCCAAAACTGGAGGCAACAACCCTATTGTAGACTTTAAAGTGAGAGAAACAACAGAAAGCTATGTCCATCATTATATATTGCCACATATTAATGTAATTCAGGAGACAAGTTAGATATCTGTGTTCCTTTAATGAGTGACAAATGTATTTATTTTACAGGTATTTCTGTCGCCAGCAAACCTCTCTCTGGAACCGTGATACAGACATCCACGTAAGAACCATTTAACTATTTACATTCTATTAAAGAATTGCTTTCCCAGTGTGAGGCATGTTCAGCAAACCAGTTTCCATATTATATATATTATATATTTCACAACATTCAGTTTTAACCTAACGTTCCCCAATTTGATTTGTTTGATCATGCAGTTTTAAAGTTTTTCCTGGAATGTTCTTGTTTTTTGAATGTGGATAAATGTAGAAAAAGTACATCAAGGGAAATAAACAGCATTAAGTGAATGGCTCATCATGCTACTATACATGATGAAAAATATATACCACTTCTAGAAAAATACATTACCATTTCTAGAAAAATATCACTTAGACCATAAAGTATTGGAGCAGGCCTTGAACCTGAACAAAACATTTCTGTAAGCATATATATGTGGTTACCTATCATAGACATTATATGTTTCAGCAGATCCCTACTGTACAAAAATGTGAATAAAATTGTTTGCAAATAAGCTTTACATTGACATGTGTTTGCCATATTTATTTACACTGGAATTTACACCTGTGACTTAACATGAGGTTGCTGCTAGACAGAAAAGACAATTGTGAGCGTTTAATATTCTGCTGAAGTAAATGAGAAAACAACAATCACAGAGCTCCATTGAGCAGTTGCTAGAAGTTTAAACAAACAGTAGGATTGACTGAAAAGTACAAAATGCATGCAAAATGTATTTGAGCCTTTGTGATTCACTGGATTTCCAGACCTTGATTTCCAGAGCCTTAATGCATTTCTGAGGTCACACTCGTAAGGTGGTAGGTGGAAGATATACTTGTCTGCTTTCCCTGGCACTCTTGGGTTTTTTAACAAATATGTACCAGGCTCCTTAATGTTGCTGTTTATAAGTACGTCAGGGATGAGAACTCATGAATTCTATAATTGTATCTGGTTATGACATTTTACCTCAAAAATATATTTTTTTTCTCTCCAGGACTGTTACCTTGGTGAATACTTTAATTGCTCTCTGTGTGCTGGCCGGTTACTCCATCACAACTGCAAGCTTTGCAACTTATGTGGTTAAAGAGCATCACAGTGGGGCAAAGAGACTGCAACATATTGCTGGTGTTGGAGAGACCTGCTATTGGGTGACAAACTTCATCTATGACTCGGTAATTATATTTCTTGCTGTGTCTTTTCTTTCTAACCTTTAGTGGCCATCTCCTTGTTTATCTATGTCTACCAACATTAGGAACCATGACTTTTCTTCTTCACGAAGACCAGGGCTCTTTAAGTCTAATAACAGAACACTACTTTCTGCTTTCAGCTCTCTAAGCTGTTAGCAGTCAGTAACCAATCAGTGACTTGAGGGGGGTTGTACCACAATTAATTAAGAAGGTTTAGTTGCAGACTGAGTATATGTAGCAGAAAAAAAATATTTTGGGAAACTGGGCCAACTCAGTGTTGTTGTGTGTTGTCAGATGTTATAGCACATGTCCTTGCAAAGATCATTACTAGGATGTGATATCTGTCAGTGTCACTGGATGCCCATTTGGTGATTTCCATCATTAATCTAAATGCTTAATTCATGTAGCTAAATCAAATTATTATAAATACTATGCAGCCAATGCAAGTCCATAGGAATGCATATAGTTAAAAAGCTGAATACTTTCGCTATATGTGGTTTTAGTTGGGATTTATTTATCAGATTAACAAATAACCATGTTTATGCCTTGCAGATCATCTACCTCATACCAGTCTCCCTCTCCTTAGCAACAATAGCCATCTTCAAACTTCCAGCATTCTACGACTACCCAAACCTGGGTGCAATGTCTTTGCTTTTTATATTATTTGGGTGAGTAATAGTCCCTAAACAACTTTTTATTTGTTGGACACACAATAGCCAAATGCTGCCATAGCTTAGGCAACACATTTGCCAACCTTCACGGTAGGGTATAGGAAAAATCAACTATGGAAGCAGAGTAAGGGGCCTACTTATAAAATATCCAATGAAAACACATTCAAAGCTAAAAGGCTATTAGGCCTCACCTAGGCGCCCTAGTGTAATCTTTTTAGTTGCAGGGTAAAATAGATTAATTAACAAGACACATCCATAAATTGCCTCCTTAGTAAAATTGATTGCGTACTTATAAATTGATGGCGTAAACAAAAAACACCAAATAACACCAGACTAACCTGGAGTGTAACATACTTCACCAGTGTGCAATTTTGTTTACACAAGGTTTTACTTTCAGCAAGTAATTGAAGGATTACAAACTGTATTATTGGGCCATTCTTTACACACCTTTATAAGCAGACCCCTAGGGTTGGCATTTTGGGTTTAATTACTGTTTTATTGATTTTTTAGTAGACTTAAGATATAGAGATCTATATTACAGAAAGACCCCTTATTCGGAATACCCTTGGTCCCACGCATTCTGGATAATGGGTCCCATACCTGTATTAGAGAAAAGAAATACAAAACTGTCATACAAAGAAATTGACATGTTCAAACTTTATGAAGGCATGGGTTCGCAGCAAATTTCCGCATTTTGACATTGACTAATTGTTTTGCGAAAATCCGTCATGAAAAAATTTGTTGTGTGTCAAAAAAAGTTGCGGCCGAGCAAAAATGGAAGCAGTTGCGGCAAAAAAAAAGCTGTGCGTGACAAAACATTTGAGCGACAAACGTTTCCTGGATTTGCTCTTCACTATTTAAAAACTTTAAGTATTGTATTCAATTCAGTTAACACTCTAATACTGTACATACAAAATTGATATTAGCACAGGGAAGATGTAAAAGAATAGAGATATAAGTGAAAACTCGTAGCCACATTCTGTATCATTTATTTGTACTTTATATTAATGTTTTTCCTTTCAGCTTTGCCACATTTTCATGGATGTATCTTCTTGCGGGAACATTCAAGAGCCCTGGCAATGCATTCATTACATATGTTTCCATCAACCTGTTTATTGGCATCAATACAATCATCTCCACCTCTGTAGTTTATTTCCTTTATGTTCAGAGGTCACCATCTGATAGTGATTACCAGGTAATATACCCTTTTTTATATTTTGTATATGAAAATACCAGAAATGCATTTTAGTTTTCTTTTTTACTGTGTTTTTGCTTTTGGTACTGGGTTTATTTTTTTATTGCAATATTTGGCCCCCCTGAACTATTACTACTTAAAAAAAGTCATTGCTGTTGCATCATTTATTTACAAGTAAACCCAAACTTGCTTGTTTATTTAAAAATATTTAAAACAGTGACCCCCAACCAGTGGCTCGGGGGCAACATGTTGCTCACCAACCCCTTGGATATTGCTCCCAGTGCCCCCAAAGCAGGTAGTTATTTTGAATGGCAAGGTTTTTTTTGGTGGCAAGTTTTAGTTGAATAAAAACAAGATTTCCTACCAAATAAAGCCCCCTGTAAGCTGATAGTGTGCATAGAGGCTGCCTAATAGCCAATCACAGCCCTTTTATTTGATTTATAAAGAGAAGCAATGGTAGGAGACAGATTTCAGGAGTTTTTCTGAGTTTTTGCTAGGTGCTTGAGTGAGTAAAAGACACATAAGGCAAATGTCTAAATTCTTCCCATATTTAAAAATGCCCCAAGTTGGTCTCCTTGATTCCTTTTTAGCTTTTAGTTCCTCTGCCTCCTATCTATTTAATCCCTCATAAGCCATCATAGTCAGCCCCTAAACCCTAGCGAAGCTCACCAGTTTCAAGTTAAATAAATGAATACAAGTTTATATTTGCTCCAGAGAGAAAAATATTTCTATTGGCTAGAAGTAGGATAAGCAACAGTTTTTCTATAGCTCCTTCGTTATTCTAACTTTATTATCAGGGGCATTTGGTTGTTATTTGTAAAATGCTAACATTATTTTTTTTTTTCATTCTAGAGCCTGAATCAGACCTACACTGTCCTCACAGACGTTTTTAAGATTTTCCCTCAGTTCTGCTTTGGGTATGGAATGATAATGCTGTCTCAGCAGCAAGCCCTACAAATGCAGTCGGCAATCTATGGAGGTACAAGCACAACCAATATTTTTAGCATGGATATTTTAGGCTGGATGCTTTCTGCCATGGCTATCCAAGGAGCATTTTGCTTTCTGTTAAGATTGCTAATTAATGATGGAATCATTTTCAGTTTCAAGTAAGTAATGCTTTGCTAAATGTAAGAGTATTCATATGATGTTTTATTTCTGATGCAGTCTAATTGTTAAAAATGTATTCAAACACAAATGCCTTTCTAAAGCATGTACACGTTGGGAAAGTAATGCAATATATATATATATATATATATATATATACATACAGGGTGACTACCAGGGCGTTGACTCCCTTTTAACTGCTCAGTGGGGCTCAGGGTGCTTAGTTAGCTGGCCTTTCCCTTACCCTCACAACTGGACCCAGTAGGTTGAACCTGATCCGCCCTAGGTCAATTTAGTTCACACCTCTTTGATGTTTATGCTCACCCCTGGATTGACAACCCTGAAGTTAACATCCCTAAATTAAGGTGCTCCAAAAAACTTCCTAACTGTTCCAACTAATTTAATAACGTTGAAGTCTCTCACTTGTGCACATTTTTTAAGGCTGCCAAACTCAGGCCCTTGATGTCTTCAGTTATCACCAACATCAGGCAAAAATCCAGGTGTAACCCTTACCTTTATATTTATTATTAACGTTCATTATTAACATTAATTTATAAAGCACCAACATATTCTGCAGTGCTGTAAAATAACTTCTTAGGGCTTTCTACCCCCCTGATTGACACTAGGGGGTGTATTTATTAACACTGAAGATATACATCACCGGTGATGTTGCCAATCAGGTCTCTGCTTTTATTTCTAACTTGTAGGTTACCATTCAAATCTAATTGCAACATTATCAGTGATGTTTGCCTTCAATGCTAATAAATGCACCAGTAGGTAACTACCTCATGCATCTTTACCCTTTCCCACTGCCATATAGACACTGAAATCAGTTATCAGACTAAATGCCGTTTTTAACCACAACAAAATGCTCAAGTAACAACCCCTTATTCCCAATCATTTCTGAGAGACCCAGACTGGATTTCACAATATCCCCTGGAGTTTCAGTTACACAGTGGCCCAACCAGCCCCCATCAGCCTAATAAATAGTGACTGTCTATGGCAGCCCCATTGGCATTTGCAAGTCTGGGCCTGATCTCTGACATAGCAACATCTTTGTTTCTAATCATAACACATACACATTTTATTCTTCATTGTTATAATAATAAAACAGCTTTGTAATTAAAGAAAAAGATTACATACATAACAAAAACATTATCTAAGTGATTATTATTATTATTATTATTATTATTATTATTATTATTATTATTATTATTAAATATCTGGTAAGATAAAAGTCAAAGCTAATGGACCATTTTGGGTCTGATTTACCAACTGCTGTTACTACTTAGTAAAAATATCTGGTACCTTAAGATTAACAAAGACTGTCAGGTTGTAAAGATTAGTTTATTAGTAAGGAAACAGAAAAGGTTGGAATGTGTCCTTAAATAGTAAAACACAAATACTGAATTGCTAATAAATATAAGTCTGTATATATATTTTATATGTACTTTATTCTATAAGCCTAAGCAGCCATTTCCTCACTGCATTCATGTCATTAGCTCTTTATTACTTTTTGTATGGCTACTATTGTTTAGATTACCATTACAAAAAGCCAGGAAGGGTTGACACCTTGTGGAAACTAGAAATCAAATAGTGCTGTGAATTGGAATACTTGAGTTTTCTTAGTCTATGCCAGCATTGGTGTTCCCCTGTACTAAGACCAATGATGCTGGAAAATTTGAGGGTTTAGTTCCCTGTTGACTATATTTCTGTTTCTTTACTAGGAGTTTTGTCAAAAGAAACTGTATGAAATCTTATCTTGTTGTTACAAAAAACCCTGAAGAAGATGAGGATGTCAGGGCAGAAAGAGAGCGTGTGGATTCTGGTCAAGCTGATCCAGATCTCTTGCAACTGCAAGGTCTCACCAAAGTCTACCATCATGTCGGCAAAAATATGGTTGCTGTTAACAACATGACTTTAAGTATTCCAGCTGGAGAGGTAGGGACTGCCACAAACTTTTTCAATTTTTCTGTATATGCTTGTTACTAAATGGGAAGTAAATATGCCTTGATCTATAGATAAAGAGATAGCAGAACTAAAATGTATGTTGCCGGTATAATTGAACCTGTTTTTAAAGCTTTCATGTCTTAATTGTCTATTGGATCCTGGTCTGTTACATGTGCTTCTTGAGAGAATAGTCTCTTCATAGCTACATTCAAAACTGACAAATAAATGTAACCTTATCCTGTTTTTATTTTTTAGTAAAATTGATAAATATTAATAAAGGAGCAATTTTAGTAAAGTAAATGTGATAATAATAAATTTCCCGTGCTAAATATGACTCTTTCTTCTATTCCAGTGTTTTGGCCTTCTTGGTGTGAATGGGGCAGGGAAAACCACAACTTTCAAGATGCTCACAGGAGATGTTGCTCCATCCAAAGGAAACATACAAGTCAGAAACAATGCTGGGTACGTTTATCAAACAATCATTCTGTAAAAGCTCTGTTTGCATGCATTTTTTTTGCTTTCTATGTATAGTATTATTTCAACATACATGAAAAGGCAGCAGGATGCAACTTAATTTTTTTTAATCTAGCATGAGGTGCAGCATTGTATTCATGAGGTATGGGTGGGGCAACCCCCCTTTTGCCACCTAACCTGTGTGTTATTCAAATGCACAAGTTAGAACGGTATTGGGGCCCTGTGGCAGGCAGTAAGGACTGGGCTGGCCTGCACTTTTTGATCCTGCTTCTGCATGGTGCAGACAACAGCCAGACTGGGGCAGGAAATGCTGGCGGAATGATCAATAAGATGTGCTCTCTTGGCTTAATATGCATTTCAGTGTAAGGAAATGCAGCCCTGCATTGAGACAAAAATTTTGTTTTTGTTATGTTTATGTTCTAAAACAGCATATATAAATAAGCTGCTGTGTAATCATTATGACTGCTGCCAGTCAAGATTCATGTTTCATTACGGGTGTAGCAATCACATTTGCAAAGCAAATAACATATATAGAATAGGCTGCTGTGAATACAATTGTTTTTTTTTAATTTTTCTTAACAATTACCATGTTATGTTTGTATGTTAGTATTATGGACCTTGTTGTTACTAATTTACTCTTGTTTCCTTTATGCAGAAACTTAGAGAATGTGTTGGGCTTTAACACAGACTGGTCAGCCTTTGGTTACTGCCCTCAAGAAGATGCACTGGATGAATTATTGACCGGAGAAGAACACTTGTATTTTTACGCAAGATTACATGGGATCCCAGAGAAGAAGATCAAAGCAGTAAGCATAGCAGTCAAAGAGTAGATTGTAATGATTTTATTTCAGTCATTGAGATCCTTTTTAATGCTGTGCCATAGAGTTATATAATCAATAGTGATGAGCGAATCTGTCCCATTTCGCTTCACTGAAAAATTTGCAAGACTTCAAAAAAATGTGAAAATTTTTGAAATGCCAGTACCTTGCAATTTTTTTTACGTCACTGCATCGTATTTTGATGCCTTTTTTTATTTTTTGTGCATCAGCAAAACAGCAAATAAGATTTTAAATATATTACATACTCTTAGGGCCATATTCACTAAAACTTTATCATTTCTCATTTTTAAAAATTCAAAATGACTAATGCACTCACCTTCAGACACCAACAGAGGCTACCAAAGCACACACTCTGAAGTTTTCTTTTATTCATAACTGGCAAGACTCTGAATATAAAACTGATGAGTTCCTACTTTATATTGATTAAGACACTAGTTGCTAAGATGGCCCAAGTACCTTCTTGATTGTCATTACAGTTTATGGTATGAGATAATTGAAAATGTTTTGTATTGATTGGAATAGATCCCATTCCAAGAGTATTTCTCCTTAGTGCTTTGCTTTGATTTGTAGGTGTCATTTAGCCTCCTTCAAAAGCTGCAGCTCGTGCAATACAAAGACAGAACCACTGCCGCATACAGCTGTGGAACTCGGAGAAAACTCTCAACAGCCCTGGCCCTTATCGGAAGACCTTCTATTCTTCTCCTGGTAAAGAAAACAACCTTACAATGCTTTGATTGTGGTTTGGAATGACATATATTCTGAGAAAAAAGATTTTGTACATCCCCACAATCTATTTAAGCATTATGGGAAACCTTAAAGGACTCCTAGGAGAAACATTTTTCTGTCTGCTTTAAGCCGCTGAACTCCATTTTTTTCTTTGCACATGTATCCGTGCTTAGATTTAACACCCCTACAAATCTTCAATCGCCAGTCCATGTGGCTGACTGGATCAATAAAATGTTCAAAAACATTAATTTTCAGACCCTGATATTTGATTGGTTGCCATGAGTTACTGCCCAGGTGTAATTTTGCCCATCACTAATATATAAGCTTTATGGCTACACTGACACCAGAGATTCATTTAAAAGACTTTGTTGTTGGGCGACAACTTCAAAGTTTATATCCATATTCAATAAAGTATATCACATTAAATAATTTAAATCAATACTGTTTTATCCTTCCTTGTAAAACAGGATGAGCCTAGTTCAGGGATGGATCCGAAAACTAAAAGACATCTATGGAAAATAATCTCTGAAGAAGTCAAGGAAAAATGTGCAGTGGTGCTGACATCTCACAGGTGAGAGGCAAAGAAGTGACATTTTAAAGTTAACTTTTATGAGCCTAATTGCCAGAAACATCCCAGTAAAAACACCAGTTATATAGATAATAAGTATGCCACCATTGGACGCTTTCAGTTTACTTTGCCCCTGAGTCTCTTGTGCCTTTTATCATTCCCCAATGACTTGTCTGATGGATTTTTAATTCTAAATGAAGTAATTTAGTTAATACTGTTTATTAGTTGTTGATAATTACTGGAGCAGGGCTATATTTGCCTGTTATTGCATAGTCTCTTTAGTTTCATATAGATCCAGTTTTACAAATTCTGTTGCAAATGCTTAGACTGGGTGTAGGATATTATAACGATGACACACAAATATTTTGTGTTGCTTATAATTTTGACTCTGCTACTTTCCATTTCTTCACAAAAGAAACATATCTAAGAAAAAATGTAGGAACTCTAACCCTTGCCCACAGAATGCTATTTATTAAACTTGCTTGTTATTGTTTAAAAAATAGTACAGAGGATTAGCCAAGCGGCAGCTATGCTCACTCTTTATTAATGAGCCCTGTCTTTCCTTGTTCCTTTCAAACACAAATACCCCAACCAATCCCAACATCATTATATCAAAAGGGTCAATTGTACATCATGTCAAATATTACTGGATTTTTCCACTTTTTAATTCCCTCCCATGTGCAAGCGCCCGCAGTGTAACAGATAGTATTTTAATTGAACGGAATTTAAATTAAGGGATTCTTATATAGTTGACTTGTGCAAAGAAGAATAAAATGAGCAAAGCGAAACCTAGATATTAACATTTCCTTCTATTCCCAGTATGGAAGAGTGTGAAGCTCTGTGCACCAGGTTGGCTATTATGGTGAAAGGAAAATTTCAGTGCATTGGTTCCCTACAACACATAAAGAGCAGGTAAGAATCTCATAAAGTATTACTGGGTGGAACCATGAGAAATTAATACAGCTCATATTTATATCAATATGAATATATATATATATATATATAGTCTTGCAAAGAATCAGCACTCACCAGTATCGGGCACAGGCTGGGTGCTGACAAAAATAATACATCAAACTC
The DNA here is from genome assembly GCF_000004195.4 of Xenopus tropicalis. Taxonomy (NCBI): domain Eukaryota; kingdom Metazoa; phylum Chordata; class Amphibia; order Anura; family Pipidae; genus Xenopus; species Xenopus tropicalis. Next base: position 58,497,303 of record NC_030685.2, on the reverse strand, counting down.
AACAGTAGAAAGCACTCACAGCTACAGCATCAATCAGGTCAGTGATTTATTTCAGCATACCATCTACGCGTTTCGATCACCACAGGATCGTCATCAGGATGATAGACAGGAAGTGAAGTGTCAGGTTAAAAACCCGCAGTATCCAATCAGTGTTTATACAACATTAACCCATTCAATAACATGTGCAAAGTGTAATCAAATACCAGGCACTTAAAAAATCCCCATATGATCAAAAATAAAATCATCATCAAACATCTAGACATATTAAATCATAAACTAGGACATATCCCATATGTATCAATGTGGTAAGCCACATGGCAAAGCTCATAGTGAAATATAATTTTAAAACACACATAAGTCAATCTATCAAGACACATGACAAAGTCACATGTCATGACTAAAAATTGAATTTATAAATATCACCATTAACTTCAATACTCATCTAAACTCATAATAGTGCATAAAATAGGACATATCCCATATATATCAATGCGATAAGCCACATGGCACAACTCATAGTGAAATATAATTTTAAAACACATATGAGTCAATCTATCAATCTATGTGTTTTAAAATTATATTTCACTATGAGTTGTGCCATGTGGCTTATCGCATTTATATATATGGGATATGTCCTATTTTATGCACTATTATGAGTTTAGATGAGTATTGAAGTTAATGGTGATATTTATAAATTCAATCTTTAGTCATGACATGTGACTTTGTCATGTGTCTTGATAGATTGACTCATATGTGTTTTAAAATTATATTTCACTATGAGTTGTGCCATGTGGCTTATCGCATTGATATATATGGGATATGTCCTATTTTATGCACTATTATGAGTTTAGATGAGTATTGAAGTTAATGGTGATATTTATAAATTCAATTTTTAGTCATGACATGTGACTTTGTCATGTGTCTTGATAGATTGACTTATGTGTGTTTTAAAATTATATTTCACTATGAGCTTTGCCATGTGGCTTACCACATTGATATATATGGGATATGTCCTAGTTTATGTATTAATATGTCTAGATGTTTGATGATGATTTTATTTTTGATCATATGGGGATTTTTTAAGTGCCTGGTATTTGATTACACTTTGCACATGTTATTGAATGGGTTAATGTTGTATAAACACTGATTGGATACTGCGGGTTTTTAACCTGACACTTCACTTCCTGTCTATGCTGTATGCTGAATGCTGTATGCTGAAATAAATCACTGACCTGATTGATGCTGTAGCTGTGAGTGCTTTCTACTGTTGAGTTTGATATATATATATATATATATATATATATATCTTCTCAGCCACGTATTGTCCATCTTTTTTACAGGGGTTTGTATATTTCATTGTCTACTTATAAATACAGGGTAGTGAAAACACACATGCACTATATTAATAAATGATCTAGATTTCATAAGCATTATACATGTAATAGCTGAACTACAGTGGTGTGCCAGTACATAGGCTGATTTACAATGAAGTGGATTTTAATTCAGAAAACCATTATTGTTATTATGATGGCATAACTGTAATGGTGACCTGTGTCTTTTTGAAACAGCAATAATACAGAATAAATGTAACACAGTAAAATAGTAATTTAGGTTGAAATAAGACACGCGTCTATTAAGCTTAAATGCTAGCTGATCCAGAGGAAGTAAAAAAAAACATCTGAACCATGTCCACTTTGTCTTAGAGGTCAGGGAGGATTTTTCCCCCTCAAGATGGCAATTTCAGGATTAAATTTGTACTAAGAGTCAATTTCATAAACCCTGAACCAGGTATATTCACACTGTAAGGAAATGTTAAAATCATTAAAACATACAGGTATTGCAAGGGCCTGAATAAATTCCTTCTGTATCATGTTTAATGGAATCAAGGCTTCCCTTGATGTATATTTACTTGTATATTACTTGCTTTCTAGAATTCCATTACATTTGTAACCACTGGTGCTCCTCTCAGCAGCCAATTTCTAGTTTTCAGTAGAAAGTAATACTTACCCATTTGTCCATTTTCTGTTGGGAAATTAATTTTTCTTTAGAAAATTGCTTCTTATTTCGTTGTGCTGTATTGGAAGTCTTTGTAGAGTTTAACTCTTCTTTTAGCTGAATCACAATGTATTGCTTGTCATAAGGCTGCTTTAGAGCAGGCATATTTCTTTATTAGATACAGATACGTTTTTTTACACAAAGTGAACAATGTGTTTCAGATTTGGAAGTGGTTTTACAGTGAAGATGCATTTGAAAGACTCTTCTGTCAATGTCGAGGCACTTACCAGCTTCATGTGCCGTCATTTCCCAAATACATACCTTAAGGTAAAGAAGCCTTTTCACTGTTTTTCCTTTGTTTTACCATAGTTTTATTTTGTATTTATCTATGGTGTTTTTCTTTCAAGGTAAATTACATACAAGATTTGCATTGTATATAATAAAATAACATAGCAATAAGCAGTTTTCACATATTAGTTTGATAAATATAATTCTTTATACCAGTACCTGATGGACTTTTCCAGTTTAAGCTCCCTTGAAAGTATAACCATTGGTCAGGGCTCCCTTTATATAATTTTAAGGTTATAGCTATAGGGGGTTATTTACTTTCCCCAGGGGATAAAAGCTACAGCACTCGGGGCAAAATAGTGCCACTGGCTAGCAGGTCTCAGTGCTCTTAAACAGCAGAAGACAGCATGCAAAGTGCAAAAATGGCTAATTGCATCCTTTTTGGCACTTTGAACACTGCTAAATAAATGACCCTTATAGCAAATATTGTTGTATCGGCCTTTGGCCATAGTTCCAAGAATGTTCACCATAAGTCTCACCCTAACTGACCTTCGAGCTGGGCTTTTAGCTGTAGAAAGGTAAGATAACAAATTGTTATTTTTTCAGATGTGTCAACTAAATATACTTATACACTAAGACCTCCTCGCCACAGCTTCAGCCATCCCCATGTCATTGCCAGGGAGGCAGCCACACAATTTTGAAACCATTGCAGATTAACTTTCCTGCTTTCTCCAATGATTTTTTTGCAAAAATATGAAAAATGGGGCAAGGTTTACCCAGGTTCGACCAACCAGATCTTTGCTTTCATTTTCAAACTACAAGTAGGCCAGCATAAACTTATTTTATTAGGTTATTTGACTTAGTCAAACATTGCCCTTTACCTCTGCTATCATTTTATAAATATCTTTATTCAAAATCCCAAAATGTCTTTTAAACTGGAACATTTTTCTTTTGCCCAAGTGTTTTTTTGCTTGATTCTGTGACAAATGAAAATATTCAAGATAAATGTGCTACATTTACTTTGGCGTTCATTATGACAATCAGTTCTTGTAATTTTACATATACCCTAAATATTAATTTGTCTGCTGTTCAAAGATATACAACAGTATTCCCAGAGAAAGCAACACAGTTCCAAAGAATTATAATAATTTTCTCCTTTTGATTGTTGGTATTTTGATTGGCTGCCACTGGAGGAACTAGAGGAAGCAGACCCTGTGGTTGTGGGGGGTTCCTGACTGCGGGGTCTGCATCCTCTATACTTAAGAAGTTAAGGAAATAGTAAAGAGATCCCTCCTCCCTAGCTGCTCTTTTACCTGCGGGTGGGGAGCGGAGGACACAGGCAGGCGGCTGTGAGTACACATCTTGTTTATAATTAGGCATAAATAAATTTCACGTGTATCTGCTTTTGTCTCATAGGATCAACATTTTACCATGGTAGAATACCATGTACCAGTGACAGCAGGAGGCGTTGCCGGCATATTTGATCTTCTTGAAGCCAACAAGTCAGACTTGGATATCATTCACTTTTCTGTCAGTCAGACTACTCTAGATGAGGTAATTCTGACACTAATCCCCCCTCCCAATATATCAGATGTTATAAAGCATTGTGCAATTTGGCTATAAACAGTTTGTATAGATCTAACCCACTGCTCTATGGGCCACTAAGTTGTGTGTCCAATGTCTTATTGTTATTTGCCTGATGAAATTATACACAATCTGATGTGGAGAGGTCACCTGGCAACCAGATAATCTGTTTTAGGGAGGTCACCTCTAGTGGGATTGCATCCAAGTTTGAATATTCAAAACATTAATTAAAGCTCCCCCATACTCACCACTGGAAAAATAACCAAAGAAAAGGTAAATCTGTATCAAAATACAGAAAATTCCATATATGTACCTGTGATGAATACATCTTCTTCTTAGCTGATCCTTCTATCTATCCTTCATTCTAGGTTTTCATCAACTTTGCCCAATCTCAAGTCAGTCCAGATAATTCCAGTGTGAATAGCCAAGAGCTTCAACAGAATGCCTTTGTCATTGAAGATGAATGAAAGCAAAGCACTTTATAAAGGCAAAGTCTTTGAGAAATTATCATTGTGTGGCTGTCTAACACATTAAGAACCTGGCCACCCCAGGTCTTTTTACTGAAACAACAACACCCATATACAGTATATAAATGCACTTTTGTACGGTATGAGTCAGTAAAATGCACTTGTTTACAGGACTTTTGATAAAGTGATGTTTCTGATATCGAATTATAAAGTTTTGATTTACAAATACCAGGTTTACAGAAACCTTTTAGTGACTGGTTCACTACTAAGGCTTATTTGATAGATTTGGGTCCTGCTTGGACAATACAGTCAAAGTTTAGAGTAAGGTAAAACATTCTGCCAATATTTTCTCAGTTCTTTTATCCTGATAAAATAGCTAGTAATGTATTGCAGAGAAAATGCAAGATATCAGTGCTGGTATCGGACCATAACCTTACTTGCAACGCTTTAGGCTGTGCCTGATCTGAGAACAGACTGAAAACAAAATTTAATTATTTTTTTACAAATAATTATTAAATCTATAACACCTTATTTTTTTATAATTTTATAATGATTTTCTTTAAAAAGTGTTTACATCTGAGTTATTTAATGCATTGCCAATATTTCTAAACATTTCCTGATATTTACCTTTTTTCTTTGTATTTTTCATGTAAAAACCCAATGCTTTAGGGTTAATAAATGGCTCCTAACTTAAAATTCATTATACAAAAAAAAGTATAGATCATGCTGGAGCTACAGATTCAGATTTCTTTATAAAACATTCTAGTTGCGCCATATTGAACACTTATAACCTATACTATACACTGCCTTTGCCAACTAATTATATTGGTCAAATTAAAATCTGTCAACAAATACTGCAAGACAGCAGACAGTTTCTCTCATGCTGTGACATTGATTTAGTTGAATGAATTTAAAAAATTATTACCGTCTTGCTGTGAATGCCAGTACTAGCAGCCTGCTACAAGAAAATGAAGGAACTTCAAGAATCCTACTTTATCAAAGAATAGCTAAATATTTCTTCAATATCATTCTGGTGATCAGTTTTACTTAATTGAAATCCAGGAATATCTGCTATTCAGTTGTATGTATGTTGTATGTATCCAAAGCCATTTTGGACTGATAAATATTACTAACTGGTCTGATAATTTCAATGGCAGAGAAGAGACCATATTGTATGCACTGTGAGCGCCCCTACAATCTGCACCCCAAAGGACACTGTTATATGGCAGGGAATCTGTTTTATCTTTATCCTTCTGAATTACTCTGCTCACTCAGGTATATTTCTCATTAACAAAGAAGCATGCAGTAAATTTAATTACCTATTTATTTTCAAAGGGAAATACTGGTTATGGATATAAACCATTGCACTATATGAAAAAACTACCTTAAGGCCTTTATTACAGAAGCATAGGTAAAAAAATTGACTTGATTGTCATTTGTGTAGAAATCTTTTCTTACTAATCTTTTGGATGTGCAGTCGTAGGTATTTTTCTAAATGGAACCAAATATTGTTAACAAATATATGCACTTACATGCCACTTTTTTAAATGCACTTACATGCTCAATGTATTTTAGTAGAAAAAAAATATTTTTATTTCAATAAATGCATTTTTTCAAGAAGATTGTTTTGTTGTATGAAATCAAAAGAATATAATGTATGTCTTTGGAGGTAATCCATTAATCAATGAAGCAATAAAGATCTAAAGCTGGCCAGAAACAGAGATGTTTGGACAAAAACACCATTTTTTGTACAACTGCATTGATTAAAGTTGCCTTCCTCTTCTGCCTCTTTCCATCTTTCAAATGGGAGTCACTGACCCCACAGCCAAAACCTGTTGCGCTGTGAGGCTACCATTTTATTGTTACTGTTACATTTTATTACTTATCTTTCACTGCAGTCCCTTTCCCGTTCATATTCCAGTCTCTCATTCAAACCATTGCATGGTTGCTAGGGTAAATAAGACCCTAGCAACTAGTTAGCAGCTGAAATACTAAACTGGAGAGCTGCTGAACAAAAGGCTGAATAAGTACAAAACCACAGAAAATGTAAAAAAATGAAGCCCAAATGCAAATTGTCTCAGAATACTTATGTCTGCATCATACTAAAAGTTGATTTAAAGGTGAATTACACCTTTAAGTACAGAAAATACCGGTGTGTATTTAGCCTGAGTATTATAGTTGGGCTTGCCTACCAGTGGTAGTGGGTGCTTGCTGCCAATATTACAACAATTAACTCTACTTCCTGACCACAGTGTGACATTACTGGCAAGGAAAGCCCAGAGCTTGACACATTGTGGTCAGTAGTGGCAATGTATGACAATATCAGTGGCAAATACTTATTGTTAAACCAGCAATACTGTTGGCAAAAACTGTTCACAGCAGCAAAGTGAAATCACTCAGCCTAATAGTCCCACGTAACGTGTCTGTATTGCCTTGCCTAGCCAAAATTGTTCTGCAAGCATCATACTACTCTTTTCAACTAAGTTATCTCTTAGAATGATGGATCCCTCAATTTAATCAACTGGAAAGTTTCTACAGCATATGTTGTCTCATAGCAAATGATTTACCTGCATTTCCCTCCAATCAGATCAAATGTATTGTGAGTGTTACAGTGAGCAGGCTGGGATAAAGGAATGAATGTCCTGCTCATAAGAGATTACAGCCTACCAGTGTTTCCAGCAATCCAAAAGGTCATTGTATATGTGTTATATAATGATTTTTTTTAAACATGGGCAAAGACGACAAGCAAGAAAAAAACAATCAACATGATTACAGGAAATTTGATGTTTAAATGTCTTCCAAAATTATTTTTCCAAATACAAATAGCTAAGACAAAACATTCTACTTGGCGTTCTACTGTATAGCCATACTCCTGTCTTTGTAAAGCTAGCTAGACTAGTTTGGATTAGGTTATCAGGCAGAATTATTGTGATCAAAATGGCCTACCCCTTTGCCTTCTGATCATTTCAGTGAAAAATGTACTACAGGTATGGAATCCCTTATATAAAAACCCATTCTCCAGAAAGCTCTGAATTACAGGAAGCCTATCTCTTATACAGCCCATTTTAAGCAAATAATTCCAATTCCAAAAATGTTTTCCTTCTCTGTAATAATAAAAAACAGTACCTTGTACTTGATCCTAACTAAGTGGCATAAATCCATATTGAAGGCAAAACAATCCCATTGAGTTTATTTAATGTTTAAATGATAGTTGGCTGACTTAAGGTATCATGTATCAATTTACAAATAGGTTCCTTACCCAGAAAACCCCAGGTTCCAAGCATTGCTGATAACAGATGATGCTGTATAACTTAAGCTGACAGGACATTACTTGAAGTCATACCAATGGAATAAACCACTTACATTAGAAAAAATGATCCCATGTGAAAGTAAAATTGGAGTAACAAAAAACTGTCCAAGTGGGACACCACAACTAAAACCTTGAGCCAAAAATAAATAAATAAATGACACCACTAGAGCAACACTGTAAAAGTGTAATTATCTTATGTAGGTTAAAATGTTTGGCTGATGTTCAAATCATGCTGGTATGTAACAAACAACTGTTGTACAGTTTATATACTATGGGGCAGATTTATCAAAATGTGAGATTAGAGTTTACTACAGAACAATTCACTCACTTTCTATTCATTCCTGTGATATTTTTAGAAGCATATTTATCAAATGGAGAACTTTGACCGACTGATTAATACAAGTTTAAAAATCCCATAGGAATGAATAGAAAGTGGGTGAAATTTTCTGTGTTGAGCTGATCTCACATTCTGATAAACCTGCCCCTTACTTTGTGTTGCATGCTATATCTATATGTTGTCCTTGCCCTCTCCCTGTAGTTCCAGGACGCTACTGTAACCTTTAACCCTTCCCCTCTTTGTTAATTTTCCAGTGTATATAGTTAGCTGCCATTTTACATGTTCTCTAACTGCCTGTCCAACCTGAAGACCTGGGAAGGGCCATAGGAAATGTATAGATGGAGAAGAAACTCACTAATATTTGTTCTTCTCATGTATTCCCAACATTACTGAAGGAAAGACTTGCTAACACCTCAGAGTGGCTGCACATAACACAGAGTAGTGTGAATTCCCACCAATCTTAAGACACTCCCCCTAGTAGATCTAGCAGCAAGTACATTAAAACAGCACACACAATGAAAGATAAAGACTTCCTCAAAACTATGGACAAAGAATGCTTTTAAGATAACTCCAACAGGCTGGGTGACACCTCAACCTTTTTGCAGCCCAAGGCAACACTTGCCTAACAACAGACAACAATCTCCAGATTTGCTTCATTGAAATACATCTTAGACAGGAAACCAGAGCATTTTCTAGAGTTCATGCAAAGTGTTTGACAACAGCCATGCTGAACATTTACCACCAATAAAGGAAGGAGAAGAATACTGGTTCCTTGCATCCTTTGGTGTTTACCACCCTCAAAAACCAAATCAGTTTGGGCTATTATTTGACCTAGTGCTTAGTGTAAATCTTTTATTGAATTTTTTTCTCACTTGACCCAATATAAATAATAGCATTTTAGGGTTCTGATCTGTTTTAGACAGGAATTGGTGGTGGTAATGGCAGACATTTGCCAGATGTTTCAATGTTTTATTGTCCAGGAGGAAAGCAGGAATTGCGTGGGGCTCTAATGGCATAGTAACAATGATCTGAATGATGATGTTATAGACTACTGCATACTACATGTTTTCAGAAATCAGAAATAGTCCCTCTCCTGCCATAGCAATATATGGATTATGAAGTACCGCCGAAGAGGGTGAAAGAGAACATGGTACTGATTCTCATCAGTTTGTTAAGAGGAATGTCTATGTAGATGATGCTCTAAGATTTATCTACTGATGAAGAAGCAATTTATTCCTTCTTAGGAACAGAAGAAATATTGTTGGTAGCCAACCTTAGACTTTATAAGATTATCTTCAACAGCAGCAGTTATAATGGCATTTACTGTAGTTCAGATTATTAAAACGCTTAAACTGGCCATACACGGGCAGATCCACTCGCTTGGCGATATCCCGGGTAGCAAGTACCTTAAAAAAAAATAATCCGATCATTTGGCCCTACATTTGCGGCCATGGGGCAGTCAGTTCGGGGACCGCATCAACGAGCCGATGCGGTCCCGGATCCGACTGGATTTTCTAACCTGGCCGATCAATATCTGCCCAATTTCAGGCCAGATATCGGTCGGCCAGGCCCCTCGTTTCTGCCCCTACACGAGCCGATAAGCTGCCGAGTCTGTCCAAGGGACCGATATCGGCAGCTTCTATTGGCTCGTGTATGGGGGCCTTAACTAAAAATCTTAGACTTAGGGAGTGAAATCCCCCTTGTGAAGAGTAGCCTTGGCCTGCTTTGGAATATCTAGAAAGATGTATTTATATTCCAGATGGAAGTGTTGAGTCTTATCAGTTGTACATGGGTTCTATGACGCACTTAGTGGCCAAAGTCACCGTGCAAGGAAAAATACTGCTTAGGGAGCTGAATTCTGAAGGCACTGACTGGTGCACCCCCTTGCTGTGGCACCACATCTCCACTCCACGTAACCCACCTGATCAACATTTGCCTCCAGGCACAGCAGTAAAGCAACCTGGTTGCCAACGCCAGACTTTCTTTAAGAACACATTTTTTCAAGTCTGACTAAAGACACCTTTGAACTGATAGATGAAAAAATCCCCTCTCCTTTAAATAAAATAAGGATTGTTTGTCCATCCAGCTTAATTAATTCTATTAAAGATTTTCTATCCATAAGCAAAAGCAATAGTTTTTTTGTGAAACTACTATCAGTTAACCGCTGATAATTGACATTGACCACTTACTGCAATAGTCTATGGGAAGAATAGGTCAATGATACATGGATGTAGGTTATCATACACTATGGGCCTGATTTATTTTTGCCATTGAGCTTTGCCACAATAATGGCAACATGTGCCGCTGCTTTGTTTCCCTAACAAGAGAGAACAGGGTTAATATTTTAACAACATCAAGATGGATATTACAATCAGGCTGTGTGTGTATTTTACTGACAGCTGTTGTTCTGTGGATTTTTGCTACAGTTTTACATCTGAAGTCTTTAATCCTGATAGCCCCTAAAAATAATGTGATCTTTTAATCACATTTGCTTACAGATTTTTGGCAAGATGTTAATTTGCTCTAAGACATAAAATGTCACTGGATCTATTATAAATGGTTTAGCACTGACTAAGCCAGATGGTGTTCCCACCAGATATCTGACACCTGCAAATTAGCTAAACAGGATCTTCCTAATGTAGCTGCCTTGTCATCTATAGAAGTTTGGTCTTTTGAATGAGAAGGGAGGGGCCATTTAAAATAGTCCAATTGGGTCAAAAGTTTTCAAAAGGGGGTCACTGACCCGGGCAGCCAAAACTATTGTTCTTTGAGGCTACAATTTTACTTTTCTTTCTATTTAGACCCACTATGTTCATATTCCAGTTTCTTATTCAAACTACTGCCTAGTTGCTAGGGCAATTTGGACCCTCAAAACCATAATAGCTGCTAAAATTCCAAACTGGAGAGTTGCTGAATCAAAATCTAAACAATTTAAAAATTGATGGCCAATAGCAAATTGTTTCAGAATACCACTCTCTACAAGCTATCAAAAGGTAATATAATGGTGAACAACCCATTTAAGTAAAGAAGTTATGATAACAAGTATGACAAATATGTGATAAAACAGTGCAGTTGAACAGTACAATCAGGAGCACCCTTACTCACCACCCAGGGACAAAGTGTCACCATGGAGTTACGCAGTAAATAGAACTAGCAAACAAGAAAAAACAGATAAACTGAGAAAATTCAGTTAAAGGAATGAATTCACCCAGAGGGACCTGGGAGGGGTATCTTGGGTGTCTGGGGGGAATATCACGGTGAAATCCAGCCACTATTAGTTCCTTGAATTAGTGCTGATGAGAAAATCTTGACATGTGAGTCTCAAGATCAGATAGAATAATGTGGTAAATCATGACTGCTGGAGCATTGCTTGCATTGCTTTGTCATTCGTTGGCATAAAGGGGTTCTAGAAGCTAATGACCATGGAGAACTGGCTGTGGAGAACAATGGGCAGTAATGGTTGTATGTGGGGGAGTGACAGTAAGATGGTGACACTGCACTAAGTCATTCACAGACTTACTCTTGATGTCCTTGTATATCAAGGATGCAGTTACACACTCCGATTTGGCCGACCCACTACTGGTACCACAGGTTTGCCTTCTCCAAGCATCATGTCCAGCTTGTGGCACTTCCATTTGGCCTCTCATCTACCCCCAGGGTGTTCACTAAACTGATAGAAGTCACACCAGTGACTTTGAGACTACAGAGTATCTTGGTAGTCTCTCTTTATGATCTCTTCCTCAAAGCCAAACCAGTACATAAAACCCAGATGGACCTAAACCGAGCAGTGAGCCTGATACAGAAATTTGGCTGGATGATCATATGGTCCAAATCAAATCTTATTCCACCCCTTCCAGATGGTTTTTCTGGTCTTGGAATTCAACATCAAGGAACAGAAACTGTTTCTACCATGTGATATGCAGCTAAATCTGATGAAGCAAGTGCAAAACCTAGCACTTTGGCCAACCGTTCGTCAGTCCATACGGTTCCTGTGGTACCCTTCTCTCAGTTTCTCCTCCGACCACTGCAGACCATCATTCTCTGGAGATGGAAAAGGGTGCCCCTACACCAGACATTCCAGGAGACCAAGACTTCCCTAAGATGCTGACCCGCGTTGTCCCTGGGTCAGTGCTGGGCCACACTGGAATGGGCAGTGCTGTCAACGGATGCCAGTCTCTCTGGTTGGGAAGCTATCTGGCAGGAACAGACTGCACAGGGCACTTGTACCCTAAAAGAATTCCAACTATCTATCCCCAGAGTGCTCAAGAAGATCTAGCACTCTGACCTGACGATCAGTGATCTTGGCAGCACCCTTTCGGCCACAAAGGACCTGACTCCATGATCTACAGGAGTTATCAGTCACAGAGAGAGGAAAGGACTGCACTTCAGCTCTACTGCTTCAGTTACTTTCAGGGGTACAGGCCTTTAGAGCTAAACTAGACCTAGGTTCCACAATATCCTACTTACCTGCTCAGGTGGGCATCTGAAAAAAATAGATCCAGAGCACATGGCTGCCCTGCCTTATAGATTACCATTTAGTGGCCAAATTAGAGAACTACACTGGTCATACTTTGACCAAAGAAAAATGGACTTACTTCCCTTTTAGAATAAGAAACACCTTAGCTGTAAGGTATTAGGACACTGCTAAAAAGAAAGTTGTACAATTTACCAGTCCCCTGCATTCTAATACTAAACTTTATAGAACTGTAAAAAAAAGATAAAAACCCTGTATGTATAAGGGCTCTAACACCAGGCAGTTTTTATGTGTTTAGAAATGCAACTTGGGGTATAAAAACATTATTGCAACCCTCTGTTCTATTGGCTTCTGAATGTGTCAAGTACAGAAAATGCAGCACGTGGCATCTAAATAAACCCCAATGAAACACGAATGCCATAAAACGTAGCTCTGATCTCCTCTGGGTACAAGCAGGGTGAATATTATAGCATTAATTAGCTGATACATTTAGTCACGCTCAAACCTGCATTATAAATGTGCAGCAAACACACAAAAATACCCCCACCCATGTTTAAGAGCCCTAAGGCTGAGATTGCCTGTCATCTCAAGTAAATTTGGGAATAAAACAATTATTTGTAATTATACGCACAAATCACTCCGCCCATAATTATCGAGTGCCAGCATAAAAAAAAATATATACCTCATGTTTGCAAGTCATTTAATTGTGACCTTTGTGTCTTACTTTTATACTTCCAGGAAGTATTGAAAAAAATTCATATTCTCAAATGCATGTCAATACAGTTGCCCAGCCCCTGAGAAACTAAGCCCCATGTCTGTTTGTGTATGCTTTCTGATCAGTTCTGCAACACTGAACTGATCACACAGCAACCTGTAGGTCACTGGTTCAATTCCAGGCAAAATGTTACACACAAGCTACAGGGCTGGAACTAGGGGTTGACAGAAGAGACACCTGTCTAGGGTGATTGGGGGTGCTGGGCAGGAACATCTCTTATACTCCCTTCTCATTGCCCCTGCTGGTTGTCATTACGTGGTGTGGGCAATGACTCCCCCACCCCGTGCTTGATAGAACTGCACATGCGAGATGGGGGAGCTGCCTAGGGTGCCTGGTCAGCTTGGCTTGCCCCTGACAAGCTTACAAACCTAAGTGCATTTTTGTCAGTTCCAAAAGCAACCCTCTAATCTATTGTCATCTGAACGCGTGTCAAGTGCAGGAAAATGCAGCTTGTGGTTTCTTAAAAAAAATGTGATAAAACATGAATGTCATAAAATGCAACTCTGAACTCTCATAAGTACAACCATGCAGAATATAATGGATTAAATTGGCTGATGAGTTTAGGTCCACTCAAACCTGCGTCTCAAATGTATACAAAAATGTTTATGTGTAAGAGCCCTTAGACTGAGAATGCCATGTCATCTCAGGTGAATATGAAAATAACACAATCATTTGTAATTAAACGCACACATCACACCGCCCATAATTATCGTGCCAACATAAAAATATATACCTTAGGTCTGCAAGTCATTGCATTGTGTTTTTTTCTTTTATACTTCCAGGAAGTATAAAAGGAATTCATATCCTCAGATGCATACCAGTACAGCTGCTCATCCTATGTCCATTAGTGTAGGCTTTCAGATGAGTTCATTAAGTTCAGTTTTAAAGAGTTAAGTAGAAAATCAGAAGCTTGCTGTAACCTAATAATCTCATATTAAAATCTATTCTGCATTCTGCTATTCTCATTTTTATGTAAGACATAGGTTTTTGAGCCAAATTCCCTTTAGATGGGGATTTCAACATCCAAACTGGCAATTGCACAATGCACAAAATAGCTTTTGGTTACTTTTCTGGACTTACTCTATGGACCCTTGGCTTGGATATTGGTTGTGCCAATTTGCTACATTGTATTAAAGATAATGTAAGATGACAAGAGTATCGATAGGGTTAAGAGTATAGGAGCTGCCATATTCCTTGGCACAGCAGTGGCCATCCCAGTTTCTGCTTGCCTTAACAAAACCATTTCTAGTGGCCATAACTGCAATTTATTTGTAACTCACTATGTATGAATTCTACTTCTATGTTACATTAAACACTGTGACATGCTGACTGCCTGTACACGTAATTTTGGGGGAATTATCAATGGTAGGCAGGCATGCAGAGGATCTGGAGCATAAGAGACAGGGACACAACTTCTTCATGCAAAACACGGGTTTATTTAGGGCCAATTCTTCCCAACATCAACATAAGACAGTTTAGGGCTCTGGTACACGGGGAGATTAGTCGCCCGCGGCAAAACTCCCTGCTCGCGGGCGACTAATCTCCCCGAGTTGCCTTCCCTCTGCCATCCCACCGGCGAACATGTAAGTCGCCGGCGGGATGGCAGACGCGGCGGCGCGATTTCGCGCAAATCGCCGAAAAAGACTCGCGAGGCTTTTTCGGCGATTTCCCGAAATCGCCTCGCCGCGTCTGCCATCCCGCCGGCGACTTACATGTTCGCCGGTGGGATGGCAGAGGGAAGGCAACTCGGGGAGATTAGTCGCCCGCGAGCAGGGAGTTTTGCCGCGGGCGACTAATCTCCCCGTGTACCAGAGCCCTTATAAACAGTTCAGGGTTGTGATATGTCCCTCCTTCCGGGCTCTCACCTTCCAGGGTTACTTCCACACTCTGGAACACTCAGGCTTCACATTAAGCCTTGCTGACTCCTCTCGGCACTCATTCAACTGGTCACGACTCCCTCTGCTCCCTGCAGTGGCAGGAGGCACCCCCAGCTCCTCTGGGAGTTCCTAACACAGGCAGGCAGCCCTCCTGCCCTGTGCCCCGCTCTGAGAGTGACCTTCTGAGTCAAGAATCAATCTCCAACTCCCTCCTGTGTAATCACACAGCCCTTTTATTTGCTGCTCACCTGCAGCCTAATCAGGCAGCTCCCTACAGCTGGCCAAATCAAAATACTAAGTGGACTATGGAATGGAGGGTCTTTCCTATTCTCCCTCCATTCACTCCAGGGACCTATTAATTTGGCTTTTCCTAAGCCAGTAACATAAAACCAGGCATTTTACCTGGTGCTATTTGTATCCCACCTTTAACACTGGTGGAAAACACACCAAATAATGATCATTTCCATTGCATCTCTCACAACACATATACATATACATTTATGAATTCCAGCTGAAAATACTGAAGCTTTTCAGCTTTCAGTTTCCCCAAGCGGAAAGGAAGCCTGACTATTTTTAATTTTCCCATTATGTAGCAAGAAAAATAAGAAGCAACCATCCATTTATTATTTCCCAAACACTGATTTTTCATGTCACAATGAAAATCCTTTTCAAAGAAAAAAAGATCATGTTTTTTTTGCACTTTTGTATCCTGCCCCACAATTTGCAACTAGAGCACTGGTCTTTGGGCTTCAGAATGGAAGGCAAAGGCATGTGCTTCCCCCATAAATACAGTGTTGCCTGTGTTTAGAAACACTGTGTTCATGGGGGGGGGGGTATGGGACATAGGTATCCCATCTTTCGCCACCTACCTGCCTCATCACTAAGATTTCATTCAGACATGCAAGTTAGGGAGAGCTGGCAGATGCAAGGTGCAAAGGCAGGCTGTAAGGTCATGGCTCACTTGCATCTGACACACTGTGCTCTGTGGTTCACGCTGAATTATTTATCAGGTGCAAGTTGCAGAGCATAAGTATAACCTGAACATTAGTCCATAGGGCAGGTGGTTAGGAAGCCCTGAAATATAAAAACACAATTTATTAGTATTGAATATGTCTACCACATTAAATACAATTTAAGACTTGGCTGGCCAGCCTACCAATATTCATGATCACATATAATAACAGTAATTAATTACCTTGCTTTAGTCTATATATACTAAGAAGTTGAAAATTGAAATTGAACAATAAAAACAACATTCAAAAATTTCGAAAATAGTCACTAAAAATTGTCCAACCCTCCTAAAGAGAGAGGTTTTAGTCTCAAGGTGACCGTAACACCTTTTTTATTGTATGCACAGGTTCCATTTTATATACAACCCACTTATGTATTGCATGATGCAGAATTTATGCACAAATGGGAGACAATATTATTAGAATCCTCTCTCTCAAATTGATGAGTTGTTAGTTTTGCAAAGAGAAAAAGAATTAAGTGTACTTAACTGGGAAATTGATGGGTTAAAAATGGAAGTATGTAAAAGTAATGAAGGTCTGAGGAGGAAATTAATAAGAAAATAAATAGGGAGACTAAACAAATTATGGAGCAGAAAAGGAAAAAGCTGTTAAGAGATAAGATTGATTATAATGGGAGAACCTACCTTTGGGATTAAACATCAGTGGGAAGAAGTGAGAATCGCAGAAACAGGTGGGGATAAAGTGGAGGACAAAAAACGTAATAACATAAATAATAGGGTGCAAGTGAATAATCGTTATGTACCACTTATAAATGAGGAAAATAAATACAAAAAGGAAGAAAAGAGTAAATGAAAGATAACCCGAAGTTGCCCAACTTGATCTCCCTGGTTGAAAGGGAGAATATCCTACAATTTACTTCTTTTTTATGTGTAGGCAAGGAGTTAGGGGCGCGACCCAAGGAAGGAATACCAAAGGGGAGTCAGGTACAAGGAACAAGAATGGAAGGTCAGTTGGGGAAAAGAGTGAGATGAAGATATATAGAAGAAGGGGAGATGGAGGATTGGGAAGAGATGGAGAATGCACCATGGAGAGCAAGGAAAGAAAGATAGAAATATAGTGGAAATATTTTTTTAATTTATCAAAAAAAAGTCTTATCGGAAGCAGAGGTTACCTTGCTAGAGAAGGAACTTAAATATGCTCCAAAAAAAACAATGAATAGCAAAAATTATGAAATAAAAAAGGTAAAAGATACCGCATTTTTCGCCGTATAAGACGCACTTTTTCTTCCCCAAAACTGGGGGGAAAAAGTTGGTGCGTCTTATACGGCGAACTGTCTTCCTCTCTGTGCCGCGGCTCTCTGACGCATCCTCGCTTTTATAAGGTTGCGCCCGTGCGTCTTATAGGGCGAAAAATACGGTAATCCTCAGAATTTGAAATGGATGGAGAAGGAAAAGGAGACACATGATTCTAGATGAACTCCTTCTAGAATCAAAAGACAATATAGGGGTAGAGAAAGGGAAAAGTAAGCTATATGGATTGAAATCTGATTTTAATCCTACTTTTTGTAGAGGAAAAACACTTAATCTATTTAGTGATAGTACTGAGAGAGATTTGAGAAAGTATAAGAGAAGTCACAATAGATATAATGATAATCTCACTATGAAAGAAAGATCAGCAGTGAAGAAGTTAATGAAGGATACACAAGTAGTTATTAGAGGGGCCGATAAAGGTGGAGGTGTTGTGATACAAGATAGAGAGGATTATTATATATATTATATATATTATTCGTGGCGAATTTCCGCGTTTCGCCATTGCTGGATTGTTTCGCGAAAAATTGTCGCGGGCGACAAAAGAATAGCTGCGGGCGACAAAACAATAGCCACGGACGACAAAAGAATAGCCGCGGGCAACAAAAGAATAGCCGTGCGACAAAACAATAGCCGCGGGCGACAAAACAATAGCCGGGTGACAAAACAATAGCCGCAGACGACAAAACAATAGCCGGGCAAAAAAAGAATTTTTTTTGACGTGCAACATTTTCACCGTTTGGCAAATTTTTCACCGTTTCGCGAATCTTTTGAAAGATTCGCTAATTTTTCGGCGAAGCGAAATGGGACAGATTCGCTCATCACTAATTCTAACACATATAGTAAATTGTCTAAGGATCCTGGACAGAAATATTTAAGTAGGTTGCTGGAGTTACTGGGGTTGGAAAGAAATGGAGGTGTAATTACTGATGATGAATATGAATTTATTAGAAACCCATGCCCAAGGACTCTGGTGTTTTATCACCTCCCAAAGATCCACAAAAACCCCATGATACCACCTGGTGGACCAATTGTATCGGGGCTGTGATGACTTACCACAGGTCTTTTGAAATTTGTAGATTTTTATTTGGCACCAATTGTGAGAGTTACAATGGAGGTTTTATCACTGTTAAATGAATTTAAATGGGAAAAGAATTCTTATTGGTAACTTTTGACATTAATTAATTATATACGTGTATTCCACATGAAGGTGGGGTATTTGCATCACTACATTTTTTGGAGAAGAACAATGAATTGTCCTGGGATCAAAGGTATTTTTTAGGTTTGTGTATGGAATTTATACTTAATCACAATTATTTAGAATTTGAGGGACACTATTATAAACAGACCTGTGGTACAGCCATGGGTGCTCCGTTTGCTCCTAATTATGCAGGACTATATGTGGGACTTTGGGAGGAGAATCTGGGTAGATTCTATATATATCGCCCCCACATAAAATTGTGGGGGAGATATATCGACGATATCATTATGATACAGGATGGTACAGTGAAATGTTTACAGGAATTCTTTGAAGTATTTAATGGCTCCTCTCCTTATCTGAAGTTTTGTATGGAATTTAGTGCTGAGACTATTAATTTTTTAGATCTCAAAATAGATGTGATTGATGGTAAGATTGTAACGTCCACATACTTTAAGGAGGTGAATGCCAACTCATATATTAATTATGGGAGTTGTCATCACTGACCATGGTTAGATAGTATGCAACTTGGGCAGTTCCTTAGGGTGAGAAGAAACTGCTCAAGGTACAGTGAATATATGGAGCAGTCCCAAGTGTTGGTTGAGGGACTAAAAGAGAGCAGAATATAGCAGAGGGCAAAGGATAGAGCAGGAACAAGACATAGGGCACAATTACTGAAGGTAAAGGGAGATAATCAGGAAAAAAAAAAAAAAAAGAAAAAAAGAAATGAAGGGATAGTCCCCATTGTCTTAGATTTTAATGCTGACAGCTACAAAATCAACAAGTTGATAAAGAAAAATTGGGAGGTATTGAAGCAGGATAAGGAATTGGAGATCTTCATAGGAAAAAAACCTAGGGTTGTCTTTAGGCATGCTAGCTCCATCAAGGTTAAGAGAGAGTGGTGGAAAATAAAAAGAGAGAGGTAATATACAAATATTGTCTCCTTTAATAGGGATGTGTAATGCAATAACTGTGAATTGTAAATATGTTCAGAAAGGGAATAAAATCGATTTTGGGGTTGGTGAATATAATATTGATGAATTCTACAACTATAAATTATGATATGTGGTTTATGGCATGCAGTGTTCATGTAATTAGTTTTATATTGGAAAAACTGTTAGGCCCTTTACAGTGAGAGTGGGTGAACATAGAGGAGTCATAAAAAGATTAATAACTATGCTCCAAAATAATAAACCAATTCCTTTGGTATATAAACATTATGTAGAGGTACATGGGAGGAAATTTGAGGGTACAGGTATCGGACCCCTTATCCGGAAACCCGTTATCCAGAAAGCTCCGAATTACGGAATGCCTGTCTCCCATAGACTCCATTTTAATCAAATAATTCAGAATTTTAAAACTGATTTCCTTTTTCTATGTAGAAATAAAACGAAACCTTGTAATTAATTCCAACTAAGATATAATTAATCCTTATTGGATGCAAAACAATCCTATTGGGTTTAATTAATGTTTTATTGATTTTTTAGTAGACTTAAGGTATTGAGATCCAAATTACGGAAAGACCCCTTATCCGGAATACCCTTGGCCCCGAGCATTCTGGATAATGGGTCCTATACCTGTACTAAAATCACTGTCATTAAAGGTATTTCTAATAAAACTATGAATTTAGGGGGAGACATCAAAAATGTATTGCTTAAATTGGAACAAAAAATGATATTTGAGTGGCAAACTACATATCCCCATGGGTTAAATGAAGCTTTAGAATAGGCTCCTTTATTAAAATATAGATAAAAGGTTAATTCTGTGAAAGTGAATTGTACCAGTAGAAAGTAGAGGGGGAGATATATAGGTTGTTAGAAAGAGGTACTGTAAAGTAATTAATTACAAAGAGCTTATAAATGAGCGAAATGTGCAGTATTAATTTGATCACATTATAATTATTTGTGTGTAGTGTGTGTGTGTGAAGTTAAAATCGCAATTGCGTTCCATTGTGGAACACACGCAGTACTAATAGGAAGTGCCATTTTTGTGAAGGAGAGAGGAGGTAAAGTGTTGCAAGTGTAAAGTGGTGGAGAAAGTGAACAAGGAGAGGCGAGCAACATCTACTGTATACTGGTGGGAGAAAGTGAGTAGGGAGAGACTGTTACCAGCGAGAGAGAAAAGAACTGCGGGAAACTTTAAAGTGAATGTGAAAAATTATGTCTTCAAATTGGGTAAGATTGTTCTGCTTTATCATACTACATTCTTTATGCTACACGGATATATAATGACTGGGGGACGCCCCATATTAGATGCAGGTGTATGCTGGAAAATTTGGCTATTTTACCAATTGCGGCGGTGAAAACAGTTGTTTAATGATATAATAGAAACATCAGTTATTGCATAAACTCGCCTAACTATACTGGTTAGATGAAATGAGAAGACCGAGATATCTATAGATAACACCGCTAGTGACTGTGGCATCATCACGCTATATATAACATCACAGGCGATAAGAATCTGAATATTATAACTGATAGTGATCTTTACAATCCCGCCGGTTATATAGAAGAATTGGGACAAATTAACAACTGCTGGGTGTACCTCTATGCTAGAAGATTGTCTATAACAGCATGGATCATCTAAAGTAAAAATCCTGTTAATACCTAATCTCCCACAAACCCCTCCAGGGTAACTCAAGTGGAACCTGTATATAAAATAAAAAAGCATTTGCGGTCATCTTGAGACTAAAACCTCTCTCCTTTAGGAGGATTGGACAATTTTTTGTGACTATTTTCCAATTTTTAAATTTTGATTTTATTCTTCATTTTTTTTAATTCAATGTTCAACTTCCTAGTATATATAGACTAAATCAAGGTAATAAATTACTGTGATTATACAGTGGCTTGCAAAAGTATTCGGCCCCCTTGAACTTTTCCACATTTTGTCACATTACAGCCACAAACATGAATCAATTTTATTGGAATTCCACGTGAAAGACCAATACAAAGTGGTGTACACGTGAGAAGTGGAACAAAAATCATACATGATTCTAAACATTTTTTACAAATAAATAACTGCAAAGTGGGGTGTGCGTAATTATTCAGCCCCCTGAGTCAATACTTTGTAGAACCCCCTTTTGCTGCAATTACAGCTGCCAGGCTTTTAGGGTATGTCTCTACCAGCTTTGCACATCTAGAGACTGAAATCCTTGCCCTTTCTTCTTTGCAAAACAGCTCCAGCTCAGTCAGATTAGATGGACAGCGTTTGTGAACAGCAGTTTTCAGATCTTGCCACAGATTCTCGATTGGATTTAGATCTGGACTTTGACTGGGCCAGTCTAACACATGGATATGTTTTGTTTTAAACCATTCCATTGTTGCCCTGGCTTTATGTTTAGGGTCGTTGTCCTGCTGGAAGGTGAACCTCCGACCCAGTCTCAAGTCTTTTGCAGACTCCAAGAGGTTTTCTTCCAAGATTGCCCTGTATTTGGCTCCATCCATCTTCCCATCAACTCTGACCAGCTTCCCTGTCCCTGCTGAAGAGAAGCACCCCCAGAGCATGATGCTGCCACCACCATATTTGACAGTGGGGATGGTGTGTTCAGAGTGATGTGCAGTGTTAGTTTTCTGCCACACATAGCGTTTTGCATTTTGGCCAAAAAGTTCCATTTTGGTCTCATCTGACCAGAGCACCTTTTCCACATGTTTGCTGTGTCCCCCACATGGCTTGTGGCAAACTGCAAACGGGACTTCTTATGGTTTTCTGTTAACAATGGCTTTCTTCTTGCCACTCTTCCATAAAGGCCAACTTTGTGCAGTGCACGACTAATAGTTGTCCTATGGACAGATTCCCCCACCTGAGCTGTAGATCTCTGCAGCTCGTCCAGAGTCACCATAGGCTTCTTGGCTGCATTTCTGATCAGCGCTCTCCTTGTTCGGCCTGTGAGTTTAGGTGGACAGCCTTGTTTTGGTAGGTTTACAGTTGTGCCATACTCCTTCCATTTCTGAATGATCGCTTAACAAGTGCTCCGTGGGATGTTCAAGGCTTTGGAAATAATTTTGTAGCCTAAGCCTGCTTTAAATTTCTCAATAACTTTATCCCTGACCTGTCTGGTGTGTTCTTTGGACTTCATGTTGTTGTTGCTCCCAATATTCTCTTAGACAACCTCTGAGGCCGTCACAGAGCAGCTGTATTTGTACTGACATTAGATTACACACAGGTGCACTCTATTTAGTCATTAGCACTCATCAGGCAATGTCTATGGGCAACTGACTGCACTCAGACCAAAGGGGGCTGAATAATTACGCACACCCCACTTTGCAGTTATTTATTTGCAAAAAATGTTTGGAATCATGTATGATTTTCGTTCCACTTCTCACGTGTACACCACTTTGTATTGGTCTTTCACATGGAATTCCAATAAAATTGATTCATGTTTGTGGCTGTAATGTGACAAAATGTGGAAAAGTTCAAGGGGGCCGAATACTTTTGCAAGCCACTGTATGTAATCATGAATATTAGTAGGCTGGCCAGCCATGTCTTAAATTGTTTTTAATTTGGTAGATATATTCAATACTAATAAATTGTGTTTTTATAATTTTGCCCTTTTCTATAGAAAGGGATAGAGGTGGTAGGGGTCCCCATCTTTTAGTATTGATAGTAGGGTAACACATATTGGAATAACTGTGATATATAGTTAGGAAGGGTTGACTTGCACCTGTCATTGCTGTACTCTGCGCCTCACAGTGGATACAAAAATAAGCACCTAAGACTTTAATTTTGCTCCCCTTAGTTCTCTAGCACTTGAGTCAGGGATAAATGAAGCCCTATATCTATGAGTCTATGGGACAGATTTACTAAAACTTATTTCTAACATTTCGAATTTTTTGATTTTAAAATTCAAATAAACTCGTTTGCACCGCCGGGCAGTATGGCCGCTTGAGCTAAGAGCTCCGTTGCAGGAGCACGAGTGCGGGCCGTTTTTGCAAGCGCTGAGTAAGCGCTACCATGGGGAAAACCGGGAGAAGCAGAGAGGGCAGAGAGAGGACCCCTGCGAAACGGCTCCCAGCAGCCCAGCAGGAGATCGCGCCAGTGTTCACACGCAAAAGACCAGAGCGTGCGTGTCAAAAAATGGCGCCGAATGCTGAGGAGACTGGAGCGGTGCGAGACTCCTCTGAGGCAGAATCTGAAGGAGAGGAGGAACGAGAGCAGGATATAAGCACTTACCTGGCGAATCTTCCCTCCCGTGCTGAGATGAAATCCATGTTGCAGGAGCTGACCATGTCACTGAAAGAGGAGCTGCAAGAAATCAAAAGGGACATGATAAGTATAAGCGTGCGGACAGATGATATTGAGATAAATCAGAATAAGCTTGTGCACAATGAGAAGTTACTTCACTCTCAGCTTCATACACAGTCTCGGGTAATAGCTGAAATTCAGAGGCAGATGGAAGATCTAGAAAATCGAAATAGAAGGAATAACCTGCGTGTAAGAGGTGTTCCAGAAAGTATCACTCAGGAGGAGATTCAACCTGTTTTACTGCAGATTTTCAATAATATTCTTAAGAAAGAGCAAAATTCAGAAATTGGTATAGAAAGGGCTCATAGAGTACCAAAATCCAAAGCTTGCACCACCTAATGCATCAAGGGACATTGTGTGTTGTTTGAACAGTTTTGAACCTGTTGTTTGAACCTGTCACCATAAGAAATCATTTCAAATTGTTTTCTGTTGTGTTTGGCAAGCAAAATAAACTTTACTTACACTGTATAAATTATTTTAATTTTATTTTCTTCATCCTTGGAATTCACAGCAATTGCAGCATGCAGGCAGGGGCCATTTTGTGGACACTGTTATCAAAGCAGGCATTGCATCCTGCCAAAATCTTGTTTCTGTGCCAGTATGGGGGAACCTGACGCTCATGCCTATGCACTGGTTACACAATTAGATGATGAGGAGGGAGGGGGAATGTGTGGAGGGCAGCAACATCTAAGAAGTTCTGAATTGAAAGTGAAAGTAACTGTCTGCCCCACCTCTATGCCTAAGGCATAGAGGCGGGGCAGGCATTATATGATTGACAGCTGGGATTTTAAAATGCTTTTATAATGGGTATGGATGTGGTAATAAAAAAATTATTTTGGGTTTCATGTTTAATTTGAAAAGGACTTTTATTATACAACTTTTTATGTCTGGGTGACAGGTCCACTTTAAGCAAAAGGAAGAAATACTCAACAAGGCTAGAGATATGAGTAACCTTTCCTTTCAGGACTGCACAATTAAACTATACCAAGATATTTCTAGTCTGACACTGTGGAAGAGGAAAGCTCTGAAACCAATCACGGATGTATTGAGGGAAAACAATATACAATACAGATGGGGCTTTCCCTTTGCCTTAATGGTGAATAAAGATGGATCCCAAATTACCCTACGGCAACCGGAGGATACCTCGTCTTTTCTACAAAGACTGCATCTCCCACAGATGGCATTGCCAGAATGGACAACAGTTCCTATGGATATGCAGGAACCAGATTTTGATTTACGAGGTAATTGGACGGTACAGGGCACATCGAGACATACTACTACTAGAACGTCAAAGACCTCCAACCCAAGAGAAAGATACAGAAATCCAGCGGATCCAGGGACTTAACATAGTGGTACTCAGTGGGTAACTATGTATTCTTTATCCTGGTTAAAGGACTGGGTTAACTCAGGGTTGAAAAATGGCTAACACCGAGTAAGACGTATTATTTATTATCTATCAAGGTTTAAATTGAGAGTGCTGTAATATAGCAACTGTAAGGCTTGTTTATTTATTTATTCTGGGCCCTGCTAAGTGCTTCTGTATGGGGGGTGGATAGTTCATTGAGGCAACTGTCGGGTTGGTAGGCATTTCTTTCCCCCCACTATTCGAATGCCGCTTACTTCCATACCCAGTAATGGGATTGTTGCCCATTTGATACTGGTGCGGCTAATGTTAGATATTCTTTTTTTCCTTCTTTTTTCTTTCTTTTCTTTTCTTTATTTCTTATATTTATTCTTTCTCCATTACTAAGGGCTACATCAAACAACAAAATGCAGTAAAAATAACTCGATTAAAATGGATTGTAAAATAATTACCTATAATGTGAACGGTCTTAATGAGCCTGTTAAAAGGGCCCAGATATTAAGAGAATGTCATAAGATGGGAGCCAAAGTAGTAATGTTACAGGAGACGCATTTTAAAGAAACAAAACTGCCTTTATTGAAGTTTAAACAATATCCTATAGTAGCGATGAGTAGTAATCCGTGTAAAAAATGTACAGGAGTGATGATATTGATACATAAGGACTTACCGTTTTTGCTAAAAGATCAAAAAAGAGATGTAGAGGGAAGATATATTATTGTTAAAGGGAAAGTTGAAAATACTATGTTTACATTTGCTAATGTATATGCACCGAATACAAACCAAATACAGTATATGTGCAAGTTCGCTGAAGGTGTGGTGTGTTTGGGAGGAGATTTTAATCTCCCCTTTAATCCTTTGGTAGACACCTCTAATAAAAAATGCAACCTATCCTACAAAGGTTTGAAAAAAGTGAAACAAGCACTATCTGATATGCAACTGGTGGATGTTTGGAGATGTCTAAATCCGCATGTTATAGATTATACACATTTTTCAAAAACTGATAATTGTTACTCAAGAATTGATTATATTTTTTCGTCTCAGAAGTGGCTTCATTATTTCCAGGAGGCTAAAATAGCTCAAGGCACTATCTCAGATCATTCCCCAGTTGCGGCTTGTCTGAAATTACCAAATATTATGAAAACTGAGTACAATTGGAAGTTGAATAGTACTATTTTGTTAAAGAGTGTGATCAAACAACAAATAGGGAAAATGATAAATAATTTTTTTTTAGATAATGACAAAGCGGATATTAGTCCTGCAATACTTTGGGAAACTCATAAATGTGTATTGCGAGGGCAGCTGATCGCACTATGCTCTAAATTAAAAAAAGAAAGGGAAAAAATATACAGGTACTATTGAAAGATATAGCGCAAATAGAACAATTGCATAAGCAAACTTTAGCGATAAAAACTCTCCATATTTTAGAACAGTGCTGTCCAACTTCTACGGTGCCGAGGGCCGAAATTTCTCTACCATACGTGGTGGAGGGCCACTAATGGAAGCCAGTTTTGACCACTCCCCTTTCTGAAACCACACCCACTTCAAACCACACCTATTTTATCACAATGGTGGTAGCACAGCAAAATCCCAAATGCTTGGTCCTTACTGTGGGGATATCAACCATCATTCATATGTGAAAGAATTATGTCATATTAAGATATACCCTTAAATTCCATATGCCTCCTCCTTCCCTGTGGATAGCAGAGCAACCCCCAGTACATAATTACACACCTTAGGGACCATTTAATGGCTATTTCCAACTGCTAACAAACTCCCACAACAAACCCCTGCCAGGTTCACCTCCCACAAGCAGCATAGGGCATGCAGAGTATGGCACACACAGGCAGCACTCTGCCTGTCCTATGCTGTCTGTGTGTGCGCCATACTCTGCCTGTCCTACCCTGCCTGTGTGTGCCATACTCTGCCTTCCCTATGCTGCCTCTGTGTGCCATACTCTGCCTGCCCTACCCTGCCTGTGTGTGCCATACTCTACCTGCCCTATGCTGGCTGTGTGTGCCATACTCTGCCTGCCCTACCCTGACTGTGTGTGCCATACTCTGCCTGCCCTACCCTGCCTGTGTGTGCCATACTCTGCCTGCCATACCCTTCCTGTGTGTGCCATACCCTCCCTGACCTATGCTGCCTATGTGTGCCATACTCTACCTGCCCTATGCTGGCTGTATGTGCCATACTCTGCCTACAGTACCTATGTCTGAGGTGTGAAGAAGTGAACAATGTGGATGATTACAGCCTGAGCCTGAGGTGTGAAGAAGTGAACAATGTGGTTGATTACAGCCTGAGCCTGAGGTGTGAAGAAGTGAACAATGTGGTTGATTACAGCCTGAGCCTGAGGTGTGAACACTGCAGGGGTTGAACAATGCAGAGATTAAAAGGTGTGAAAAACACAGGGGATTACATTTTTAAACAATACAGAGGGATTACAGCCTGAATCTGAGGTGAGAACCATGCAGGGGGGCAGGTATCAGTGATACTGATACAATTTAATGCTTACTCAAAGGTAAGCCATCAAAGCAGCCAGACAGGTGGGGGGCCACACAGAGGGGGGTCGCGGGCCGCATGCGGCCCGCGGGCCGCCAGTTGGACAGCACTGTTTTAGAAGAAAAAAGAGTGCAATTAAAAGCTATTCTTGATCAGTCTTCATAAAGAGCGTATCTTAGTTGTAAACAGAAATCATACGATTTGGGAGATAAAAGCACAAGGCATTTTGCCACTATTTTAAAGAAGTTGCAACCAACTACTTCTATAAATGCAATAAAAGACGTAAATCAAAAGACGTGTTATACCACCCCACAAATTGCAAATTGTTTCCAAAAATTCTACCAGACATTGTATAAACTAAAAAGTTCAGACTCTCCTCTAATTTTGCAGGAGGAAATACGGAAATTTATAATAGAAGCGAAATTACCTAAAATTTCTCACGAAAACAAAAACAAATCGATAAACCATTTACTATTAAGGAACTGTTGGATACAATTAATTCAGTTCCAATTAATAAAAGCCCAGGCCCAGATGGGTTTAATTCTTTATACTATAAAACATTCTTTGAAGAAATTGGTGAAGTTATGCTTAGATATTTTAATTCTATAGATCAAAAAAATAGTTTTTCGGCACAAGCGAAGGAGGCACATATTACGATTATTCCAAAGCAAGGAAAGGACCCTCAAAACTGCGCTAGTTATAGACAAATTTCTTTAATAAATGTAGATATTAAGATTTATGCTAAATTAATAGCAAATAGACTGAAAGAACTCCTCCCTAATCTGATCAAACAAGACCAAGCGGGGTTTGTCCCAAAGAGGGAAGGAAAGGATAATACTTATAAGATTTTTTCACTGGTTAATTATGGACAAAGGAAGGATATTCCGGCATTGATTTTATCTACTGACGCTGAAAAAGCGTTTGACAGGGTTTCCTGGGATTTTTTGCAAAAAACATTGGAAGGGTTTGGCCTAGGTACAAAAACAATAAACAGGGTTTTAGCCCTTTATCAGGCACCTACAGCTAGGGTAAAAGTTAATAACATTCTCTCCAATTCAATTCACATCCACAATGGGACCAGACAGGGCTGTCCCCTGTCTTCCATATTGTTCATGATGGTAATGGAATCTTTCCTTTCACATGGACGTAATAATGGAGATATATCGGGGCTGGTGGTAAGGGATAAGGAGTATAAAATCGCAGCATTTGCGGATGATTTATTGTTTTTTATAACAAAACCACTGTTATCATTACCAAATTTACTGGTTCTCATTAACCAATTTGGGAAGCTTTCTAACTTTAAAATTAATTTGGGGAAATCAGAGGTGTTAAACATCAATCTACCAGAGCAGGTTAAAGGTATGTTAGCAAAAGAGTTTCCGTTTCAATGGGCATCACAGAGTATAAAGTATCTGGGTATACAGATACCCACGGCGTTAAACAAACTATACCAACTGAATTTCCCACCGTTAATTGATAAGCTCCAAAAGCAATTTAATATGTGGAGTAATCTTGGTTTATCCTGGTTTGGGAAGATTCAAGCAATAAAGATGACAATTATGCCACAGATACTTTATTTTCTACAGATGATACCAGTAAAGATACCTAAAATATTTTTTAAAGAAGTGAAATCACTAATTTTAAAGTTCATATGGGAAGATAAATCACCTAGATTAAGATATAGCATCTTAACCCTTCCAAAAAATAAGGGAGGGTTAGCTGTTCCTGATACTTACTTGTATTACTTGGCAGTCCATTTGGGGAGAACAATGTATTGGCACCTAAAAGAATGGGTAGAATTAGAACAATCAGTAAGTCCTATCCCTCTGAGAAACCTATTGTGGTGTAGAAAATATAAAGTTGAAAGCGAGTTAGATAAACATCCTACAATTAAGGCAACATTAGATACTTGGTATAGTTGTAGATCTCTGTTTAAACTTATGTCAGAATTCCCAATTTTACAACCTCTAACATTGAACCCAGATTTTGTTCCTAGTCTTGATCCCAGAGCATTTTATCATTGGAGTACTTACAATAATAGAGAAACTAGGGTATCGGATTTTTATAAAAATGGCAAAATAATTTCATTGTCGAATATTCAGGAATTGTGGGGAACTCATCCTAGAGATCAAAGGTGCTATTTTCAACTTCATAATTTTTTAACTAAAGATAAACCATTTTTAGGAGATTTTACTAGTACTTCATGGGAAATCTTGTTAGTTAAGCAACAAATTCCTGATAAAATGCTTTCGACTATATATAAAATTATTCTTGGTAATCAGGAAAATGAATCGTTAAAATATTTTGACGCTTGGGAAAAAGAGATGGGAATGCTTATTCCCCTTACAATAAGACAAAGGATTTTGCAAAATATTCACAAAGCATCGAGAGCATCTAGAATAAGAGAGATGCTATTTAAACTTACTACAAGATGGTATTATGTTCCAGAGAAATTACATGTAATGTTTCCAACCTCATCAGAGTTATGCTGGAGGTGTAATAAGGAAATAGGTTCTTTTAAGCACATTTGGTTTACTTGTATAGAAATGAAGGGATATTGGTCCAAGGTCTGTACTACAATTGGTAAAGTTACGGGTACTAAAATCTTAAGTACTGGTTTAATGTGTTTATTATTTTATTTTGATGATAAGGAAAATAGTGTATTAACAGATAAACTAACTTTACACCTTCTGAATGCGGCTAAAGCCCTGATTCCCAGAGCCTGGAAAAACACTAAACCACCCTCGTATTTGGAGTGGATAAATTTAGTAGAGGAATCTAAGAAACTGGAGGAAATAACTCATCTAATACAAAGCAATGTAGCACAATATAGGGCAACGTGGTTACCTTGGTTAAAAATGAACAAGATACTGTGTTAAACTAAGCATTTTTGCCATGTGATGATGATGATGCTGTATATGATGTTCTGTATAGTAAATATTGGTCTAGAGGTTTATAAATTGTAATGTAACTTGATGTAATCTCTTCGATATATATTTCGGTTGACTGTATGAGATAGGAGTGTTCTATCCCTGTTTTGTCTATCCCTACTTTCTCTTTCTTTCCCCTTCCCTTTTTTCTTTCTGTATCCTTATTTTCTTTTGGAAAAATGACAAATAAAGATTGTTAAAAAAAAACAAAAAACTCGTTTCCACAAATGTCTTACATTTACTAAAAAGTCTGAACTGAAAAAGTCCACGTGGGAAAAAGTTGCAGAAAAGTAGCGAAACTCTGAATGTTTTGAATTTTCATACAAACAACCAGTGTCACAAATCCGAAACCTTTCAAAGCAAAAGAAGGATCCTCCAGGGAAGGGGAGGGACATCTGCCATTGACTTCTACATGATTTCGGCAAAATGTGCGTTTTTTTCTGCAACTTTTAGTATTTGAAAATCCAAATCAGAATAAAAAAATCTAACCATTAGTAAATGGCCCCCTAGGTCCTTCAACAGTGTAGCTAAATTAGAGCTTCTATCTGGTGATACTGTTGAGCGAATCTGTTGCATTTCACTTCACCATAAAATTTGCGAAACGGCGAAAAATTTGTGAAACACATTTGTCGCGGGATTTTTTTTTTTGACGCCCACGTCTTTTTCGACATCTGTGTCTATTTTTGTCGCCCACGTCTATTTTTTGTTGCCCACGTCTATTTTTTGTTGCCCGTGCTTTTTTGACGCGACCATGCCTTTTTTTGACGCTGCAAATCCATGCCTGGTGAAACAATTCGCTCATCACTTCTATGCTTCTCAGCCTAGGAATGATTAAAATGCTGGGAGTTGTATTTTATCATCCAGTTGGGACTAAGGTTACCAGATTTCTGATGTAAAATCCGGGGACACGAAGCAAGCCCCCTTTTGACCACGCCCCCTTTTGACCACATCCCACTCTCAGTCACAGCCATAATCTCTTTCCTGTGCATATTGCTGCAATATGCAATTTTATCTATATTACAACATTTTTTTGGCCCATTTTTACAAATTAAATATACTGTATAGCATTATTTATGCAGTGCCAGCTCTGTGTTTAATGTACTAAAACATATAATTCACCTTTTACAGTTCATTCTATTCATTGCTTAAGTTCACTTTGCTCACCCCCTGCTGTCTTTCTGTGACACACACATATATACTGCTCCCCTGCCCAGAAGTATTGCAGATCATAGAATTTATGTTCTGTGGCATTTCAGGCCTTTTATACACAGAATGTAGATTATACAACCTGTGGCACTTGAAGGGTTAATGGGACTGCACCAGGCAAATCCATAATGGAGACAGACAATCAACTTGGCTGTAGCAAGTAATGCCAGGCAGCAGCTGCAAGGACAAGGAAAGGTTTGCCCTGTATTAAAAGGGGTATAAATATGTGGAAGAAGGGAGTCATCCTTCCCCTTTACAGAGTGCTGGTAAGGCCCCATCTAGAATAGGTGCAGTTTTTGTCTCCAGTGCTCAAACGGGATATTAAAGTGATACTGACAGCAAATTAAACATTTTTTTTACACCTGCAACCCGCCTAAACTAAACCAGAAAGGGTCTTTAAAGTAGGCGGGCAATGGAAAGATCAAGCCTGTCTGCTATCTAGTTCACAATGCGAGGAGCGAGGGAGGGAGGGGGAGCTCTTTGAAGCAAATGGCAAGCTGAATCCTCCCAATTTATGACGTAGTCCTTTTGACAGATTGAAAAGCTACAGTCGGGTTGCCAGACAGTCGGATCTTCATTAGGATTTATGTGGAGAAACAGGACTTTTAGGAAAGTACAGTCAGCATGACCAATAGGTAGGTTTGGAAGTAGGCTCATATTTTTTAAAAAAAATACTTAACTCTGGAGCGCCCTCCTCTATCCAGATTTCTCAGATGAGGTCTTATGGGGTAAAATAAAATAAATAAATAAAAAAAAATAGCGTAATACAGTAATGAGATATTAATAATCACCCCTCTAAAACGTGTTTATATCTAAAACAAATCTAGTGAACACCGCTACTAAATTTACTTCACTTTTCTGTGAAAACACATAAATACAATCCACCGCGAAATGTTTAAAGTTTGTGTCTATTTAAATAAGTGAATTTCCGTATTTCACACTCTTCCGTGACTTCTTTTTATCCTTAGCCAATTGTGCATATACTTACAGACCAACACTGTGGTCTTGGAGCTTGTAACAAATTCCCTCGTGGTTGAACTATAACTCCCAGCTTCTTTTTTTCCACTTTCTCCTGCTGCTGGACAAATATACAACGGACATGTGTAAAATCCTAAAACTTTATTCTAAAACATATTAAAAGTTTAAACTCACAAACGCCATAAAAATTGCCATAAAAATTGCACCCATCGGGAGTCCTTTTGTAAACAGCGTCGGATCCTTGCTTGCTTATCAGTCTCTTTATGCGATCTGCAGTACTTGCTTTGATCCTGGCTTGCAAATCTCCCCGTTCGCGTTCTCCCTTTGGCGTCTCTCTCCACCGCTGACGCGTTTCGCCGACTGGCTTCCTCTGAGCGATGATGTCATGTCCCTTGGTCCGTGTATTTAAGGGGTCCCACAGTTAAAGTTTTTAAAAACTTTATCAGTCCAAAAGTCTCTTGATTGCACCCTCCAGCTGAATCCCATTTAGTATTAGGTAGTAATGCTACAAACCATGATTGAATAACATAGGTTGTATAAAAGAGGAAAAAATATATAAATAAATAAATTGTAAAACCATTATAAAAAAGCTCTAAGATTGTAATCTATATTGAGGCCAAAAGGGGTTAGGGTTTTCAATTTATAAATCCACCAACTCTCTCTACGTAATGTGGTTCTTACTATGTCTCCTCCTCTCCAGTCCAAAAGGAGGAGACATACCGTGTTTCCCCGAAAATAAGACACTGTCTTATATTTTTTTAAGCTCCAAAATATGCACTAGGTCTTATTTTCAGGGGATGTCTTATTTTTCCATGAAGAAGAATACAGTACACATTTATTCCATCGTTTGAGTGGGTGTCTTATTTTCGGGGGGTGCCTTATTTTCCGAGGGGGGTGAAAAATCGGGGGGGGGGTGCCTTACTTTTGGAGGATATTTTCGGGGAAACAGGGTAGTAAGAACCACATTACGTAGAGAGAGTTGGTGGAAATATTTGGAAGGGTTTTTTTTACATTGAGAACTGTTAAGTTGTGGAATTCTCTCCCCAAATTAGTCTTTATAGAAGATACAGCCTATGATTAAGTGCGCACGCGCACGAAACGCGTTAGGCATCTAACGTTTTAATGAATCAATAAAGGATCGTTTTTACAACAAAACCTTTGGGTCTGGAGCGCTTGGTGTTCTTCACATAGAAGATACATTATATAGCGTCTAGGAAGCGTTGGATGGATTTTTAGCAATTGAGGAAATAAGGAGTTACTGAAAATCGCTGTTAGTACAAGTTGATCCAGGGACTGGTTCGACTGCCATCTTAGAGTAAGGAAGGAATTTCCATCCCCCCCCCCCCCCACACTGAGGCAAATTCAAGAGGCTTCAGATGGGTTTTTGTTTGCCTTCCTCTTGATCAACAGTTAGACAAGTCTCATATAGACATGAAATGTTGAACTTGTTTAATTTAGCTTACTATGTTACTATGTTACTATGTTACTATGTTAATTGCTTCCTAATAAAAAGGTGTGTTTTAAAGGCCACGGAGACAATGAGTAGCATCTCTTGTTATTCCAGCCTGTAACACCAGCGACACAGGATCATTAGCAAACACTGCGAGCTACATTTTTTTGTATGGTACCATTTGTACCAAATGTATCACATTTATACATATTTATTTTTTAACTTCGTTTTTTCCTAAACTGCACATTGAGCAAGATGGCTTCATTTTTGCACCAACTTAGGTGTCTTTTATGGAAAAACTGGCTGTGCGTCGTGAGGCAGCTGGTAAGTAAAATTAAATTAAATACATTATTTACATTTACAGCAGATTTTTTTAACTAATTATTGATTCTGGGCTGCAGTATTATAAGAACATATTATAATGAGGAATACTATAAGGTGAGGAATTAGGGTTCATATATATATATAATTGTATATATATATATGTTTTAATAGCTGAAATCCCCAGATCCTTCTCCATTAAGGATTCCCCAACACACTACCATTTAGTATATAACTCATGTTTATATTATTTCTACCAAAATGCATAACTTTGTACTCAACACAGAACCTCATTTTCCATTTTGCTGCCCAGTTTTCCAATTTAGTCCTATTGCTCTGCAAAGTGGCAAAGTTTTCATTTTACCACTTTGTTTTTAGTTTCTTCTCCCTAAAAACTGTTTTATTTTGACACTAATTACACTCTCGTGTGACTTATTTTGTTGTTTCATTGATTTGCACAATTTTTGTGGTTTTATTGCATTTTTTATCCCTTTATTTGTGTTCCTGATCTGTTTTTAGCATAGCTTTGCCATGTGGAACTTTGGTGTACAAAAATAACTTTACCTATTTTGAATTAATCAGAATGTGTACTTTACAAAAATATATGGTTTTCTGGGGGTCTCTGTATAGTTTGGGGGTGTTACGGCACATAATACGCTGATTTGCCTTTGTACGCAAGAAATTGTGTGAGATAAATGCAGCAAATTGCAACATTTTTAGGCAATTTTCCGAAATGTCATAAAAACCAATAACTTTAGGAAAGCTTTGCAGATTGGTACTTCGGTGTAAAAAGGACTCTTTACCCTTGTTGAATTTGTCAGAATGTGTACTTTCCAAAACGTTATGGTTTTCCGGGTTTTTCTGTATAGTTAGGGGAGGGGATTATGGCACATAATACACTGACAGGGGGCTCTGTGTGCAAAAGATGAGTTGGCAGGCAAGAAATCCATATGCGCTATTTTCATTTTGGGGTCAGTACATACCGCAGACTTTGGTATATCTATGCATATTAGGCATCAAACTGTTCAGTAGACCTTAGGTGTTCCTATTTGGGGTGATTTGCCTTTATCTGCAAGAAATTGTGAGAGATAAATGCAGCAAATTGCAACATTTTTATGCGATTTTCTGAAATATCATAAAAATCAGCAAACTTAGGAAAGCTTTAAAGGAGAAGGAAAGGCTAATAAAGAGTTAATCTCAAGCTGCAGGCATACCTTCAGTTGTCTAAATAGTGCCCTTAAGTCTCCCCATATTTCACCTGTTCAGAAGAAAAAACGCTGAGCTGGGTAGAGAAGATTCCCAAAATGCAATGCTCCTGCCCAGACTTGGGGTCTTGGACTGTAGGCGGCGCATGCACACAAACAGGAGCGCTCCCCTAGCATCTGGCAACCGCCACCCTTACAATGCAGCAGCGGCAGGTGCTGGTGGGGGGAGAGGCAAGCAGCGAGGGGGTGACGGGAGCGGAGCGGATGGTGGACGCAGCCGAGAGGCAAGTGCTGGGGGAAGTAGAGACACCTTTCAATGAAAGAAACCGACGGTGGCGCTGTTCACTGAAAGGCAAGTGGGGCACGCGGGGGGGTGCCGACAAGCAGCGAGGGGGGGGTGGGTGCTGACAAGTGGCGAGTTGGATAGGACAGGAGCGGGGGTGCCGACGAGAGGACATGAGGGGGGGTGCCCATACAGACAATGAATTCAATGAATTCTGCACAGCAATTTTTGATGTAGTTGTTTCTTTGTCTGTAAACAGCAGAGATAAAACGTAACTATAACAAACTATTCTTTATTTCACAATGCAGGATGAACACATACAGGAATATCTTGTTACAGGGTTCAAAGTTCACAATCACTGTGTAGTCATGATATAGTAATTGAATAGTTAATTGCTTATATACTACATGACGTTGATAAATTCCTGCACAGCCCTGAGGGCCACGTACTGCATAATTTTTTTGCTGTTAATGTTTGTCCTTTGTTAAGAAATAAATCTATGGGTGTTATGCTCAAAGGTAGTGATGAGAGTATCTGTCCCATTTCACTTTGCTAAAATTCGTGAAACTGCTGAAAAATTCATTGATAGGTAGCAGCCGACCCCCAACTATGCGGAGGAGGAGGTGGGTACAGTGTGTGCACTTGTGGGGCAGGGGGTGCATTAGTATGCATTCGCAGGCTGGCCTAGGGGTGGGTCGGGTCAATTTTTGGTGAAATTTTTCGTCAGGCGTGGATTGGCGGGGAATTTCCGCATTGTGCCATTGGCGGATTTTTATGCAAAACAGCCACAAATACTTTTTTAAATTTTTTTGACGAGCGCATCATTTTTTAAATGCACACCTGCATTTTTTTTTTTGACACATGCAATTTTTTTTGGCATTTCGAGAATTTTTTGCTGTTTCGCAAGTTTTTTTAACGTTTCGAGATTTTTTGGCCAATTCGCAATTTTTTTCAAAGTTTCTACAATTTTCCGCCAAGTTCAAACAGGACAGATTCGCTCATTACTAGTGCATACATTTGAAATCCAGTGCTGGTAACAATGCCCCCAAAGCCGTTAGCTGGTAAGCCTTGTCCTACTACTTACTTCTTGGGTTTCTCTCTTTTTGAATCACATTTACTACAGAAGACAAACAGCCCTAAATCTTTTGAAAGAGACACTTTCAAAAGAAATAATGACTATTTAATGGCCATATTGCATAAAGTGCTGTTGTTTTGGTAAAGTGTGACACTATTATTTCAGGAAACTGAGCCTCACCTGAGGCAGTGATGAGGATGAAAAGATAAGTGCAAAAATGAGTGCAAAATATTTAACTGTATGAAATCTATACCTCTAATCAAAAAATTCTAATGTGACAGATTGGGGCTAGAATGTAAGGGACATCTAAGGGCAAAATATTTGGAGGTATATCATCACACAGGTAATGTAAGTTCTTTCAAGTCATTTGATATAAATGGCATATGCCCCACCTATGTTTTAAGATCAACTGAGTAGTGTGAGGCTCAATTAGCCACTCTCATGAGGCTGCCAATCATTAAAAGGACATCAGACTGGATCAGAATTAGATTCCAACCTTAGCAAACTCGAAAATAGTAACAAGCTGGGGTCAAAAATAGGAATCAACACACAGTAAAGATGTGCTGTACACCTTGTAAACGTAATTCATAATAACACATCAGATAAGTAGCAGGGTGGAGAAAATGACTGAATTTATTTGCATGTGAAACATAATTCAAAGAATCCAACATATTTCAACGTAACACGACCAGCCCATAATCTTAACCTATTCAAGGTTGCCTATTTAAAATAATAATAATAACATTGCCTCACCTTATCTCTAAGCTGGGTTAAGATCTATTACAGAAAATATTACAGCTGTGACAATACCTTTTTTTTTTATTTTTTAAATAATATTATTCCTTTGGTGGAAGGGTCCTTGCAGTCCAGCGCAAAAGGAATGAAGGTAAATCCCCAAGAAGCCCAGTATATATAGCCCTCTGGTGACCCCACATGCAACAATTTCACCAATCCCATGCCACCTATATAATTTTCCCTCATTACATCATCACCCTAACACCAACCTGTAGCCAATCACTTTAAAGCACAGCTCAATGGCAGGGAAAAGAAACTGAGGTCCATTTATCAATATTCCCATTTTAAAAGAATTTTTTGTTTTTGTGGTTTTAAAACCTCTAAAACCACAAAAAACTAATTTAAAACCACGAATGTCAAGTGATTTATTAAAACTATTTTTTTTAAAAAAAAAAGCATAAACGAAAAAAACCCCAAAAACTACAATTTCATTGCATTTTCCAAAGACCTCGAAGCAAAAGAAAATCTTTCGATTAGAACTAGGTAAGCTGTCTATTGACTTCTACATGACTTTGAAAGCTTTAAGATGGCATATTTTCACTTTTGGATTTATTTTGACACATAAAAAATTAATGAACTTGTTTTTTTCAGGAAAAAAAATGTTTACATAAAAAACTAATTGAGAAAAAACTAAAATATGAACTTTAGTAAATGCCCCCTACTGAGTTGCTATGTAGCCACTGTAAACAATTAACCCCCATTCTGTCAGCAGCTTTCCCACACAGTATAAAAGGCCTATTGCCCTTGATCCTAACAAGGGACAAGACCAGGGAAGCAGGAATTAGAGCAGTACACCCCTTTGATTAAAGGAGAAGTAAAGTTATTATAGCATTTTACTACCAATAGATTCCCCACATTAGTGCCACCTAGAACGCTATATTTATTCTGCAGAAAGCTTTACAATACACGAGTAAAGAACCCTAGAAGCTTGCAGCTGCCATTTTAGCTTGGTCTTCCTAGCTTCCTGCTGCAGCTCTGCAGGCTGGTAGCTCAGATTACACATTCCTAAGGGAGGGGAGAATGAGTTTTATGAATTCTTAAGGGAGGGAGAAGAGAGAGAGAGAGAAAAAAGCTGCACAGACTCTGGTCCCAGGAATGAAGGATTTTTCTGAGAGAGGAAGTCAGATACCGGAAGAACATGTTTACAAAAAAGGAGACAAGAAATCCTGAGTTTTTTTAATAATGGACTCAGTGCAGGTTTTCTGTGAGTTCTTGTGTATTTACATAGAACTTTCTGATAAAGTTTACTTAGTTTTTACCTTTCCTTCTCCTTTAACATAAGCAATGAAGAGAGCTTGCACTAAACATACTTTTTACCTATTGGTTTAATCATAAAAATCTATAGTTTTTGTTATTTCTTGAGCTAAACAGGACAAAGAGGGAGACTGAAGCTACTCCATGTTTGGTCCTTGTGAGGTAAATAATTAGATTACCAGCATACAGCCCCCTCCTTTCACGCTTTTGTGTGACTGTTCTGATAGCAGGAGTCTATTGTGCACAAGGGATTATCTGTAACTGCTAATTTAATTATCTGCCTCACAATACCAAATTAAGAATCAGGTTTATTGCTATGCACAACAATTTTAAACATGGAAGATTAAATTAAAAAATTAAATTAAATTAAAAAAAGTTCAATATTATATGTTCAAACCACAATTAATACAGAGATTAACTTTATATAAAACTATGAATAATAACTCAATCAATAAGAGATTAGTGATCCTAAATTAACGGCTTTGCATTGTGACTCTAGTTTTCATTAGAATGCTTTGTGACTCTAGTCAGCATTTCTCATGAGCTCTACTGCTTACTCTACCAAAACTATCCTATCAGCCTTGATAATCCATGTTATTAGAACCAGAACAGGCATGTAGACTATCAGACAAGGGTGAATGCTAAGACATTTGCAGGTGGGACTAGCCAAAAGCAGCCCAAGGTGGTAAAAACTAAAAAAATATCAGCATGCTGATAATGTGTATAGCAGAATACCAGTAACTGTGTGTAGCAGAGGCATTCCACCGTACTGCGAAACTCAGCAAACAATAACACTTTAGGGCATGAGGAATTTAGGTAAATGTCTTCTCTTGCACACAATACAAAATTGTTTATGACTATTCACATTTGTTGTAGTTTTCCAATGATGGCACCTCATGCATGCAAAAGCTTTTTAAAGGAACAATAACACCAAAAAATGAAAGTTTTTTAAAGTAATTAAAATATAATGTACTGTTGCCCTGCACTGGTAAAAGTTGTGTGTTTGCTACAGTAACACTACTATAATTTATATAATAAGCTGCTGTGTAGCCGTGGGGGCAGCCATTAAAGTTGGAAAAAAGGAGAAAAGGCACAGGTTACATAGCAGATAACAGATGACCTCTCTAGAATACAATAGTGTTTATCTATTATCTCCTGTGTGCCTGTGCCTTTTCTCCTTTGAATGGCTGCCCCCGTGCAATGAGGTTGTGACCACAAAATACATATAGACAACAACAAGAGATCCTCTGCACTCACCCATTATCAATATATATAGGACATTAATACATTCTGTGCATTAAGCAACTAAGAAATGCCCTCCCCTTTAAGCAAAACAGGGATTGTTTGTCCATACATTGCAATATACGTCATACTCCTTCCGAAACCTAATTAGCACCTGCTAATTAGCACCGGATTTGGTTCCGATACGGTTTTCGCCCAAATTCTTTACAAAGGATTCGGGGGTTCGGCCGAATCCAAAAAAGTGGATTTGGTACATCCCTAATGTTTATACTGTATATGAAATACCCAATAATAGCACTCGCTCAAGTAATGGCAAGATCTTATTATTAGGCAACATATCAATCAAACGGAGCACTCACAGACCTGTATTAACAAGATAATTCAGGGGGCCGTACTTTATACCATTGTATCAGTACAAAGGTACTATATAAAAATATATATCTTAAATTTAGGTGTTCCAAGAATAATGACTATGCTCTTTGGCTTTTTGAACCCTCTTGCTCAGAGAAAACAGATACAAGCCTTCTGCTTTAAAGCATTAGTAAATCTAGCATTTCTATAGCAAAATAAGACTGCTAGCAATCCACATATAGCTTTCCAGTATCTCGCAGTCTGCAAATATATATCTGTGGGTTTCCTTTAATTGACGTTGATTGCCTTGTGCTTTGCTTACAGTTCACTTACTTATTTGTATCGTGTTTTCTGTGTATCAAAGGAATATTTTCTTTATCAATTCTTTCTTAATTGCAGGTTTGGACTTTGGTCCTCATTTTATGGCCTGTGGTTATAATAGCAATAGTTGCAATCAGCCGCACACAATTTCCTGTAGATATCCTGCCAAACTGTAAGTATTATATAGATAAACTAAAAAAAATTCACCTTACTAAGCATGAAAAATAGGAAAATATGTTGCAATTAGCCTTTACTTTCCACAATACTATATTTACACAGAAATGCAAAATGCATGTATTCACTGAAAGTGAATTAAATGTTAGGCACCCCCCAGTGATTGTATTTGCTTACCTGATACTCCAGGCTGGTGCTACTGTTAGCATTGATGCACAGGTGGCCACAATAAATGGGGTAAGCTGGTTTATATCATGTGTGCAGCTCCTTTAAAACCTTTTGTTTCTACTAGGAAGGCAAATGGGAAAGTGAAACTACAGCTTGCTTCATTTGTATGGGAGATTTGTAAGGACATACCAGGTCCATCACTCGGTGTACTGTGGCAAGCTTTATTTTCAATGTCTTGCTGCAGCTCTTTACTGTTCTAGACTAAAATTTAAAGGTTCATTTATACTTTTTGCGCTATTAGGAACAGTTACAAAATGTGTTTTGTCAGCTGGTTAAAATGCAGGGCAAGTCCATAGACAGCACTTGAATAACTGAAAAGATGCCCTGGTGCATGGTAAAATAAAATGTACTTAACAACCAGCAACCAAGGGATTTGTTTAAAATAGATTCTGTATTAAATGAACATGTATACAAGCAATGTTTCAGTCCTTGTTTAGGATGTTTCTCAAGGTACTAATACACATGTGCAAATATCTTTTATAATCCCTTCACATCTAAAGATGTGACATCATAGAATTCTTATTCTTATTATTAATCTTCTTAACACCTTCCATCAATGAATTGATATAAAGTATCCATATTTTGTACCATATAACGTGCATAGATGCTATATACTGTATAATGTTAATAAAACATCTTTTCAAAAAAACATTTTACCCAACATTTTTGCATGCCAAGTCACTAACATATTGCCCCATGATGTTACGTCCTATTTTGTTTTTTGGAGCCCCCTCTCCTATTTACATGAACTTATTTCTGTTATTAAAGGAAAGGTAAAAACGCAGTAAGCTTTATAAGAAACGTCTATGTAAATACAGCCATAAGCACTCAAAGAACTGCTGCTCTGAGTCCCCAGTGAAAAGAAGTACCACATTTCTTTCCTTTTACTCTGTATGCGTGATATTCTGTGTCAGACTTCCTGCTCTCGGAAAAATCCTTCAGGGCACGGTCGTGAGTCTGCTCAGTTTGCTCCTCTCTTCCCCTCCCTTCTACCCCTTCCATGCCAACTCTCTCCCCCTCCCAACTGTGCTGTGTAATCTGAGCTACCAGCAGCCAAAGCTGCAGCACAGAAGCTACTAAGGCTGTTTACTTAGGTATGGTAAAGCGTTCTACAGAATACGTATAGCGTTCTAGCTTGC
The DNA here is from genome assembly GCF_000004195.4 of Xenopus tropicalis. NCBI lineage: Eukaryota > Metazoa > Chordata > Amphibia > Anura > Pipidae > Xenopus > Xenopus tropicalis. The sequence continues at coordinate 58,454,665 of NC_030685.2, read as the reverse complement.
ACTGCTGTGACTAATCTATTGGAAATAAAATGCTAAAATGCCTTTTCCTTCTCTTTTAATCTCTCAATAGTCCAAATACACTCAAATATAGTCACTATATAACTAGAATATGCTGTCCATCATATATTAGTAATCAAAATAATTTTTACAGGCATATAGTCATATTAATCCAGAGAAACCTAAGGACCATATCCCACCAAATGATCAAAGTACTTCTATATCACCTATCTTCCTGATAAAAAAAGGGTTATTTCTAGGGAGCTATTCAAGCCTTGAATGTGTACACAATCGAGCCTGAATGTCCAGAATGCTGCTCTTTATAATAATAACTTACTGGCATCTCCCCCTCTCCTGGGTACAGGAACAGAGTCAACCAGAATACATTTAAAAGATGATACCGGATGTTTTGCAGCCAACCAATGCTGTACCACAGGCTGTTTAGCAATATACTGTTTATTGCCTTTTTGTCATGTTTACAATATGTAAGGTCTACATATGTGGAAACAAAAAACAAAAAATCATCATTTGCTGCAACTTGCACCTTCTCTTTCCTAAGCAAAGACTTATTTTGTGTTTTTGCCCATCTTTCGTTTGTTTTATCAACTGCTTTGGATACCCCCTACCTAGAAAATGTGCAGCCATTACATTTAACTCACATTTCCTTTCCAGCCACTCACTAATAATTCTGAACACCAAGCATTTGTGATTTTGGTAATGAATATAAAAGATGTCTGGGGTGATTGCTATTATAATGCAGGACTGTATTCTTATCTGTTATTTTTTGATAGATTTTCGTTTGGAGTTTCTTTTGTTACATAATCACATAACAGTCACATCCAAAACCTTTATTTTTTCTTTGTCATGATGTACTGTAAACTTAATCGTGGGGCCCAATCTATTTAATTCCTTCACAAATAATAGTAAAGCTTCGGTTCCAAACCATAGAAAAAACAGATCGATAAATCTCCTTTAATGTCCCCCATGCCTACGGAACAGATCATGACTCAAAATATATACATATAGGTATTAGCATAGGTTGGGGCTACATTTGAGCCCATAGCAATTCCTGTTAATTGCAGATAAAACTAGTTTTTAAATTTAAAATCATTTTTATGCAGTATGAAATACAGTAACGAAAGCACAGACTCCACCGTGGGACCCGAATAATGATCATAATCCAGTAGGGATTCCTTGGCTGCCTGTATTCCTTGTTCATGCAGAATATTAGTATATAAATTTTGAAGGTCCAAATAAAAAATCTATTTTACCATTCTGTATACTGTTAACCAGTCTCAAAAAAACAGCAGTAAGATCCAAATTGCTTTACCATAGGTTGTATCAGCATATCTACATATTTTGCTATACATTCCATTAATGAGCCCCTTGCTATTATCGGCCGCTGGGTGGATATGTTAAATTTTTAAGCACTTTCGACAAAGTATATAAAATTGGTCTTACTGGATATTCCATGTAAAGATACCCAGCCATGTCCATTTTATATTTTCCCTTGATCCTGTAACCTGCGTAACCAGTCAATTTATTCGAATACCCCAAAAACATGCAAAATGCCCTGGTGCACAGTAAAATAATAACCACTAACAATGATAATCTTTTGTCTAAATCACCACCTCTCCTGTCATAATGGATACGATGAATGCCCTGAATATATAAACCGGAAAATTGGCCATCATGATGGCAGTAAATGTGTCTAGCTATGCTAGACATCATATTGCAATTCCGTATGTCTAATGTGTGTTTATACACCCTTCTTTTCAGGGGCCAAATTGTTTTCCCAACATACATACTGCCACAATGACAGGTAAACAAATAAATCACATGAGTAGTCACATGAGCAGTTAATATAATGGTTAATATTAAAATAACTCCTGTCATTTAGAAAATTATTAGATTGTTTGATTAAAGTACATTGTTTACAATTACCACACTTAATAACTGCCAGGATTTTAACAGTAGGCATTTGCCCCTATTCTTTTAAAGTGTCTTTGTACCCATACATTTCTAATACTGGTAAGATGGATGGGGATGGACAAAAAGTCCCTCCATCGGATCAATACATAAAATATCCCAATTTTTACTTATAATGGAGCGTATTTTCTTATCATCAGCATTAACAATCATAATGAATCTATTAATTCTATTTCCATTGGTCTCGATGGTCTGTCTGAGATAAATCCCATTGGTTTGCACAACTAAGAGATTTTGTTTTATACCCCCGAGCCTTAAGTCTCTGGTATAGCTCATAAACTTGATTTTTAAATTCCTCCTTTGAGGAACACAGCCTAAGAATGTGGCACAGGCAGGGTCGGACTGGGGGGTGAAGGGTCCACCGGGGCTCCCGCCCCAGGGGCCATGCAGGTGCCCATGCTGTCCCGCCCCCCCCGTAGGGGCCCCCAAACCCCCCTCGCAGGGCCCCCCACCCAACATCCTCCCCCGAGCGCGTAAATTTAACGCGTCGGGGGAGGAGCGGTTGGGCAGGGGGAGTGCAGGTAGGGGTTGGGTCTGCCGGGGCCCACCTAGTCCGACCCTGGGCACAGGTACTGTACATATCAAATTCTGTAAACACATACCGTACCAATTCACCAAGCTATAGATTGGTGTAACTGGAAGCACATTTGGCTCCCATTGCCACACCTTGCCATTGGAAGTAGCATATCCCATCAAACAAAAAAATGTTATGGTGCAAAACAGAAGCCTGCAAAATAAATTAATGGTGTGCAGAAATGGGGCATTGAATTAGTTGAATTTTAGTGCTAAAAATACCATTCTTAAAAAGGAACAAAATAAGAATGCTTGTAAATGGGCCCCTATACATCAGTCCTTGTTAAATATTATGAAAATGTGCTAGAAAAGATAACATCAGTTGGGGAATTGTATGTCAGCCATGCTGCCCTCACTATGCTCTGCCCACCCTTGTGCTTTTCCTTGCCCATCCTTTCCCCATTAATTATTTACCTACTATTCTTCTTGATCTCTGCCAACAACGTTGTAATATTAAAGAGATGGGTTACCCGGAAAAAATCCTTGGGGGGCCAAGCGTGCACTCGATTGGCCAGGTTTTAATTTCCCAACAGATAGCAGACTGCACCAGATCATTGATGTGGTCCTTGCTCTAATGGCTCCTATTACTGTAGTTATAATCCACCTTAGATGGCCATATTGGTGGAAAGATCCGCTCACTTTGTTGGCAGGACATCTTGCGTTGTATGTCCAGTTTTACAGAGGTCTAATTAGTAATTAGCTGCACAATAGCATATAATGTCATGTACATAATAATGTACAACAGATAAACACCTTATTGATAGGCTGCACTGCATCAAGATAGTACTGTGGAAATGATGAGCTGCAGAGATAAACACAGCATAAATACTAAACAGCAGCAAAATAACATTACAAAAATTGTGTACTGCATCGATTAACATTATATTAATGTGCTAAGTAGCAGCAAATTATCCCTTATTAAGGGCAAGGGAACACTAAGCAGATTTTCTCCTTTCCACGGAAGGTGTTTTTTTTACAGAAGCAGAGAAAAGTGGATCTGCCCCTTATGTACAGGTTCCCAAGAGTGCCATTGATAGGCCCAATGTTGGCCTGTGTGGATCTACATAGAGCGGATAGCAACCTAAAAATGCATATATTCGCGTTTTGTACCGATATGTGCTCCACTTAGCTCCATGCAGGCCAACACCTTGGCCTCCATCTTGTCAAAAATTTGCGAAACACCGAAAATGTCGTGCGACAAAAAAAAATTGTCGCCCGCAGCTATTATTTTGTTGTGCGGCTATTGTTTCGTCACCCACAGCTATTATTCTGTCGCGCGGCTATTGTTTCATCACCCTCGGCTATTATTTTGTCGTGCAGCTATTATTTCGTCGCACGGCTATTCTTTTGTCGCCCGCGGCTATTATTTCGTCGTGTGGCTATTCTTTTGACGCCCGCGACAATTTTTGGAGGTGCGGCGAATTTTTCCGCGGCGAATTTTTTCATCCATTTTGCGAAACAATCCGGCAATGACGAAACGCGGAAATTCGCTGCGAATCCATGCCTGCCGAAACATTTCGCCCATCACTAATGGGTAGATCTGTTTGCCTATTTTGTGCCTTTATGCCTGAGCAGACATTAAACTTTCATACTCTATATCTTTATTTTCTATAATTTGCTGTGTTGAAATAAATAAAATATTATAATTCCAGGGCCAACAGCAAAATAATTTGATTTATGCAGGATAAATTAAAAAAAAGAAAATCTTAACAATCAGACAAATTAAAATCTTTGCTCTAAAGCTAAGGTAGCAATACACGTTACAGGTCAACAGGTTAATTGTAAGATGCTGAGTAGATATATAATATAAACTATGAGGTTGTTCTATGAAGTGGTTATGATGGTTACTTTTCCTCACTGTAACAATTTGTTACATCAGCATTGGCATTGCTTTCATTTTCACTCAGAATTCATTAATTCCCTGAGGTTTTCCTGGAACTATAACCTCTCTCAACACTGCTCAAAGCATTCAAACACATTCTGACAAACTGATATCTGCTTCAATAACTGCGCCAGTTCCATTATAACTGTGCCAATTCCATTCCTAACCATTACGAAAATTTCCCTGTAATAGTTGGGAACTGCTGTGAAGCCACCACATTTGCCCAGTGCAAATTTGAATGAATCTATGACAATTTTAGTGAAATCTAGAAAACTGATTGGCATGGCATTAAAAACTTGGTTTTGAGCAATCGGGGCCATAATAGTTCCGATTACTATTCAACACGAACTAGGCAGTAGTTGCATATTTCGAAATCTTGTAATGTAATCAACCCATTCATTGATCAGTCAACTTTCATGTACATATTCATTTTGCAGGCCTTGCATATACTGTAGGGCCAAGGATCAGCCAAACAATCAGAACTGAAGGTCTGTGGCTCATAAAAACAATGCAAGGCTAAAGAAAATAAGAATTTGTTTATTTTCAAAAATACATTCTCCATGTATTTCAAATGTAAATTGCTTAAACCCAGCAATTAAGAATGATGCATTAGTTGCCCCTCCAATGTAGTGACTAAGAAATGATAAACTATATATTGTTGGTTAACTTTATCATGTTTATTTATGACAGCCACTAAAGATCCTATTAATGATTGCTCAGAGCTTCAGGTTTATTCATTACAAAATCCCACACATGAAATCTCCCCACTGTAGAGTAACTGTAGCTTATTTACAGATGCAAGTGCGTACTGCAGTGAGGATCCTGTCTAATAGTGCAGCTTAAGCCTCCCTGCTATTAGCAAGCACAATGACTTTACTGTACATTTTTAGCTTGCAAATATTACACTGTATTCAAACACCAGGAGGGTAAACTACAGCACCCAGCATGCTTTAGTTTATGATACTGTGTTGGGAGGTGTAGTCTAGCAAGGCTGGTTATGCTCATCAGGGCGCATATATCCTCAATGGGTGCTTCCTAAATGGGAAAATGTTGTTAATCTCCGACTGTTGTTAAAACTTTCTTCCCTTTTCATTCATTATGTCTTATTTGCAGGCTACTTGGCTCCACGCAACCTGCAGAGCACAGGGATAATGCCCTTTCTTCAGAACGTCCTCTGTGACACAGACATAACATGTCAAAACGTAAGCTACCTGCCGAACACATCATCTAATACCACAACAAGCAAGTAAGTGGAATGATGTCTCTACATAACACAACTTTACTAATGCAAAGATGTCAGAGTTGTTGGAAGGTAGTATCTCAATACATCAACAAAAATCAGTGCACCTACATTAGGGCACATTAACATAAAAATAATATTCTGCTTAACTGCCTAGTTAAGAAAGAAGAAATATTTTCATGTAAAATATATTAACACACCCATCATATGTATTAAGCAGCTATGAGCTGCTGTAGAGAAAACAGTGCATATTCATAGTGCTCATAGAACCTTAACAAATGCAATGGTCACATACAGACCTAAATGAGTTCACTATTATTTAGTTTTGGTTAGGTCTGATTATTTTCTCAGTTGTCAGATATACACAATTTTTTTGGCAGTAAACAAAAATGTCATTCTGGAGGGGAAGGAGGAGACACCATGTTTTGGATGGAAGCATCAGACAACGTATCAGCTCCACTTGGTATGTGCTAGTTACCACCTTGAAATCTTTGTTTGATTTATATATAACAAACCATGTGTAGCAAACCCTTTAGACTAATTTAGCAATTTATCTCTGTATGGGGCCCTCCAGGGGGCCCACTCAACTACCATCTGGCTAAAAATCGGGCAGGTTTGATTTTCCCATCAGATTGAAGACCACACTTGTGCATTGATTCGATTCTCAATGCATAGTGGCAATTATGATTCCATCCATGGCCTGAGGGCCAAACTGTGAGATCAGCCTGATATCGCCCAATTCAAGCTGTGCATATTGGTAAAAGATCCATTTGTTTTTGCGACCTCACCAAATGAGCGGATCTTTACATGCATGGCCAGTTGTACACATGGTTAATTTAAACAGTATCAAGAGCATGTTCTGTACTCTGTCTGATTGATCAAATAGGTGCCTTAAAACACCATTTATACATGAACACAATTGTTGCACTTTTACTAATATAACAAGCCACTAAATACAGTGCATGAAATAAGTATATTATATTGGAAAGATCTATAATATTGAAAACGTATGCTTCTTCCACATAGGGCAAAACTGTTTCAACAAAACAAATCTAAATAACACAAGTCGGCCATGCAATTTTACTGAAAGTGTAAGTACTACACAGGTAAACCATTAAATCTATTTTATTCCAAGGGCAAGGGTACATGCAAACTTTTCTCTATGTCTAGAAAACCTTAGCAACCAGTGAAATATTTGCTGTTATTATATTATAGTATATTATATCTGGATTTTACTTACAAATGATAGTCATAGTTTAACAAAACTAGCACAGAAAATCAAATGCAACAAAATAAATGCAGTTCAAAAGCGGTATAAATGTCTTTTTTTTTTTTTATACCAATGAAAATATAGTACTGGTCTGGCACAATCTGTGCCGTAAATCTCAGCCACCTTCTAAAATAAATGAATAATGGTTGCAATCAGTCAATGAAAAGTACACAGTCACGGGGCACTGGAGACACTGCTTCGTAAATCTAAAACCTTAGGGGCTGATTTACTAAGACACGAATTCGAATCCGAATTGGAAAAATTCCGATTGGAAAACGAACATTTTGCGTCTTTTTCGTATTTTTTGCGTTTTTTTCGGCGACTTTTCGGAAATTGTCACGACTTTTTCGTTACCAATACGATTTGCGCGAAAAAACGCGAGTTTTTCGTAGCCATTACGATTCGCTCGTATCTTGTCGCGACTTTTTCGTATTGAGCGCTCGTAAGCGGCGGGCGAAACTTTCAGACTTAGCATGATTTTGGAAGCCTCCCATAGGACTCAATGGCACCCTGCAGCTCCAACCTGGCCCAAGAAAAGTCACCATACTGAAGCTTGAATGAATCCTAACGCTACGAAAAAATGCCAGATTTTGCGCAACATTCGGAATGGCAACGAAAAAGTTGCGATAATTTTCCGAAAAATCGCCAAATACCGATCATTACGAAAAAAACGCAATCATACGCATTCGGCCCGTTCGTGGGTTAGTAAATGTGCCCCTAAGTGTGTACTTTTCATTGACTTAGGACGTGTGATCTGGTGACGTGTTAACACATTGTAGTGCAGAGTGGGCCAGTGAGTGCTCCCGATTGTACTCAGTCTGCGTGTGTTTTGTTTGTGTTCTTAGGTTTAAGAATAAAAGGGGAACTATTACAAAAGTAAAAAAACTTAACATAAATTTTTATTTTTAGAATCATTCCCCTTCAAAGAAAAACTCCTTTGTCCATGTTCTACTGGGGCTATTTGTGTTGTAATTATTAATCATTTATGAATTATACTGTTAGTCTGTACATTTATGGGAAACTGAGCTTAGCTAATACCTCTAATGTTTCAATGAAATATAGACCTTGTATATTCACAATATAAACTTTTATTTCTTCATTCTATTTTTATTTAGATGTCACCCAATTTAAACAGCAGCTCCAAGGACCTCTACAAAAACGTTACATCATTGACACAGTTAATTAAACTGGCAATAACACAGGTACCTCTAGCAAACTAGTGTGTCCATTTTGATAACCAAAAATATACATATTTTATTTCTGTCTCATTTAGGATAAGGTTTGAGTTGAACTCTCACTTGCATTATATTCCTGGCCAATGTTTTTTAAATCTCTAAGTTTAATATTTGGGGAGGGTGTTATGAACAAACTTTGACTTCTTGCTGGGGTTTATAAAAACTTGTGTCACTTGTGGTTTGAAGGGATAGGTTAAAACTAAGTAAGCTTTATCAGAAAGGTCTATGTAAATACAGCCATAAACACTCACAGTAATGCTGCTCTGAGTCCTCTGTCAAAAGAAACACAGCATTTCTTTCTTTCAATTCTGTACATGTACTTTGGTATCAGACTTCCTCCCTTCTCGCCCCCTCTCCCCTCTCTGCTGTAATCCGAGCCCAGAGCACAGAGATGCAGGCAGGAATTGATGTCAGACCAAGCTGAAATGGCAGCTGCTTTCTGAAACAAACACAAAGAGCTTCTAGGGCTGTTTACTTAGGTATGGTAAAGAATTCTACAGCATAAATATAGTGTTCTAGCTTGTCCTGTTGTGGCTAATCTATTGGGAAGACATTGCATCAGTAGCCTTCTTGCTCCTTTAATCAAATGTAATCAATTTATTCTCTTCTGACTTGCACTAACTTTTGCAGTTACTGAACAGGGAAGTATATAATAATTAAATATTTTATATTTACTCCCATACATAATCAGAAGACTTTAGTATTCATTTGAAACACAGTTGTGTATTTCACTTTATCATGTATATACAGTATCAGTTACAGAACTCAAATACATGTTTTTTGGGGGGGTTTTTTTACCATCGGGCACCTAAAACATGCAAAGTCTTAAATTATAATTTTCCAATATATTCTCTTGCCATTTTTAACCCTTAACACGAGATTCAAGGCAAATCCATTCAGTCTATAGATTTTTGAAACAAACACTTTGTTCCTATATGTACTTTTGTTTTGGAGCCATTGTCTTGCACTTTTGGTTGGCAGCTTGTCCGTCTTACAGCATGTGCAAGTTTAACGCACGTGGCTTAATTAATGAAAATAGGTGCTTAATTGCACATGTGTAGTTGCCAGTATCATTCAGTTAGCAATTCGTTTTAGTGCCCTACAGGTTGGAAAATAAAAACAAATACCTGATTGGTTGCTACTGGAAACCACACTGGTGCAATTTAGCAACTTCATCATGCTGACCAATTATGGATTTTGAAAAATATTAATCTTGCAGTACCTAATTACCTGATTAGGTACTGCAAGACTTACAGGAATATTTGATTAATTTCAATATTTTTGTCCATTTTTTTCCTTGATAATTTTTTTGATTCCATGATTCTATAAAAAAATACAAATCATGGTAGGTTTAAGGTAGAGAGTAATAATGAGCGAAATGCAAAAAAATGACCATAGACTCAATGTCTATGGCCAATAACTTGGATGCATTTTGTGAATTTTACCTGCAAATTTTTTGGCGAAATAGGACAGATTAGCTAATCACTACTGGAGAGATTTCTAATTTGGAAAAAGAAATGCAATCTCAACACCCCCCCCCCCCCCCATTATTGTAATTGTGGCAAAACACAAAAATGTATTTTTTGATGTGCAACATTTTCCCAGTTTTTTCCCCTTTTAAAAGATTTGTGAATTTTCCAGCGAAGCGAAACGGGACTGATTCGCTCATCACTACTCCACAGTGTTAAGACAAACTTTTTCAATCACATTATACAAGCTATAGAAGGAAAGTGAATTTAAAAGAAACCCATAGTGCTGTTTAAATAAAAACCCATCTTGTGGTATAACATCCGGTGGCTCAGCAGACCTGAGTGTGAGGGTAGACCTGAGTGTGAGGGTAGAGCTTTCCACAGACAAGTTCTTGTATATAGAGCTGCTCCTTATCTCAAAGACTAACAAAGGCTGCAGCTAAGGGAAATATCTTTATAAAGAGCTCATTACCTCTATGTATCCAAATGACCCTGTTTACAAAAAATTTTCCACTAGTGTTTAATAATAGCAAATAAAAGGTAGCATACATTTCCAACAAAAGTTATTTTTATTGTGCTCATGTTACGCAAAGGTGCAAATAAGTGTATACTGCCCCTTAAACACTACATTTTAATCAGGCATTAAGGAAAAGGTTCCTATTGGTAGTTGCACCTACATGCCTTGTATACAGAGCTGCTCCTTATCTCAAAGACTAACAAAGGCTGCAGCTAAGGGAAATGTCTTTATACAGAGCTCATTATAAATGCAAATGAATGTTCTGTTTTGTTTATATCAGTTCATATAAATGTTTTGTTAACAATTGGCCTAAATATGCCAGTAATTCTCAGTACAATGTCAACTCAGTTCCAAAAGGTGCAGAATAACACAGAACTTTGGAATCAGCTTCTTATGTTACCAAAGTACAGCAAGGATCCAAAAAGGTGAGAGTCTTAAAACTGACTATTTGTAAAGATTCACCACTTGGTTAGCTCTTAAAATAAGCTATGACATTTAGTAAGCCTGGATCCTGGATTTGCTACCAGCCATGTTCTCTTAGTACTATGGCTGGAGACTTTTTAAATCTCAGACCCATATTTATAAATGCAAATGAGCCATGGCTTTTTAAATGTCAAACCTCAATACTGCAGGCTCCTGGAAATGTTTATTTATTATAAAATAAGGCATTTATGTAAAACGATAGTCATAATATTTTACATGCAAACTGAGACTGGTAACTCATAGCCATTCAACAGAACCCTGGTGGGAACATGTTTAATCAGAAATTGAAATTTTTAAAGTTTTGATTAGGCAGTTAATTTCATGGGATATGGATATCTGTCAAAATCATAGTCATTATATGTTTACTTTACATATTATACTGTATGCACTCTCTCAAATTCTCTATCATACATATGACCTACCATTCTAGTTTGTTAGGTTAGAGGTTATCCCAGAAGAATTTTTGTAGTGCTGAAATATATATTTAGTTTATTGCACCCCTTCTGTTAAATATACAAATAAAAAAGTAATTTTGTGCCCATATAAAGGCAAAAAAAAAAACTGCAGGCAAATTAATGGAAACTACACATACTTCTTCAATACTCCAAGTTCAGACAGATTCTAAAATAAAAGTAAAGACAGGAAATATGTCTGTCCTCATTTATTAAAGTACAGGCAAGGTCCTCTGCATCTTCACCTTGCTCTGGGGTTTACTCTTGGAGGTAGAACTCTTTTCACTCCTAAAACTGAACTTCTTTATGGAGTACTGACAGTGCTTGGGGGCACTATCGATGCTATAAATTAGCTTCTTTCAACCTTTTGTTAGTAAATAAAAAAAGAAAACAAAAGACATTTCTTCAGTAGACATCTAATTGCTACTCTTATCCACATCCTCTATCCATCTAGAATTGTGTATATATATATATAATTATATATTTTTATATTTTAAACAAGCAGAAGTTGGTTGATTGTATAAGTTATTTTGAATAGACTGATGGTATTCTTGTTATTTCATAATTTTAGATTTTTGCTACAAATGTGGACGCTTGTGAAGCAGAAGAAAATTGATGAACTTATCAATCAGACACTTCAGAAAGCAATTGCCAGCCAGTACCCTGGTAACAATCAAGTGCAGCGTACCCTTACAGGCCTTGTTCAGCTGCTATTTAACACAACTGATTTACTGGTTAATGAGGTTTTGGCGAACTCTCAGATTTTGAATATCACTAGTTCCTTGCAAGTACTTCAAAAATTATCAAATCAATTGAACATTCTTTTTTTTCAAAACCAGCAAGGAAAGTTGCTTAACAATGCAGAAACTATTGCTATGGCCTTACAAATAGCTGCTCAGAAATTTCTGTACTGGAACAATTTAAGTGGCTTTATTTTGCCCTATAATGGATCCAATGAGGTCTTGAAAGAGCTTCAGACTTTAATTAATACTTGGATAACTATGTATTCAGAAAACACTTTCTTAAATGACACAGCAACATCTGGGATTTTTTCTATGCTTAACCAGTTATCATTCAACTTGGACCCAATGGCAGCCAACATCAATGCAGTGATTAAAACTTTGAACATCTTAAGCAAGTCAATATCTGTAGCTAATGTATCCAACAGCTCATCGCTTGCTGAATTTTACTTAAGGCAAATTGCAAATTTTATATCTGATAATAACCTGCAAAAGAATCTTTTGTATTTCAATTCACTTTTCAACTACAGCAGCCAGCTGTCTTTTTTACAATCTGATAATTGTAAGACTGTGGCTATGGACTTCTTGTTATTTTTTACTCCATCCAACATTCAAAACATAAGCTCAGATCCCACTCACGCAGTGTCATCTTTGTTCAATTTGATAACTAATCTTATTCCTGTAGAAGGGCAAGGTATTTTTCAAGAACTAGTGAATGCTACACTGACCCTGCTTCAATCAGTTGCCACTTGCCAGAAGAGCCATTTTAACTGCACCAACGCTACTGCAATGTTTCAGCAAATGTTGGGAGAATCCATATCCTTTATCAACTCTCTAAAAAGTGATATTCAGCAACAATTTACAAATGCATCTGTGTTGCAATTCAGCATTCCCAGCAGTTCTGAAATTGATTTAATTAATAACATATACAATATGGCTTCCTGTAACACCTTCAAAAACATCTACAATGAAACCATAAAAGTAATAAATGTAATTATAAAACACATTTTCGAAAATGGTTCAAATAACCTGTCCAGCCCAGATCTCTTGGAAGAGTTAAAACAAAACCTTACTATCTTTCAACAGGTTCTACATTCTGTAGATGTAAATAAGCTAATGACTCAGCTAGAGAATGTCATCAATGGATCGACCTGCTTGACTTACACAGATACCCAGCAATTAAACTGCACACTAAAATGGATTTCTTTTCTCATGAGCCTCCTTCAGAGTTGTCCATTGCCACAGCAAGTGAATGAAACTCTCTATGTGGCTTCTTCTATTGTAAATTTCTGGCTGCAAGAACTAAATTCGTCATTAGAGCTGACATACATCTACAATTTAACAAAGATAACACTTCAGAATAATTCAGTGATAATGGACATAAACACAATGATTACAAACATTGCAAAGACTTTAGAAGAAATTGAAGTAAAATTAAATACCAGCAGCCAAGAGCCCATAATAATCATTAGAAATCTGGTGGATATTATGAACATCAGTAACATAAATAACACTTTTCAAACTGCCCTCTTTTTTCAAATAGACCAAGAGCTAATAAATATAAAAACACAACTTCAGATTGCTCAGTGGTATGTAACTTATGTAAAAAATATAACGGAAACATTTCAGACCTCTGGCAATTGGTATCCCATCGTGACAATGACACAACTTATAGTAAACAATATTATATCCACTATGAAAGAAAATCCTTCTTTGAAGTTATTTACAACAGAAGCAAATAATACAATTTACTGGTTAGGACAATTAAATCTTATACCTGTTATTCAAAGCTTGTTAAGTGTAACATTCCAAGATAGTGTTCAAACCACAGAACAGATAATAAACCAAACAATGTTTATAATGCAAACTATATTTCAATATAAGAACTTTTGGAATACTTTGTTCAGTGAAACTCAGCAACAAGATGTGATGTTTGTGTTGAAATTACTATGGAAAATCAGCACAGAAAGACAAGCCAATTTATCATCTGCTTTAATCTCAGTGGAAAGAGTTTTTTATACACTGGAAAGCTATCTAACCAATGTATCTCTTGACTTATCAACTAAAAATCATATTCTGGAAATAATCTACAACTTTTCCAGTAGGGCAATTGGTATTACTTCAAATACTAGACTTACAGGCCCTATTAATAGGGATGTAATATCAAACATTTCCATCTTGCTGCTGCAGAGTTGGAATTCAAGCAGACTGCCAATTCTTCATTCTTTAAAACAAAAATTGGTGGATCTATTAGACATAGGCATTCAGTGTCAATCAAAAAACATGACTCCAGCAAGTACTCAGAACTGCTCAACCACCGATATTCTACAAAGTATACAGAAAATACTAAATGATTATGGCTGTTCCCTTCAGCTTTCTGATAGTACTAACAACATAACTTTAATTAGTATTGTGGAAAATGCTTTAAATTTTTCACAGACAGAAAATATGACTGGGTGCCTTATTGAAGACGTACAGCTTGCTGATGAATTGGTGTGCTTCACTGAAATACTCAGAATCTATACTGAGTTTCTTTCAAAAACAAATGATGCTTTTGGTCTCAACCTTACTTGGATTCAACAACTTAATTGGAAATTTACTCCAGTTTCAAATTTTTTTTTAGAAAACAAGACATGCTCAGTGATAGACAAACACACCCTAAATATAATGCAACAAGTGTTTGAAAGGCAGTTGCTCTCTTTGCAGCAGCTACTTTCCCTTATTACTAACCAGACCACTGATAATGGTTATAATCTCCCTTCATACACTGAATATTGGGGATGGCTCTCTGAAATTCTGGAGTTTTACATCTATCAACAACGACCACATCTTTTAAATGATAGCATGTTCAATATTTTAAATGAAACCATGTTTCAACTAATAAATCTCTCCCAAACCTTCCAAAATCTCAGCAAACAGTCTGTATTCTCTGAAGTGTGGAAGATTCTGGACAATTTGCCAAACAATTTTGGTCACACAGAAGCAATGAAAAACTATTCTCAGTTCCTTGGTGATCTGCACAAAGCTGTAAATCTTGCAATCAGATTGGATAGGATGCTATCAAACAACACTTTTAAAAGCTTCCCAGAAGGGTTTCACACTTTTATAATTCTTTTGAATTCAGAACTCAATATAACGTCTCCTGAGTTATGCAGCACTGCACTAAAAACCTTTATTGCTTCCAATCAGAGTGTTGGCAGAGAGATGAACACACAGTTAATATCTGTCATGAGTACCTGGTCATGCAATTTGTTTTTTGGCAATATTTCCATAGTAGACTGGATGGAAGAGCTTAAGAACCTTACAACAATAATAGCAACTGCACAGAATAACCCTACACTGTATGTGGAGATGGCCCAACAGATATCATCATTAGTACAAGAGTTTTTAAATTCTACCTCTATACATTTTTTAAATGAGGTTTCCAATGGTCAATATGACTCAGTAAGCTGGAATGTATACTCTTCTGTCCAAGACTTTATTAACTCTTTGCAGTCATATCTAAACAATGCATTATCCAGTGGAACTGCTGAACCCCTTGCAATACGTGAAAAGCTCACTACTGATGCTATTGGATCACTAGACATTTTATTGAAAAGGCTAAATGTTACAGTCTATAAGGATATATTGGAATTTACTACTAACATTGTTCAGCTTTGTTCCAGAAACAGTTCCTTTGCCTTGGACAACTTAGTTCAAATGTAAGTTTGAATTTTGTAAAAATGTTTTAAAGCATGGCTGAATAATGTTCTTTATCTTAAAGCAAATAAAAATGTAGGAATTCAGTTTATTAAAACCAAATTGGTTGACAGGTCAGCAACCTAAAACAATTGGGCATTTTACTAAAACAGTTACTCAAGCAGCAAAGTTTGCTTTGCTGGTGATAAAGTGATTTTTTGAGCTGGAAGTGCTAAGTCAAGCTGTAATTTCCTTCTTGTACCACCTGAAATCTGACCATTGTTCAAAATGTTGTAACTTAACAACTTTTGTTTGTTAGCTTGTTCCCTCGACTTAAAGGAACAGTAACACCAAAAAATGAAAGAGCTTTAAAGTAATAAAAATATAATGCACTGTTGCCCTGCACTGGTAAAACTGGTGTGTTTGCTACAGTAACCCTACTATAATTTATATAATAAGCTGCTGTGTAGCCATGGGGGCAGCCATTCAAGCTGGAAAAGGAGAAAAGGCACAGGTTACATAGCAGATAACAGATAAGTTCTGTAGAATACAATAGTGTTTTATCTGTTATCTGCTATGTGCCTGTGCCTTTT